>NC_140168.1:66059844-66664844 GCF_963971535.1 Notolepis coatsorum | reverse complement strand
AATACATGGTCTCCTTCCTGTACCCGTCTCACCATCAGCCTACTCACCTGTGCCAGACTACACACCTGCCGGCTATCACCCAATCACCGAACCTGGATAAGAGGCCTGCACTCCTTCCACTCCTGCCCGAGTGTTGTTTACACCTCCCAGGTATAGGACTCTCTTCAAGTCCTCAGCGTTCATGGAATTATGTTTTTGTGTGCTCAGTGACCTTGCTGCTTTATACTAATCCCTGTTCTCTGATATCCAGGACCTCACCTCTCCGGCCTACACCTCAACCATGGATCCTCACCAGCCTGCACCCTCATGGACCTCACCTACACACACCATCGGCCTGTCACTCTTCCACTCCTTGTTCCCCGTCTCTAGCTCCTCTCACGACCCCCCCCCCCCCCCCCTTCATGCTTCAATTAAACATTCTAAACCACTCTATTCTCCTGTGCCTGTGTTCCTGGGTTCTAGAAACCACCTCACCCTAACACAATATATCTCGGTCACATCGCATCACATGGCTATGGTTACACTGGGGTTTTTGTTTTTGTTGCTGAATGATTACGTTCAGGCACGCGAGAAGTGATTTATACTTGGGGGTGCGGTTGGAGTCGGATAAATAATAATAATAAAGTCATTGAATGCATGCGCGAAGCGCATCATTCGTGATTTTCCATTCATTTGAAAGATCAATATTTTACAATACAACAGACAAACTTGAACACCAACATGTGGACAGTTCACACACGAAATGCAGCAGTTTTTCTCTAATCAGAAGACGATTTATTGTCGATTTAGACGCAAGCCGCCCGCAAGTGTCAACAACTATGCGTTTGGAATTTCGTTTCGCACACCGCACAGGATCGTATAACCAATGCAGAGTATAGATTAAACAGATTAATGATGTATATTATATGAATGAATATAGGCTAACAGTCAGCGCGCTAGTGACAATTTACACATTTTTGTGACAGAATGAAGTGAACAAACAGACACGCAACCATCCGAAAATATTCATTTCTTTATTTGAAATATTTATTTCGAACATGTAATAATAGTATACAAACTAAGAGTAACTGAACTGTGTGTGTGTGTGTGTGTGTGTGTGTGTGTGTGTGTGTGTGTGTGTGTGTGTGTGTGTGTGTGTGTGTGTGTGTGTGTGTGTGTGTGTGTGTGTGTGTGTGTGTGTGTGTGTGTGTGTGTGTGTGTGTGTGTGTGTGTGTGTGTGTGTGTGTGTGTGTGTGTGTGTGTGTGTGTGTGTGTGTGTGTGTGTGTGTGTGTGTGTGTGTGTGTGTGTGTGTGTGTGTGTGTGTGTGTGTGTGTGTGTGTGTGTGTGTGTGTGTGTGTGTGTGTGTGTGTGTGTGTGTGTGTGTGTGTGTGTGTGTGTGTGTGTGTGTGTGTGTGTGTGTGTGTGTGTGTGTGTGTGTGTGTGTGTGTGTGTGTGTGTGTGTGTGTGTGTGTGTGTGTGTGTGTGTGTGTGACTCTGTCACAACAACAGTCGCTGTCCGTGGTGCTGAAACATTAACCAAGTGAGCACGGCGCACTGCGCAGCCAGCCAGCCCAGGCCGAATAAACACACATCTATTCCAAAGACGGTAGAACACCGAAGGTGGTCTTGCGTTCAGGAGTGGTGGAAATAAACTCCTTCATGACAACATGAATGTCCAGTGAGTCCAAAACCTCCTGATGCATATGTAGCAAGGCCAGGTGAGTGAGTCTCTTCTGGGTAACTGTGTTACGCAGCCAGGTTTTCAGGCGATGGAGCGCCGAGAAGGATCTCTCTGAAGAGGCCACGGAGATGGGCATGGAAAGACACAGATGGAGGAGATTTTCCACGTCTTTGAAGAGTCCTCTTGTTTGCATGTGCAGGTTGGACATATATACACATGCTGGCAGTGGCATCTGTGTCCATCGGCAGGGACTCAGACTCTGAGTCGAGTGTATTTCTTTTTTTGACTTTGGCTTTGGGCTGATTATTATTAAAGAAATCGGATATTAGTTTTTGAGACATTTCGAGACACAAGGAAGTAAACACACTACTGTTTATTATTCAAACTCAAGTCCTCATCCTTGCTTCGCGCCGAAACCACGTCACGTAGTCGACGTAGTAGACGTCGGCGCTTCGCCGATGTGTGTGTGTGAGACTGTGCGGCGCGCTGCAGCGTCACAGACAGTCAGACAGACTCAGATCAGATAATATAAAATATCATTAAATAGTGGATTTTAACCATTAAAAAAAAAAAAGCATGTTTTAGACTGCTTACACTAAAATGCTAACTAAAAGAAATTAAGGTTTTGGATTTTTTATTTATTTTTTTGTAAATCTTCTGACACAGCTTGCAGTTACTCCCCGCCAGCAGGGGGTGCTGGAGCACCCGTCGCACCTATAGTTCCCGCGTCCTTGATTTCGTTTGCATGTCCAAGTTAAAAAGAAACGCCGTTTTGGCAGGAAAACGCGTTCCCCTAACGGGAACGCTGAAAAGGTGTTTTCGTTTTGGCAACTCGCCGACAATGGTGCCATGTAATCTGCGCGAGCCGGATACGGAGCCGTTCTGCCCAATGCCCATGCGCAGTAGAGACCTGCACGGTTATTTCCAGTGTTTACAGCAGAGCTGTCCCAAGTAGCTGCGGCTACCATGTGCTACCAGGAGCCCAGTACAAGCTACAACAGTCTGCATTCCCTTAACAATTGTTTGTATTGAGCCGTATTGTATTGTACCCATTCTGCAATCTGTTAAATAAAGTTTACATCCATTCATTCTGCTAGCATTAACGTTACCAAGCTGCTAGCCACAATGCTATACTATTATAATGGCATACCCCAATCACGTTAGCAAGTAAGCTAACAAAATCTGCGATATTTTTGTGAGACTAAACTCCGCTCTTGGTGGTCAATTGTGTTGATGTTAGTTTTGTTTCATCAACAAATCATCAACAAATGAGGCAGAACACACAGTGAATGTATCCGTTTTTGTTTATTGCACTTTATTTCTTGCTGAAAAATAAATGCTATGTGGCTAAATGGGTATAAAGATGGTGGCTTTTGAGATTTTGAGCAGGATGTGGAGTGTCTCATTCAACCTTTCTGATTGGTTGAAAATGGCCTTCATGTATGAACTACATCGCCGCCCACTGCTTTGGCATTGTACTACATGTATAAAGTAGACGAGACAAAACGATATCTAACTTAACTCTTACTTGCCTGCCAATACGCAGCGTTCTGAAAAGCAAATGAAACTAAACGAAAATGGCCCTAGTGTAACCGCAGCAGAGTCACTAGAAACATGAGAGCCGAATCATCGAAGGCATCGGATTTCTGTCACAGCTGGTCTGTCAAAGTTTTCTGATCGCTTCTGCCCTAAAGAGACACTTCATTGAGAAGCAAAGATGAATCACTACTTTTCATTTCATTTCAGGTTTCCCTCATTTACAGTGATGACGAGTTAACAAAGGACACAAATATCATAACAGTTAATAATTACAATGAATTACAATTACTACAATGATGGATTAAAAACAATTACATGATTCAGTACATAGGTCAAGTGCAATGCCTTTAAACTCCATGAATGACGGGAATGTTCCGAGCTTTAGAGTCTTTTGCAGGGTATTCCATGTGTATGGAGCATCGTAGGAGAAGGCAGATTTTCCAAGCTCAGACCGAACTCGAGGCACCCTGAGCACAAGCCGATCATTCGAACGAGTTTGGTAGGTGACAGCACTCCAGACCAACAAAGATGTAATATAAGGTGGAAGTTTGCCAATAATTGCTTTGTAGATAAAAAGATACCCATGATAACTACGTCGCAACGAGAGAGATGGCCAGCCTACCCTCTCATACAAAAGACAATGGTGAGTATCATATTTGTCACCCGTAATAAATCTTAGGGCGGAGTGGTAGGCAGAATCCAAAGGCCTTAATGTAGACGCAGACGCATGCCTGTAAATGACATCACCATAGTCCAATATTGACAAAAAAACAGCCTGTATAATTCTTTTCCTACAGAACATAGGAAAACTAGCGCGGTTACGGTATACAAGAAACCAATCTTTTGCCGTAATTTTGTAGCTAGGTTATCTATATGGAATTTAAAAGAAAGTTTATCATCCAGCCATATACCAAGATATTTATACTCACTAACTCTTTCAATATACAAACCATTTGCTGTTGTTAGGTGTAGCATGTCATAATCTATAACCCTGGCTCTAGAAAACATCATAGACTTGGTTTTACTAGCATTAATAAGCACTAACTTGAGCTTAGCTAGAGCATTTTGGAGAGTGTCAAACGCAAGCTGCAGGTTCACAATAGCTTCCTGAACAGTATTCGCAATGCAGTAGACAACTGTATCATCCGCATAAAGATGAGCCTGACAACCTGCTAGTGCTGAAAGACTAGAAACTATATCATTAATATAGATTGTAAAGAGGACCGGCCCCACTACGGACGGAACCTCTCACACATGGCAACACGGTAAACAGACTTTTGTACCTATCCATCGGGTGAGTGACAGTTATTGAACATTGATAGGTTTGAATTTGTCCCCATTAATGAAATACAGTCACAAACAGTTTTATACAGTGAATAGGGCTTTTTAGGAATTTACATCAAAACAAAAAGTTACAACCAAATATCAATTGAACTATGACTATGGTAAGGATATTTCTTGGAGAATTGATATATTGTGAGTGAAATGTCCCTTTAAGGAATAGCTGTATTACATGTGCTTAGTGGGACCTCTGCTGGTCATATGTGGAATGACTCTCTAGGTAATGATTTGGTGATCTCCTTTCATACTGACAGAGGCCCCTTGACTTTGGATTGGTTTGGGGCTAACTAGCCGAGCTAATACATGGAACAGCATGGACTGTGCCAAGAAAGGACTCTACCAATCAACATCATAAGTAAGTAATTTAAAAAAAAATAATAATAATAATAATAATAATAATAAACAAAACAACAACAACAAAATATATATAATAATAGGGCTAGGGCACTGCATCACATTCCCTCTGCTTCTCTTTGAAAGTGTTGTTATATATATATATATATATATATATATATATATATATATATATATATATATATATATATATATATATATGGTATATACACTGCATATACAGCATTATTGTATCATACAGAGTTCAGAGTTGTACAATAGGGCCTAGGGTGTAGGGTGTAGGCAATGGAGTCAGAGTTCAGAGTTTACATGGTGTGTGTGGGGGGGGGGGGGCTCAACGTGACACAGAGTTCAGGGAGATGACAGCTGAGGGAAAGAAGCTAAGAGGAGGATGAGTCAGTGTCATCGAAGAAATGTTCAAAACTGGCTTCTCCTTTACCACTGGGAGACAAACTGGCTTCTCCTTTACCACTGGGAGACGATCTGGCTTCTCCTTTACCACTGGGAGACGATCTGGCTTCTCCTTTACCACTGGGAGACAATCTGGCTTCTCCTTTACCACTGGGAGACAATCTCCCCCATGAACACATAGGGTTACCAGGCTATGGCCTGTTATATTATTCTGCCATCTAGTGGTGTAACTGTATACAACAGTCTATATCAATACACTCCTTTACCACTGTGAGACAATCTGATTTATACCACTGGGAGACAATCTGACTTCTACCACTGGGAGACAATCTGATTTCTACCACTGATTTCTCCTTTTCCACTGGGAGATAACCTGGCTTCTCCTTTACCACTGGAAGACAATAGGCCTGCTCCAAAGGCCTGTGGTCATGAAATGCTTTGAGAGGCTGGTCAAGGACCACATCTGTGCCTCTCTCCCTAGTAACATGGACCCATTGCAGTTTGCATACAGGACAAACAGGTCCACTGACGACGCGGTCTCCCAATTACAACACAACACCCTATCTCACCTTGACAGTCAGAAGGGGGGCTATGTGAGATTGCTGTTCATTGACTATAGTTCAGCTTTCAACACCATAGTCCCCATCAGACTGGTTGACAAGCTGATCGATCTGGGTCTGATCTCCGCCATGAGCGCCTGTATCCTGGACTTTCTGAGTGACAGGCCATGCTGGGGGGTCATACCTCCAGCACAATCACCCTGAATATCGGGACCCCCCAGGGCTGTGTTTTAAGCCCCCTGCTGTATTCACTGTACACACATGACTGTGTGGCCAGGTTCAGCTCCAACTCCATCCGTACCTAAGTGTGCTTCTGTGCACGAAGCAATATAAGTATGCCCTTCGTTTGCCAAACAGGAGGTGCAAATCCAGAGCCTGCAGAATAATGAAAGACCCCCACCACCCCAACAACAGCCTGTTCAAGCTGCTGCGGTCAGGCAAGCGCCTACGTACACACGCAGAACAGAGAGACTACGGCTCAGCTTCTTCCCCCAGGCCATCAGAACACTGAACACTGAACTCTCCACACACAAGACACAAGTACACATGAGCACACACATACACACACACAACACACATGCTGCAATCGCTTTAAACAATTGCTTTAAACAATCGCTTTAAACAATCGCTTTAAACAAAATGTCACTTTAAACTAAATGGAAAGGTATGGTTTTTGTATAGTATAGTTTAGATATAGCAAGTATAGCATAATGACAGAGTTAAAACTGTATATTGTATAGTAGTGTACATAGGTCCCAGTGCCTTCTCAGGAATTTAGCATGTCTATTTTTATCATGCACATCTTATGTCTTCTTATTACCTGTTTTTTATGTCTATTTTATTATTAGTATTATTGCACAATCGATGCAGGCATGACCACCACCCGCATTTCACTGTATGCCCTGGTATAATAATAATAACTTTATTTGTGTGACAAATAAACCTCTTGAATCTTGAATCTCTTGAAAAGAGATGCAATTATTTTCTCTTCAAAGACACGCAGCCCAAATACAGTATATTTCATATTTAATTTATTGATCATCACACTAAAAGGTTTAGTGCGAGAAAATTCAAGAAATCCGAGACCCCTGTTCAAAACTACCTCAAGAGGAACAAAATCCTGGAGAAATTCCAGTCGGGGTTTAGGGCAGGACACAGCACTGAGTCTGCCCTCTCGAAGGTCCTCAATGACCTCCTCCTCACCGTGGATACTGGGAAATGTGCTGCACTGATCCTTCTCGACCTGAGTGCAGCATTTGACACAGTGGACCACTCCGTCCTCACTGACCGCCTCCAACAGGGGGTTGGCATCACCAACACCGCCCTCTCCTGGTTCAGATCCTACCTAAACAATAGAACCTACTCGGTGAGTCTAGCCAACTTCTCCTCCCAGCAAGCCAACCTCACCTGCGGGGTCCCACAGGGTTCAATCCTGGCACCCATCCTCTTCAATCGCTACATGCTCCCCCTCAGTCAAATCATCACTCAGCGCAACATCTCCTTCCACTGCTACACCGATGATACTCAGATATACCTCCCACTCACAACAGCTGACTCCACCAGCCTAGACCGCCTGAAGACCTGCCTAGGCAACATAAAGGAGTGGATGTCACACAACCACCTGCAGTTAAATGAGAGCAAGGGGAAGTTCATTCTGTTTGGCACCCCCACCGCAGTCACTCAGAGCTCCAGAAACATGGGAAGCCTCTCCTCCTTGGTGAAACCCAATGTGAGAAACCTTGGGGTCTTATTTGACTCAGATCTCAATTTCCATAAACAAGTAAGATCAGTAGTACAGTCCTGTTTCTTCCATCTGCGCATCATCTCAAAAATCAAGTCCTTCCTCTCCCCCAGCGACCTTCATAAAGTCATCACCATGCTCATTTTCTCATGACTGGACTACTGCAATTCCCTCTACTCTGGTCTCCTGGACAAAACCATCATCCCCCTCCAGCACGTTCAAAATGCTGCTGCCAGGCTGGTCTCAGGCACCAGAATGAGGGACCACATCTCCCCAGTCCTTGTCTCTCTCCACTGGCTCCCAGTGAGGAATCAACTTAAAAATTCTGCTTTTCACATACAAAGCCCTCAATGGTCTCGCTCTGGCCTACATTGAGGAACTCTTGGTCCAACACATCAGCTCCAGGTCCCTCAGATCAAATGACCAACTGTGTCTGAGGGTCCCGCGGGCCAAACTGGTGACAAAGGGTTTCCGGGCCTTTGCAGTGATGGCGCCGACACTGTGGAATAAGATCCCCCTCAAGATCAAGTCTGCCAACAGCGTACAGACATTCAAGGCCTTGCTTAAAACCCACCTTTTCGCTCTGGATGATCACTAGTTACTTTGCTGTTGTGTTGTGTGTCTGAGGTGTTCTTATGTTCTCTGTCTGTCCATCTGCCTGGTTCCCTGTTTCTTTGTCCTGTCCATTTATTCGTATTCTTTTTTTTTCCCGGGCTGTGCCCCGAACCGATGTAAAAATGGGCTGGGGGGGCACATTATAAATGCTAATATCATATCATATCATATCAAAACCGACAAAAAAGACAAATTAGAAAACCATCATGCCTTGCTCAAGGACCCGTCAACAATGATGGACACATATGTGACCATTTGGTTACAGGATGGTTTCTCCAACCCACTTTATGAACATTCAGTTTCTTAATATGTGAGGCGACAGTGTCAACCACTACACCACTGCCATCATCAAAAAGGCCCAGCAGCGCCTGTACTTCCTCAGGCAACTGAGGAGGTACAGAGTCCAACAATGCCTGCTGGTCCAATTCTACACCGCCATAATTCAAAGCATCCTCACCTCATCCATCACAGCCTAGTACGGTTCCACTGACAAACACACCAAACACAAACTCCAACGCATCACCAAGACAGCCTCCAAAATAATTGGCTGCCCCCTCCCCTCTCTGGACTCCATCTACACCTCATGCACAGTCACCTGCTCTGGTAAAATAGTCAACGATCCCTCCCACCCAGCACACCACTTATTCCAGCGCATGCCCTCAGGTCGCTACAGGTCAATTTCAACCAGACACACACGCTTCACAAACAGCTTTTTCCCCACAGCAGTCCGAACACTAAACACCCTGGCCCGCCACAGACGGGCAAGCATCCGAACTGAAGTGAACATGAACTGAATTGAACTGACACTAACTGACACTTGTTATATGTGACTGTCCTGTATGTATTTATGTATTTACTGTGGGGATTGGGAGGTTGGAGGGGGGCGTTTGATGTTCCATGTTGATGTCCCAGTGCTTAAATAACATGCTGTACCGCAAACGATTACCACCAACCATAGTTGTGTGGCATTAAAGTATCTTGTCTTGTCTTGTCTTGTCATGTGAACCAGTTTTTCCTCTTCTCTATGATCAGGCCAAGTAGATTTGTAATGACACCCAATGGCCACAGGGAGGCGACCTAGACTTGTTTACCCAGGGGTTTCAAATCAGTGTATTTCTTTCTTTTGTTTACTCCTTTCAGTAAAAGAAGAAACACTGCAATAGAATTGTACAAAAGTAAAGGTTCTCCATTCAGAATTCTACTTGAGTAAAAGTTAGTTATAAAAGTATTTATTATTGAATGTAAAAGTGATTCAGTCGTTAACGGTGCTGCATACCATTTTTCAGCCACTAGATGTCACACTATCGCACCTGCATCAGACCATAACAAAGGGCCCACCTCCCCCCTCCTTTCCACTCCGTGCCTGGCTCACGATATTCAAATCAAACTGTCAAACTTGGCATCGCAGATAAGATCCAGCAATTGCTATTTCTCACCTAAAATGTTGTCAGAAACATATTTTAGTGAACCATTTAGGTGGAACAAGAGAACGTTTACTTACAAGCAAGTCGCCATGTTTTTCCTGCTTCCCACGCCCAACTCTGCATGCCTGGCTCACGAAACTCAGATCAAACTGTCAAACTAGGTGACGCAGATCAAATATGAATTAAGATCCAGCTATTCCATATCCTATTTCTCCTCAAATGTTATATTATGTAATATGTAAACATATTTTAGTGAACCGTTTAGGTGGAAAAAGAGTGTTTACAAGCAAGCCACCATCTTGGAAAATGGAGACACACACAGGTGTGAAAGAGCACTTCACCCAAATAAATTATAATTTGTATATCATTTACTTACCCCATGATGCCTTGGATTCATGCAGATTTTTCTTCTTCTCACATATCTCCAGAATAAAAAGAAACTGGTAGAAATACTTGAATTGAAGTTAATGGAGATTTGGTTTGGCTTGGTTTGGCTCTGTGGTCCAGTTATGCTGGCTCTGATCAATTCTTCCGTTGACTTGGATTTAGTAAGTACATAATTTGTATCAAGTTATAACATTTTGAATGCAAATCTTTAAAAAAATTATGCAGTAAAAGTACAAAGTACAACGAGTACCATGTGCGGCACGGTGGTGTAGTAGTTAACACTGTCGCCTCACAGCAAGAAGGTCCCAAGGGTTGCCTGCAGGTACCCAGGTGGGGTATCTCCCGGGCCTTTCTGTGTGGAATTTGCATGTTCTCCCCGCGTTCGCAAGGGTTTGCCCTCCAGAAAAAGAGATAAACCCAATGGAAAAAGATGCAGAACAGAATAGATCGCTAACGCTGTCGCGTCCCTGGGGAAGACGGACAGGAGCACTTGGATTAGTTGGTCCCCGGGTGCGGTTGGGGGGGAAGGACAAAGCCGGGATGGGTCAAGTGCAGAGACAAAATTTTATCAGCAACTGCCAAAAAAGTGCATGCGTGTGTGTGTGTGTGTCGCTCACCGCATGTGTGTCGCTGCATGACTACATTGCAATGTGTGCAATGAATAAAGACTTCAAATCCAGTTTAATCTTAATCTTAATCTGGAGGACAGTGCTTGAGTAAAAGCACAGTTAAGGGTACTTTACACACCTGATAACATGCACCATGGCCCAAAAGTGGATAGGATTTTAGGCAGTGTTTTTATTCATACATTCCAGCATTTATTATCGGTTATTATTCATTGTGATCTCACACATCATTTTACATCATGTCACCGGGTTTGGTTAGAGTTGCAGCGATTGTTGCCTTAGCGGTGTTGGCACGTTCTTGGAATACCTTAAACTGCAGTGTACAACCTGTCCCACATCACACTTTGTACTCAGGATTCAGGAATGCACACTCCTACACAGAGAGTTGGACGAGTTCCATCGCGTTCCACTGTCAAACATTTCTGCCCGAACAGGAAGTAAACTAACCGGTGTTGCCTTTACTCGTATTATTTCCCCATAACATTATATAAATAACATTATATTATTGTTGCCTCCATATCTCTTAGTCTCTCTTATAAATAAGAACTGAAAATGTGTTGGAAATAAGTTTAATACATTCCATGGCATCTGTGTAGCCTTGTTTATTCACTGTGTCCATGGAAACTACGATGAACGCAGCCATAAAGGTATGATTTCCTTATGCAGAAAAGACCTAGCACTAAAGTCTGTTTACTTTTCTGATAACCACATCACTGCATAGATCATAAATGTTTCTTGTTTGAAATGTTTCAAACTGATTTGGGACAAAGCTCTGCGTAGGAGTGTGTCGGGAATGATCTCAGTGCTTCTAAAGCGCTCATAACAACTTATCTCGTGCTGGTGCTACTGTAAACTACTGATGAGTGTCATCACTGTCAACCAGCACCTGCTAACAGGTCAGACCCTTTAACGTTAGGTTATGACTATAACCAAGTTATGTTAACACTAGTGGACGCTCAGCGTCTCATTGCATATATCTCGCTTCAGCATATATACACTGAATAAATTTCAAAATGTACCTTTAAATGCCAGCATTCATCTGGCCACACCCCCATCCGCTTACCTATATAAGCAGGGGTGGTGCCACACACTCATCTCCTTCCCAACAAATTTCACCACAATGAAAAATCAAGGGCCGCAGCGGCGTCTAGACGCTGAGCGTCCACTAGTGTTAACAGAACTTGGTTATAGTCATAACCTAACGTTCTGTATCACACTAGCTCCCGCTCAGCGTCTCATTGCATAATAGCAGCTGAGCGGGAGCTAGAAGCTCGACAAATACACCCCGCTGAAGGCCCCCCACAACCATCAGAACAGGGAGGGCCGAGCCCCCCCGACCCCCCCTAATGGAGGGCACCCCCCCTATTAGAGGTTTCCCGGGAGGGCGACGGACCCGACCGTGCGAAGAGGCACTCAAGCAACTCAACGCACAGGGTGAGCAGACCGTGGCCTGACCCCACGACTACACACACGCACAACCCGCATGCCAACCGGGAACGAACGGAGGGAACAACCTCGTTACTGCCCCCTAGAATCACGGGGTCAAGGGTAAACCCAACCCCGTGGCAAGGCCGTAGCAGCGGAGCGCGAAGGAAGACCCAGACACACCAAAGGGACTGGACCCCCTGGAACGGGGGCCCGGAGAAGTCCATGATGCCAGCATCAAGACCCCACCAGGTGGGCACTTGGTGACCCCGCCCCCCACATCGCCAGCGTATTCGGACAAAGGCCCCTCAGCCGAGCGGGCCCTGTCCCCCCAATAGTACACCGCCTGGCACACTGACCCTGCAGAACAGGCAGTCAGCATGGCCGTAAGCACACAAAAAAGGTTAACCAACGGAAGCAGGCAGCGCACCGGGGAAAAACCAGGCAACAGGCTGTTAACCCTAGCCTGGAGACTGCGGACGAGACAGGCGCCAGAGGGGACAGCTGAACACAGCCGCCCCGGCGGAAGGGGCGTAAGCTGGCGTTGTTGCATGACCAAGCCTCCATTTAAAAAAAACCCCACCCTGAGGGGTTGAGGCAGAGAAGGCTGACACGATTGGCAGACGTCATGAACGTGCAGGGGCACCCTCAACCGGTGAACCCGGGAGTTGACACTGCTCCAACACACCAGGGAATCAACCACCTTGGTGTTACTCAATGCGGTGGTTGTTCCTATAACCCCTCAAGAAAAAACTCCAAAACACACCTGCGGGTATACACCGGCTATACCGCAGTACAAGTGTTTCAGTTATCAAAAAAGGGTTAACCCAGGCCTACGGGTCGGCGAAACATGACTTCGGACCGGGCCCGGCGATACGGGAAGCACAGGGTCACCAGAGGAGGTCAAAGACCACCCCAACAGGCCCCTCTTCGCCATGCGTGAGAGAGGAGCGAAAAAGAATGGAGAACCAGCCCCAAGCACACCGTACTTGGTATTCCCAGGCGGTCTCCCAACCAAGTACTAACCAGGACCAACCTGTGTAGCGGCCGAGATCCGACGAGATTGAGCGTGTACAGGTTGGCATGGCCGTAAGCCATTACGACAGTGCTGAGTAAAAAAATTACCCAACCAGGGTCTCCATAGCGCTTAACCCTGTGACACCCGGACCGACCTGGCATTTTTCCCCCTGAAAAAAGCCCAAGTCCCTCAGGGTACCAGAACAGCAGATCTGCATCCCCGGCGGACAACGGGTTCAACTGATCCGGACCAGCGTGACCAGAACCAGTCCCGTGCCCTAACCACGCCGACATGCCTACTCCAGGAGAAGGGGCAGATATGCGTGTTGATCTTAAACATGAAAAGAAGGCGCCACCCAGACGTTCGGGCGAACCGCGCCCGGTGGCCCACCCCCAGGGCGTGAGACCCCTCTACATATGTTCAGATCCATTCCGTCATCATCCCCCAGATATGAACGAGAATCCGTCGATAACCAAACCAGGTCTCGGATTTGGTCGTCGGAAGAGGAAAAAACCTCCATCCCAGTTGCTTTATAAAAACGCCGTTTTAACCTCAAGCAACCAAGGCGTGCCAGTCAGTCGCCTGTTTACAGAACACCCCGAGCTAGCACTATACGTGCGTCGGGACACACCCACATCAATGAACAGGCTATTTAGACCTGTCATTGAATCCCCAAGGCGCCCAGGGGAACGACAAGAGGGGTGTGACACTTCCTAACTCCAACTCTTTTTAATAGAAAAGCAGGAAGCACCAACAGTATGTATCCCAGTCTACACAGCCGGGGGTAAAAAAATTTCACATTTTTACATCCCACCACCCTCCCATAGGAAGGAGACGGGAATCCCCAGAGAGACTTCCCACGCGAGCTGTACAGATTGAAAAGAATATATTGCACCTTGAGCCATGTAAAAAATTGGTTTTAGGGCTCTCCGGGGAGGAGGCACTGAACCCATACACACTCAATAATCGAATTGAATCGAATACATACACAATAGAGTAGGACTCCTTCTTGAGGGTCCACTCACCTTGACAATCTGAGGAGGAGGCTCTGTACTCTGAAGGAGGCTCCCTCACATGGAAGGAGGAGTCCCAACTCACAGAAGGCCCGAATAGGAGCTTGGTGAGGAGGAGCCCTGACCACCCCCCCAAAACAGATCCATCACATGGACCTGAACAGCACACGGAAGTCCTACCAACAGAGACGCACACGGTGACGTACTCTATGGCGGGGGAATTTCTGCGGTGCACACGCCCAATATTCCAGGCCGTGGGACCAGGAAACTCCCCCCCCCCCCCCTCACCCTGTAACGTGCCGAACCGCAACGTGACAGGAACCTTGAAGGACAGGGGGTTTAACCCTGACCAACAGAAAAAAGGGGGGAGGAAAGGTTACCAGTTCACCCCTTTACGACCCCACACCCATGATATGATGTAATGACAAAAAGAGAGTATGACACAGTCATAGTCAGCTCCATGAAGCGTCTGACAGCTTCACACAGCGCATGAGCTAACCTGCTATCTGATTTTTACTAAGGAAAAAACACAGAATAGAGAGGGCTCTCCAAGAGCCCCGGTATCAAACTTACACATGTGCTTCTGTGGCCAGTCCAACCCAGTTGTAGGTCACATGACACACACAACCCATCATCACCTACAAAAAATGGCAAAAACACTCTACAGAGGAACGCCGTTTTTCATAATGAGAGAATACATAATTCTCGATTAGTATCGGCCACAGGCCTTGCTAAGCACACACGAAAGCGACCAAACAATCTTTTCTTTTAGGAAAATAAAGTTTATCCAGCAGTTGTAGCACAACCTCAGCAATCAAGCTAAGGGTTACATCGCATCCCTACCACACAGTGACACAATGTAGTGCAACAACATGTCTGATAGGAGGATGAAGAAGTCCCCAGGGAACCGGGGGGAAACACAATCCTCCTACTTTACCCTTAATACGGCCAGTTAAAACAGGAAAACATGTTAATATGTGAACACACTGTTCATTGTCATTACAGGCTGAGAAAAGAATCATTCTTTACTCATTTGTCACTAAGCATAGCTTTATAGGTTAGTTAACCCCCTTAGTTGTGAGTACACAGTACATATAAACACACATGATGTTTCTCAACACAACAAACCAGATCATTTTCACATCTGTAACAACAACCCGATTTGCATGGAGAAGCTAAATACCAGTGACAAGACAATTCACACATAACTTGCGTCGTATCCTAAATGTAGTGCAGCAACACTCGTTTTGGAAAACATCGTTATTTACAAAACATTTAGAAGGGAAAGCCAGAAGAAGTGTATAAGGTCTGGCCAAACCTTGCCTACCCGGAGCGTAGAACAACGAAGTGCAGTCTCAAGGCACCGTAGTAAACACAGCCATTCTGTGTTGCCGACCCGGCCAGCGTCGCCGCTCCAACCCGTCGCTACGGTCCCCTTTGTTGACGCAATCCTTGCCGTCCTGGCTCAGGGCAGGGTCGACGAACATCCTCTGTCAAAGATGACGTCGTAGTCAAGAGTGTGTAGTATATTCCTATAGAATCCTACAATAATCTAAGGTTATTGTACAGTACAATGAGATTGCTATCTGGAAGGAGGAGAAAGGATCATAAGTGATAGAATTGTTGGTCTCCTCATCTGACTTAAGCAGATGAGAAATAAACGTGTAAGCCAGACACCCAGAACTCTATTTCAACTCAACTGATTTATTTGTCCCAGGGCCAAGAGTGAATAAAAGGTTGCCTTTCACATACAAGGATTATCAGAAAACATTAACATGTCTGCTCTGTACAAAGAATCAACACGGTTTGCATCTCAAACCCCAACAGGTAGGTACATAACACAGTCATTTGTTAACATAATTTGAACATAGAGAAAATATTGTAAGCCCTTTTTGCATATAAGTAAGCCTGGTTTCTAAGCTAAGTTACATTCTATTCTAACCAAACATAATGGTTCCATCCAGCTTACTTACATCAAAAGCAGCACAGTCTCTCTGGTGGGGAGGGGTGGAGCCGCAGACCTGGGGTTTCTGCGGCTCCTGAACTACCAATATGTTCGCTCTTATATACTATAATTTCTGGCCAATAATAGCACATTTTACTAATACAGTTGGTCCAATCAGGCGTCTTCTGTGGGGGGTTGGTGTTGTCTTCCTGTTGGGGCTGGTTCTTGTCCCCGGGTGGGTTGGTGTCAATGGCCCCCGTCGGTGTGATCTTTTGCTGAGTACAGCGGGTTTCTGCTAGTGGCCCCCGTCGGTGTGGTGATAATCTGGTCACAGTAGGTGTGACCTTTGTCTGTTTATCTGCTGCAACTGTCTCTAGTATCGGTCCTCATTTAGCCCTGCAGCCCACTCTGCTGCTAACCAGTATACAAGGCATAATGTTATGGTTTCCTAATTATTCACACATTTTAGTTATGTAATTCAAAGGCAATATTACCACATTCCCCACTTTGACAATTCACTTTGTCATATATTGTATATTGACTTGATTTTCTATACATAATAACCATACAATATAATAATAAAAATCATTTTTTCAAATGTTTCTCACTTTTTTCTTTTTTCTCACATTTTTCTTTCATTATTCTTTGGTACATATCATCAATGAGTTTCTTCTCCTCAAGGCTCATTAGCCAGAGGCCCACCTTTTAAACAACCACTTTTGGGTTTGTTGAAAACCATAAAACAATTCAATCTAAACATTATACCTTAAAATAAAACACAATTTTTAAAAACCCAATTTTCTTAAGTTACAGAACGTTTGATTCCACATTCCTTTATATGATCTGGGGGAGACAACATGCATTAGTATTCATTTTTACATTCATTTGTTTTTTCTCCTGTTAATTCCTTTCCTAAGACAGCACAATCACATCTGCATACTCCTTCAATTGGTCTTCTCATCTATCCACCCTCCTTATGACCATATCATGGTCATAAAACCTTACCACCTCGTCGTCACAACACAGTCGGGCAGGGAAGGCGGAGAATCACTCAAGGAGAAAAAAATTTCACCACCTCACTTTGGCCATAATCTATGTCTAATATTCTACCTATGTGAATGCGTCTAAGCTCCTTACCCCGCGTTGTGTCTTAATCTATATCAGTTGCTACCGTTCAGTTACCTCCCGTCCTCCATACCAATCAAACTCCACACTTCACAGAGGCCCTCGCTCATCCCTCTTGCACAGTCCCCGACCGGCCTCGCCTCCCCCTTCTCCCCATGCTAGCCAGCCTCAGCTGGAGCCACTGTTTGTAGGCCTGTGATCCTGTCATATTCAGACCTATGACCGTCCTTCCTTGGATTTACAGACGTCTCTCTCAGTCTGGACGTTTCCCAAACCTGCGTCTGTTTTGGCCTGTGTCCTCGGGGCTATGATGAAGGAGGGGCTAGCGTCCACAAGCGACCTCTTTTCACAACCTAATAATTTCCCACAGGAGACAACTGAACAGGTTCACTCCTCTGTGTCGTAATCTAATGAAATGTATTCATACCCATCATCTATGACTCCTCTACATGTGACGGTCCGCTTCCCCCCCTCGACTGAATCTGTGAGGGAAAAAACACGAATCAAATCCTGTTCACATAATACGTCAAATACTTTCAAGAGAAGCCAATGTTAACCATATGCAAACGTGATAGGCCACTTAGCTTTTGTTGACATTCTGCCCTGACGCCATCACTCCTGCCACCATCTCTCTCCTCTCACACCCAGACCATAAAAAGCAGATGAGAAATAAAAACAAAAGGCAAATAATTAAAAAAATATCCCAATAGACCACATCCTTCGACCACATGTTCTGCACCTCCTACATGTGAAATTACCATTCATACCTAAAACAGTAAATCAACAAAAACAACAAGCTCCAAACTTCACATCCACACAACTTTGTCACTCATCACCATCACACAACCGCCACATTCAAACATGTCTTTGCGACTTGACACCTCTATGTTAGCACAGTCTCCCCTACAGGCTCCATTCAAACACATTCAGTCCACACAATAAAAAATTTAAATAGACATATGTACTGACAAACCACTCTAAAAGAAACAATATCAAACGAAAGTAATAAAATAAAACCCCTTTAAAGTAATACAATAAAACTCCTCCACACAACTGACATGAACCCAAACAAACACCTTTCATTCCACATCTCACAGCTCACACCTCAATATCATTCATACGTATATTGAGTTCCCAGGCAGTGATTCAAAAGAAACAAAAATCACGTAAAAACACTTATTATCATACCACACCCAATCATCCACCGTCACTCTGATCATTTGAACCACCATCTTTTCCCAACATACATCACTCATATCATAAACAAATACTTTCAAACTCTCTCCCTCACTTGTTAATCAACCAACATACAGACACACAATAGTTAGTTTCCCTGCCTGCTCTCAGCTTCCCTGCTAATTCAGTGCATACTTTCCTACCATACAGTTCTCACTGTATTTTCTACACCTAACATCCAGAGGAAGTCTGGGAACCCCCTCAGCGATAGAACCTCAAAACATACCCAGTGTCCTGAGAGCCTAACGCTAATCCTTCTAATCAAATAGTTAGCCCTTCAATGTAATTAACCTCATCTGAACTGGCTATCCTAATTCAATTACTGTGCTCACTCCTCCCTCAGCTGTGTTCTGTATTAGTGCTCCTGTCACACCTCTCTGTTACTTCCTCACGCAGCCTTTGATCAACTCTATCTGTTATCTCACTTTGACTGTTCTCTCCTATCTCCACCAGCTGTGACCTCTCTCCTGTTGCATCTAATCTTACCAGGCCTGCTTCGTCATCCTGTCATAAAAAACAGCCATTGTAAGCAACAGCTGTCCCGCTTTCCCCCGCCTGGGCATATAACGTTATCACCTTCCTGCTGTAAAGATCTATTCTAGGTCCCTCTCATGAGTTGTAACAGCGATCATAAACAACAGGCGCTACCACCATATGCAGGCCCCCTGCAACTTCATCAAAAGGTTAATCATTTCATACATCTCACCCTGGGGGCAAGCCGCCCCCCAGGTTTGAATAAAACACACATTCCTACTGCCTCCAGGGGAGGCTAAATCCCTTCCCCCCAGAGGTTAAGTAGCACATATTTGCAATTTCACCTAGTATTATCTCAACTACTGTAAACACAATCATATCATTACATCGTCATTGCATTAATAAATAAAAAAAATTCTAACACAGACAGCAAACCTCCATCAATAAATTATAATTTCCTACAAGTCTGAGGCTTGTGTCAAGCATTAAATATCCTAATCATATTAACAGTGTATTAAAGATTTACCTCATACAAGCATAAACAATCTCAAAATAATTTCCATTCTATACAGATTCTAAAATCACATATTTGCACAACACTAATCATGCATAACACAAATATAAGCATCTCCATCAAACGCCACTCATTAGAAATTAAACATTATTATTAGTTAAGTTCCAATCATGCTAAGACTCAAAAACTTTAAACAGAATATTCTGGGAACGTTAGCTCTGTATATAGGTGACATGTGATTCTAATGTAGATGTATTTAATCAAATATAACGCAAGCAATATGTCTTTTTCAGTGTAGAGTGCTTTCCCAACTCAGCTCTCAAACCCCACTCGGTCAAGACTATACTCTTGTGTAACATATTCTTGCCCAGTGTTACAGGTTCAATGTGTAGCTGGTTTGTGAATCCCAGTTTAGTATGGGCATGTATATTAAATCATCTCCTCTTTGTTTGATAGGCTCACTGCATTGTTTGCAGCCCAAGTAACCCCTCATTGACTATCTCCCCTTGGCTAATCATCACACGCTGCACCTACTCTCCCCTTTTGCCACACAAACTTGTAGCAACACAACCAAAACCACTCCCAGAACATTGTTTACAACCCAAAGAACGCAATATACAAACACAACCATTTTACACAATGCAAAATATTCCCTCACCTGGTATTCATCCTCTGAGCGAATTAATATGAATGCAGTGATCCGCGCCTGCGCACTAGCGCAAACGGCGCACACAGAACGATGTATCGTGACAAAGTACAACTATCATCATAAAACACTCCGTTTCAACAATGCCACGACAACCAAAAAATGCCACGACAACCAAAAAATGCCACGACAACCACTGCGTCCTCTAACACTTTCTAACCATCATTTCCCATACTCTAACCATCACACATGTCGCCCGCAATTTCACAAAACAGCCGCATGCAAGCTAAATCGCCTAGCCAGCCCCGACGCTGTTCCCCTTTCCTAGGTCCCACAATAACGTTATGCGACGTTCGAGATCCGTACATTCATTCAGTCCGCCCGTTACCAATCTAACAATAAACAACTCACACATGCTCAAATAACAAACTACTTTAAAAGAAAAGAATCTTTAAAACATTCTCACATACCAACGCCGCATACACAGTCCAACACGAATCATAAACCAATTCTCCTACCCTTCTCTTCGCCCGGCTCCACGCACAGTGGACGTTTCACACTCTCCACTCAACTCCATGACGTCATCAAACAGCAACTTCTTCCTCCCCCATAATAACGTACACAATTGTTACCGCATTAAATATAACCCTCAAAACGGCCACAATCTCCTCAACTTACGCCTCGATTCGCTTCTTACCTGCAATTGCCGCCACAGTGTTTCGTCAATTCTCTCACATCGCCGCCTTAACGTCCCTAGATTTACCGCGGTTCTTCCACAGAGCTAAGCTAGTTAGCCCCAATCTCCAATATGATTAGCTCCAGACTCGTATACCACCCTGATCCACGTTAAAACTACACAACAACCCGGCCAAGGCTGCTCTGCATACATGCAACGTACACTTCGAAAAAAAACTGCGTTCAACTATTACATTTCCCCACGGTTGTTGGTCATTAAAATTTCATAATAATACAACAATAGTCTCTCACCTTTCGTCAAACATTCCTAACCAATAGCCATCATTCAAACATACATCGCGCGACTATTAACAACTAGATTAAGTGCAACCGTTCACTTTAATTTGACCTAACGTTTAGATTACAACCAGTATTTTGAACCGAAACTTTATTAAGTACTATTTGTCCACCAGTCATCACGGCGGACGTGCCTCGTAATATGTTCCGGAGTAACACACACTAAAAAGGATCTTCCGCGACTTTGGGGTTTCTGTAATCCACAAACTCAATTTGTAGACAACCCCCTCGTCGTCTTGATCTATTTGAATTACACCCTAATGTGGGCATAATCTTCATTTAGTTCGGTCGATATTAATGCAGAGAGCACGTTTCGTCGAATTGAAACAGCCATGGCTGCCTCTGTTTTAACATGTTACAACCTGCGTCTACGTCCAGTTAGGCCCCCCTCATATTACTTGACTCGCTTATGATCCATAACAAGCCCCCTGTACCATATCGATCGCTTTTCGTACTTACAACTTCTGATTACATAATCCAAACAATGTTGAATTATAGTATCAACGCCCGATGGAACAGACCTCCCCCGGCCGCCGTTTGAGCCACAGCGCCCAGCCGAAATCCGCCTCACCTCACAGGCGCTGATACTCATACCCCACTCATCGTTCAGTTACGCAAAAAATTACCACCTCCGCTGCGTCCGGTTCTGGGTTAAATGATTAGGTATTTCCATTCCCCAAAATGCGCCCTGTCGAATCTTGCCAACAACAGTTTTACCGAGCCCACGATTCAATGGGCTTTTCAACTCGATGTAGTCCGACGCTTCAATCCCTGATTGAACTAATACAATATGATTACAGTAGTTATGCCCTCACCTATCCCCCTAAGCTATTACTTCCAACTAAAAATAAAAAATACTATCCCCCTGTCCGCAAGAGCCTGGCACCAAACACGCTGCTCATACTTACTGCCATAAACCTCAAACGAATAGGCCGGGAACGGCCTCCTGTGTCTGAATAAACATACAAACATCAAAAGCACATGTTTGTATGTTTACTGCACAACAAGCGCGATCCCTTTACCTTTGGATATTCTACCCTAAACTAACCTAAACACCGCTCCCCCATTCCTGTACGCAAAAGGCTATATTCACCGTGGGTCCCAACTAGTGGTGTACACAACCAGCCTTCATCCTGTCCCTCTGCCCTCCATCCAAACAGCAAAACCCTGCACTGCACCCCTTCTTGAAACGCAACAACCCCCGGCTCTTCTCCTGCATGTCCCCAACATACAAGCAAGGTCATGGCTCTGAGCAGCCTGCCACATAGACCTCACCGCACATCTTCAAGGGGGGGGGGGCACAACAGGGCGGGTGGAACGGCACCACTTCTGTAGTATATTCCTATAGAATCCTACAATAATCTAAGGTTATTGTACAGTACAATGAGATTGCTATCTGGAAGGAGGAGAAAGGATCATAAGTGATAGAATTGTTGGTCTCCTCATCTGACTTAAGCAGATGAGAAATAAACGTGTAAGCCAGACACACAGAACTCTATTTCAACTCAACTGATTTATTTGTCCCAGGGCCAAGAGTGAATAAAAGGTTGCCTTTCACATACAAGGATTATCAGAAAACATTAACATGTCTGCTCTGTACAAAGAATCAACACGGTTTGCATCTCAAACCCCAACAGGTAGGTACATAAAACAGTCATTTGTTAACATAATTTGAACATAGAGAAAATATTGTAAGCCCTTTTTGCATATAAGTAAGCCTGGTTTCTAAGCTAAGTTACATTCTATTCTAACCAAACATAATGGTTCCATCCAGCTTACTTACATCAAAAGCAGCACAGTCTCTCTGGTGGGGAGGGGTGGAGCCGCAGACCTGGGGTTTCTGCGGCTCCTGAACTACCAATATGTTCGCTCTTATATACTATAATTTCTGGCCAATAATAGCACATTTTACTAATACAGTTGGTCCAATCAGGCGTCTTCTGTGGGGGGTTGGTGTTGTCTTCCTGTTGGGGCTGGTTCTTGTCCCCGGGTGGGTTGGTGTCAATGGCCCCCGTCGGTGTGATCTTTTGCTGAGTACAGCGGGTTTCTGCTAGTGGCCCCCGTCGGTGTGGTGGTAATCTGGTCACAGTAGGTGTGACCTTTGTCTGTTTATCTGCTGCAACTGTCTCTAGTATCGGTCCTCATTTAGCCCTGCAGCCCACTCTGCTGCTAACCAGTATACAAGGCATAATGTTATGGTTTCCTAATTATTCACACATTTTAGTTATGTAATTCAAAGGCAATATTACCACAAGTGTTAAAACATGTTATAATCAAAGCACGTTCAACAGAGTAGCATTAAGCTAACGGCCGCTCCAACCGTCGGTCGATACGCTACGGCGCACGCGACCAGAGGGGAGCTTCGAATGCCCCCCGCCTCTCCCTGTGAGGGAGAGGGGAGTTGGGAACCGCGGCGGCGCGCGAGGGGCCGGAGCCACCCCGCGCTGGGCCTCGGCCGATAGCAGCAAGCTAACGTTTCCTAGCCTAGCCAGGTAGGCCACCTACTCACCTAGTGATCACAGCAGGCTAGCGCCGTAGCTAACAGCTGACTGGCTAACAGTAGGCCACCACTAGCACGTAAGCTAAGCAGCGATAGCAGCAAGCTAACGTTTCCTAGCCTAACCTAGATAGGCCACCTAGTGATCACAGCAGGCTAGCGCTGCAGCTAACAGCTGACTGGCTAACAGTAGGCCACCACTAGCACGTAAGCTAAGCAGCTATCACCTGAACTTGTACACAATGATATAACACTCACCCAGACAGGCCGCCGTTCTGAAACCCTCCTCACTTTTTAAGAGAAAAGAGAAACAAGATGTTAACACAGTTTTACAACGGTGATTTTACCAACACCCGACGGAGCCAGCACAATACCCAACTGGCCTGTGTAGCTGACTTTGAACACAGATCTTCCGCTAATGAACATCTATGCCCATATCTCCTCGTGAGGGAATACTCTCATTTGGATATGAAATATGGGGCCTAACACGGTGACAGAGAGACATCCACTCGTCCAGAAAACACAGGGATCACCAGTGTTAATGGTCGTGGCCCACTAGTTAAACTATAATGGGCTTCAGATCAAGGTCTTCCGCTGCTGCCTAAGAGGCTGAACAAAAGACCTTAATCTGGGGCCGGTGTTCGTAAACATTGTCAATTAGCCCCCATAGCACTAACAGACAAGTGGAGCTGCAAGCAAACAGTACTCACCCAACCTGAAACCCACCGCTTCTCACAACAGCGGCGCGTCCTACAGTTCAGCTGTGTCCTGAAAGGTTTCACCCCAACCAACACAGCAAGGAACTGCAGTTGAGAGGCATGCAGCGGCGTGCTCCCAATACGAAAACCGGTGGAGGATTTTAGAATGATCACCATCTTCCAAACACTCCAGTGACGAAGACAATATCGCTGTATTTTCTCGAAAATAGTGAGAGAGAAAATAAAGATATGATGTCAACGTATCTCCTTGTTCTTCCTTTCCTCGTAAACATTGCTCTTCCAGCCAATATTTTTCTCCACGTCAAGTGGGCATATGAGCAACACGTTGCTTGTGATGAAAATTTGAGAAGGAGATGAGTGTGTGGCACCACAAGTCAAGTCAAGTCAAGTCAAGAGTTTTAATTGTCACGGCATACAGGTATACAATGAAATGCGGGTGGTCTTGCCCGCAACGATGTGCAATACAGTGGTACATATAATAGAATCAAAAGAAGAAACAACATTGTGCAGTAACAGGTAGCAGGTAACATGGAGTGACATCTCGGTATCTGTACATAGTTATTTACAGAGCATGTGTGACATGCTAGTTAGCTTTGGTAGTGCAATACACTGTTCCTGTTATTCTAATTTAAAGTGTCCTTTCCTTTGGCCATAAGTGTGCGTGTGTGCGACATGAGTGTGTGCCCGCTCATGTTAAAGTGTTAAGTGGCTGCTCGTGTGTGAGCGTGCACAGTGTGCGTGTCGTGTGTGTGTTCATGTGTGCTTGTGTGTGGACAGTTCAATGTTCTGAGCACTCAATGTTCATTGTTCATGGCTCTGATGGCCTGGGGGAAGAAGCTGAGCCTAAGCCGCTCTGTCCTAGTAGCTGGGGTTCGCAGGCGTCTGCCTGACCTCAGCAGCTGAAACAGGCTGTTATTGGGGTGGTGAGGGTCTTTCATTATCCTGCAGGCTCTGGATTTGCACCTCTTGTTGTATAGAACCTGCAGGGGGGGTAGTGCAATACCCGTGGTACACTCGGCTGAGCGCACCACTTTCTGTAGGGCCTTCTTGTCCTGTGCCGTGCTGTTTCCATACCAGGCAGTGATGTTTCCGGTCAGGATGCTCTCTACAGCTCCTGAGTAGAAGGACTGGAGTATCTTCCCCGATACTCTGAACTTCCTTAACTGTCTCAGGTGGTAGAGACGCTGTTTCGCCTTCTTTACTACTGTGTCTATGTGTGTTGACCATGTCAGGTCCTCTGAGATGTGGACCCCCAGGTACTTGAAGCTGCTCACCCTGTCCACGGTAGCCCCGTTTATCATCAGTGGTGTGTGTGTCTCCTGCTGTCCTCTCCTATAATCCACGATCAGTTCCTTGGTTTTGCCAATGTTCAGGAGCAGGCTGTTGTCCTGGCACCAGCGTTCCAGTACCTCAACCTCCTCCCGGTAGGCCTTCTCGTCGTTGTCCGAGATCAGCCCCACCACCACCGTGTCATCTGCGAACTTCACTATGGAGTTGGAGCTGAACTTGGCCACACAGTCGTGTGTGTAGAGTGAGTACAGCAGGGGGCTCAGAACACAGCCCTGGGGGGACCCGATGCTCAGGGTGATGGTGTTGGAGGTCTGACCCCCCACCCTGACCGCCTGGGGTCTTTCGCTCAGAAAGTCCAGTACCCAGGCGCTCAGGGCGGAGCTCAGACCTAGCTCGATCAGCTTGTCCACCAGTCTGGTGGGGACTATGGTGTTGAACGCTGAGCTGTAGTCAATGAACAACAGTCTCACATAGCCCCTCTTCTGACGGTCAAGGTGCGAGAGGGTGCTGTGCAGTACCTGGGAGACCGCGTCGTCGGTGGACCTGTTTGTCCTGTATGCAAATTGCATAGGGTCCATATCACTGGGGAGGGAGGCACAAATGTGGTCCTTGACCAGCCTCTCGAAACATTTCATGACCACAGAGGTGAGTGCCACCGGTCTGTAGTCATTTGGACATGCTGGGGAGGGTTTCTTCGGCACAGGGATGATGGTAGACATCTTGAAGCAGGCAGGGACCACTGACTCCGCCAGTGATTGATTAAATATGGCGGTGAACACAGGGGCCAGCTGGTTGGCACAGGTTTTGAGTATACGTCCTGTTATGCCATCTGGGCCAGCAGCCTTCCTGGTGTTCACCTGCATAAATGCTCTTCTCACACTGTGTTCCGACAACGAGAGAGCGTCCCCCCCCCCTCGCGGTTGCCCCCCCCCCTCCACAACAGCCGGCGCGCCAGTGACGTCACTAGCCGGAGAGCCAGCAGCGCCACTGTCTACACCAAACCGAGCGTAGAAGGTGTTGAGCTTGTCCGCGAGGGAGGCGTCGTCGCTCCCCATTGAGGGGGCGCTGACTTTATAGTCAGTTATTGTCTTCAGTCCCTGCCATAATCCTCTTGTGTCGTTTTGTGCCATTTGTGTCTCCAGTTTGTCAGCATATGTCCTCTTAGCAAGTTTGACAGCTTTGCGTAGAGTATAGACTGAAGCCTTATACTCCTCCATGTTTCCTGACTCTCTACCCAGGTTGTAGGCGGTGGTACGAGAGTTCAGAGCTGCTCTAATAGTGCTATCCACCCACGGTTTCTGGTTTGGGAAAATCCGCACCGTTTTCCTGAGGACAATACCATCAGCTATTGTTGTTATGTAGCACACCACTATGTCTGCTAGTTCACTGACGTCACTGGCGCTTCCTATGAACATATCCCAATCCGTGTCTGCAAGCACGTCCTTGAGCGTGGCCTCTGATTCGTCGGTCCACTTCTTTGTCTCACGTGACACCCCTGCTTATATAGGTAAGCGGATGGGGGTGTGGCCAGATGAATGCTGGCATTTAAAGGTACATTTTGAAATGTATTCAGTGTATATATGCTGAAGCGAGATATATGCAATGAGACGCTGAGCGGGAGCTAGTGTGATACAGAACTCAGCTGGTTAGTGCGGCTACCTGTGTGGATCCTGTCACTGGTCCCAGGTTTGAATCCACTCTGTTAAATGACTACCTCATGGTATGTTGGTCTGATGAACTACTAGTAAAACCAAGACTAAAAGTAAATCTACGACCGCTGCCGAAATTAACACTGGTTGAGGGGACAGTGCCCCTTTCATTCTCCCTCCCTGCTTTAATAGATCGTTTGGAATACCTTTTTGTGTGACATTTCCCAACTGCCTATTGGAGTAACGTGGAATATATAAATGACTGTTGGAATAATCTTTGGGAATAATGTCTGTGGATGACTCTGTGTTGGAAGCGCAATCATGAACAGCTTGAACCACTGCTTCTGGTGCTTTTCCACAGGCTGCTAGAACATTGGACACTATTGACTAATTGATACGTGATTGGGCACAACTGTGGACAAACGACTGCGTCGAGAGAGGACCTGGGGATTGTCTGATAACCAGTCCCTGAGCACCCTTCCAGTTTCCCATAGGTGCGTGATGAGGTAATAGAGAAACACCTGGGCTTTCTAATGGGAGCCCACAGTCAAGATGGTGGACCTTTCCGGGGGCGGAAGACTCAGTATGTTGTTGCACGTACTCCCTTCTACAAAGTTGGCTTCAGTTGCATCCTCAACTCAACGCTTCAATTTTGTCGTCCATCCATCAATCTCCTCCTCCACTGTGGGTGGGGGTCTGGGGGTCTTATCTGGGGGGAGTGGGGGCTCCTCGATGCACCCTCTCCCCCCAGTTAAGTGCAGTTTGTTAACTCGCTGTGTGTGGTTGGATGTTAAACTGGAAACAACACGCCACTGTTGAGCTTATAGGACTAGATAGTACAATCCCTTAGATAATAGAAGTCTCCTCTCCATTAGGTGTTTGACTCAACTGACCACACGTGAACGTGAACCGACAGAGGACGTCCTTTTTCCAACACAGAGATATTTCATGAATTCACTATAACTGTCTGCCTTCTGCCCGGTGTGTTTTGTTTGACCAATAATCCCATGTTGGTTGGGCTTTATACCCCAGGCGAATGGCATACAGCCTTTGTTTCATTTATTTATACAATGGCATGCACATTTCTTGATTCTGATTGGCTGAAACAGTGAAGTTGCCGGTTGTTATTTAAGCATTACATCACGTGCGGCGCAGGATTGTGTTATATGAATTAGATCATGCCTAGGGGTGGTTGTTAGGCCCGACGCGTAGCGGAGGGTCGTTAGACCCCCCCTAGGCATGATCTAATTCCTATAACACACGACAAGTGGTGTAATGTATTTTATACAATGGCCGAATTCACCCAACCTTATTGCTATAGAATAAACACACAGTAATTGAAGCATAATGGAGATTTATTCACAAAACCATCCACAGAGAAAGTAGATCCAATAGTAGATCCACTAGTAGACACCAGAGGGAGCTCCACAAACCATGTTAAACCCAGATAGACAGTACTGCTACATACATTTATGACATACCAGATTTACAAATACAGTACTGTTTTTGTAGGGTGATTATGGTTTATTTACATTGAGGTTCTGGGGTCACGTGGAGTGTGCTATACGAAATACCCCCCCCCTTCACCCCACCTACCAATCTCCTACCTACCAACCTCCTCCAATGTACAGTTTCTTCGTCAAATGTATACTCTCTTTTTTAGACTCTTCTTGTATCACAAACAGTACTGTATTTGTAAATCTGGTATGTCATAAATGTATAGATGTAGCAGTACTGTCTATCTGTATGTCATGTATGTCATATATGTTATGATGCATTGAAAATGCAGACACCAAGACCATGAAGATGACCTGGAACCAACTGGAGAGAACAGCTCAAGACAGAGATGCTTGGAGATCACTTGTTGACGGCCTATGCCCCAGAAGGGGTAGCAGGCGCAAGTAAGTAAGTAAGCATTGAAAATGGGGGACCCTGATGTAAACAAGATGAAAGTTTTTCTCTGGTCTGCATCCCCTTAACTGAGCTGTACTGTATTGTACCCATTCTGCAATCTGTTAATAAAAATGTCAATCAATCAATCAATCAATCAAATAACAACCGGTTTGATTGATTGATTGATTGAACATTTTACTAGGTAACTTCACTGTGCTTCTTAAACAAGATGTAGCAGTACTGTCTATCTGTATGTCATGTATGTCATATATGTTATGATGAATTGAAAATGGGGGACCCTGATGTAAACAAGACGAAAGTCTTTCTCTGGTCTGCATCCCCTTAACAATTGTGTGTATTGAGCCGTACTGTATTGTACCCATTCTGCAATCTGGTAATAACATTTTCAATCAATCAATCAATCAAATCCAAAAAAAAAACGCGATTTTCCTTTTGTTTCACAATGACTCATGACAAATTAATTACATAATCCATGGGTATGTAACAAACAAAAAAATTCCAGTTGAGTATCTTTTTTGGAGGATTCGTTCAAAAGCTATTCATACTTCCATTTTTCTATCTATGGCGGATTGATTCAGTGGAAGGGATCAAGAAATTTGCATGCCATTGTATAATTAGTATAACACACTCCATGTGACCCCAGATCCCTCCCGCAACCGAATTACTTAATTTTTTCTGTCTGAATCAATCCGCCATAGATAGAAAAATGAAAGTATGAATAGCTTTTGAACGAATCCTCCAAAAAAGATAGTCAACTGGAATATGTTAGTTTGTTACATACACATGGATTATGTAATTAATTTGTCATGAAAAATCGCAAAACAAAAATGGCAGACGTTTTTTCCCCCGTGTTTTTTGTCAGATTTTGTTAAAGTTAGAGGTTCTATGTAGGATTGCTAGTAACTGTCTAACTGCATATATAACTGTTTCCATTAGAGGGCGCTCTAGGCGGAGCCACTCATGATACCACCAGGTGGCGAGTATATAAAGAGATGTCTCCTCCCCCTCTACCTCTTTTCCACCAGCCTCTCAGTGATCTCTAGAACTGCTGTCTTAACATGTGAATGAATAAACCACGCCAAAGGCTAAAGATAGAAACCATGCCTCTTGACCACATTATTGTCGCCCCATAGCCGGATTCTGTCAACAGATTTGATTGATTGATTGATTGAAAATTGTATTACCAGATTGCAGGGATGCAGACCAGAGAAAGTTTCAAGTTTCAAGTTTCTTTAATAGTTGTCATACAGAAGTACAGAATACTTTTATACAAAATGCTTCTTACTGTTACGCTCCAGAGACTGTGTTAGACAAGATAAGTATGAAATAAAATAGTATAGCATGTAAAATAGAAGTAAAAATAGAGGTCACAGTGTTCAGTATAGACATATGTACAATGTTCGATGCAGAATAGAAGTAACTGAGTTACCATACAATATACAATATACTATGCAATGTACTAATATACAATACTATATAGTGCAGAGCAGAAATGGGATGAGGTAAAATTTAGGTACAATTTACAGTAAGGTGTACGAGTTGTAGTGCAAATCCTTTACCAATAAATATAAAGTATAAAGTGTGTTTAGGTGTTCTAAAGTGTGTAAAGTGGGTGCTGCAGTGAGTTGTTTGTTTAAAGTGAGTGTGTGCGTGTGGATGTGTGTGCTGTGTGCATTTGATGGTTGTTGCATAGTGTTTATTGTTCGTTGAGCAGCCTGATGGCCTGGGAATAGAAGCTTCTTCTGAGTCTTTCTGTGCTCGCCTTAAGACTCCGGTATCGCTTGCCTGACCGCAGCAGTTTCAAAGAGGCAGTTGTTCGGGTGGCTGGAGTCCTTGATGATTCTCTTAGCCTTCCCCCTGCACCGCTTGTTGTAAATGTTCTGGAGGGTGGGAAGCCCCCCTCCAATTGTGCGTTCGGCTGAACGTGTCACTCTTTGTAGTCTGCTACGGTCTTGTGCAGTGCTATTCGCAAACCAGGAGGTGATGTTGCCAGTCAGGATGCTCTCGATTGTACATGAGTAGAAGTTCCTAAGGATATTCTGACTGACTTGGAACTTCCTTAGGCGCCTGAGGAAGTAGAGGCGTTGTCGTGCCTTCTTCACAACACTGTCAATGTGTGTGGTCCATGTCAAGTCCTCGGATATGTGGGCTCCGAGGTACTTGAAACTGTTCACTCTCTCAACCGGTGCCCCGTCGATGCTGATGGGGCTGTAGTCCTTGACCCCCGACCTCCTGAAGTCCACAATCATCTCTTTTGTTTTGCTGACGTTCAGGGAGAGGCAGTGCTCCTGACACCACTGTGACAGATTCTCTACCTCTTCCAGGTAGGCCCTCTCGTCGTTGGCAGAGATCAGGCCCACCACTACTGTGTCATCAGCAAATGTGATGATTTGATGAAAGACTTTCGTCTTGTTTACATCAGGGTCCCCCATTTTCAATTCATCATAACATATATGACATACATGACATACAGATAGACAGTACTGCTACATCTTGTTTAAGAAGCACAGTGAAGTTACCTAGTAAACAATAATCACCCTACAAAAACAGTACTGTATTTGTAAATCTGGTATGTCATAAATGTATAGATGTAGCAGTACTGTCTATCTGGGTTTAACATGGTTTGTGGAGCTCCCTCTGGTGTCTACTAGTGGATCTACTATTGGATCTACTTTATCTGTGGATGGTTTTGTGAATAAATCTCCATTATGCTTCAATTACTGTTTATACTATTGTATAAAAGACATTACACCACTTGTAGTCGTGTGTTATAGGAATTAGATCATGCCTAGGGGGGTCTAACGACCCTCCGCTGCGCGTCGGGCCTAACAACCACCCCTAGGCAGGATCTAATTCCTATAACACACTTGTGCGCGTGATGTAATGCTTAATTAGTTGATTTTCCATTTTCCCCACTCCCTAGGCTGTCCCCCCACGTTTGTCTCTTCCCCATTTCCCTATCTACTATATTTAGTATTGATTAAGTTCCACGCAGGTAGTATGTCTTAGTTCCTAGTTGTCCCCCCTTCCTGTCTGCTTGCTCGACACACAGTGGCCCATTAGGGTCGCAGGGACACATTTTGTGGTCGTAGCAGCAGTACCCCTCTTAATACCAGTCGCTAGGCAGAGCTTTGTGTTGCATGCCATTGTGTGATCATGGGCATTTGATTGAGTGCATTTATCCCTGTGACTGTCTGTAACCAGAGTGTCAACCTGACTTAAGAGCGTGGATCATTATAGACATAGTATCCACTTGTGGATGCTGTACTACTCCCAGAACCTTTACTGTGTGGCCATAGACCACTGCACTTCCACGTTGAATTGAGCTCATGGGAGAGAGAGCGGGGGGGACAAAATTATGTGGATGAGAGCCTTGACATTAAGTGGTTGTAGCTACGGCTGTGGGGGTGCTGGAGACATGATCCAATAGACTTGTATACGCCTGAGTCTCCTGAGCCAATCCCAAGTCGATCGGCACTTTTTCAGCCGAGCTATAGTCACTTTATTTTTTTACTTCCCAAACTCTGCATGCGTAGATTGATAAACCTAGATCTCCAGAGACTCCGTGGGCAATCTGCGCATGCGGAGTTCGGTGAAAATAGGTGTGGAAAAGTGACTATAGTTCAGCCGAGAAAGTGCCTTCAGGAGACTCAGGCGTTTAAAAGTATTGGATCATGTCTCCAGCACCCACACAGCCGTAGCTACAACCACTTAATGTCAAGGCTCTCATCCACATTCATTCATTTTCTTTCTCTCCCATGATTTCAGAATACCGGAAGTGTTGCAGTAGTCTATTGGATGTTATTGTGTGGACATTTCTTGCCAATGTTGCCATTGTGGCAATTTACTATTGTTGTGTTTGCCGCCTCTCTTACTCTCACTTCTATTGGCTGCTACAGGCTGCGCTGCGTTCAGGCCACGAGCAAGCGGTCCAACATGAGATTTCCTATCTCTGTATCCTGTTGTTTTTCGCACATTCTAATAACATTTCCACATGAACCTTTACCTTTGTTACGCCTTCATCGGTTGTCTTGCTGTGTTACTGTGATGGGGAGGAACCTGTGTAAACTAGTCCAGGTCGATTTTGTTGACCTGTGACAACATCTCCAATGAACGTTCAATCACTTCCAGCTTTCCAAAGCCCCCACACAGGGCGGTAGACTAGACACTGTGTGCTCAGTGAAAGAACTATTGACAGTGCAAAGCGTGGAGCTGTGACTTTCCCCCACACTGGGTAAACAAGTGGTAGTGTCAGACGCAGGCAAGGGGACTGGCCGTCTGCAGCTGTCGTACACAGGCATCTCCAGGGCCTCCGGACGTTGTAAACCTTGAGACTGGCAGGCTTAGGGTCTTGGTATACATGCTTTTAAATATTATGCCTTTGCAAGAGGGCAGAGCCACATATCCCACGTTCTACGCATCTCAATGATGCAATGCAGTGTGTCAACAGTGGGGGCAGTGTGGATGCGACAGGCTAAACACTAAAATATGGAAAGCTGTGAAAAAACTGGTCCGAGATCTTTTTCTGCCGTGATCTCAACATAACCTCCTTGAGTGTCGCCATGTTTTGTTTACATTGCAAATCTGGATAGCGGATAGTTCACAAGGGAGACATTCTTCTTCTATATAATGTGTCGACTAGGGAGGATTGGGCCCCGATCTGCCCCTAGTGGACAGACTTTTCATGGTACATAATACACAGGTCAGGTAAGTATGTGAACAATTCCGTTCAAAACACAGCCACATACTCATACACATGGTTAAAAGCAAGCATACCTAAGACTCTTATACAATATGATGCGGCATACTCCCACAATACAGTATACAGCCCTAGGTGCTTTCAGGCTCTCACATACTCTAAAAGTACAGGGTGCATATTGTAGTCTAGAAGTACAGGGCGCATACTGTAGTCTAGAAGTACAGGGTGCATACTGTAGTCTAGAAGTACAGGGTGCATACTACACAGACTTCTAAATATGTACTATTCATGTTGATTCAACATTCCACGTAAAAGTGACCACGTAGAGAGGACCATTTTCAACCAGCTCCATCTGGAGGGAAAACTATGTGGCGCGGCCATCGAGGTGAAAGGTGGAATTTAATGCCGTGGCAACCCAGGGGAAGAAGTAGGTATAGGTTATACACTGGAACACACCACCACAGACAAGGGTCTGCGTTTGAGGGATAAAAAAAAAAAGGTTCTGGCCTTATGGCCTAGTTAGGGAGGGGGCGCCAAGGGTGAGGTCCTTGGGTTGGGGTCGTCTCACTATGGCAGAGGGAGAAAACTGTTATGAATTGCCCTTTTTGAGAGTATTCATCCTGGTACAACGGCCTTGCAACAAGCTCTAAGACAGACAGTACAATAACACAACCTAACTCTGATGATGTCAAGACGATAGAATCGCTATCGGAGGACATACAGAGCAAGCAGATTGCTGAGGGGTCGGAATGACTGGATCGGATCGCGGAGGTCATCCACAGGATTACAGCAGAACTAACAGCGCACCCGCCCAGCTCCCCCAGTATCGACGTCAAGGCAGTATTATCGGCAATCACCATCGCCCCTCCCCCCTAGCCTTTCCCCCCCTGTGTCACTCTCCTCCTCCCCCCTCCCTCTTGATCGGGGATCCCCCTCCCCATCAACAACCCTAAAACTCAGGGCGCCCCTCCCCCCCAGCCCCCCCATCTTTCCTCCCTTGTGTCACTCTCCTCCTCGCCCCTCCCTCTTGCCATGTCATCACCAAAGTACCAGGCACCCTTTCCCCCCTCTCCCTCCTCACCCCTGTACCAAACCCCCCTTCCCCCCTCTCCCTCCTCATCCCTGCTCTCCCCCCCTCCACCCCCCCCCCCCCCCCCCTCATCTCCCCCACCTGCCTTTCACACCAAAAAATGTCAAACTGGTAAATGCTGGTCGGATTTACAGCCAGGCATCTCCAAAACATCAAAAAATAACTGTTCCGCCATCTTTCCTCGACAGCCCGCAACTGCAACCTCCGAAACGTCCACCACGCCCCCCACCTCGCACCCAAACTACTGCTATCAATTTGTTCCAATAACAAACCATGCTGTTCCTGTTCTGACTACTATCAGACTCAAGAAGAAATGCCTGACACGTACTGTAACACTTAGCAACAGACCCATCATCGCTCAGCCAAGGCCGGCCACACCCCCCATCACAAAATCACTGATAATGGCCCTTCTGAATGTTAGATCGTTGAGCAACAAATCTTTCTTAATCAATGATCTGATAACTGAAAAGAATGTTCCTAGTCGAGACCTGGCTAAATTACATTACTGGTGCGACCAGGGCCGCCTGGGAGAAATGCGAGGCCCTGTGCGAGATTTAAATGCTGCCCGAGGCTGGGCATGATACAGTCAACATATAGCAAGAGAGAGAGCGAGAGAGAGCTCCCGTTCTACAGTCAATATACAGTGTTACAGTGCACAGACCCGGCAATGCCCCTGACCCTCCACCAGAGCAAGGCCAGAGAGAGAGAGAGAGAGAGAGAGAGAGAGAGAGAGAGAGAGAGAGAGAGAGAGAGAGAGAGAGAGAGAGAGAGAGAGAGAGAGACACATTGGAAAGAAACAACCCAAAACCAGAGCAAATTGAAATGCTATTTGGCCCTAAACAGAGAGTACACAGTGGCAGAATACCTGAGCACTGTGACTGACCCAATACTAAGAAGATCCTTGACTAGGTACAGACTCAGCGAGCACAGCCTAGCCATCGAGAAAGGCCGCCATAGGCAGACCTGGCTCCCAAGCGAAGACAGACCCACTGCACACAAGATGAGGTGGAAACCGAGCTCCACTTCTTAACAACCTGCCCACTATACCAAGACATATACTTCCCACAAATTGCAAACACCCAAAGAGACTTTGAAAACATGGACAATAACTCAAAACTCCCATACCTACTGGGAGAAATACAAGAATGTGAAATAAAGCCTGTTTGAATTGAAGAGAGAGAGATAGATAGAGCATGTCTGTGTGTGTTAGAAAGAGAGAGATAGAGAGAGAGCATGTCTGTTTGTGTGTGTGTGTGTTAGAGAGAGAGAGCATGTATATGTGTGTTAGAAAGAGAGAGAAATATATAGAGAGAGAGCATGTCATTTTGTGTGTTAGAGAGAGATATAGAGCATGTCTGTGTGTGTTAGAAAGAGAGAGAGAGAGCATGTGTGTTAGAGAGAGAGAGCATGTCTGTGTGTGTGTGTGTGTTAGAGAGAGAGCATGTATGAGAGAGATAAGAAAGACAGCTAAGATGAGCCCCTAAAGGATATTCAACTTTTAATGGAAGAACAAAACAGAAGGAAAAGATAACTTCACAAAGGCAACATGAATATACATAGATCCAAAAGGACAAAGATCAACACTTAAATCCAAAGAGAAGAGGGTCTATACCAGAGAAAACAAAGTAGCAAGGAACCAACGGTCGACATCAGCTAAATAGGCTAACTGCAAATAGAGTAGCCAGGTACTGACACCAGGTACACACCATTAGCTACAACAGCTAGCCGGCCCGTTTGGCTCAATATAACGTTAGCTACGTTAGCTAGCCGGCCCGCTTTGGCTCAATATAACATTAGCTACAACAGCTAGCCGGCCCGTTTGGCTCAATATAACGTTAGCTACGTTAGCTAGCCGGCCCGCTTGGCTCAATATAACATTAGCTACAACAGCTAGCCGGCCCGTTTGGCTCAATATAACGTTAGCTACGTTAGCTAGCCGGCCCGCTTGGCTCAATATAACATTAGCTACAACAGCTAGCCGGCCCGTTTGGCTCAATATAACGTTAGCTGCGTTAGCTAGCCGGCCCGCTTTGGCTCAATATAACATTAGCTACAACAGCTAGCCGGCCCGTTTGGCTCAATATAACGTTAGCTACGTTAGCTAGCCGGCCCGCTTGGCTCAACATAACATTAGCCAACATAACATTAGCCTTAGCCACGATAGCTAGCCGGCCAGAGAGAGAGAGAGAGAGAGAGATATATCCACGGCGGGAATAGAATAGAGTGCATTAAAAACTCACCAAACGTCCAAGAGGATGGAGACAACCGCGTGGAGTTGACAAAGTTCATCTGCCGAACGACCGTCCTCTTCATCTTGGCATAACAATGCTGCACGCGCTCTCTCTAGGTTAGCTAACGCTAGTTAGCCTTTAGCTAAGCTAGCTACTAGCCGACATGGCTATCCCGACTGAACCACACGTTAGCACTAGGGATGCTCGATATTGGCTTTTTTACCGATACCGATATTCCGATATTGTCCAACTCTTAATTTCCGATACCGATATCAACCGATATCAACCGATACCAATATATGCAGGGTTTCCCCGTCCAAAGAACTGAATAATTTCAGGTAACTAATCATTTCACTGGATATATATATAACAAATATTGTTATTGTTTTTTATTTTTTTTAAACCGATACCGATATTTTCCGATATCACATTTTACTGCCGATATCGGCCGATAATATCGGTCGGCCGATAATATCGGACATCCCTAGTTAGCACTCGATATTATAACGTAGCTAAAGCTAACTAGCTGTCCCTGCCTTTAGCTAAGCCGACATGGCTAGCCTGACTGAACTGTCTAACATGCAACAACTTTCATCTTCAGTCCATCTGCCGAACGACCATCCTCTTCGTCTTGGCTGGCATAAGCATAACCTCCAATGCTGCACGCGCGAAATAGTCAAACGCAGCTGACGCACGCCGGCCGACTGTACACATGTAACCCCTCCCTTCGTTGAAACCAATAGTATGTCTGCTGCAGAGCCCCAGAGCTCCAATAGTGAGTATGTCTGCTGCAGAGCCGCAGAGCCAGGAACAAGTCAGACACATTCTACAAACGTGTCTAATGTAAAATATATAAGCATATAAGCAAAACTAGATTTTAGGTCTGTGATGAAAAAGAGCCTTGTGGGAAGGGGGGCCTCGCAAAATAAAATTAAATTTTTTTTAAAAAATAATAAAGAAAATAATAAAAAAAAAAATTTGAGGCCCCCCTTCCCGCGAGGCCCTGTGCGACCGCACTGCTCGCACACCCCCTGAGGCGGCCCTGGCCGTACTGTATTGTACCCATTCTGCATCTGGTAATACAATTTTCAATCAATCAATCAATCATTCCAATAACAACCACTAACTTCATAATTAAAAACTAAAGAAAAGTTGGATGTGTTAGTTGGTTGGATGTCTTAGTTGAAAGGCAGTTGGATGTGTTAGTTGGTTGGATGCCTTAGTTGAAAGACAGTTGGATGTGTTAGTTGGTTGGATGTCTTAGTTGAAAGGCAGTTGGATGTGTTAGTTGGTTGGATGCCTTAGTTGGTTGGATGCCTTAGTTGAAAGACAGTTGGATGTGTTAGTTGGTTGGATGTCTTAGTTGAAAGACAGTTGGATGTGTTAGTTGGTTGGATGTCCTACTGAGAACAGTTGAATGCACTTCCGAGCTGCTTCCACATGGAGGCAACTTGTCTTTTTTTCTTTTTTGGGAACTACTTTTTCTGGCGGATGGTTTTTTCAATAAATCTTCAATTAATGTGTGTTTGTTGTATAGCAATAAGGTTGGATGAATGTGGCAGTTGTATAAAAGCATTACACCACTTGCAGTCGTGATTTGTGAAAAATAAACTATGCCTAGGGGGGTCTAACGACCACCCCTAGGCATGGTTTATTGTTCACAAACCACTCCTGCGCGTGATGTAATGCTTCCCCCTAGGCATGGTTTATTGTTCACAAATCACGACTGCAAGTGGTGTAATGCTTTTATACAACTGCCACATTCATCCAACCTTATTGCTATACAATAAACACACATTAATCGAAGATTTATTGAAAAAACCATCCGCCAGAAAAAGTAGTTCCCACAACAACAAAAAAGACAAGTTGCCTCCATGTGGAAGCAGCTCGGAAGTGCATCCAACCAACTAACACATCCAACTGTGTGTTATTGGAATGATTGAGAGAAGTTGCCTCCATGTGGAAGCAGCTCGGAAGTGCATCCAACCAACTAACACATCCAACTGTGTGTTATTGGAATGATTGAGAGAAGTTGCCTCCATGTGGAAGCAGCTCGGAAGTGCATCCAACGGATCCAACAAACTAACACATCCAACTGTGTGTTATTGGAATGATTGATTGAACATTTTATTACCAGATGCAGAATGGGTACAATACAGTACGGCTCAATACACACAATTGTTAAGGGGATGCAGACCTACTTTCTATATAACTTCATTCTTAGATGCTTCTATAGAAAGTAGGTAAAACTAATTAAAAGGTTTTCTTTGCCCTATAGGGAAAAAAACGTTTTCTTCGCCCTATTTTTTTATGAATTTTTTTAAACCTACTTTAGAGGGCCTAAACTTAACCAGTTGGAAACCAGGCGTACAGTAATAAAATTAGCAATCAACCAATCAATCAATTCAATGGGCCATGCTCACTTAAAACATCGCAACACCCAGCTCTCTCTCAGTCTGACTCTCCTCCGCCGTTGCAGACAGGAGTGTGTGTGTGTGTGTGTGTGTGTGTGTGTGTGTGTGTGTGTATGTGAGTGTGTACGTGTGTGTGTGTGTGTGTGTGTGTACGTGTGTACGTGTGTGTGTGTGTGTGTGTGTGTGTGTGTGTGTGTGTGTGTGTGTGTATGTGTGTGTGTGTGTGTGTGTGTGTGTGTGTGTGTGTGTGTGTGTGTGTGTGTGGGTGTGGGTGTGGGTGTGCCAGACAGTGTGAGAGTGAGCTCTGCAGTCAGGGGGAAGGAAGAAGAAATTTAAATATTGCAAATAATCAATCAATCAATCCGCGATTTTTCTTTTGTTCTACAATGACTCATGACCCATCAATTGCATCATCCAACATTGTTTAAAGGACTAAGACATTCGCCGTGACAGAATCGCTTTATATTTAGTCGTTATGACGCTATCAACATATCCATTTGTTAAAGATTATTGTCCGCCATCTTGTTTTCTCCGAAGAATCCGCACGGCGGAGTGATGTGATTCGGTTGTGGGCGGGTCCTGGGACCAGAGTGTGGATTGTGCCCTATACATACGTGTAAATGGACTGTTTCAGCCAATCAGAATCGAGAAATGTGCATGCCGTTGTATAATGCTTAACTATTGCTCTGACCAGATTGTATTTTGTCTATCTGTTGTTGATTTGGTATTGTTTTGTGTAATTTTGCATTGTCTGTTTTAACTGTCGAAATGTGATGTTTTAAGCTGCTGTCTTGACCAGGCTTCCATTGGAAAATAGATCATTGTGTCTCAATGGGACTGACCTGGTTAAATAAAGGCTAAATAACAAATGGAAAAAAAACACTGACTGATCACTGGTGGCCATATTCAAACTAATGTATTCTCAATAACTGTCAAACTAAACTAAATTAATGTGTGCAAAACTGTTTAAATCAGCATTGTTTTTTGTGAAGTGCCCCTTTTAATTCATTAATAAAATGTTTGTTGTAAAAATGTGTTGACATGGAGATTGTAACTCTGTATGTGCTAGAATTAAAGATATGTGGTTTTCTGACACTGGGTAAATAAACACTTATCAATCACTTCAGTTTTCTTCTACGTTAAACGTGTTGCTTGTAGGAGTCCTCTAAAAAAACAAATTAATACTACAAATAATTAATAGTTTTATCATTGACTGCATCCTAAAGACAATCTTAACTGGCTAAATATGCTGACTCATTAGAACTCCACCCCCTGGGAACAACCAGGAAATCCCTCCCCTTCTCTCACTGCCTCTTCAGGGAAAACAAAACTGTGGTTTTGTCTCTTGTCTGAGACAGAGTGACGATGTGTAAAATGTCCCAACAGCAGCGAGGGGTTGTGTTGGACGAGGACCAGTTCTGCTGTTCTATCTGTCTGGAGCTTCTGAGGGAACCAGTCGCTGTCCCCTGTGGACACAGTTACTGCAGCAGCTGTATAGGAGACTGCTGGGACAAGGATGAGAAGAAGGGAGTATACAGCTGTCCGCAGTGCAGACAGAGCTTCAGTCCCAGGCCTGCTTTGAAGAGGAACACCATGCTGGCTGAGGTGGGAGGCTAAAGAGAAGGAATATTTTATAATTTATTACATACATACAGGGGCGTAGCAAGTCGGTGACGTGTGGAAGGAACTGATGACCATAGGGCCCCAGGGTTGGGGAGGGCCCTTAGAGGGTCTTTACTAAAATGATTGTTTTAAAACGTTGTTTTAAATTTGTTTTCACTTGTTAAAACGTTGTTTTAAAAGTTCAAAAGAGTGGGTTTTCCTGTAAGCTATTGAGCCTTATGAAACAATTATCCTTTTATGAAAATGTTAAACATTGGGGAATTTTTTAAGGTGTGGTAATAATAATGCTAACCCTAATATATCTTATTTCCACTATGGATGTGTCAATCGTCAAGTAAATCAATTTAACTGGAGACACATCATGTGCACAGAGCCCAGAAATGTCTGTGGAAGAGAAATTACACTTCTCTAATACACTGAATATCCGTTAATGAGCATAAATTATAAATGAGAGATTACTCATTCAACCTTGGTGTCTGGCAGACAGGGCCTTGAACACTTTTGTTATAACGTCAAAACAGGTTTCAAAACATTCAGATGGTTGGAATTGACTAAGGGGGATTCCTTTCCCTGATTGGACAAATTAAGCTCATGGGGTAAAACCCTGAAGGTTTGACCAATCGGGAAAGGAGTTGGTGACTGGGCAGCTCATAACAGCAGTGCGTATGTCTTGCCACATCTTCTTTGCCATGCGAAGCTGTGGGTTCTATTAACCCTTTCACTGCCACACTACAGAAGGTTAACCCTTTACTATCACACTACCGACGGTAACCGTCGGTAGTGTGATAGTAAAGGGTTAACCTTCTGTAGTGTGGCAGTGAAATGGTTAACCTGCTGTTGCGTGGCAGTGAAAGGGTTAACATTCTGTGTATTGTTGCAGTGAAAGGGTTAACCGTTTGGTAGTGTGGCAGTGAAAGGGTTAACACTTGCACTGTAAGTCTCTGTCTTTTAATACTTGTATACCTATAAACTATACCTGTTCGCTGTCAAACCCAGTTTTTACCTGTTCCCTGATAAATGTATTTTTACCTGTTCATTGTCAAACTTAAATTTTAATACAAAGAATAAATCATAACGTTGGCATATGGAAAGTTTAATTCTTGACTACATCTGACTTCTGTGCCTCCCTGCGTCGGATCTATGAGCGAACCCAGTAGTGGAGAAGCTATGACATCTGCATACATGATTTTAAAAAGGCTTTTTTCTAAGCCTACATTTCCTTGATTGGATTCAAGGTTTTTGTGTGCAATATAAAGTATCTTATAATATAAAATAACTTATAATATAAAGTAACTTATAATAGCAGCTAGATAAAAGACTAATATTACAGCTTAATTTGCTGGTCGAGACTGAAAAAATAAACATTTTACAAATGTTTTAAGACCTGGAAATTATTTGTGTGTACATGAAAAGAGACAGTAAGAGATTCACAGGAACTTAGAAGCCATTTTTGATCCCCTTTGAATTCGACACCTTATACCTAGGAAACATCTCTTTCGAAAAATGGGATTTTAATGATAAGAAATTGATTATGATGCTTCTGATAGCAAGCAAGAAAGCTATCACAAGAATTGATTGATTGGTTGAAAACTGTATTAACAGATTGCAGAATGGGTACAATACATTACGGCTCAATACACACAATTGTTAAGGGGATGCAGACCAGAGAAAGACTTTCGTCTTGTTTACATCAGGGTCCCTCATTTTCAATTCATAATGATGGTTAAAAATGGTTAAAACCAGAGGCACCCACAGTGGACGAATGGATAGACGTAATTGATGACATATGCATAATGGAAAAGATGTCATTTTCAATTAGAATCCAACTGGAAAAATTCTACCGGATCTGGACAAAATACACAGAATGTCAAACATACACGGTCAGATTTTAGTTGATTTTATTTTATTTTATTTTATTAGACATTTTCAAAGATACAAGATTCCAGAAAAACTTCAAGGATGCTACACAAAAAATTCAAGACTTATTTCCATTGTGGTCCTTGGTCAGACAAACAAGCGATACAATACAGGATAACAATTTGACAAACTACATAGACATGAACATTTTAAAAGCAGTACAAACGTAGCCACAGGCAACAATGTATCAGACACCATTTTCATGCATTTTAAAATCTAGTTTTGGACATTGTCGAGGAGCCAAGATTTAACTTTTTTCTTAAAGTTGTGCCGGCTACTGATGCATTTTAGCTGTGAAGGTAGCAATGGCTCCCCAGAATTTAAAAGAACATTTGCCCATATTAGTTTTGAACCTTGGAATATGCAGGTCAGCAATGCTGGCTCTGGTGTTATGGGTATGCATGTCCCTGTTCCACTGAAAATAATTTGTAAGATAAGAGGGGGCCCTATTATTATAAATGTTGTGAACTATGTTGAGCTGAAGTTGAACGGAACTGGCTTCCAGTTCTGGGAAACCTGTAACTTATCTTTTAAAACTTTGGTCAGACCTCCGTACCAAGAACAGATAACATAGTCGAAGCAACAAGAAACAAGAGAATTAGCCAGAATGCAAAGACTCTCAGGGTCTAGTAAATGTGCTTTCCTGGTCAGAAATTTAGTTCTGCCATTCACCTTGCTCATAGTTTTGAGAGCCATGGATTCTCCGCTCAGGCTGCTGTCTAGGTGAACTGTTAAAAGAACAAACGTAAACTTTACTTATTACACGACAACCTAAGAATTCTATTCTAACCTTTGTGTGACGCAATCTCCCCAAGTTCACTCGCTAGCCTGTTGACTTTATTTTATTTTTATTTACTTTTCTTTTTACTTTTCTTTTCATTTTCAATATAAAAAAAACAAAAAACCTAGGGTCATAAGAAAGGAATTGTTGTGAAACATTTTCACACTCCACAAACAAGTGGAGAATTGATGGACATTCTCACTTTCCACAAATGAGAAGGATGGGAAAGAAAAAAAGGAATTGTTGTATTATGAATGCAATAATTTAATGATTAATGCAATAACCATGACCCCTTGGAAACATTTTAAAATGTCTTAAAAAAATAAAAGAGACAGTAAAACAAGTAATTTCTCATTGGAATGTTTTGCTTGTAGTATGGTCATCAGTGACTGAGCCGTCCTCCATCTGTCCTCCTAGGTAGTGGAGCAGCTGAAGAGGACAGGAGACCAGCAGCAGTCTCCCTCTGCCGCTCTGACCTACGCCGGACCAGGAGACGTGGCCTGTGATTTCTGCACTGGAACCAGACGCCACAAAGCCCTCATGTCTTGCCTGCCATGTCTGGCTTCTTTCTGCGAGACCCACCTCCAGCCTCACCGCAGTATCCCCGTGTTGAAGAAGCACAAGCTGGTCAAAGCCACGGAGCGGCTGCAGGAGAAGATGTGTTCTAGTCACGACAAGCTGCTGGAGCTGTACTGCCGTACGGACCAGCGGTATATCTGTTATCTGTGCACCATGGATGAACACCAAGGCCACGACATGGTGTCAGCTGCAGCAGAGAGGAGTGAGAAACAGGTAGGAGCAGGGAAACAACTTCATGATGAAGATCAATGTTATAGACTGAGGAAGGTCCACAGTATAGACCTGTTCGCTGTTTACAAACATACCATGTTCAAGCCAATCAGCAATACCAACTGAGTCACGGGACTAAGTTGCCCCCTACTTGCGCGAGCTGCTGCGCTAAAAGAATACGACAGGGCTTTGATTGATTGATTGAAAATTGTATTAACAGATTGCAGAATGGGTACAATACAGTAGGCTACAGCTCAATACACACAATTGTTAAGGGGATGCAGACCAAATACTTTCGTCTTGTTTACATCAGGGTCCCCCATTTTCAATTCATCTATGGAGAAACCATGACACTCCCCAGACTAAAAATTGTTTAGAACGAAAACGGCTGGATGTAATTTAGCCAAAATCAGCATGGCTGTGAGTGTGAGTCTTTCACCTTTTACAGCTTTGGCACGGATTGATTGTTTAGATCGCTAGTACAGCTAACAAATGCAAATATATTGTAGTTCGCCCCATTGTTCTGACCAGGATTACGTTCCTTTCTGCCCCAGTGATGCGCACGCACACTGAGTCTGACGTATACGGCGAACAGGTCTATAGATCACCATGAAACACAAGTGAAACAAGGGAATGATCAGTGAGGAAAATATAACATAACAGTATGTTCCAGTATTGTTTCAGTCAACGCCTCTTCCCTTCCAGTCCAAAGATCAGCCGGAGCTTCATGTTGACCTACTTATGAAGCTATTTCACAATAAAGAAAATAAAAAGGAGGAGGTCTTGGAACTTGCACACAGGTTTAACCACGATAATCTTAGATGAGTTTAGCAGGACAATGACCCAAGTTTTAGTTAATTTTCCCTTGTGTTACCTGACTCTGCAACAACTGACATGTTTAAACCTATACTATGTAAATTTTTCATGGAAAAATAGTGCATCTTCAGCAAAGCTATATCAAGGTGTCGGGCTGGAGAGAAAAGATGTATGAAACACGGTGAAACATGTGTCAATGCAAGCGACCAGTGCCACGAAATCCATAAAATGCTACGGTCTCATGTAAAACAGTTCCCAATGTTAACTTGCTTGAAGAAAATGTCCTTTTTGTTGCCGTTTTTCTCTTATCTACCATGTGAAAAAATAAACAAATAAAAACAAGATGCAGTTACCTCTGACAACCACAGGCTGCCAATCCTCCTAGTGCAGCTTAGCATGCAACGTCCCACAGGACGCTTTTCTGACTTTTTGCAACCGGCACTTTGGCGACCCCTAGTGGCTCAGGAGTGCATATTTTGTAATACAATATATATATATCGAATTGAAGGCTTATTTGTTGCCTGTCGATAGCGACAAAATACGACAAAATCCATTCAGCGGTTCTCGAGTTACATGCCTGTATTTGAGGCTTGTGCAAAGTACATGGTATTGCGCAAAATACCACTCCCGACTTTTGGCGCAGTAGTTCCGTCAATCTAGATCCGATCTCAAAAATGGTTGTGGATCGTTGTAGCCAATGAGTGTGGCTTATCAATGAAACACCACGTGGGGGTGTATGAATCAGGGATCTAGGTGACAAACTAAATTCTTTAACAGCCAAATGAATTGAAGTCTATGAGAAAACTGAGTTTTTCTTTGTACACATTTTACCAAAATCAATCACTCATTTCTGAATGGATCTTTATGAAATTTGGATATGTACTACATAAGGCTTCAGGCTATGGCTCCGTCTTTCTGGGGAAATACTACCTCTGGACTACTAACTACTACAGAAAAACTTGAGTAACAAGTTTTTCTACAACTCAAGTTCAGACCTATGTTATTCTATTACATTAGTACTAAACGTGAATTATTTTTTTGGAATCAGAAACTTCAGAATTAAATATTTCAAAAGAGACCAGGCTCATGCATATGCTATAAGTATAAAGTATGTTGTTTTGGTTTGCAAAAAAAGTATGCAGTCCTCAAGTTCTAGTTAAAAAATTGCCACTTTTCTGCCCGCTTGATAAGCGGTATAATGTAGCCTTCCTTCCAACATTGATTTGTTTCAGACACAGCTGGGGGAGAGTCAGCTCAGAGTCCATGAGATAGTCCAGGAGAGAGAGAAGGATCTGAAAGAGCTCAGACGGACCGTGGAGTCGCTGAAGGTGAGGTCATATAGGGCGGTGTAGTGGTTACGTCATTGTTGTTTCCGACCGGTCCACCTTGCTTGAAATTGCAATGTATTTCCAATGGACACCTATCTAAATCCTCTCGTTTTAAAACAAATAAAGCATGGGCATTGGCATGGTGTACTGTACCTTTCTGTGTGTATTCATCCACAATCTATAGCTCAACATGAAACAATTCGCAATTAATCGTAAAATAATTACGTATAATTTTATTTCAACCAAAACAATAATGTTAGTCTTCTTCTTTTCGTGTAACGTCAGAGGTCCAACTCCGTATCTTGTAGCCATGCCCTTAACTCTGGTCCCACATCAAAGAGGCTGGCTTCCGAGGGTGGTTTGTATAGGGGGCAGATGGTCAGGATATCATATGCTCAACAGTCTGCTCAGGGTCTCCACACTGATAATAATGTTAGTGATAGAAGGGAACTAATTTTGTGCAAAAATGGAAAGCTTCCCAATGTTCATGGGGCAGAATTATTACAATAGCCGATAATACATTTTCCCAATGATAAATCCCTATACGGGTAGACTGCGCGGGAAACTAAAGTGACGTCAGACTACACCTCCCTATGGGTGTACATTAACTATCAGAGGATATGCATTACTGGAGAATGGTAGTAGCCTACAGTACAGTATGATTCCTAAAAGTGTGTGTGTGTGTGTGTGTGTGTGTGTGTGTGTGTGTGTGTGTGTGTGTGTGTGTGTGTGTGTGCGTGCTAGGGCTGCAACAAACTATTATTTTGTTATCAATTCATCTGTCAATGATTTTAATCCTGACAGGGTTAACGTTAGGTTATGACTATAACCAAGTTCTGTTAGTTAGGGGCGATGCTTGGCATCGCTACTGCACTATCTCGCGTACGTGCACGCGTACTGAATAAACCACAAATGTACCTCTAATACCAGTATTAGTCTGACCACACCCCTCATCAGCTTACCTTCATAAGCAGGTGTGTGGTCACCTGCTCTCCTCCTTCCCAAGCTTTCACCACAAGGTGAGGACAAGGGCTGCAGCGGCGTCCGATGCCAAGCATCGCCCCTAACTAACAGAACTTGGTTATAGTCATAACCTAACGTTCTGTATCGTTAGTGGCTTAGCTTGGCATCGCTACTGCACAAGGGAGGCCAAGCGGAGCCACTTGGCTGACAAATACACCCCGCTGACAGCCCCCCAAAACCATCAGAACAGGGAGGGCCGAGCCCCCCCGACCCCCCCTAATGGAGGGTAGCCCCCCTATTAGGGACGTCACGGGAGGGCGACGGACCCGACCGTGCGAAGAGGCACTCAAGCAACTCAACGCACAGGGTGAGCAGACCGTGGCCTGACCCCACGACTACACACACGCACAACCCGCATGCCACCCGGGAACGAACGGAGGAACAACCTCGTTACTGCCCCCAGAATCACGGGGTCAAGGGCAAACCCAACCCCGTGGCAAGGCCGTAGCAGCGGAGCACGAAGGAAGACCCAGACCCACCAAAAGGACTGGACTCCCTGGAATGGGGGCCCGGAGAAGTCCATGATGTCAGCATCAAGACCCCACCAGGTGGGCACGTAGTGCCCCGCCCCCCACATCGCCAGCGTATTCGGACAAAGGCCCCTCAGTTACTGCACCTGGTATTCCCAGGCGGAACCAACCAGGCCAGAACCTGCCCAGCTTCCGAGATCGGACGAGACCGGGCGTGTTCAGGTCGGTATGGCCGTAAGCCGAGCGGGCCCCGTCCCCCCAATAGTACACCGCCTGGCACACTGACCCTGCAGAATAGGCAGTCAGCATGGCCGTAAGCACACAAAAAAGGTTAACCAACGGAAGCAGGCAGCGCACCGGGGAAAAACCAGGCAACAGGCTGTTAACCCTAGCCTGGAGACTGCGGACGAGACAGGCGCCAGAGGGGACAGCTGAACACAGCCGCCCCGGCGGAAGGAGCGTAAGCTGGCGGTGTTGCATGACCAAGCCTCCATTTAACAACCCCCACCCAGAGGGGTCGAGGCAGAGAAGGCTGACACGATTGGCAGACGTCATGAACGTGCAGGGGCACCCTCAAACGGTGAACCCGGGAGTTGACACTGCTCCAACACACCAGGGAATCAACCACCTCGGTGTTACCCAATGCGGTGGTTGTTCCTATAACCCCTCAAGAAAAAACTCCAAAACACACCTGCGGGTATACACCGGCTATACCGCAGTACAAGTGTTTCAGTTTCCAAAAAGGGTTAACCCAGGCCTACGGGTCGCAAACATCACTTCGGACCGGGCCTGGCGGTACGGGAAGCACAGGGTCACCAGAGGAGGTCAAAAAACCACCCCCACAGGCCCCTCTTCGCCATGCGTGAGAGAGGAGCGAAAAATAATGGAGAACCAGCCCCTAAGCACACCGTACCTGGTATTCCCCGGCGGTCTCCCAACCAAGTACTAACCAGGACCAACCTGTGTAGCGGCCGAGATCCGACGAGATCGAGCGCGTACAGAATGGCATGGCTGTAAGCCATGACGACAGTGCTGAGTAAAAACATACCCAACCAGGGTCTCCATAGCGCTTAACCCTGTGACACCCAGACCGACCTGGCATTTTTCCCCCTGAAAAAAGCCCAAGTCCCTCAGGGTACCAGAACAGCAGATCTGCATCCCCGGCGGACAACGGGTTCAACTGATCTGGACCAGCGTGACCAGAACCAGTCCCGTGCCCTAACCACGCCGACATGCCTACTCCAGGAGAAGGGCAGATATGCGTGTTGATCTTAACATGAAAAGAAGGCGCCACCCAGACGTTGGGACGAACCGCGCCTGGTGGCCCACCCCAAGGGCGTGAGACCCCACTACATATGTTCAGATCCATCCCGTCATCATCCCCCAGACATGAACGAGAATCCGTCGACAACCCACCCAGGTCATGGGATGTGGTCGCCGGAAGAGGAAAAACCCCCATCTCAGTTGCTTTATAAAAACGCTGTTTCAACCACAAGCAACTAAGGCGTGCCAGTCAATCGCCTGTTTACAGCGAGCTAGCACTATACGTGCGTCGGGACACACCCCCATCAATGAACAGGCTATTTAGACCTGTCATTGAATCCCCAAGGCGCCCAGGGGAACGACAAGAGGGGTGTGACACTCCCTAACTCCAACACTTCTGGAATAGAAAGAAGGAAGCATCAACAGTATGTATCCCAGTCTACACAGCCGGGGTAAAAAATGTTCACATTTTTACATCCCACCACCCTCCCATAGGAAAGAGACGGGGATCCCCAGAGAGACTTCCCACGCGAGCTGTACAGATTGAAAAGAATATATTGCACCTTGAGCCATGTAAAAAACTGGTTTTAGGGCCTCCGGGGAAGAGGCACCGAACCCATACACACTCAATAAACGAATTGAATCGAATATACATACAATAGAAAAGGACCCTTCTAGAGGGTCCACTCACTTTGACAATCTGAGGAGGAAGGCTCTGTACTCTGATGGAGGCTTCCTCACATGGAAGAAGGAGTCCGAACTCACAGAAGGCCTGAGTAGGCGCTTGGTGAGGAGGAGCCCTGACCACCCCCCCTGAAAACAGATCCATCACATGGACCTGAACAGCACACGGAAGTCCTACCAACAGAGACGCGCACGGTGACGTACTCTATGGCGGGGGAATTCCTGCGGTGCACACGCCCAATATACCAGGCCGTGGGACCAGGAACTCCCTCCCCCCCCCCCCCCCCCCCCCCCCCCGTAACGTGCCGAACCGCCACGTGACGGGAACCTTGAAGGACAGGGGGTGTACCCCTGACCGACAGAACAATGGGGAGAGGAAAGGTTACCAGTTCACCCCTTTACGACCCCACACCCATGATACGACGTAACGACAAAAAGAGAATATGACACAGTCATAGTCAGCTCTATGAAGCGTTTCACAGCTCCACACAGCGCACGAGCTAACCTGCTATCTGATTTTTACTAAGGAAAAACACAGAATAGAGAGGGCTCTAAGAACCCCGGTCCAACATACACATGTGCTTCTGTGGCCAGTACAACCCAGTTGTAGGTCACATGACACACACAACCCATCATCACCTACAAAAAATGGCAAAAACACTCAACAGAGGAACGCCGTTTTTTTCACAATGAGAGAATACATCATTCTTGATTAGTATCGACCACAGGCCTTGCTAAGCACACATGACAGCAACCAAACCAATTTCCCTTTAGGAAATAAGTTTCTCCAGCAGATTTAGCACAACCTCAGCAATCAAGCTGAGAGTTACATCGTATCCCTACCACACAAAAGACACAATTAATGCACAACATGTCTGATAGGAGGTGATAAAGTCCCCAGGGAACCGGGGGGGGAAACACAATCCTCCTATTTTACCCTCAATACGGCCAGTTAAAACAGGAAAACCCGTAAATGTGTGAACTCACTGTTCATTGTCATTACAGTCTGAGAAAGAACATTCTTTTACTCACTCGTCACCAAGCATAGCTTCATAGGTTAGTTGCCTTAGTAGTGAGTACACGGTACACATAAACACCATGATGTTTCTCACACAACAACCAGATCAATACATCACGATCTGCACGGAGAAGCTAACTGCCAGTGACAAAAACAGCTCACACACAACCCGCAACGTATCTCAAATGCATTGCAACAACACACGTTTTGGGAAAAAACACCGTTATTCACAATACATTTAGCAAGGTAAAACCAGAAGACGTGTTATGAGGTCTGGCCAACCCCGTACCTGCCCGGAACGCAGATCAGCGAAGTGCAGTCACAAGCCACCGTAGAACACAACCGTCCCGTGTTGTTCGATCCGGGCAGCGTCGCCGCTCCACCAGTCGCTACAGTCCTCTTTGTTGACGCAATCCCCGTCTAGGCTCAGGCAGGGTCGACGAACATCCCCTGTCAAGGATGACGTCGTGGTCAAGAGTGTAAAACATGTTAAAAATCAAAGCACGTTCAACAGAATAGCATCAAGCTAACGGCTGCTCCAACCGTTCGGGTGCTATTGCTTCCGCTCGCGAGACGCCGATCTACGACGCACGCGATCAGGAGCGAGCTCCCGGCGGCGCGCGAGAAGCCAAGCTACCCCGCGCCAGGCCACCGACCGGCTAACCGTAAGCTATGAACATGTAAACAATGACATAACACTCACCCAGACAGGCCGCCGTTCTGAACCCTCCTCACTTTTTAAGAGAAAAGAGAAAACAAGACGTCAACACCGCTTCACAACGGTGACATTAACACGTCCGGCGGAATCAGCACAGTACCAACTGGCCTGTATAGCTGACTTTGAACATGAATCTGCCGCTATCGCACATTACATGCACATATCCCCTCGTGAAGGAATACTCTCATTTGGATATGAAAGATGGGGTCTTAACACGGTGACAGAGAGAATCCACTCGTCCAGAACACACAGGGATCACCAGTGTCAATGGTCGCGGCCCACTAGTTAAAACTATAATGGTCGCCAGACCAAGGCCTTCTGTCGCCTAGACGGCTAAACAAAGGACCCTAGCCTGGGGCCGGTTTCCATAAACTTTGTCAAGTAGCCCCCATAGCACTAACAGACAAGTGGAGCCCGCCAGCAAACACTACTCACCCAACCTGGAACGCACCGCTCCTCACAACAGCGGCATGTCCGACAGTTCAGCTGTGGCCTGACAGGTTTCACCCCAACAAACACAGCAAGGAACTGCAGTTGAGAAGCATGCAGCGGCGTGCTCCCAATACGAAAACCGGTGGAGGGTTTGTAGAATGATCATCATCTTCTAGACACTCCAGTACGAAGACAATATCGCCGTATTTTCTCGAAAATAGTGAGAGAGAAAATAAAGATATGATGTCAACGTATCCTTGTTTCCCAAGCTGTTCCTAATCCAATTTCTTCCATCATGGTGTCAAGTGTGGGGATCTACCGAGGCACCTCTTCCTTGTGGTGAAAGCGAGAAGGAGAGCAGGTGACCACACACCTGCTTATGAAGGTAAGCTGATGAGGGGTGTGGTCAGACTAATACTGGTATTAGAGGTACATTTGTGGTTTATTCAGTACGCGTGCACGTACGCGAGATAGTGCAGTAGCGATGCCAAGCTAAGCCACTAACGATACAGAACAACGCATACAGTACAAAGACATGATAGGGTTGACATCATATACAAACATGACAGGGTTAACAACACATACAAACATGACAAGGTTAACAACACATACAAATATGACAGGGTTAACAACACATACAAATATGACAGGGTTAACAACACATACAAATATGACAGGGTTAACAACACATACAAATATGACAGGGTTAACAATGCATACAAAGACATGATAGGTTTAACAACACAAAGACATGACATGGTTAACAACACATACAAACATGGTTGCTGGTGATGTATTTAAGCATTACATCACGCGCAGGAGTGGTTTGTGAACAATAAACCATGCCTAGGGGTGGTCCCTAGGCATGGTTTATTTTTCACAAATCACGACTGCAAGTGGTGTAATGCTTTTATACAACTGCCACATTCATCCAACCTTATTGCTATACAATAAACACACACTAATCGAAGATTTATTGAAAAAACCATCCGCCAGAAAAAGTAGTTCCCACAACAACAAAAAAGACAAGTTGCCTCCATGTGGAAGCAGCTCGGAAGTGCATCCAACGGATCCAACAAACTAACACATCCAACTGTGTGTTATTGGAATGATTGAGAGAAGTTGCCTCCATGTGGAAGCAGCTCGGAAGTGCATCCAACGGATCCAACAAACTAACACATCCAACTGCCTTTCAACTAAGGCATCCAACCAACTAACACATCCAACTGCCTTTCAACTAAGACATCAAACCAACTAACACATCCAACTGCCTTTCAACTAAGACATCCAACCAACTAACACATCCAACTTTTCTTTAGTTTTTAATTATGAAGTTAGTGGTTATTGGAATGATTGATTGATTGATTGATTGAAAATTGTATTACCAGATGCAGAATGGGTACAATACAGTACGGCTCAATACACACAATTGTTAAGGGGATGCAGACCTACTTTCTATAGAACTTCATTATTAGATGCTTCTATTGAAAGTAGGTAAAAAAAAAAAAAAAAAATGCAATTAATCAATCAATCAATCCGCGCGATTTTTATTTTGTTCTACAATGACTCATGACCCATCAATTACATCATCCAACATTGTTTAAGCAACTAAGACATTGTGTGTGTGTGTGTGTGTGTGTGTGTGTGTGTGTGTGTGTGTGTGTGTGTGTGTGTGTGTGTGTGTGTGTGTGTGTGTGTGTGTGTGTGTGTGTGTGTGTGTGTGTGTGTGTGTGCGACCGAGTGAGTGTGTCTGGAAGCCAGACAGTGTGAGAGATGAGCTCTGGCATGGAAGGGGAAGAAAAGAAAATAGCAAATTAATCAATCAATCAATCAATTTGCGCGATTTTTATTTTGTTCTACAATGACTCATGACCCATCAATTACATCATCCAACATTGTTTAAGCAACTAAGACATTGTGCGTGTGTATGTGTGTGTGTGTGTGTGTGTGTGTGTGTGTGTGTGTGTGTGTGTGTGTGTGTGTGTGTGTGTGTGTGTGTGTGTGTGTGTGTGTGTGTGTGTGTGTGTGTGTGTGTGTGGGTGTGTATGCGACTGAGTGAGTGTGTCTGGAAGACAGACAGTGTGAGAAATTGAGCTCTGGCAAGGAAGGGGAAGGGAAAGAAAATTGCAAATTAATCAATCAATCAATCAATTCGCGCGATTTTTATTTTGTTCTACAATGACTCATGACCCATCAATTACATCATCCAACATTGTTTAAAGGACTAAGACATTCGCCGTGACAGAATCGCTTTATATTTAGTCGTTATGACGCTATCAACATATCCATTTGTGTTACGAACGGGTAAGTGACTTCCAAGTTGTCGAGGTAGAAGAACGAGACAGAGAATGTTTTACTATTCCAAAACAGTTGTACTGTTTATTAACAGGGGAAAAGCATATACTATAACAGGGAGAAGACAATATGTCTGTGCTTGTCCAGCGGTAGGTATGTCCGTAGAATTAGGTGAAGCTCTAGCAAAGAACAAGGAATAGAGCAAATGTTAAATAGGTCACATTCTCAACATTCCACGCTGTCAATGAGGAGCAGCAGTCTGACAGCCAATGACAGCACCCAGGTGTGACAGACAATTAGTGATGACAGCAATCAGTGGTGACATACAAGGTGAACCATAACAACAGGAGTGACCCAGGTAGACAGTGGGAGACAATCCTAAGGATGATAGTCTCCCGAACGTTACAGTATCCCCCCCCGACGAACGGCACCTGACGTTCACCTAGGGGCCTCGGGATGCAGCCGCCGGAAATCATCGATCAGGCTGGGATCTAATATGTCCCGTTGAGGCACCCAAGAACGCTCTTCTACCCCGTACCCCTCCCAATCCACCAAGAACTGAAACCCCCTACCCCTCCGCCTACAACTCAGGATTCTCCGCACCGTATAGACAGGCTGACCGTCAATAATGCGGGGCGGAGGAACCGCAGGGAGTGGCAGGGACAAGGGCGATGAGAGGAATGGCTTCAACAGGGACACATGAAACGTCGGATGGACCCTCATAGAGGCCGGAAGGCGTAGCCTGTAAGCCATAGGATTCACCCGACGCACCACTTTAAAGGGCCCTATAAAGCGAGGAGCCAGCTTCCTGGACTCCACCCGGAGAGGGAGATCACGAGTGGAAAGCCAAACCCGCTGTCCCGGACGGAAAACCGGAGCCGGACGACGCTTGCGGTTAGCTTGCCGCTGAGCCTTAACCGAGGCCTTCTGCAGCACCGTCCGCACTCTGCTCCACGTCCTGCGACAGCGAGCCACATGTGCCTGGGCCGACGGCACCTCCACCTCCTGCTCCTGTTCGGGAAACAGAGGAGGTTGAAAACCATATTGACACTGAAAGGGAGACATACCAGTAGAGGAGGAGAGGAGGGTATTATGCGCATACTCAGCCCAGGCCAACCTCCTACTCCACGTCGCCGGACACCCAGCAACGTAGCACCTCAGAACGCCCTCCAGGTCCTGGTTGACACGCTCCGTCTGCCCTTTCCTCTGCGAACGCCTTCCAGAACCTGGAGGCGAACTGAGGACCCCGGTCGGACACAATATCCACTGGAAGCCCATGAACCCGAAAGACGTGCTGCACCACAAGGTCAGCCGTCTCCCGGGCCGAGGGGAGCTTGGGGAGGGGAATGAAGTGGGCCGCCTTGGAGAACCGGTCCACCACCACCAGGATGGCAGTGAACCCATCCGATAAGGGAAGACCGGAAATAAAATCCAGGGATATGTGCGACCAGGGACGCTTTGGAATAGGAAGCGGTCGGAGGAGACCCGCCGGCGCACGGCGAGAGGTCTTACTGCGCGCGCACACCGGACAGGCCGCCACAAAGGAGCGTGTATCCCCCCCCTCTGTCGGCCACCAAAACCTCCTACGGATAAACTCCAGGGTCCTGGTGGCCCCAGGGTGGCCGGTGAGAGAGGATGTATGCGCCCACTCCAGCAGGCGTGAGCGTGCCGCCTTGGGCACATACATCCGACCCGGAGGACCCCCACCGGGATCGGGCTCCCGTGCCTGAGCCGACCTCACCACCCTATCTATGCCCCATGACACGGGTGCCAAAATCAAGGCCTGTGGAATAATAGGGTGGGGCTTCTCCTCTCGACCCGGAAGATCAAACTGACGTGACAGGGCGTCAGGCTTGATGTTCTTGGAACCGGGTCGATAGGAGATGGTAAACCGAAATCGAGTGAAGAATAACGCCCACCTGGCCTGGCGAGCGTTAAGGCGTTTAGCCCCTTGGATGTAAGCCAAGTTCTTATGGTCAGTCCAAACAATGAAAGGATGTGCCGCCCCCTCTAACCAATGTCTCCATTCCTCCAATGCCAATTTGATTGCCAATAACTCCCGATTACCCACGTCGTAGTTACGCTCGGCCGGAGACAGCCGGCGCGAAAAGAAGGCACAAGGATGCACCTTACCATCCTTTAAACATCTCTGCGAGATTACCCCCCCCACCGCGGTGTCAGAGGCATCCACCTCCACAATGAACGGAGCCTCTGTGTCGTGACGGATCAGTACAGGGGCGGAGGTAAATCGACGTTTGAGGTCGCAGAAGGCCGACTCTGCCCTAGGCGACCATTCAAAGCCAGGGAGAGAGGACTTAGTGAGAGCGGTTAATGGATTGACTAAGGCGCTAAAATTGCGAATAAAGCGCCTGTAAAAATTTGCAAAGCCCAAAAACCGTTGTAACTCCTTGAGCGACGAAGGCCGTGGCCAATCCAAGACTGCACTCACCTTGGCTGGATCCATGCGAAGATCGCCCTTCGTCAACACAAAGCCCAGGAAGGAAACGGTGTCAGTGTGAAACACACACTTCTCAGCCTTAACAAACAGTTGATGCTTAAGGAGACGTTGAAGCACCTCACGAACGTGCAGTTGGTGTTGCACCATATTGCGAGAAAAAATAAGGATGTCATCCAAATATACAAACACTGACACCCCAATTAGATCCCGCAGCACGTCGTTGACCAGGGCTTGGAAAACTGCTGGAGCATTAGCTAAACCAAAAGGCATGACCAAATACTCATAATGCCCATTAGGAGTATTAAATGCAGTTTTCCACTCGTCCCCTTCTCTAATCCTGACCAAGTTGTATGCATTACGTAAGTCAAGTTTAGAAAAGACCTGTGCCCCCTGTAAGCACTCAAAGGCGGTGTCCATGAGCGGTAAAGGATAACGGTTCTTGATGGAAACGTCATTCAACCCCCTATAATCTATGCACGGCCGCTGATCACCATCTTTTTTAGCCACAAAAAAGAAGCCAGCGCCTGCAGGGGATGTGGACGGTCGGATATGCCCCGCGGACAATGCCTCTCGAATGTAAGTGTTCATGGACACTGTCTCAGGGCGGGAGAGAGAGAACATCCGTCCCCGGGGCGGAGAAGCGTCGGGTAGAAGATCAATGGTGCAGTCGTAAGGTCTATGAGGCGGCAGTGCTTTAGCACGCGTTTTACTAAAAACGTCCGCCAGGTCACAATAGACCGCAGGAACACCTGCCAAATCGGGGTTGGGGGATAATAAAGAATCTGCAACGTCCACCGTCAACCTGGAGAAAGACAAAAGAGGGAGGGGGGGAGGGACGGATGAACTCACGCCAGCGTCAGCGCTGACGCCGCTTCCCATGGAGAGTTCACCCGTAGCCCAATTAATACGAGGATTATGCAGCACAAGCCAGGGGTGGCCTAAAACAATGTCGGAATGAGGAGACATAACAACAAAAAAATTCAAATATTCCCCCTCGCTACCCGCCACCCGAACCCACAGTTTCCCGGTGCGCTGGGTAACAAATCCACAACCAAGCGGTCGGCCGTCCAGCGAACGGACAGGGATGGGCACCTCTAGTGTCTCTAAAGGAACCCCCCATTCTAGAGCCACCCCCACATGAATCAAGTTGCCCGCAGCCCCCGAATCCACTAAAGCCTTGGCCGTTTTAGAAGAATCCCCCCACCTGACAGTGACATCAAAAAAAGTATGTGAGTCGTGAACGTTTATGACCGGAGAGACATGCCCACCTGCTAGCACCTTCCCCAGGCCTAGCGGGCTCCTGCGTTTCCCGAGCCCCGACAGGCGGCGAAGCGATGCCCCGTGCGGCCACAATGAAAACAGCGCTTCTCGTTGACCCGCCTCTGCTTCTCCGCTTCAGAGAGGTTCAACGCTCCCAGCTGCATGGGCTCGTCATCGCCCCGGTGCTCTCTCATTGGCTGGTATGCTGGCCGATCGACACTAGGAGAGGGACGGAAGAGTACCTGTGACGAAGCCTCCCTCTCGCATCCCCTCTCCCGGTGACGATTATCTAACCGAATGGCCATGTTAATCAATAGATCCAGGCGTTCGGGTAGCTCCCGCGTAGCCAGCTCGTCCTGCATGCGAGTGGAGAGACCATGCAAAAAATGGACACAGCAGGGAACCTCAGGCCAGTCCGCCTCCCGAGCCACAATACGGAAATCAATGGCGTAGTCTGCTACGGCGCGAATGCCCTGCCGGCAGGACATAAGTCGACTGCCGGCCTCGTAAATGGAAATCACCCTGGAGGTATCGAATACACGGCGTAACTCCAGGGGGCGAAGGCATCCGCGTCACGGCAGACCACAGACCCACTCTCCCACTCCGCTGTGGCCCAAGAGAGAGCACGACCCGTGAGGAGAGTTATAATATAGGCTACCCGAGCCACATCACTGGGGAAAGTACGCGGCTGTAGTTGAAAAATGAGAGAGCACTGGGCGATAAACTCACGGCAGCCGGTAGGAGCCCCTCCATAGCGCTCCGGCGCCGGCAGACGTGGCTCTCGGTAGTCCTCCCGATCCACCGGATACCCCCGCTCGCTTTCCCCGCCGATCGATGATGCTCCGGCTGTGGATATCCTCGTTGATGTCGTCCCAGCGGCCGTAGAGCGGGCCTGGTTCACCGCCGCCAACGCTGTCTCCGCCGTCTCCTGAGAAGCCAGGGAAACATCTCCCAGTCGACCCAGCTCGACACCGACTGCCATCTGCCGCTCCATGATTATCCTGAGCTGGTCCCGTAGGCTCACCATCTCGTCCCGTATCTCCTCGTTGGAAGTCATGATGGCTAGAGCTTCTGTTACGAACGGGTAAGTGACTTCCAAGTTGTCGAGGTAGAAGAACGAGACGGAGAATGTTTTACTATTCCAAAACAGTTGTACTGTTTATTAACAGGGGAAAAGCATATACTATAACAGGGAGAAGACAATATGTCTGTGCTTGTCCAGCGGTAGGTACGTCCGTAGAATTAGGTGAAGCTCTAGCAAAGAACAAGGAATAGAGCAAATGTTAAATAGGTCACATTCTCAACATTCCACGCTGTCAATGAGGAGCAGCAGTCTGACAGCCAATGACAGCACCCAGGTGTGACAGACAATTAGTGATGACAGCAATCAGTGGTGACATACAAGGTGAACCATAACAACAGGAGTGACCCAGGTAGACAGTGGGAGACAATCCTAAGGATGATAGTCTCCCGAACGTTACACATTTGTTAAAGATTATTGTCCGCCATCTTGTTTTTTCCGACGGAGTGATCCGGCGGAGTGATGTGATTCGGTTGTGGGCGGGTCCTCTGACCAGGAGCGTGGATTGTGAAGGATACATACGTGTAAATGGACTGTTTCAGCCAATCAGAATCGAGAAATTTGCATGCCGTTGTATAAGTCTCAATATCCCAATTCTCCTGATATCACTTTTCATAATGAAAATCATAGCGAGGCTTTTATCCTTCAGATTGGTTATCCATTCAGTCTTTATATGTAACAGGCCTTCTTGGACCAAACTCTCAAAATATCAGGCCGTTTGGTGAAGACAGCTTTGTATATTGAAATGTTTGTAAAAACCATGTTGAATGTCCAAAATATTAGAATTTTATATAGATAGTTTGATTGGTGGATTCAAATAAAGCATATGAAACTAAATGAGACTACTAAATGAGACTATGAGACTAAAAAGAGCTGCTTACCGCCCAGCAATTCCATCCATCTTTCTGGCGAATGCCCGTTCGTTGGAGGGTAGGATGGATGACCTAAGGGCGAGGGTCCGGTTCCAACGGGAGATGAGAGACATCAACATCTTATGTCTCACGGAGACATGGCTCACGTCGGCGACTCCGGACAAAAGCGTATCTCCCTCGGATGCCTTTACAGTCTTACGTGCAGATCGTACCGCTGCCTCAGGAAAGACCATCGGCGGCGGGGTCTGCCTCATCACGAACAATTCCTGGGTTAATCCCGAGGGGGTGCATGTTCTCTCAAACTCGTGTTCCCCGGACATGGAACATCTTTCTATTCTGTGCCGTCCGTTTCATCTCCCGAGGGAGTTCTCCGCAGTCGTCATGACCGCCGTATATATTCCCCCACACGCGAATACGGGCAAAGCGCTGGGAGAACTACACGATCATCTCAACAAACACCAGATCAAACATCCAGATGCAGCGATGGTAGTAGCCGGCGATTTCAACCAGGCCAACCTGAAGAAAGTGATGCCGTCCTTTTTTCAGCACATCGCTTTCTCCACCAGAGGGAAAAACACACTCGACCACTGTTATTCCCCGTTCAGAGCCGGATACAAGGCAGTAGCCGCTCCGCCATTAACGGGGTCCACAAGCTCGAGCGACCACGACTCCATTTGGCTATTTCCGGCATATCAACAGAGATCGCGTGACGCTGTCGTGTTACGTGAGACAAATAAGTGGACCGACGAATCAAAGGCCACGCTCCAGGACGTGCTTGCAGACACGGATTGGGATGTATTCAAAGGAAGCGCCAGTGACGTCAGCGAGCTCGCAGACACAGTGGTGTGCTACATTACAACAATAGCCGATGGTATTGTCCCCAGGAAAACGGTGCGGATTTTCCCAAACCAGAAACCGTGGGTGGATAGCACTATTAGAGCAGCTCTGAACTCTCGTACCACCGCCTACAACCTGGGTAGAGAGTCAGGAAACATGGAGGAGTATAAGGCTTCAGTCTATACTCTACGCAAGGCTGTCAAACTTGCTAAGAGGACATATGCTGATAAACTGGAGACACAAATGGCACAAAACGACACAAGAGGATTATGGCAGGGACTGAAGACAATAACTGACTATAAAGTCAGCGCCCCCTCAATGGGGAGCGACGACGCCTCCCTCGCGGGCAAGCTCAACATCTTCTACGCTCGGTTTGGTGCAGACAGTGGCGCTGCTGGCTCTCCGGCTAGTGACGTCACTGGCGCGCCGGCTGTTGTGGAGGGGGGGGGGGCAACCGCGGGGGGGGACGGACGCTCTCTCGTTGTCGGAACACAGTGTGAGAAGAGCATTTATGCAGGAAGGCTGCTGGCCCAAATGGCATAACAGGACGCATACTCAAGACCTGTGCCAACCAGCTGGCCCCTGTGTTCACCGCCATATTTAATCAATCACTGGCGGAGTCAGTGGTCCCTGCCTGCTTCAAGATGTCTACCATCATCCCTGTGCCGAAGAAACCCTCCCCAACATGTCCAAATGACTACAGACCGGTGGCACTCACCTCTGTGGTCATGAAATGTTTCGAGAGGCTGGTCAAGGACCACATTTGTGCCTCCCTCCCCAGTGATATGGACCCTATGCAATTTGCATACAGGACAAACAGGTCCACCGACGACGCGGTCTCCCAGGTACTGCACAGCACCCTCTCGCACCTTGACCGTCAGAAGGGGGGCTATGTGAGACTGTTGTTCATTGACTACAGCTCAGCGTTCAACACCATAGTCCCCACCAGACTGGTGGACAAGCTGATCGAGCTAGGTCTGAGCTCCGCCCTGAGCGCCTGGGTACTGGACTTTCTGAGCGAAAGACCCCAGGCGGTCAGGGTGGGGGGTCAGACCTCCAACACCATCACCCTGAGCATCGGGTCCCCCCAGGGCTGTGTTCTGAGCCCCCTGCTGTACTCACTCTACACACACGACTGTGTGGCCAAGTTCAGCTCCAACTCCATAGTGAAGTTCGCAGATGACACGGTGGTGGTGGGGCTGATCTCGGACAACGACGAGAAGGCCTACCGGGAGGAGGTTGAGGTACTGGAACGCTGGTACCAGGACAACAGCCTGCTCCTGAACATTGGCAAAACCAAGGAGCTGATCGTGGATTATAGGAGAGGACAGCAGGAGACGCACACACCACTGATGATTAACGGGGCTACCGTGGACAGGGTGAGCAGCTTCAAGTACCTGGGGGTCCACATCTCAGAGGACCTGACATGGTCAACACACATAGACACAGTAGTAAAGAAGGCGAAACAGCGTCTCTACCACCTGAGACAGTTAAGGAAGTTCAGAGTATCGGGAAAGATACTCCAGTCCTTCTACTCAGGAGCTGTACAGAGCATCCTGACCGGAAACATCACTGCCTGGTATGGAAACAGCACGGCACAGGACAAGAAGGCCCTACAGAGAGTGGTGCGCTCAGCCGAGCGTACCACGGGTATTGCACTACCCCCCCTGCAGGTTCTATACAACAAGAGGTGCAAATCCAGAGCCTGCAGGATAATGAAAGACCCTCACCACCCCAATAACAGCCTGTTTCAGCTGCTGAGGTCAGGCAGACGCCTGCGAACCCCAGCTACTAGGACAGAGCGGCTTAGGCTCAGCTTCTTCCCCCAGGCCATCAGAGCCATGAACAATGAACATTGAGTGCTCAGAACATTGAACTGTCCACACACAAGCACACATGAACACACACACGACACGCACACTGTGCACGCTCACACACGAGCAGCCACTTAACACTTTAACATGAGCGGGCACACACTCATGTCGCACACACGCACACTTATGGCCAAAGGAAAGGACACTTTAAATTAGAATAACAGGAACAGTGTATTGCACTACCAAAGCTAACTAGCATGTCCCACATGCTCTGTAAATAACTATGTACAGATACCGAGATGTCACTCCATGTTACCTGTTACCTGTTACTGCACAATGTTGTTTTCTTCTTTTGATTCTATTATATGTACCACTGTATTGCACATCGTTGCGGGCAAGACCACCCGCATTTCATTGTATACCTGTATGCCGTGACAATTAAAACTCTTGACTTGACTTGACTTGACTTGAAATGTGTACACATAGATCGGTCGTTTGGTAATCTGAAGGTTCCTGGTTCGATCCGGCAGTGAAGTGGTTACGACCCCTGCCTCTGGAACCAGATGTAACCCCTTCAGAGCCTTCTTTCTTTCCTCTATTCTGTATCCCTCTCTACCATCCTACTGTCTCAATGAAGAAGAAATGCCAAGGGGAGTGAACGTGTGAATGTGAGGCATAGGTTAAAAAAGCTCTAAAGTTGGCGGTTAGGTGGCCGAGCGGAGATTGCGTTCGTCACCAGCCCCGGAGCTGAGCTGGATTTGCCTGTTCGAATCCAGCTCACAGCTCCGGGGTTGTCACCAGCTTGGCTGGCCGTCTGCACTGATACAATTGGCTGTATCAGAGGGTGGGAGAAGCTGGCGGGGTGGGTCCGGGTCGTTGTAAACAGCGACTCCTACAGTTCGGTCGGGCGCCTGCTAAGCGCGGATAGGACCTGAGTGGGATAGTGTGATCCTTCCACACGCTACGCCCTCTCAATGAGAATCCGCGCTGCCAGGTGAAAAGAAGCGGTGATTGGCTGGACGTGTGTCGGAGGAAGCACGTGGTAGCCTCCACTCTCCCAGATGATCTGACTGTGGGGGGTAAGTGCGCAGCGACCAGGAAGGGACTGGGAATTGGCATACGACTAACATTGGGATGGGAGAAAATCGGCGGAAAATGGAGGGGGAAAAAGACCAATAAAAAAAAATAAATAAATAAAGCTCTAAAGTTATAAATCGCTATATAAATGCAGTTAATTGATGTCTTTGTGTCTTAACAGAGTTCAGCCCGGACAGCAGTGGAGGACAGTGAGAGGATCTTCTCCGAGCTGATCCGCTCCCTAGAGAAGAGGTGCAGAGAGGTGAAGGAGCTGATCAGATCCCAGGAGAAGACTGCAGTCAGTCGGGCTGAAGGAGTCCTGAAGCAGCTGGAACAAGAGATAGAGGAGCTGAGGAGGAGAGATGTTGAGCTGGAGGAGCTCTCGCACACTGACGACCACATCCGTTTCATTCAGGTTCACTAGATACTCTTATAGACGGGACTGACTGTAACTGTTTCTAATGAATATGCTTTTCATATGTCTTTGAACCACATCCGCTGTATGCAGATTAACTCGCTATTGAGTTGTACAGATAGCATTAGGACTAACTTTTAACTGTTTCTAATGAACATGCCTTTCATATTTGAACCCTTCAGACGATGAACCATATAAATCTGTTCTGAAATGTTTCTGACTACCCACTGCAAATGGGCGTGATTTACACAGACAGATTGTCGTTGACGGTTGTGAGCCAGATTTGAAGCCACAGCATTGCTTGTGATAATGAGCATTTGCTCACTGATCCTCAGGGATGACCTGGCTGTCATTTTTGAAGGTCCCTGTGGTAGGAGTTCAACATAGTATCTATTAAAGATGGAGAACATAGTCGATACCATGTCTACCATGACTCAACTCCTAAACACAATTACCATTGTCTCTCAGTAGAACTGCAACTCTTCGACTCCAACTCTTGTAATTGTGTCTGTCCTCCGCAAACGAAAATGAATGATAGTAAAACCCATAGTATTCCAGTATGTTTTTCAAACAGAAATACTGTAGGGATTCACAATAGTATTTCTATAGTGGACTATTGTAAAAATGTACTTTCACTGTAGTCTTCCTGTGGTTTTACTAGAGTTGGGCAATATGGCAAAAATATATATGTGACTACAATGTGCTATTACATATTTTCTACATCTTTATCTTGTAATACAATTGTCATGGTGCTATAGAATGGTCTATCATATTTTATTTGACCATTTAATACTGATGCAAGGATCACATTTATTTGATTACTAATGTATATTTGTTATCACAATATGTCGTGGATGACTGTATTGTAAAGATCCATACTATTGCATGGATCCATATCTCTGTGTGTGTGTGTGTGTGTGTGTGTGTGTGTGTGTGTGTGTGTGTGTGTGTGTGTGTGTGTGTGTGTGTGTGTGTGTGTGTGTGTGTGTGTGTGTATGTGTGTGTGTATCTCGGTCTCTCTCCGTCTCTCTCTGTTTCTCTGTCTGTCTCTCTCTCTGTCTCTCTCTCTTTCTGTTTCTCTCCGTCTTTCTCTCTATGTCTCTCTGTGTGTGTGTCTCTCTCTCTCTGTCTCTCTGTCTATTTGGTGCATGTCTCTCTCTCTCTCTCTCTCTCTCTCTCTCTCTCTCTCTCTCTCTCTCTCTCTCTTTGGTGCATGTCTCTCTCTCTCTCTCTCTCTCTCTCTCTCTCTCTCTCTCTCTCTCTCTCTCTCTCTCTCTCTCTCTCTCTCTCTCTCTCTCTCTCTCTCTCTCTCTCTCTCTCTCTCTCTCTCTCTCTCTCTCTCTCTCTCTCTCTCTCTCTCTCTCTCTCTCTCTCTCTCTATATATATATATATATATATATATATATATATATATATATATATATATATATATATATATATATATATATATGTATATATCTCTATCTCTCTCTCTCTCCACCCAGAGTTTCCAGTCCATCTCCAGTCCCAGGGCACCTCTAGATGTACCTGGTAGTGCTGTGACTGCTGTCCGTTCTCTACGTTACTTCAAGGATGTGAGTGATGCTGTTCCTGAGCTGAGAGACCGACTGGAGAGCATCCTGAAGGAGACGTGGCCAGAGATATCAGCAGAAGGTGATGAATATCGGCTTCCAACAATTATGAAAACACGATAATTAACCTTTAGTCAGGTCATGTTTTTCAGCCAGATCAAGCCTTTGCGCCAGGTCATGTTTTAGTTTTTCAGTTGAATTATAGTTATATACAATATATATACATATAGTTATATATTCTATAATTATAAAGTTCAAGGAAATCCACTGCTAACAAATCAATGAGTAAATGTGTTTAAATAATTGTGATCTCAATATTGATCCAAATAATAGATTTTGCCATAATCAAGCAGCCCTACTGTAATATATATAATCAATCAATTAAATCAAGATTCAAGAGGTTTATTCATCACATACATACACAAGACATATAGTGAAATGAAGGTGGCCATGCGCGCTTCGATTGTGGAAAAAATACAAACAATAATAGAATAAAATAGAATTGTGTGGTGACTCACTTATCACACACAATGGTGCAGACATTCACTGGACTTTAGGAGCGGAGTGAGGGCTCTTTTAAGACTCGGGATTCTGGGAACGGGGGTGTGTTATTGTGTAACTTACATATGTCAGCTGTCAGCTGGCTGCTGTCACTAGTACTACGAGTAACATTAACGTCTCTGCACTCTTTTGGATGTATATGAATTTATGATGGGAAAGTAAAGGAAAGACTCGACTACCGTCTGCTGTTTCATCCTTTCTTGCGCTCCCACAATAGAAATAAAATAGACATGATAAAAGTACTAAGATAAAATACAAAAGGTAATGAGTCCTATGTACACTACTATGTCTACACTATACAGTTATACTCTATGTCACTATGCTATCCTAACTATACTATACAAAAACATCCAGTTATGTTAAGTGACCTTTTTTTCTTTCCTTTAAAGTGACTGTAATGGAAATATCATGGAAATATTATCATGTCATTATAGATCTGTGTTGAAATACATATTCTTAGGCGGTCAGGTGGCGTAGCGGAGATTGCGCTCGTCACCAATGCAAGAGGCTGCGGTCTCGACTCCCGGAGTCAGCATTGCCTTGGCTTGGGCTGATCGCTATACTAACTCGTTTGGCTGGGTTAGGGGGAGGGAAGCCGTGGGTGGGAAACTGGCGTTGTGGACAGCGACGCCTACAGGTCAGGTCTGGGCGCTTGCTCAGCGGAGGCAGGACTTGAGGAAGGCAGCGTGACCTCCCACGCGTTACACTTCACCAATGAGAGCCCTCGCTGCCAGGTGAGAAGAGAGCCACTGGCTGTCGCTGCACGTGTCGGAGGAAGCGTGCGGATACTTCAGGGTTCCCTTGTACCGACCAGTAGGAGAACATGCGCACAACAACCAGGTAGGAGAGGGGGGGGGGGGGGATTGGCACAACGACTAAATTGGGACGGGGAGAAAACATAGAAAATCGGAGAGATATAAAAAAAAAATAAAAAAAAAATTCTATCATACATATTCGATAGCCTTGACTAGTTTAATATAGGTCAACTAGCAGAGCTCAAAGACACTATGGCGACAGTCTGGCTGATGTTCTTAAAACAACCTCAAGCCTCAAGGGCCAGGACAGATAGACATTTTCAAGTAAATCACATCTTGTTCTTTTCTTCTTTAATCTTGACTCAGTCTTGTCTCAGGGACGACAAACCTTTAGACTATCTTCTGTTTTTATTCTCTCTTCTATGTTAAATCTGTGTCATCTTAATGTACGTCATGTCATGTTCAGTGATGTATTTAATGTACGTCTGACCAAGGTTCTGTCTCATTTCCTGGCCAGACGCTTGTGTACACTTGGTCTCTGATTAGTAACTGAGCACTTTGTCTGTGATCACAGAGAATAAATCTATGTTAATTTTTTACAACTCGACTCAATCAGAATTACTCAGCTCATCGTTTCTTCTCTTAGAATAATTTCCACAACATGACCTTTTCTTATGTGTTTAAAGTGACGTGTGTGTGTGTGTGTGTGTGTGTGTGTGTGTGTGTGTGTGTGTGTGTGTGTGTGTGTGTGTGTGTGTGTGTGTGTGTGTGTGTGTGTGTGTGTGTATGTGTGTGTGTGTGTGTGTGTGCATGGCCGCCTAGTTATAGTTGAAAGTGGGGGTGCAAGATTTTTTTTTATTCTTTTTTTTTTTACCTTTTTTTACGGCAGATTTTTTTAACATTTAATGAACACCTGTATGTGCAATTTCCTGCAATATAGAGCCTTCAATCTTGACCAAAATAAAGCTGCTCTTTTCACTATAAAACTCAGTTTATATTGCAGTATGATAGCTATAATAATAATAACTTCACTGCGAGGGCTCTTTTAGCTAACGCTAGCTAGGCACGTATGATAGCCAATTACTATTATAATAATAATAATAACTTTCCCATCCTCCCAAAGCCCCTCCGGCCCCGTTCACATCCGCAGCGGCAGTACCAACAACAACAACAACAACAACAACTAATTGACGCTATCAATAGCCCAGTGAGCGCGGCGGCTGAATGAATGAATGAAAACTTTATTTAACAGATTGCAGAATGGGTACAATACAGTACGGCTCAATACACACAATTGTTAAGGCGATGCAGACCAGAGAAAGACGTTTGTCTTGTTTACATCAGGGTCCATGTTAGCCCCTTTCGTGACTGTGCTGCACCGAGTGAATCCACAGTCACTTGCTCCTCAATGGGAAACCAACCTAGATTTACCATGAAGGACTGGTTCTGGCCGAACCGTTCGTTATACAAGTATCACAGAGACATTACAAAGGTGCTCACAGTTGCACGAGGGGTTCGCACAGAGATACGGAATGGTTTGAAAGCTCGGCATTGCTAATAAATATTTTTAATATTTTTTTATAAACTGCTCAAAGCGGCATTATTTCCGCCGTTGGGTGATCACAGCGCCTGCGCACCATCCCGTATCTCTGGATTCACTCGGTGCAGCGCCGAGGCTCACCATACGAGAAATATTCAGTTTCAATCTGTTTGCGCATTTAGTATACAGTCACAGTGTTCGACTTACATGATGATTTGCTCCATTTTGATGTAAACGCCGAAGAATAATCCTCACAATGTTATCCAATATCCAGCCTGAATTTTTCAAGGGCTTTCGAAAAAGCCGCCTCCCCCAACATGTCGTATACGTCATGCCGACGAACCGTGGCCCGTGGGCACTGGATCAAACCATTAAAGTGGGGGGTCACACAATCTTTGGAAACTTAAAAACTTACTATTAGGTGTCATTGCGTATTATTAATTTGATTGAAATTACTTAGTTATGGTTAGATTTATATATGGGGGGGGGGGGTATATCATATTTTTCATATGATCAAAAGGTGGGGGAGCAAAACCAGACGTTTGCCCCCCCATGTTCAATAGTCGTAGAGCAAATGCTCCGCATGCTCTAGCAGTGGTTCCCAAAGTCGGGGTCGCGACCCAAATGTGGGCCGCGAGCAGCCACGGGTGGGCCGCGAGATGATTTAAAAAAAATTAAATTAAAAATTAAAAAAATTTAAAAAAATATTTTTTTTATTTTTTATTTTTTTATTTTTTATTTTTTTATTTTAATTTCTTTTTTTAAGGCCACTGAACTTAGAAGCAGGCCAGGACAGTGTTTCTAGTTGTATTCTAAAATTCTATTCTATTGTATTCTAAAATGTGACTATATGGTTTTATATTAACTTATATATATATATATATAAAAATCTACTTATTTCAACGAACATTTCAAACTAAATAACAGATTATGCACATAAAACGCTGAAAACAACCGAAGCAACAATAGTATTTTAATGAAGCTATTATTATTATCATTATTATTTTGCAACAAGTTAGCCCTCTCATAAATAGCACATATAAATGAATAACTAACTTGAACTAACTTAATAGGATTGAAGTGATATTTGGCTTAAAAAATCGGTCGCCTGGCAAAAAAAGAAAAAGCCAGACGATGTGCATTGGGCCGCGGCTCTCTGACGCCTTATTTTCTGGGCCCCGGCCTGAAAAGTTTGGGAACCCCTGCTCTATTGCGCAGGCGTCTATGTGTGTGTGTGTGTGTGTGTGTGTGTGTGTGTGTGTGTGTGTGTGTGTGTGTGTGTGTGTGTGTGTGTGTGTGTGTGTGTGTGTGTGTGTGTGTGTGTGTGTGTGTGTGTGTGTGTGTGTGTGTGTGTGTGTGTGTGTGTGTGTGTGTGTGTGTGGAGGGATCAGTGTTCAACTGAAATCAACACAATAGCAACAGATAACAGAAGTACAGTAAATAGTGGGAGATGGGTGCATACAAAAACAAATTATTAAACACAAAACAATATGTGACATTTGAAATAGAAACCCAAAATAACCCACCCATCAGGACCTCTGGAACAGCTTAAGGAGCAAATCACAAATAAATATGTTAAGGATACAGTACAATGATGTTTTAAAATATAATTAGTTTTGATATAAGTGTTTTTGGTCACCCTCTCTGAGCACAGCCTACTCTCAGTAGGCGGAGGGGGCGTGACCTTCTGTTGAATAGACACTATATCAAATCTAGATGCTTGATACATGGATACAGGACAAGGTTACACCACTCAGCTAGATGTGACTGGTGGGCCAATCAGCAATCATATGGCTTGATTTAGTTGATATCCAGGGGGATATAGATCAAAGGGTTTTACTCATCATTTTCACAGCAACAACAGCTCTAACGTTTTGGCTATTGTTACATGCAACATATATTGTGTAAAAGGAAATGCAATGAGATTGAAAAACGTTCATTTTACTGTATCTTTAAAGTGTTATTGTTTCATCCCTGCCATCATTAATGTTGATAATGTGTTGCGACTGATATTTTGTGTCTCTAGATTTTGCAGCAAGTGTTTTACTTTCACCAGAGCCAGAGACCATGGACTTTTTACAATGCGAGTCCATGATGACAACGTATAATACATTGTATTATTTTGACCTGTAATGATTTACAGTAACAGTGTAGCATCTGACAGACTCTGACTGAACATAATAGGGAGTTGTGTGTTTAATTTGCTCTGATTTGGTGTTGTGTATTTTTCTCCCAGATGCCTGTCCTCTCTCACTGGACCCAAACACAACGAGCAACGGACTCTCCTCGTCAGTGAAGAACAGAAAGGTGACTGGTAGACAAATAATGCGAGAATACCCTGGTCATCCAGAGAGATTCACTTCCTGGTATCAGGTGGTGTGTAGAGAGGGTCAGTCTGCACACTGTTACTTGGAAGTAGAGTGGACTCCCTTGTTTCTTTATACAGCAGTCTCTTACAAAGACATCCCCAGAACAGGGAAATAGTCCCGCTTTGGACAGAACGACAAGTCGGAGTTTAAAGTGCACTAGGAAAGGCTACTACTTCAGTCACAATAATGTTGAGACTGCAGTCTCAGGCCCTCGGTCCTCCAGAATAGGGATGTACCTGGACCACAAGGCAGGCACTCTGTCCTTCTACAGTGTCTCTGACACCATGATGACCCTCCTCCATACAGTCCAAACCACATTCACACAGGCCCTCTACCCGGGGATAAGGGTGTTCTGTAATGGAGGAACAGCAACAGTGTGTAACATATGGTAGACCATGAGATCATCATAAAATAAAAACTTATTTATACCAATATGTAATGTGTTTTCATGGATTTGATTACAAGATTATCTTATTTTGCGGTTGGGTGGCGCAGCGGATATTGCACTCGTCACCAACGCGAGAGACACTGGTATCGAATCCGGCTGTCAGCGTTGCCTCCGGCTTGGCCGGCCATCATACTGGCTCGATTGGCAGAGTCAGCGGGAGGGAAGCCGCTGGGTGGTAATCTGATCGTTGTAAACAGCGACTCCTACAGGTCAGTCAGGGCGCCTGCACAGCAAGGACAGGAGATGGCGAGGGTAGTCTGAGCCTCCCACACGTTACGCCTCGCTGAGAGTCCGCGCTGGCAGGTAAAAAGAAGTGGCGGGCTGAATCCGCATGTATCGGAGGGGACATGCGATAGTATCTATCTACCCTCCCTACGACCGACCAGTGGGGGGCACATGCGAGCAACGATCAAGACAGGGGAGGGAGAATTGGCACGAGAGGAAATTGGGATGGGAGAAAAATCACAGAAAAAGGAGGAGAAAAAGTGGATAAAAAAAAATATTATCTTATTTTGTATTAGGATTTATTTAGACAATTGATTATGACTTCATGTGCTACACGAGCAGTATGTAGGCATTCTGTCCTTATATAGCTTCTACTCTGACACAATCCGTAATCCAAACATAAACAAATGGGTAACCCCACCACCAAAACTACAAATTGGAATGAAGGCATGTTTTCATTCTCTATTTGATTGACTGAGCTCTTTTTTTTATTATTATTGTATTTTATATATTTTGTAACAGTAAAAAGTTTGCTTCTATTAGTAATATTCATAAACACTAGAGTAAAATGACCTATGTCAGTGGTTCTCAGTGTGGGGTCAAGAATGAAGAATATTTTAAATACACTATTTCATTCACTATTCTCATTCACCAATGAGAGTGACTATTGATCATAGGTTTCACTACCTGCTCCACTGCAGCTTACAGTAGACAGCTAAACAACTCGGGACTTAATCATATATTCTTTTCTTTTTTTAATTATCTTTTTCCTCCTTTCTTTCTCCGTTTTTCTCCCATCCCAATGTTAGTCGTTATGCCAATTCCCAATCCCCTTCCTGGTCGTTGCGCACTCTACCCCCTACCGTCGGTCCGAGAGGGCGGAGACTATCGCATGCTTCCTCCGACACATGTGTACCCAGCCCATCGCTTCTTTTCACCTGGCAGCGTAGAATCTCACTGGGAGAGTGTAACGTGTGGAAGGTCACACTACCTCTCCTAGAGCCTTCCCTTGCTGTGCAGGCGCCCCGACCGAACTGTAGGAGTCGCTGTTTACAACGACCAGGACCCACCCTCGCCGGGTTTCCCACCCGCTAACACTGCCAATTGTGTTAGTATGGACGGTCGGCCAACCCGGAAGCACCACAGCTGGATTCGATCCCACTGTCTCTGTGGTGGTAGACAGACGCTTAGTCCGCTGCGCTACCCTGCTGCCCAACTTAATCATATCTAATGACAAAAACATTCTTAGATGATGTTACTGAGACCATAATCTTCTCAAATTTTTGTCCTAATGCAATCAATTTGGGGTCGTTGATATGAAAAAGACTGAAAACTACTGACGTATACGTATATATTCTGTTTACCACCAATGTAAATTAAGAAGGTTTCAAAATTATTGTTTCTATCTACAGATCAAACTCAACATTCAATTTATGTAAAAATAGCCCTTATTTATATGGTAAAAAAGAAATCATGTGGGGGATTTTCAAGGTTTTCTGAACTCATAAAATGATGAAAAGCACATTCACCGTTATTTTTCTTTACTATTATAGTCTGAATCTCTCAAGCTCTAATAATTGGTTTATTGACTTACTGGTATGTTATAGATGTGCTTTCCTGGATATGTATAAACTATCTGAACCTGAAAAGAATTGGTAGATGAAGGTTGTGTCCCGATCACTGGAGAAACAAATGTGGTGTCATCGTGTCTTGTCACATTGATTTTACTTTCTTAATGATCTAAGATCAAGAATGAGGAGGTACTGAGAAGAGCGTACTGTACATGCAAGGAGGACAGCTGCTGGAGAGGTTGAAAAAGAGAAATATGGCGTTTGATAATTAGGTTGAAAAAGGGAAAGATGGAGTTTGATAATTTGATTGAAAAAGAGAAAGATGGAGTTGTGCAGGCACGCGCTGAGAGGATCCAGCAGGGAGATGTTCAAGAAGCAGTGGCGGCTAGTGAAAATTATTCTAGGTGGGGCGGAACTATGTGTTGGGGATAAGGGTTCCACACGGACAATATTGTTGGTTGCTTTCCTGTCTGCAAATCAGTTCCGGTTAGCATTAGCAAGCAGACAGTTTTGACATTGCATTGATGTTAAATCTTAGCACTTTGAGATTTGGTTCCAAATGTAAAGTGCACCCCCAAATCCAAGATGGCAGCATGTCAGTGTTTCTGCTCAGTGTTTGTCTGTTAATAGTACATTTTTTATGGATTTAGCACCATTTTCTACTTTTTTACTATGGTTTTATGTTGCTTATTTATATATTGTTTGAAATACATGCTTTGCCCTGCAAACAGTGGCCGATTCCTTATCTATTGAGAGCTACTCTACTGTCCAATCTGCTGCCTACTCAGCAGCAGCCCTCCTACTAGTCTAATTCCCAAACAGGCTACAGCTGCCATCCACCACCAGGCCCAGGCAGGCTACAGCTGCCATCCACCACCAGGCCCAGGCAGGCTACAGCTGCCATCCACCACCAGGCCCAGGCAGGCTACAGCTGCCATCCACCACCAGGCCCAGGCAGGCTACAGCTGCCATCCACCACCAGGCCCAGGCAGGCTACAGCTGCCAGCCACCACCAGGCCCAGGCAGGCTACAGCTGCCATCCACCACCAGGCCCAGGCAGGCTACAGCTGCCATCCACCACCAGGCCGGCTACAGCTGCCATCCACCACCAGGCCCAGGCAGGCTACAGCTGCCATCCACCACCAGGCCCAGGCAGGCTACAGCTGCCATCCACCACCAGGCCCAGGCTACAGCAGCTAATCCACCAAGCAAACATAAATATGTATCTCCTTTTTTGCACACTGCTGGTTCTAAATCTACCTGGATTACCCCAGGTCCAGGAATTGAAGCAAGGACATGTAATTGGATGTCCCACATCAGGTGATATGCAGTGATATGCATGTACCCACACACCAACTCCATGAATATATCTCCTGCCAGATATATTTGTCTCCTAAGATTGTACACATGATGAATTTCCAAACTCTCAAACTGCTATATGATCTGCTCGCCTTGTCGAAAAACACGACTCAGTCAGGTAACAGAGAAATGCACTCTTCACAGAGTAAAAATTTGAAATGCATCATTATGCTCTTACTTTTGATATCAGGAAATGTGCAGTCCAACCCCGGCCCAAATGACTGTGTACAATCCCTGCAAACTCCCATGGACTTTAAAATCAGATCCGGCTTAGGCCTACTGCACTTAAATGTCAGAAGTCTGCTCCCAAAATGGACATGTTAAAAACCTGGGCAGATGCGACAGATGCAGATGTAATGGTGTTGTCAGAAACATGGCTTAAGAAACGGGTATCAAATGAAGAGATTGCCATTGGTGGCTATAATGTTTTTAGATCAGATCGAGTAAATAAAGGAGAATTGCGATCTATGTGAAATCCATCTACAACAGCACTGTCACCCTGTCCTTGACTAAAGCCAAATACTTTGAACTATTGGCTGTCAAAGTGAACACATCCAGGGTGTCTGACGTCACCATTGTTGGCTGCTATAGACCACCCTCCGCTGCAAGCAGCGCTCTCTCCTCTCTCTCCGACATCCTACACAAATTAAATGTTTCAGAGTTTATTCTTTTGGGGGATTTAAATTGGGATTGGCTGGCTTCGGCCTCTGAACCTTTTAAAGACATATGTGATTCTTTAAATCTTACACAATTGATTTCCGCCCCAACTCGACCCAACCACAAAGCGCCGCAAAAATCAACACTATTGGACATTATTATAACAAACTGTCCACACAAATACAATGCCACAGGGATTTTTTGTAATGAGGTGAGCGATCATTGTGCAATTGTGTGTGTACGCAATACCAAGCTTCCTAAAACCAAACCACGCTTTATATTTAAAATACTTTTTAAAAACTTTGAAGAACAAGCTTTCTTGCATGATTTATATCATAGCGACATTGAGAAAGTTTCCCTCATGTCTGATGTTGATGCTGCTTGGGATTATTTTCTGATGACATTTATGTCTATTTGTGATAAGCATGCCCCCATCAAAAAGTATAGGATCAGCGGAAGAGATAATCCTTGGTTTTCAGATAATATATCAACTTCTCTGAGACAAAGAGATGCTGCATGGGCAAAAGCTAGGAAATCGAATGCCCCTGCAGACTGGACTTCTTTTAGATCTCTCAGAAATAAGTGTACACGTTTGATTAGAACATCAAAATCAGAATTCTATTTGAAAGCAGTCACTGAAAATCTGAATAATCCAACAAAATTTTGGAAATTTGTTAAATCTGTAGCTGGTACAAGTGATTGCGCCAGCCTTCCAGACCACCTTAAGACAGATGGCAGTGAGATCAAAGATAAAAGTAACATTGTAAGGATTTTATTTTTTTTATCCACTTTTTCTCCCATTTTCTATTTTTCTCCCATCCCAATTTTCATATCGTCCAATTCTCCACTTGCACAATCTCAAAGTAGCCATTTCCGGCTGACTTCCGGTTGCCAATGGCACTTCCTGTCCCATCCAAATACATTGGTTTTAGCTACTTTTCTCCCCTTATTTAAACAACTTTGTCGTCACAGAGAGGCAATGAAACGTTTGTATTATTATAGTATAGAATGTATTTACTAAGCAAACGTTTGTCAGCAGGGTTTTTGGGCTGTATTTCATGTAAAAACGTTTACTGTTAGTTTCCTTGCTCAGCCAGCATTAGCTAACAGAAGCTAGTGGTTAAACAGGCCGGATTAGCTTTGAGCTAACTATCTTTCCCGACCCATGTATTCATTCCATTCTAAACATAACGTTAGTTTACAAAACATGACCTGTCTATATAACGTTGAGGAACAAATTATAAGTGTGTGGGTGTGTGTTTTGGTGAACATTGGACTGCAACAGAAAATGCATCACAGTTACAGACAGTAGCTACTGTTAGCTGCACTCAGGCTGGCTGCACTCAGGCGGCGCGATCAGCCTGTTGGACAGGGAATGAAGATCTCCAGCGAACACTTCATTGCCTCGGATTATGTTGTTGGGGTGGAAGGTTTGTCCAGAAGACCACTAATCAGCTGAAGCCTGATGCGGTTCCCTCGGTCTTCGACAGACAGACCGGCGCAGGCTCCAGTAAAGTTAGCACCAGCCAGGTATCAACGTTAGCTCTCAGAACGATAGCCAGTTAGCCAGCACCAGCCAGGTATCAACGTTAGCTCCCGGAACGATAGCCAGTTAGTTAGCACCAGCCAGGTATCAACGTTAGCTCCCGGAACGATAGCCAGTTAGCCAGCACCAGCCAGGTATCAACGTTAGCTCCCGGAACGATAGCCAGTTAGTTAGCACCAGCCAGGTATCAACGTTAGCTCTGGCTATCGTTCTGAGAGCTAACGTTGATACCTGGCTGGTGCTAACTGGCTATCGTTCCGGGAGCTAACGTTGATACCTGGCTGGTGCTAACTAACTGGCTATCGTTCTGAGAGCTAACGTTGATACCTGGCTGGTGCTAACTAACTGGCTATCGTTCCGGGAGCTAACGTTGATACCTGGCTGGTGCTGGCTAACTGGCTATCGTTCCGGGAGCTAACGTTGATACCTGGCTGGTGCTGGCTAACTGGCTATCGTTCCGGGAGCTAACGTTGATACCTGGCTGGTGCTGGCTAACTGGCTATCGTTCCGGGAGCTAACGTTGATACCTGGCTGGTGCTGGCTAACTGGCTATCGTTCCGGGAGCTAACGTTGATACCTGGCTGGTGCTGGCTAACTGGCTATCGTTCTGAGAGCTAACGTTGATACCTGGCTGGTGCTAACTTTACTGGAGCCTGCGCCGGTCTGTCTGTCGAAGACCGAGGGAACCGCATCAGGCTTCAGCTGATTAGTGGTCTTCTGGACAAACCTTCCACCCCCAACAACATAATCCGAGGCAATGAAGTGTTCGCTGGAGATCTTCATTCCCTGTCCAACAGGCTGATCGCGCCGCCTGAGTGCAGCCAGCCTGAGTGCAGCTAACAGTAGCTACTGTCTGTAACTGTGATGCATTTTCTGTTGCAGTCCAATGTTCACCAAAACACACACCCACACACTTATAATTTGTTCCTCAACGTTATATAGACAGGTCATGTTTTGTAAACTAACGTTATGTTTAGAATGGAATGAATACATGGGTCGGGAAAGATAGTTAGCTCAAAGCTAATCCGGCCTGTTTAACCACTAGCTTCTGTTAGCTAATGCTGGCTGAGCAAGGAAACTAACAGTAAACGTTTTTACATGAAATACAGCCCAAAAACCCTGCTGACAAACGTTTGCTTATTAAATACATTAATACAAACGTTTCATTGCCTCTCTGTGACGACAAAGTTGTTTAAATAAGGGGAGAAAAGTAGCTAAAACCAATGTATTTGGATGGGACAGGAAGTGCCATTGGCAACCGGAAGTCAGCCGGAAATGGCTACTTTGAGATTGTGCAAGTGGAGAATTCAACCCTCCCCTGTCTTCGAACGTTGTTTCTTGACTCCCACAAGCCGGCTGCAATGTGGACTAAGTCATACATAGCACGAGTCCCCTCCGATACTCGAGGTAACAGCCGTCGCATCTTTTCACCTGCGCGGCTTGATCTTTCAGCGTCGGGGGTCTGGGCTTTGGAGGGGCCCCGCCCCCGTCGCTTCTTGATTCTACTGCGCAGGCGCACCAACCAACCTGTAGGAGTCGCTGTCCACAACGCCCGATCCCCACCCTTCAGTTTCCCTCCCCGTAATACGGCCAATGTGTATTACTGTGGACGACCAGCTAAACTGAAAGCAATGTGGAGAGCGGGGCTCGAACTTGCCCACTGCGCCACGTAGCCGCCCACACATTGTAAGGATTTTTAATTAACATTTTATCTCTGCTGGATCCGTTTTGAATAATTCTGATACTGTGCCCTACACCTCGGTGGGATGCCCAATGGTGCCCCCGGCTGTAAGCTCTGTTGTGAATCCTTTCCACTTTAAGCCTATCACTGTCACTGAAGTCTGTAAAGCCTTGAAAGACATAGACCGTAAAAAGTCAGCAGGTCCGGACAACCTACACCCAGTCCTCCTAAAGACAGCTGCTGATTTTATTGCTATTATTCAATTTTGTATCTTAGTTTTGTGACTACCATCCCCAAAGTGTGGAAGTCTGCTTTTGTCCTTCCATTATTAAAAAGTGGGGACCCCTCAGATGTTAATAATTATCGCCCCATTTCTAAGCTCCCTGTCCTGGCCAAAGTTTTTGAATCCTTTGTGAACATTCAACTAAAGCAATTCCTATTAGAAAATAACATCCTAAGTGAGGTTCAGTCAGGCTTCAGGTCTGGACATGGTACCATAACTGCAGCTATGCTAGTGGCTAATGACATAATCAACACACTTGACAATAAACAACATTGTGCAGCATTGTTTGTTGATTTATCAAAAGCATTTGACTCCGTAGACCACAAACTATTACTGGATAGACTGGACAACATTGGCATTGGACAGGAAGCGGTAAATTGGTTAAGAAAATCAAGTTTTTTAGAAATCAACAAAGGTGTTCCCCAAGGGTCTATTTTGGCTCCGGTTTTATTCTCTATTTTTATAAATGACCTGGGAAATAAAATCCAGACAGCCAAGTTTCTTTAATAGTTGTCATACAGAAGTACAGAATACTTTCATACAAAATGCTTCTTACTGTTACGCTCCAGAGACTGTGCTAGACAAGATAGTATCAAATAACATAGTATAGCATGTAATTTAGAAGAAGAAAATGAGGTCACAGTGTTCGGTATAGACATATGTACAATGTTCTGAGTTACCATATAATATACAATACTATGCAGTGTACTAATGTACAGTACTATATAGTGCAAAGCAGAAATGGGATGAGGTACAATTTAGGTACAATTTACAGTAAGGTGTACGAGTTGTAGTGCAATCCTTCATCAATAAATATAAAGTGTGGGGAGTGGGTGCTACAGTGTGTTTGTTTAAAGTGGGTGTGTGCTATAAAGTGTGTGGAGTGGGTGCTACAGTGTGTTTGTTTAAAGTGAGTGTGTGCGTGTGGATGTGTGTGCTATGTGCGTTTGGTGGTTGTTGTTGTGTAGTGTTCATTGTTCGTTTAGCAGCCTGATGGCCTGGGGATAGAAGCTTCTTCTGAGTCTTTCTGTGCTCGCCTTGAGACTCCGGTATCGCTTGCCTGACCGCAGCAGTTCAAAGAGGCAGTTGTTCGGGTGACTGGAGTCTTTAATGATTCTCTTAGCCTTGCCCTTGCAACGCTTGTTGTAAATGTTCTGGAGGGTGGGGAGCCCCCCTCCAATTGTGCGTTCGGCTGAACGTGTCACTCTTTGTAGTCTGCTTCGGTCTTGTGCAGTGCTATTCCCAAACCAGGAGGTGATGTTGCCGGTCAAGATGCTCTCTATTGTACATGAGTAGAAGTTCTTAAGGATCTTCTGACTGACTTGGAACTTCCTTAGGCGCCTGAGGAAGTAGAGGCGTTGTCGTGCCTTCTTCACAACACTGTCAATGTGTGTGGTCCATGTCAAGTCCTCGGATATGTAGGCTCCGAGGTACTTAAAGCTGTTGACTCTCTCAACCGGTGCCCCGTCGATGCTGAGGGGGCTGTAGTCCTTGACCCCCGACCTCCTGAAGTCCACAATCATCTCCTTTGTTTTGCTGACGTTCAGGGAGAGGCTGTTTTCCTGGCACCATCCCGCCAGGACCTTGACCTCTTCCAGGTAGGCCCTCTCGTCGTTGGCAGAGATCAGGCCCACCACCACTGTGTCGTCAGCAAATTTGATGATTGTATTGCTACTCCGCTGAGCCACACAGTCGTGTGTGTACAGGGAGTAGAGGAGGGGACTCAGAACACAGCCCTGGGGGGCCCCTATGTTGAGGGTGATGGATGAGGAGGTGCAGTTGCCTGCTCTCACCACCTGGGGTCTGCCAGTCAGGAAGTCCAAGACCCACTGGCAGAGGTCATAGTTCAAGCCCAGGTCCCTGAGCTTGGCTATGAGTATGGAGGGGACTATGGTATTGAATGCCGAGCTGTAGTCGATGAATAGCATTCTCACATAGTTCCCCTGCCTCTTGTCCAAGATGCATCTTTATGCGGACAATACAGTCCTGTATACAAGTGCTCCCTCCCTTACTCAGGTGATTGAGAACCTCCAGGCTGCGTTTAATTGTTTTCAAACCTCCCTTTTTTATCTTAAACTAGTTTTAAATGCAAAGAAAACTAAATCCATGATGTTCACAAGGGCTCGCTCACAGCTAGTGAATCATGTTCATATCGTTACGCTAAAGGGAGCAACCATAGAACATTTTTCATCTTGGGCTATGGCTGGATAAAAAGCTATCTTTTAAAGCGCATATTGGAAACCTCACAAAGAAACTTATATATGCATAATATATATGCATGCTGCCTCTTCAATGCTAAAAAAGCTAGCCAGTGTGTATCATGCTTCATGCCAAAGGGCTTACTCACCATTGTGTGCTTTACCAAATGGTAGGATGGACCTCTCTGTACGTACGGAGGAAATCCCACATGTTTGTTTTTATATATAAGGCCATCATAGGGAAGCTTCCCCTATATCTTTCCAACCTAATTAGCTTAGCCTCTAGCAGCTACTATACCAGGTCCACAAGATGGCTACTTTAAAAAAAAAAAAAAACGAGAATAAACACTGAACTAGGAAGAACAGCTTTTTCAAGCTTCGCACCTTGGGCATGGAATGGGCTACAGGACCATATCCACTTAGATACCCTGGTCTCCCTCTGCGAATTTAAATCTGTATTACATAACTTCCTACAAGAAGAATGTCGCTGCTTTCTCTAGTCGGGTCCCAACTGCAAAACTGCAAAATTACTGTATTACCCTGTATTTTACTGTCGTACACTTTTACTATTATGTAGACTATTCTGTTTTGTGTTTACATGTGATGTATTGTATATTGTATACATGCACTTTTATTATGTTCTTGTGTGATGTACCGCACATTTTATTGCTGTCTGATATTTGTAAATGTTATTGCTGTCATCTTGGCCAGGTCTCCCTTGCAAAAGAGATCTTGTATTTCAATGGGACTTCCTGGTTAAATAAAGGTTAAAAAAAAAAAATATATATATTGTCGGTTGCTTTCCTGTCGGCAAATCAGTTCCGGTTAGCTAGCATTAGCAAGCAGACAGTTTTGACATTGCATTGATGTCAAATCTTAGCACTTTGAGATTTGGTTCCAAATGTAAAGTGCACTACAAATTAAATGTATTGTTATTATTATTATGTTGAATACACGTTAATAAACAAACTATTTTACCCAAGGATATATCCATGAAATTCGGATTTTGGACGGAGCAGATAGCTAACGTTAGCTCAGATGTTAAATCAACCGACAACTTCCAAATTCATAATTTCCAAGGGTATTGACTAAGTAGCTAACTTATATGTAGCAATAAGTTACCCCCGACAGGCAAGTTTGATAGAAAATCAATGATTTTCTTATATTTGCTTCTCTCGGGAGATATTCATCAGAACCCAGGCCCAGTCATGACTCAAGTCAAGTCAAGAGTTTTATTTGTCACGGCATACAAGCATCGAAAACAAACGAGACGGCTAGGTCTGCTGCTAACACAGGAAGCGGCGGCTACCGTCACGATCAACGGCAACTTCCCTCCACCGACACCTCTACAAAAGAACACACGAGAGGCCAGAGCAAGAAGGAAGGAACCGGGGTTCACAACCGTGGCGCCCAGCACCTCGCGGGACCCAACCAGCGAAGCATCGCCCGATGGCCTGCTAGCTAGCAGAGCTAGCAACCCAGGACAAAGGACCCCCCTCCCCACCTACCGCCACCCGGGCAACCAGACGGAAGCAACAAAGCCCCCCCCCCCCCCACCGCAGAACTGAACACAGACGTCAGACGATCAATTACCCAGGTGTAATGATAGTTTGTTATCAGCGACTAGCGAGCCAGGTGCAGATTCTGCCGAGTTCAGAGCTGAGGGCTTTTCAACCTGCAACTTGTTCCTGTCAGAGAACAAGTTGCAGCCACAAGCTGATGTCATTTGCATAAATTAGGAACAGTAACGGTCCTAGTATGCTTCCTTGTGGGACACCACAGCTCACTGGGAGGGGGAGGGGAGGATAGTGTACCGTTTACCTCCACTATCTGTTCTCTCCCCTCCAGGTAGGATTACATCCAGCTCACTGTCAAAACCTATTGCTTTTACTGTAGCTTGTCAATCAAAATGGAGTGATTGACAGTGTCTAATGCCTTTTGTAGGTCCAGCATGACCATGCCGCAGTATTTGCCCGCGTCCACCTCTTGTTTGATGTGGTTGTTCAAATAGAGAAGGCATGTGTCAGTGGAGTGGGATGTTCTGAAGCCAGATTGGAATTCGTAGATTAGATTTTTATCCGCAAGGTACTTTTCAACCTGTTTGTAGACTCTTTTTTCCATAACTTTCGAGATGGAGGTAAGAATAAAAACAGGGCGGTAGTTGCCTGGGTCTAATTTGCTGCCTTTTTTTGCAGGGGGGTCACTCTTGCAATTTTGAAGTCTTTGGGGACGTGTCCCTGTTTTATGGAGAGGTTTTATGTGTGTGATGACTGGGGTGATGGCGGCTGCTGAGTCTCTGAGGGATTTTTGAGTCAGTTTACTGAGTACCTCAGCTGTTGTTACCATTTCAAGTTTGAAGTAGTCTTTGCGGACCCCTAGGTTTTTGTAGTAGGCTAGGATGTGTTCTACCCCAAAATGCCCTGAGTGGGAGGGTAGTTTATTAAGTATTAACCAGTGTTGTGGATATGTTTGTGAAGAAAATGTTTAAGTATTTGGCCACATCCAGATTGTCTGTGATGAGGGTGTTTTCTGTCTTTATGTTTAAAAATGTGAATCCCTACCCACCTTCAAAACCGCTGTCAAAGAGCACCTACGGGAGGCTGCAATTCTAAACTGGCCCCTGTAAACATCCAACCTCCCCCCACCCAACCCCCTCCAATGTACAGTTTCTTCCCCCTCAAATGTATATACTCTCTTTTAGAATGTACAGTTTCTTCCCCCTCAAATGTATATACTCTCTTTTAGAAACGCTGTCTCTTAAACAGTACTGTATATTTGTATATCTTGTATGTCATAAATGTCTGGATGTAACAGTACTGTTTATCTGTATGTCATAAATGTTACGATGAATTGAAAATGGGGGACCCTGATGTAAACAAGACGAAAGTCTTTCTCTGGTCTGCATCACCTTAACAATTGTGTGTATAGTGAGGTGTAGTCTGACGTCACTGGTTGTTCCACCCGTATAGGGATTTATCATTGGGAAAATGGATTATCGGCTATTGTAACAATTCTGCCGCATGAACATTGGCAAGCTTTCTGCACAAAATGAGTTCCCTTCTACCACTAACATTATTGTTTAAGCATTTTTGGTTGAAATAAAAGGTAGTTATAAGGTTTTTAATTTGTCTTAAAAAAAGAACTACATTTACCAGTAGGCAGCCTGTTGCTGTCGCCTAATCCCCATCACGGCCAGCGGATACCAAATTAGCTAGCTAACGTTAACGTTACCCCGCTAAACGTACTAGCATTATGTCTACTGTCGTGAACCATTTTAAATCGGGGCATGTAGAGGAGTTTCGGGAACGAGTAAAATGTGCAGGTCCTCTTCTCAGACCTGTGGGGCAAGCACTGCACACGCATCATGCCGGCTAGCAAGCTAGCTAGCTACACGTCACGGCCCGTTGATACCACGATAGCTAACTAACGTTAACGTTACAAGCTCAAAACTTGAACTTTCCATAAACGTGTCCATATAAATCCATTTAGTTAGATCCAAGTCCAACACTGTCTGAATGTACAGTATCTTGTGATTATTATCAATTTCCGATGACGATATATCTATGACAACAACTAATAGCCGAGCGGAGCGGATGGGATTTTCCTGGTGGACGTGATGTCACACGAATGCCACGCTCAGCCAAGGCAATAGAGTGAATAGACAATTCGACATTAATGACTCTACTTTGGGTGCTAGAGAAAAGCGCCCACAGGCATCATATTTGAAGACGCTGATTGGATACAATTTTGTTGCTAAATTCATTCATGTTGCCCTGTGAATTTTTCAATTGGCTGAGTTGCGCAGTGACGCTGGTGCTGATTTCTAGCGCCCGAGAAGAGAGGGGGGATGAATAGGACGCACAAACAATGATTTATATTTGATATATTACACGTTATTGTGCATTTTAAACACAAACATACTTAAAATTTGTCATTATTTATAAAAATATATATATATTATATCTTTAGGGGTCGAAATCTAAAATCCAAAACGACTATTTCTTCTTTCTTCTTCTCTCTCCACCAGGGGGGGTGGCGCCCTAGCACCTTCTATGGATTAACCACCACTTTCAAGGAGGTGGTGATGGGGAAGGTGGATGGAAAGAGAGGAAGTGGAAGACAAGGTCCTTTCTCCAAAACAACTGCTACGTATCCTGTTTCACCATTCCCTTGTGAGACATTTTATACATTTTCCTGTCCCCCCTCAAATCCAAAATGGTTTGCTCCAATAGACAATTCTGAACCAATGATTTCAAATTCTTGAGATCAGCCAGTTCCCAACTGTCCGATTGGCGTGTGTCCATTCGTGTGTTTGAGTTTGTGTAAGTGTGTGTTTCTGAAGTGTATATTATGTGTGTGTGTGTGTGTGTGTGTGTGTGTGTGTGTGTGTGTGTGTGTGTGTGTGTGTGTGTGTGTGTGTGTGTGTGTGTGTGTGTGTGTGTGTGTGTGTGTGTGTGTGTGTGTGTGTGTGTGTGTGTGTGTGTGTGTGTGTGTGTGTGTGTGTGTGTGTGTGTGTGTGTGTGTGTGTGTGTGGAGTCGATGTGTCTGTAAGTGGCGTTTTTTTTATTTACATTAGTAGAATAGTAGAATGTCTGGTGAGACAAAGGACCACCTTTTCACATCTCCTTGTCAGTTCCTGAGTATCCCCTGATTACCAGCCTGTTACTAGACAGAGTCAATCAACGGCTCAAATATAATCCCTGCACTTTGAGTTCCTTATATATATATAGTTACTAATCATAATTTAATAACTTGTGCTTCCTCATGACTTCAGCCCATGTCACCCCACTTCTTAGGGACCTGCACTGGCTCCCCATTGCTGCACGAATCCGCTTCAAGGCCCTCGACCATGGCATACCGTGCGGCAACCGACCCGCCTACCTCTGATCAATGGTCTCTAACTACTCTAACTCAAGACCCCTATGCTCTGCATCTTCTGGCTGTCTCAAACCCACTCCTATCAGAGCTCTGGGAGGGTCATCAAGGAGAACCTGCCTTTTCTCTGTCCTTGCCCCACAATAGTGGAATGAACTACCGACCCTACTTAGGACAGCCAAAACCCATCCATTTCGCCTTCGAGTAAAGACGCACTTCTTCAACCATTATCTAAAAAATATATATATATTAGTGCTGTCAGGTGATTAAAAAAATGTATCGAATTAATTACAGGATTTGTAATTAATTAATCTAATTAATCGCATTTTATTTATTTTTTATCTTTTTCTCCGTCTGATTTTCTGTGCTTTTCCTCTCATCCCAATTTAGTCGTTATGCCAATTCCCCCCTCCCCTACCTGGTCGTTGTGCGCATGTGCCCCCTACTGGTCAGTCAAGGGAGCCCTGAGGTCTACCACATGCTTCCTCCGACACATGCGGAGACAGCCAGCGGCTCTCTTTTCACCTGACAGCGCGGACTCTCATTGGTGAAGTGTAACGCGTGGGAGGTCACGCTGCCTTCACCACTTCCTGTCTTTTGCTGTCCAGGCCATAGATATATATAGAACACTAGATAAGGCGGAGTCACCAGCGTCACTGAACCGCCGCCATCTTGCTCCAGTCAGCCTTGAGTGAGGGTGAGTGATCTGCACAGACAAAAATACTCATAACTCGCTGAAATATTGACGGATTTACAAACGGTTTGGTTTATTACAAGCATTATTAACGTGGCTATGATTCAAGCGGTTTGTAAAAAAACATCTTTAAAAAACTTTAACTACATCTTTGATGTTTATAGCAAACCAACCCATTTGCAAATCCGTCAATATTTCAGCGAGTTATGAGTATTTTTGTCTGTGCAGATCACTCACCCTCACTCAAGGCTGACTGGAGCAAGATGGCCGCCCTACGACGACGTCGCTCTCCATTGGCCGGCAGCGCGGGTAAGCTATCTAGTGTTCTATATATATATATGGTCCAGGCGACCTGACCTGACCTGTAGGAGTCGCTGTCCACAACGCCAGATTACCACCCCATCGACTTTCCTCCCGCTAACTCAGCCAAACGAGTTAGTATGACGGCTGGCCCAAGTCGGAGGCAATGCTGACACCCGGATTCGAGACCGGAGTCTCTCGCATTGGTGACGAGCGCAATCTCTGCTGCGCCACCCAGCCGCCTCTAATTAATTGCATTTTAATCGCATAACCATTTTATGCCTGATATTCTATATTCTATAATCATATTTCAAATAGCATGTGTCCGGATGGCAGAATTAAGTACTGTATCTACACAACCTTCTGTTTAATCATCTTCCATTAATTAATTTGCTTAGATTTTTCAGGTCTGGTCAATTTTAGCATGGTGTTATTCAGTCAAAGATTCAAAAAAATTATTGATATTCTCATTTGGTTCATTACAATTTACTCAAGCCTAGTAACAGACACAGTATTTCTGACACATTCCCTGAAATCCATAGATGTCCCTAGAATCAGATACCAAGAACATGCAAATGGACCATATTATACCAAATATTATAAAAGATATATATATATTTATTTTTTTATAAATTTTGAGTTAATTTTCACAACGTGATAATTTGCTGTGTAATTAATTAATCTAATTAACGTGATAAACGGACATATATATCTACCCCTAACTAACCTTACACTGCAAACTGCACTTGTCCTAATAAACTAACCCAGTGGCGGTTGGAATGCCCCACGGGCCCCGAGGCGAGATTGACAGCTCGGGCCCCCCCCCCCCCCCCCGATATTTATTGTATTATTATTATTAAAAAAAAAAAAAAAAAATCCAACATGAAACAAAACATATCACAATACAATAATAATACGTCAAATGTATATACTCTCTTTTCTGGACTCTTTTCGTATCACAAACAGTACTGTATTTGCAAATCTGGTATGTCATGTATAGATGTAGCACTACTGTCTATCTGTATGTCATTATGTTATAATGAATTGAAAATGGGGGACCCTGATGTAAACAAGACGAAAGTGTTTCTCTGGTCTGCATCCCCTTAACAATTGTATGTATTGAGCTGTACTGTATTGTACCCATTCTGCAATCTGTTAAATAAAGTTTTCATTCATTCACCATGACATGTTTAGGTATTTGGCCAGATCCAGCTTGTCTGTGATGAGAGTGTTTTCTGTCTTTATGATTGACTATCATCATTAGATATTTCAGTTTCGTTATTACAGTAGCTGGCTAACAGTACGTTAGTTGACTAATACCAGAGTCAGAATTGGGTAATATGCCGACTACTGGCAGTGATGCGACCTATGTTACCACATAACTTTTGTCATCTCTGGTACTATGCAGTGCACTATGCAAAACGGCAAAGAGATAGGTAACGTTCGTTAAGTGCCAAATTACCATCATCATGATACACCCTCACATAATTCACAAAGTGTTCACGTGCGCCACCCATGTGGTAACCTAGAAATACCATAGATTGTGGCTAGGTGGTAACGTATATGTTTTCTATGATCACTATGAATTGAAAATGGGGGACCCTGATGTAAACAAGACAAACGTCTTTCTCTGGTCTGCATCCCCTTAACGAGCCGTACTGTATTGTACCCATTCTGCAATCTGTTAAATAAAGTTTTCATTCATTCATTCATTCATTCACATTACGTTAGTTAGCATCCAAGCTAGCGTGATAACGTTAGTAGTACTAGTTAGCTTACCTGCAATAATGTTGTCATCGTCCTGGACAGATAAGACTTGTTAAATCATAATATATCCACACTTTGTGCTGGTCCGACTCCTCGGTAAATGTCCCCCTTAGCTGCTCGGCGTCTTCGGATTTTAATACACCATGGTAGCGGTGGTGATGTGGGGGACCCTGATGTAAACAAGACGAAAGTCTTTCTCTGGTCTGCATCCCCTTAACAATTGTATGTATTGAGCTGTACTGTACTGTACCCATTCTGCAATCTGTTAATAAAGTTTTCATTCATTCATTCATTCATGTTTCAGGTGACTTATTATGTTGAACATAGCTTGCGATATTTTTCTCTGATGTCGCGTTCACGTTACGTGGGAAGAAGCGGAAGAACCAGAGGACATCTCGTTGCTACAACTAGGAAGCCTTCACGCATTGACTCGATCAAAACGCCCACATCCATACTTCCGCAATTCGTGACGCGAAGTGGGAGATATCGGGGTCTATAAAAAATCTCATATGTCCTAGTAGGAATTACAACTAGGAGGCTGACGTGAATGGTTTTTCCCAGTCGGAAGCTGATTCTTCCGATTCTTCCCACGTAACGTGAACGCGACATCAGAGAAAAATATCACCTCCGCGCTGCTTGTGAGATTTACGTGGCTACGTCACAGCCAAGGAAAGGGAGCGCTGGATTTGTGCAAAACGCCCTGTTCCTAAACCACACGCTATCAGTCGTACTCGTACCACAGTACTGGCAAAACGGGAGGAGCCTAGAATCAAAACAAACGCACCAGTCCCAGTTGCCGTTACCACCAGTTGTGTTCGATCCAGTCCCACACGCGAACGGCAACTCCATTCAGTCCCGGGCCTGGGCCCGGGGCCGGAGGGGGGGCCCGGGGCCCGGGCCCCCCCTCCCGCCAGACAGTGGGCGGGCCCTAAGGCAGCTGCCTCCCCAGCCGCGCCTATAGCTCCGCCCCTGAACTAACCTATAGTAGCACTCAACACTTTGATGAACATTGTTACTCAGCTGATGTGCCCTTCCTGATGACTTGTCGTACAGAACTTGTAAGTCGCTTTGGATAAAAGCGTTAGCTAAATGTAAATGTAAATGTAAAAGAGGTCAAAATATACGTCAGCAACCTTCGGAACGAAGAAGCCACCTGATGATGATGAATTCATTAATACAGTTTATTTGTTGACATGGAGATTGTAAGCTGGTAATGGGTCTTGGCCCTCGCACCCACATAGGGAGGAGTCACTTTCAGGAGCTAAACTGGCTTCCTGTGGAGGCCAGAGTTACCCAGCTCAGACTGAACATAGTGCACAATATTATAAACCAAAGGTCCCCTAGATACCTCCAGAACTACTTCACCCCGGTCAATGAATCCCACAACCACAGAACTAGAGCAAGCATAGCAAACCTGAAGCCTGCTTCTTCCCGATCCAAACTGGGCCAGTGCTCCCTTACTTTCTCTGGAGCCCAGGATTGGAACAAGCTGCCTATCCCCATCAAGCAGAGCTCGAGCCTCCACAGCTTCAAGAGAAGCGTCAGGAAGTGGCTCATGGACAGAATAGAGGAATAGCCCCCTATAGTTTGAATGGGTTTCCAATCAGTTTTTAGATATTGTGGGGTATACAATTTTAGCGATAGGTTAGTCTTCTAATGTTTTAAATGTATGTGTTTTGTGTTATTGTCGTGTTTTTGTTGTGGCCTAACAGCCCTGGGACCATGACGGAAATAAGGGTTTTACTCTTTCTCATGTTATCCTTTGGATCCTTGTTGTGTGTTTTTAATCCATCAATAAAATAAAATAAAATCAACTCTTTATGAGCTGGAATCAAAGGCGTGTGGTTTTCTGTCACAGTGATCCATAAACACTTTAATCATATCACTTCTGTTTTGTTCTGGGTATTTCTATTACATTAAATGATTTGCTTATAGGTGTACCGTGTCCCCTAATAAAACACATAAATAAATATGGCTCTGTGGTTGTAGCGCACCAAACGGGGTTTGACAGAGAGCGAGCGACAGAGAGAGAATCAGATAGACCCTCGCGACAGAGCACACATACACGCGTCGCGCTGTCATGTCTGTCTCTCTCTCTCCTCTCTCTCTCTCTCTCTCTCTCTCTCTCTCTCTCTCTCTCTCTCTCTCTCTCTCTCTCTCTCTCTCTCTCTCTCTCTCTCTCTCTCTCTCTCTCTCTCTCTCTCTCTGACTGTGTGGATGACTGTCACTGAAAGTGCTTATGGGCGGAGCCCAGCCAATAACGGGCTGAAATCTTGAGGCTGGAAAATGCTGCTTTTGAGTACTCCATTAGAAATATAAAACAATGTTTTTTTTATCTTTTTTTATAAACCTTACAGATGTCTTCCATAGACTCACAGGAATTGTGTAAAGTTGCCCAAATAGTGCTAGGAATAGCAATGCATGTCCCCTTTAATTCCCAAGTTTTTCTGCACAAAACACAGTCAGACCCAGCAGGTGAGTGCTTGTGTAAACATGATGTGCGCCTTCTCTGCTCTCACAGAGACGGGGCGTCGCCGTCTTACTGCTGTGTCTTCTCTTCACCCATTACCCAGCGTTTCCTGCTTTTGGGGCTTTGATGTTCCCTTGAAACTGTCGGGTCACGCTGCTCTCCCAGCTGATTTTCCAACCTCGGGGTTGATCTCCATCGCGCTCCACTCCACGTTTCAAGTTGGGCCTTTTCACAGTTGGTTAAAACTAGAGCTCGGCGAAGGCTGCAGGGCAGTGCTGCGGGCTGTTCGCGCGTCACTCGTGCTTCAGCGGCCAATCAGAGCGCAAAACGGCAACGCGGAAGCGGAACAGCGTTGTAGAAGGCATACACGCGTACAGTACAGTACAGCTCAATACAATTGTTAAGGGGATGCAGACCAGAGAAACACTTTCGTCTTGTTTACATCAGGGTCCCCCATTTTCAATTAATCATAACATATGACATGGTCTTCCCAGCCTCCTCCTGGCCAGTCGAGGAATTAAAGCTGCACCTCCGGTCCCAACAGTGGTTTCAGAGCACTGTAATAAAGATGGCATTCATACCATCACAGGGCTACAGTCTCAAGGTCATTCTAGTAATGATTATACTTTGTCGGGCCGCAGAGCTAGTGATCAGATGAAGTGAAGTTTCTGTTAGCGGACCTAGCTCATCTAGGGACCATCGTTCTCTCCTGTCTGAGGCTGACACACAACGCTTCCCTAGGTTAGCGATGTTTGTAGACCCATCGTGTGTTCTGTATTATAGCTATGGAGACAATAGTATGGCTCATTTTACAGGCATTGTTCATAGTCCATTACTGATTACTGACTAATCAGCTCATTTCTACGCACTGTAGTTTGTTACACGCTAAACATCGCCCCATTTCCGGAATGATCCAGTATTTTTCCATAGATCGCGAGATATGACACATTATATGCAATAAGCCCAAATCGTTCTGATTGATCCCCTGAAGCCCCAAATCAAAGGTATATACCATGTACTATGTGTCTTCACAAAATCATCAAGGATGGGGGTCGTTTTAACACAAAACTGTGATCGTTACAAAAACATGTTTCAGGTTCGGTAAAATAGACATCCAAAATACCTTACCTTAGCCAGAAGGTATTCCAAAAAGAATAATTCCAAGTGATTGCATCGCCATCGCGATTACCAGTGTATATGTCTATACTCTGGTTTATATGGGAAATACGCTTCAGGCAACAAAATTTCTAGGCGATCTCTGTGTCTCACTGTTCAGGCAGGAGGATGAGCCCTTGCCAAAAAAAGAAAAAAGGGAAAACATGTATCCACACCAAGCCATTCCAGTTCAAAGGTAGGCAATACTGCCACCTGGTAATATTCGATCGTCATTGCAATTCCAACGTAGGCATATGAACTAGAGACACCTAGATGGCTCAGGCTCAGTGTTATGGTTTGTAACCGACCTCAAACGCAACGGCACAGACAGGTAGTTCAGAGTTAGCCAAATACTAGGGCGTATTTATTTACAGAGTCAAAAAAAGGGTAAAGTACAATTATCAAACAAACAGGGAGACTGCCTTCGGCAGAGTCATCTGCGGCTCTGCAGAATCCTCCTGGTGATAGCGGTGGGGAATTGGCATGTGACGTTGTAGCGGCTCTGCAGATACTCCCAGCTTTTACTCAAGGTGGAAAACGGAGAGAGAGAGATGTATCAGAAACAGTCCAACGAAACACAGAGGCAGTGTGGTTCCCTCCTCCCTTAGCTGTGTCCAGAACCAATTGACAGTGACAGTCTTCAGTGTTCCCCACAACACACAATTTAGCTGAGTCAGTGCAAACAAAACGAAATCTTCAGTGTCTCTTCTAAAACACACAATCAGAATAATCCAGAGGGGTTAACGAAATCTTCAGTGTCTCTTCTAAAACACACAATCAGAATAATCCAGAGGGGTTTGGTTCCACTCACCCAAGCGCAACGCGTAAAGCGGGTAAAACGAGGCGCAGCTCCAAACGGGGAACAAGGTTCTCAACAGCGGTTCTCCACAGAAAGGTCCTGGAGAGAAAGTAGACCAGGAACAGCAACGGGGAAAAAGCAGGCAAATGCAGTTGTATTCCAGAACGACCCGACAACGATAGAAGGAAGGTCCAGGTATATAAAGCCCTCTGGGGCGCTAATCACAAACTATGACAGCTGTGTGATGAAAGTGGCAATCGCTCAAAAAGCGTGTGGCGGGGAATGCACCAATCAGCACCGTACCTCAGGAGAGCGTGTGGCGGGGAACGAACCAAACCTCACAGTACCCCCCCCCCTCCACGGGAGCCACCCGGCGACCAGCCCGACCCGGCTCGCCCGGATGGGCACGATGGAAGTCGGTGATTAGGCCGGGATCCACGATGAGCTGGCGGGAGACCCAGCTCCGTTCCTCCGGGCCGTACCCCTCCCAGTCCACCAGGTACTGGAACCCCCGACCCCGCCGTCGAACGCCCATCAACCGGCGGACCTGCCACTGGGGGTGACCGTCCACCATCACGGGAGGAGGTGGTTCCGGAGCAGGAGGCATCAGGGGACTGAGAGAGACAGGCAGGTTTTCCGGGACACATGGAAAACGGGGTGAATGTGCATGGACGCAGGAAGCTTAAGACTCACCGCCGCCGGACTGAGTACCTTCAGAACCTCAAAAGGACAGACGAACCGGGGGTTAAGCTTCTTGGCCGAGGACCGAAGCGGAAGGTCCTTTGCGGAAAGCCACACCCTCTGCCCAGGGTGGTACGTCGGCGCAGGGACCCGGCGCCGGTCAGCCCCACGACTGGCGCGCTCCGATGACCGGAGCAGCGCAGTCCTGGTGATCTCCCAGACCCGACGGCACCGGTCGAGGTGGTCCTGTACGGAGGGAACTGCCACCTCCGACTCCTGTGCAGGGAAAAGAGGGGGTTGGTAGCCCAGGGATACCTCAAAAGGTGAGAGGCCGGTGGCGGAACTGACCATGGAGTTGATGGAGTACTCGACCCAGGGAAGGAAACGGCTCCAAGAAGCGGGTTTCTCGGCAGCCACACACCGAAGAGCAGACTCCACACTCTGGTTCATCCTCTCCGTTTGTCCGTTAGTCTGGGGATGATAACCAGAGGAAAGACTGACCGTTGCCCCCAATCCCTTGCAAAAAGCCCGCCATACCTGGGAAGTGAACTGGGGCCCCCGGTCCGAGACGACGTCCTGGGGAAACCCATGGAGGCGAAACACGTGGCGTGTCAGGAGGTCCGCCGTCTCGGCCGCTGAGGGAAGCTTGGGAAGGGCCACGAGGTGAACCCCCTTGCTGAACCGATCCACCACGGTCAGTAGGCAAGTGTTCCCCTGGGAAGAAGGAAGACCCGTGACGAAGTCCAACGCCACATGGGACCAAGGGCGGCTCGGAATGGGAAGCGGCTGCAATAGCCCAGAGGGTGCCTGGTGGGAGGCCTTGCTGCGGGCGCAGACTGCGCAGGCCAGTACGAACTCCTTGACGTCGTTCCTCATGGTGGGCCACCAGAATCGACGAGCCAGGAAGGAGAACGTGCGATGAACGCCTGGGTGGCAGGCAAACCGGCTGGTATGGCCCCACTGGAGGACCCGGGACCGGACTGAGTCGGGGATGAAGAGACGATGAACCGGTACATTGCCTGGAGCGCAATGGAAGCGTAGGGCACACCTTACCACCCCCTCGATGCCCAAGGTGACTACTCCTACCACCCTGGCCTCTGGGAGGATGGGAGTCGGGTCCTCAGTGGTTGGAGCCCCCTTGGAGTGTAACCGGGACAGGGAGTTGGCCTTCGTGTTGCGGGAACCAGGGCGAAACGTCAGCGAGAAGTCGAACCGACTGAGGAAGCTGGCCCATCTTGCCTGCCGGCCATTGAGGCGCTTGGAAGCACGGATGTACGTCAGGTTCTTGTGGTCCGTCCAAATGGTAAATGGCTCCTCGGCCCCCTCTAGCCAATGACGCCACTCCTCCAAGGCAGCCACAACCGCCAGCAGCTCCCGATTGCCGATGTCGTAGTTCTTCTCGGCAGGGAGGAAACGACGCGAGTAGAAGGCGCACGGATGTACCTTCTGGTCCGTTGCCGACCGCTGGGATAAGATAGCTCCTAGTCCAGTATCCGAGGCGTCCACCTCAACGATGAACTGTCTCTTGGGGTCTGGATGGAGCAAGACCGGGGAGGAAGTGAACCTCTTCTTGAGGGAGCGGAACGCAGCACACGCCGCTGAGGACCAGTCGAACGGCAGGGCGGGAGAGGTCAGCCTGGTAAGTGGTTCCGCCACCTGACTGTAGTTCCGGATGAATCTTCGGTAGAAGTTGGCGAACCCGAGGAAGCTCTGTAACTCCTTCCGAGAGGTGGGTTCCGGCCACTCCTCCACGGCCCGGATCTTGCGAGGGTCAGCTCGGGTCAAGCCTCTCTCCACGATGAAGCCCAGGTAATCGACGGAGTCGGAGTGGAATCGGCACTTCTCTGCCTTGACGAAGAGCCGATTGTGGAGGAGGCGCTCCAGCACACGGCGGACATGCTGGATGTGTTCCTCGAGGGTCTAGGAGAAAATGAGGATGTCGTCTAGGTATACTACCACAAACTCCTCCAGCATGTCACGAAGGACGTCGTTCATGAGCGCCTGGAATACCGCCGGAGCGTTGGTGAGGCCGAACGGCATTACCAGGTACTCGTAGTGGCCCCTGGGAGTCTTGAAGGCGGTCTTCCACTCATCGCCCTCTCGGATACGGACCAGATGGTAGGCACTCCGGAGGTCCAGCTTGGTAAAGACGGTAGCCTGGGTGAGAGGCTCGAAGGTGGAGTTCATGAGAGGAAGAGGGTACTTGTTCTTAATGGTGATCTCGTTGAGCTGGCGATAGTCGATGCAGGGTCGAAGGTCTCCGTCCTTCTTCCCAACAAAGAAGAAACCGGCCGCCACAGGGGAGGAGGAAGGCCGAATGAGTCCTGCTTCCAAGGACTCAGAGATATATTGATCCATCGCTGCCTTCTCAGGGACGGTCAGACTGTAGAGGCGGCTGCCGGGAAGGGGAGCCCCTGAGCGGAGGTCGATGGCACAGTCGTAAGGCCGGTGAGGCGGAAGGGCCTGAGCCCTGAACTTACTGAAAACCTCCTCGAGGTCGTGGTACTCGGGGGGTATGGTCGAGAGGTCCGGAGGCGGCTCACAAATGGATCTCCGGGGCGAGGGACAGGACGCCGCCTGAAGACACTGGGCATGACAGGAGGAGCTCCACCCTCTGATGGTACCGGAGGACCAGGCGATGTGGGGCTCGTGCAGCGCGAGCCAGGGCCGGCCCAGGACTACTGGGACAAGAGGGGATCTGGTGATAAAAAACTGGAGTCTCTCAAAGTGGTTACCAGCAATGGTGAGCAGGACAGGACAGGTGCGTTGAGTGATGTCAGCCAGGCGGTGTTGGTCCAATGCGAACACCTCCAATGGCCTCACGAGGTCCTCTAGTGGAATGTTGGCCCGGGTAGCAAACTCGAAGTCTAGGAAACTCTCGTCAGCACCCGAGTCAATGAGTGCCTCCAGGCCAGGGTGACGCTCATCAGACGGCTAGCTGGTGCACGGCTCTGGGAGGCACGACAACGCCTCTACTTCCTCAGGCGCCTAAGGAAGTTCCAAGTCAGTCAGAAGATCCTTAGGAACTTCTACTCATGTACAATAGAGAGCATCCTGACTGGCAACATCACCTCCTGGTTTGGGAATAGCACTGCACAAGACCGTAGCAGACTACAAAGAGTGACACGTTCAGCCGAACGCACAATTGGAGGGGGGCTTCCCACCCTCCAGAACATTTACAACAAGCGGTGCAAGGGGAAGGCTAAGAGAATTATTAAGGACTCGAGCCACCCGAACAACTGCCTCTTTGAACTGCTGCGGTCAGGCAAGCGATACCGGAGTCTTAAGGCGAGCACAGAAAGACTCAGAAGAAGCTTCTATCCCCAGGCCATCAGGCTGCTAAACGAACAATAAACACTATGCAACAACCATCAAATGCACACAGCACACACACCCACACGCACACACTCACTTAAACAAACAACACACTGCAGCACCCACTCTCCACACTTTAGATCACACAAACACACTTTATATTTATTGATAAAGGATTTGCACTACAACTCGTACACCTACTGTAAATTGTACCTAAATTGCACCTCATCCTATTTCTGCCTTGCACTATATAGTATTGTATATTAGTACACTACACAGTATTGTATATTATATGGTAACTCAGTTACGTCTACTCTGCATCGAACATTGTACATATGTCTATACTGAACACTGTGACCTAATTTTTTTACTTCTAATTTACATGCTATACTATGTTATTTTATTTCATACTTATCTTGTCTTGCACAGTCTCTGGAGCGTAACAGTAAGAAGCATTTTGTATAAAAGTATTCTGTACTTCTGTATGACAACTATTAAAGAAACTTGAAACCAGGATCTCCCGGGGTCCCGGCGAGCCTGGTCTTTTGGCCGGGTGGGGCAGTTGGCGATACGGTGTCCATCCCGACCGCAGTAGAGGCAAAGGCCGGACCTGAACCTTGCCTCCCGTTCAGCTTGGATAAGATGTGAACGTCCCAGCTGCATGGGTTCCTCCCCGGGCACCGAACGGGAGGGGAAGGAACCACCAGTTGTGTTGGGAGCAGGGCGGACCGCAGTACCGTCACGAGTACGGGGGGTCTGGGGAACCTCTGGAGGTCCCGGTCGGGTTCTCTCACGTCTTCTCTCCTGGAGGCGTCCGTCGATGCGAATGGCGAGGCTGAATAGGTCCTCGAGGGACTCAGGTTCCTCACGGGTCGCGAGCTGGTCCTTGACAGCGTCGTTGAGCCCCCTCATGAAGGTGAGACGAAGCACTTGATCGTTCCAACCGCTCTCCGTTGCCGCCAGTCTGAACTCCAGCACGTAGTCGGTGACCCCGCCACTGCCCTGCCGGAAGGTGCCCAACCGAGCTCCAGGGTCCTGGCCACAGGCTGGGTGGTGGAAAACCCTGCGGAGCTCAGCCACGAAGTCTGGGTAGGAAAAACAGAAATCAGCCCCCATTGCCCAGGAGGCAGTAACCCACTGTGCTGCCCGGCCTGAGAGCAGGTTAGTCATGTAAGCCACTCGGGCTCCCCTTGAAGTGAATCGGCTGGGTTGATGACGAAAAACCAACTCACATTGCATGATGAATGTGGCACAATCCTCGAAGTTACCATTGAACAACCGTGGTTCGGAGAGACGGGGCTCCCGAGGTGCGGGATCGGGAGGCGCGGGCCTGCCACGGCTGCGGGTGATGCTCCGGCCGAGGCTCCTGTAGTAGGTGGGGTTACAAGCAAGGTGTTAACGGCTTCACTCAGCGCTTGTAATTGGTGGAGAATATTAGTCTGCTGATTACCCTGGGCTGTCTGCAGGCTAGCCAGAGAGCCAAGGGACTCCTGAATAGGCAGGACCTGGTCTCGGAGCTCCTGTACAGCAGCCGCAGCCGCACCTAGCTGTAGGCTGTGGTCGTTGGTTAATTCAATCTGGACCGCCAACGCTGTTCTGACCCTGTCTGTGTCGGCTGAGGTCGTCATGGTCGGGTCGTAATGTTATGGTTTGTAACCGACCTCAAACGCAACGGCACAGACAGGTAGTTCAGAGTTAGCCAAATACTAGGGCGTATTTATTTACAGAGTCAAAAAAAGGGTAAAGTACAATTATCAAACAAACAGGGAGACTGCCTTCGGCAGAGTCATCTGCGGCTCTGCAGAATCCTCCTGGTGATAGCGGTGGGGAATTGGCATGTGACGTTGTAGCGGCTCTGCAGATACTCCCAGCTTTTACTCAAGGTGGAAAACGGAGAGAGAGAGATGTATCAGAAACAGTCCAACGAAACACAGAGGCAGTGTGGTTCCCTCCTCCCTTAGCTGTGTCCAGAACCAATTGACAGTGACAGTCTTCAGTGTTCCCCACAACACACAATTTAGCTGAGTCAGTGCAAACAAAACGAAATCTTCAGTGTCTCTTCTAAAACACACAATCAGAATAATCCAGAGGGGTTAACGAAATCTTCAGTGTCTCTTCTAAAACACACAATCAGAATAATCCAGAGGGGTTTGGTTCCACTCACCCAAGCGCAACGCGTAAAGCGGGTAAAACGAGGCGCAGCTCCAAACGGGGAACAAGGTTCTCAACAGCGGTTCTCCACAGAAAGGTCCTGGAGAGAAAGTAGACCAGGAACAGCAACGGGGAAAAAGCAGGCAAATGCAGTTGTATTCCAGAACGACCCGACAACGATAGAAGGAAGGTCCAGGTATATAAAGCCCTCTGGGGCGCTAATCACAAACTATGACAGCTGCGTGATGAAAGTGGCAATCGCTCAAAAAGCGTGTGGCGGGGAATGCACCAATCAGCACCGTACCTCAGGAGAGCGTGTGGCGGGGAACGAACCAAACCTCACACTCAGTGGCGTAGCGGAGGCCCCCGCAACCCCCGCGGTGTGGGGGGGCCCCGGAGCTTAGGCTATCCTGTAGGCTATCCTCTTATAGATTTCCTAACGCGCGCGAACAGGGCGCAGACAGTGGAGCCCAGTATGGTCTGCAGGGCTGCAGCTGGATGCATCTCGCGCAGAGGGCGGGCCCCCCCCCCCTCCCTGCTATGATTTGCTCACCTGCGATAGGGCTAGGCTGATAACTAATGTTCATTGGCAGCGTTCAAAACACAGCGGGAAGGCGGCCGCTGCGCCGCGTCCACAGCCCAGCCAGGCCCCCAGCCACGCTACAGCCGCAGACAGGTTAGAAGAATAGAACGTTTTATTCGCCATAACCAGTATGCTACTACAGGTTACATGTATGCATCAAAACGGTTACATTGTTTGTGTCGCTCTGCAGAGCTGAGCGTGAGAGCACGGAGTTGGGCAGTGGTTAGCCCCTTACGTGACTGTGGTTTGCAAGCCTGGGGCTTTTGTGACCGCAGTCACTTGTTTATGGGACGCGACCACTTTAGAAAATACCAACCAAGCGTGAATGCGGGCGTGGGGGTGTGTCAAAAAATATCAGATATGAATTTCAAAGATACCCAGCGTACAATATGGGTTTAACACAGCTTTACAGTGTGGTCTGGAAGCTCGGAGTTGCTAATAAACAGTTTAAAACATTGTTAGGAAAAAAAAGTGGTACTCACAACGAACTTTGGCAAGATGGCGTCTTCTTCTTCTGCAACTTTTTTTGTCGCAGTGATTGCTGGACGCACCAGGCATGCGACAAAAAAAGTTGCAGAAGAAGAAGACGCCATCTTGCCAAAGTTCGTTGTGAGTACCACTTTTTTTTTTCCTAACAATGTTTTAAACTGTTTATTAGCAACTCCGAGCTTCCAGACCGTGGGTACATCTGGGCGTCCCGCAACTTTTACTCATTCACATGTAGCCCCGAAAATGCTTAGAAAAGGGAAGCCGATAGGCGGTTAGGTGGCCGAGCGGAGATTGCGTTCGTCACCAGCCCCGGAGCTGAGCTGGATTTGCCTGTTCGAATCCAGCTCACAGCTCCGGGGTTGTCACCAGCTTGGCTGGCCGTCTGCACTGATACAATTGGCTGTATCAGAGGGTGGGAGAAGCTGGCGGGGTGGGTCCGGGTCGTTGTAAACAGCGACTCCTACAGTTCGGTCGGGGCGCCTGCTAAGCGCGGATTGGACGTGAGGGGGATAGTGTGGTCCTCCCACACGCTACGCCCTCTCAATGAGAATCCGCGCTGCCAGGTGAAAAGAAGCGGTGATTGGCTGGACGTGTGTCGGAGGAAGCACGTGGTAGCCTCCACTCTCCCAGATGATCTGACTGTGGGGGGTAAGTGCGCAGCGATCAGGAAGGGACTGGGAATTGGCATACGACTAACATTGGGATGGGAGAAAATCGGAGGAAAATGGAGGGGGAAAAAGACCAATAAAAAAAAAAAAAAGAAAAGGGAAGCCGAAAGCGTGGAATAAACTTGCCGAAACGGAAAAGTGTCCCACGGGCTCGCCGTGATTCCGATCCGCGTGATATTCACGGCCATAGAGGAGACCGTGGGACACCTTTTTGCAACCGAATATGTGTCTCGAATTTGCTCCCACGCGGTGAAAAAAAAATGCTAAATGTTCTCACTTTATTATTGATTTAGGGGAGTGGGCGGGGCCTCATGGTCTGACCTGCGGGGGGGGGGGGGCCCGACATATTGCGCAACGCCACTGCTCAGGCTGACAGTATAGAGCGGGGATCAAAGGAAAATATCAAAGGACCAAAACCAGAGAAATCTTGGGTTTCTCTGAGTTTTGGCGTTCAACACATGGCGAGATAACACAACTTTTCTCGGGTTTGGCAGAGAAAGAGTTAAGGTATAGGCTCCTTTTTACACATGGCGTTGTGTTCTATTCTTTGAGGAAGGAGGAGATAGTAAATGTCTCTGAGGAGTTTCTGGAGCTGACCCTTCAGCAGCAGGCCCACGTCACCGAGCAGGACGTGCTGAATGTGAAACCGGAGGACATCGCGTTTGAGGTCGTCCTCCACTGGATTGGACATTTGCCAGGTAGAGGAGAGATGGACTAGTACAGTATAGAGGTTCTCACAATGGGGTCTGGGGGACCCCAAAAGGTCCCTGTGGGGCTTCCAGCGGGGTCCCTTGGCAAAAACAATTAATAATTAGATTTTCACTGTTGTTTAAATCACTGGAAGTGACCCCCAATAAACAAATGTAGGAATGAATATTCACTCTCAGAAAGTATGTGTAAGTAACACAGGAGGTGTTATTCCAAACTTAACACGTACAGTTGTAATACGTTTAGGAACACACCAACTTTATGGTAAATGCGCTTACCGTCTTCTCCAGAGTCAGACAAGAAGATACTGTAGATACCAATTAGGCAATTACCTCTCTGTGCAATCAGTAAAAAGCTATCCGGCAGCAAGCTAGCCTAGCTTAGCACAAAGGAATGGAAGTGGATATGGAGAGGTGTTTTTGGCCAAAAGCTAAGCTAGCTGGTCCGTATCCGCTTTCAGCCTTGATGACTTTTAACTGCCGTCTGCTGGTCTCTGGTCCATCTGGCCTTGATGACCGCAGACTATTTCATGAACAGCGTACAGAGCCGTGCTCTATAGTGAAGGACAACACTGACTATAGATCTATGTTAAGTTTATTTAGGATCCCCATTAGTCTTTGCCTTAGAAACAACTATTCTTCCTGGGGTCCACACAAAAGACAAAAAAGAATATAACCATCATATATCATGTACATTCACACAGTTACAATTATCAATAAAAACTATTGAAATACAAATAAATAATAAAATTAAACAAAGAATATAAGAAGTATTCTCACCAGAATAACATTTTAACAATTATAGTCAGCCATCACCTCAGAGAATATTACATCATATAGTGGTATAGACCTACTGATTTCTTTCGGAATAATTGCTGTTCTTATTCTGTAAACTGATCGTAATTGTAATCTGGGTTAACTACAGTGGTAGTCTGTTCCAGTATGACATAGTTCTATACATTACAGTTTTCTTTAAAGCGCTGGTTTTAGGTTAAGGGTAACGTGAAGCGTTCTGTAAAATAACGTCTCGTATCATAATGATGCATTTTATTTGTGTGTGTTAACCGTGTAAAAGTACAGTATGTAGGTTCTCTTAATGTACAAATTCTATGGATCAGGCTGTATGTCAGTCTCTTTTCTATTACCATCCATGACAGCCTGGCAGGCAGGCATCCCTTCCACACTGTCCCTCATTGAGCAGTGAAGAGCAAGACGTGCAGCTCTATTTTGAGTGAGCTGGATCTTATTGAGCTCTTGTTTTAAAGCACTAGACCAGTGGTCACCAACCTTTTTAAGCCCAAGATCACTTTATTTTTTTTGGTGAAGGCAAGATCTACCTATTGAAGCGTTGAGAGAAAAAGACAGCCAAGATTGTACTTTAAACTAAATGACTTATTTGCCTGTATTCTAATTACATGCAATGCTTTGGTCCAACATTAAAACGTCAAAGTAGAACTATTATGTACTTTCTCAGTCAGTGCTAAGTGCAGTCATCTTATGCAGCATCACTTTTCACATCAAAACAAAAGTAGAACTGTAATGTGGACTTTCTCATATTATTAACATTGACAAACATATTTACAATTAGCATTTTATAAAGTAGAACTGTAATGTGTACTTTCTTAGTCAGTGCTAAGTGCAGCATCACTTTTCACATCAAAACAAAAGTAGAACTGTAATGTTTACTTTCTCAGTCAGTGCTAAGTGCAGTCAGTGCTAAGTGCAGCATCATTTTCACATCAAAACAAAAGTAGAACTGTATGTGTACTTTCTCAGTCAGTGCTAAGTGCAGCATCACTTTTCACATCAAAACAAAAGTAGAACTGTAATGTGGACTCTCAGGGTAAGATCTAAATTTTTTTTTTCATTGAAAGATCTACAGGGACAGTCTCAAAGATCGACCAGTCGATCAAGATCGACGGGTTGGTGACCACTGCACTAGACCCATCGTCGACAACACCCCGAGGACCATGTATGACCTAGACATGAACTCCTATAACTGTAACCCACTGGTCCACCCACGCCTGCCCTGCCAAATCCACCCAATGGCCTTGAGGCGTATGATTGCAGAGCGGACCGCTGGGTGATTATGATGAATTGAAAATGGGGGACCCTGATGTAAACAAGACGAAAGTCTTTCTCTGGTCTGCATCCGCTTAACAATTGTATGTATTGAGCTGTACTGTACTGTACCCATTCTGCAATCTGTTAGTTTTCAATCAAACCATTGACGAGGAGAGTCCTCCTAAGGCTTACTGTAACTGAAGGGTACAATTCCCTGACTGTATTGATAAGTATGGTATCATTAAACCACTACCGATTATGTACTTTAACTACTGGCCACACAGTACATGATATAGATATGATGAACACTTTCCCACCATGAAACCAAGTCCACACAAATGTATAAATCGAATATTTTATATAGCAAAGGGTATATACAACGTTCACTTAATGACATTTATGATTTGAATGCACTTGTAAGGCAAATGAGTATTCGTAGGCAAATCAACATTGAATGTCCAATCTCTGGTTACGCAGGAAGCAAGTATACAACCTGGTTCTTTAGGGAACTATAGCGATGGTACTTAAATGATTTTATACAACGGCATGCAAATTTCTCGATTCTGATTGGCCATTCACACGTCTTTATTGGCAACAATCCACGGTCCTGGGCTCAGGACCCGCCCACAACCAAATCACATAACCCTCCCCGGCTCACTCCGGGAGAAAACAGGATCGCGGACAACAAATGGTTATGTTGAAAGCACCATAACGACTAAATATGAAGCGATTCTGTCAAGGGGAATGTGTTAGTATTTTAAACAATGTTGGATGATGTAATTGATGGGTCTTGACTCAATCTAGAACAAAAGAAAAATCGCGGATTGATTGATAGATTAATTGATTGATTTAAATTTCTTCCTTCCTACTTTCTACTGACTGCAGCGTTCTCTCTCACTCCGACGCTGGCGTACCCACAAACACACACACACACATACACACACACACACACACACACACACACACACACATACACACACACGCACACACATACTGTGACACACACACACACACACACACACACACGCACACACACACACACACACACACTCCTGTCTGCAACAGCGGGGGAGTCAGACTGAGAGAGAAGCAGCGCTGTTTTAAGTGAGCATGGTCTATTGAATTGATTGATTGGTTGATTGCTAATTTTATTACTGTACCCCTGGTTTCCAACTGGTTAAGTTTAGGCTAAAAGAAATAAATAAAAAAATAGGGCGAAGAAAACGTTTTTTTCCTATAGGGCAAAGAAAACGTTTTAATAAATTTTCAATCAATCATTCCAATAATACACAGTTGGATGTGTTAGTTGGTTGGATGCACTTCAAGCTGCTTCCACATGAGGCAACTTCTCTCAATCATTCCAATAATACACAGTTGGATGTGTTAGTTTGGTTGGATGCACTTCAAGCTGCTTCCACATGGAGTTGTGGGAACTACTTTTTCTGGCGGATGGTTTTTTCAATAAATCTTCGATTAATGTGTGTTTATTGTATAGAAATAAGGTTGGATGAATCTGGCAGTTGTATAAAAGCTTTACACCACGTGCAGTCGTGATTTGTGACCAATAAACCATGCCTAGGGGGGTCTAACGACCCTCGGCTGCGCCTCGGGCCTAACAACCACCCCTAGGCATGGTTTATTGGTCACAAACCACTCCTGCGTGTGATGTAATGCTTAAATAGCTGGATACACTAAAAGGGGGTCCCGCTGGTTGTAAGTCAGTAGGGGGGGGGGTTAGGAGAGCCGCTGGCGATATCCCATCTGGCCAACGATTTCTTGGGAGAATTCAGAGTGCTGAACACGGTGCCCACAGAACCTTGGTCCACAGATGAATACAGCTGGGCCCTCTTGTAGACGGTAGCTGCCGGTCCACAACGAAGAGACGTGAGGCGACCTCACTCGGGTTAGAGCGCTGTCTCACCTGGACTCCTCTCGGGGGGTAGTTCCAACACTCACCAGTGTTGGCTGTTATCCATGGCATAAATCAAAGCACCCAAAGCAAGTAGATAATCCAAGCCGTGTAGGGCTCGCCGTCGTCCGGGTAAGGTAATCCAATGTGCAGGTCCACTCGTCCTGGCCCAGAACTCCTCGGATGAAAGCACCACACGTGGTCTGCCCAGCCTGGTTAAGACTCTAGATAACGCGAGGAACGATGGGGGTACTGCTCACTTTATAACTCTAACCGAACGATGCACCATACATAATAGACTATTATTAACTTAATAGAAATACGTCCCACTCGACGGTATAGTGCCAAACTATGACAATTCAACTATTAATCCACACGATGTCTCAATGCCATTCTGAGGCCAAGTTGACCATACTGCACCACACGTGTATCGTGGGTGAGGCTTAACGTCTTGCCACTAGGTTGGAGGGTAAAGAACTAAGGGCTAAGGGACTAAAAGAAAGTTCTACTTTACTTGCGCCATATATATATGCGCTGTGAACAAATAGTACCATTCGTATTTCGCCAGACGTATTCCTACGCGGAACCGGGCTAGTAACGACATGTTCGTCGGCACGATTGAACTTGAACCAAGGGGCTTGGCTGCTGGCGCCAAGTTCTTGTCCAATGAGAGAATGAAACTATTATGGGCTGTTAGTAGACTAAAGGGATATTCAGTGTATATGTACAAGGAATATACAAGGGATATCAAACGATATACAAATACTATTAAATATATATCCATAAATAAATATATATATTCGGTTTAATCTGATCCTTCACAACAGCCGCCCCCTAATTAGTCCCACCTAATTAGCTAAGCAGAGACAGATTAACCGCACTGTCCACCACTCAAGGTCCGCTGTAAGGGTCAGTCAACTCACAAAGTCATGGGGTCATGGTCGTCATCGATAGTGTCTGGGAGTCTGGGCAGTTCTATTAGCCTCGCCACGGGTCGTGTGTAAGTTCGCCCTTGGACGAGCACTTCAGCTGCTCGGACCTTGCCATCGGCACCGGTGATCACTTTGCTTACGCGGCCAGCCGGCCACATAGCTCTGGGTAGTGACTGGTCGATAATCATGACGACTGTTCCTTCTGTCAAATTGTCTCTCTCTTTTACCCACTTCTGGCGGGTCTGTAGAGACGGTAGGTAGTGGAGTAGAAAGCTGTTCCAAAACTTGTCAGCTAGTACTTGACTGTACCTCCACATTCTTCGGCCGTTCGCTTCTTCAGGCCTGTACATTGTCTGGGGTAGCGCGGGGTCCAGCCGCCCCATCAAGAGTGTGTTGGGGGTGACTGGGTCGACATCTGCTATATCACTGGAGACGTAGCCGAGGGGCTTGGAGTTCAATACTCCCTCGATCTCCGTGAGGACTGTCATTAAGACTTCTTCCGCTACAGTCTGGGCCCCAAGCACGGCGTACAGGGCTGTCTTTATAGAACGTACTTCTCGTTCCCAGGTTCCACCGAAGTGGGGTGCGTTCGGGGGATTAAACTGGAAGTCAATCTGGGATGGAGCGAGGTGGGTCTTAAGTTCTGGGCCCATAGCTTGGAAGCTCTCTCTCAGCTCTCTTTCTCTGCCTTTGAAGTTTGTCCCGTGATCAGACAACAATGTAGACGGTTTTCCTTTCCGTGATGTGAATCTTCGGAAGGCCATAAGGAATGAGTCTGTGCTCGTGGTTGGAAGGAGTTCGATATGTATCGCTCTGGTGGTCATGCATTTGAATACAATACCCCACCGCTTCTCGGTTCCTCTTCCTTTCTTTATATACAACGGGCCAAAACAGTCCATGCCTGTGGAGTGGAATGGCTTGTCGCCGAGTCGGAGGCGACAGGGGGGTAGGTCAGCCATCCGGGGTATGCTGGGCTGCGCGCGCCACTTTCGGCAGTCTAGACAGGTTCGCTGGAAGCGTCGCACTGCTTCTCTTCCTTGAAGTATCCAATAGCGACGTCTGATCTCCACGAAGACTCTCTCTGCTCCTGCGTGGTGTACATCCTCGTCGTATTTCTTTATGATCAGCTCTGTGACCTTGTGTCGGCTGTTCAAGACTATCGGGTACTTAACGTCATCCGGTAGATCGGGGGCTCTCCGCAGACGACCACCCACTCTGATGAGATTATGGGCGTCACTCTCGGGTGCCAGGTGGAGCAATCTGCTGTCTGATGGGACGGGCTTTCCTCCCTGTAGACAGTCTAGCTCGTCGGGGAACGAGTCTCTCTGGGCTCGTTGTAGTAGAAGAAGTTCTGCTTCTTCGTAGTCAGCTGCTGAAATGTCGGCAGTGGACTGAATCTCTGGGTGGTGCCACAGGAATGTCTTTAGCTGCGCACTCTGTAGGGTAATGCAATCATCTATGTTGGGGTCTGTGGAGGCGACTGTGCTCAGTCCACAGAACATAGGTTTCTTGTTCTCAGCCTCCTCTTTACTCGCTTCCCGTGGGGTGGGCGTAGGCCACTCTTCTTCCGGGAGCTTGAGGAACTCTGGTCCGTCACTAGTGTAGATGTTGCGACGGGTGAGGTCATCTAGGGACATTCCCCGGGTGATGACGTCAGCTGGGTTGTGTTTGGTGTCCACATACCGCCAGCTCGCTGCTTCTGTTAACTCTTGAATCTCTGTGACTCTGACTCCCACGAAGACTTTGTATCTGCATGAATCAGACTTGATCCATGTGAGTACTGTCGTGGAATCTGACCACAAGATTGTTCTGTGCACCGGAATGGTGAGTTCACGTTGGATTAACGTGGCTAGATGCGCTCCTGCTAGGGCTGCGCAGAGCTCTAGACGCGGGATAGATTGTTGCTTTCGTGGGGCTATTCTTGAGCGAGCCAGGATGAAAGCAGTGTGTATCTCTCCTCCCTTCTCTTGGGCACGCAAGTAGGCCACCGATCCATAGGCTACTTCGGAGGCGTCACTGAAGACGTGTAGATCCATCTTGCATGTCTCTGGCCTCACTGTGGGTGGGAAGTAGCTGCGGCGTATATTGACGCCTGGGAGTGAGCGGAGTTCCGTCTCCCACTCTCTCCATGTGGAGGCAAGGGGTGCGGGTATTGGGTCGTCCCAGCCCTGGTCCTTGTCCCATAGTGCTCGTACAATCATCTTTGCCCTGGTGGTGTAAGGTAGAATACATCCCAACGGGTCATATTGTCTGGCGAGTGTTCTGTACACACTCCGTCTGGTGGTCGGTATCGCCGACGACCTTCCCTGCTCCGTGGTCAGGGGTTTGTGTCTATAGTGGAGCGAGTCTGTTTTGAAGCGCCAGACTAGTCCTAGTGTCATTTCTTGGGCTTCTCCTGGGATGGTCGCCATCCAGGTCTCGCTGCTGGCAGCTTTGTCCGCGGGGGAGAGGCTGCGCAATACGTGCGGGTCGCTGCTGGCCCACTGCCTGAGATCAAAGCCGCCTTTGATCAGGGAGGCGCGTAGCTTGAGTAGGAGAACCTCGGCTTCTTCTTGAGTCGAAACGCTTTGTAAACAGTTGTCCACGTAGAAACTGTTCTTCACACTGTGTCGGACCTCTTCATCTGCTGCTGGGTCCTCTGCGACGTGTTTCTGTAGTGCAAATGTAGCACAGCACGGGCTGCATGTGGTTCCGAAGGGGGGGACTTCCCACTGGTAGATGGCTGGGTGCTCATCTCCGATCCTCTCTCTCCATAGGAACCGCAGCAGGGGCTTGTCCTCCTCCACTAGTCTCACCTGCAGGAACATCCCTTTGATATCCCCGCTGATAGCCACCTTGTCCTGGCGGAAGCGTAGTAGCACGCCTAGTAGAGAGGGGCCGAGTGTGGGGCCGGGCAAGAGCTCTTTATTCAGATTTTGGGATCCGATCTGGTAGCTGCAGTTAAACACAATGCGATCCTTGCCGTTGTGGTGGACCTTGTGGTGCGGCACGTACCATGATTCGGTCGTCTGATCGGCCTCTTTAATGTCAATCTTTGTCACGTGTCCCGCTGTGATTAGCTTCTCAATCTCAGCGCGGTACACACTCCCTTGAGCGGGGCCTTTGGCTAGGCGCCGCTCTGTGTTCAATAGATACCGCTCCGTAGCGTCTTTCTTTGCGTGAAAGGTGGGCATTCCCTCTCGCCTCAGGAGTGGAGTTGCGTATCTCATCACTCCGCCGACTGTGACTCTCTTTGTCCCTTGCTCGAGGAGGTTTATGGCGTAAATGTCTTCTTTAGAACGAATGTCTTTCTTTTCGTTCTTAAAGGGCATTGTCTCTAGTGTCCATAGCCTCTCGACATGCTGCAGGAGAGTGGTGTCTTCTTCTGTCACTCTGGAGTGGAGGCAGCTAGTGGCTGCTGTTCGGTTGAGAGATTTAGCGAGGGGGCCTTGTAGTGTCCATCCTAGGCGGGTCTCGACTGCTGCAGGACAGCCTCTGGGTCCTGTATGGACCCGGTCTATCGGGACTATGAGGTCTGCATGGTCGGAGCCTATCAGCAGGGTCGGGGTGGCGCCGTCTATGAGCGGGATAGGTAGTTGACGCAGGTGCACATATTTATCCATCAGCTTGGCGATGGGGTAGGTGTACTGCGATAGTCCTATTTCTTGGCTGGTGAAAGCATTTGTAATCCTATACCGTCTCTCTGGCTGCCCGCTTGCTGCGATAGTGAAGGAGACATTCTCGCCCTTTATCGTCTTTAAATCTCTTCTTATTGTCCGAATCGTCATTTGGTTCTCGCTCCCCCGCAGTCCCAGCTGGGCCGCAGCGGACGCGAGCAGAAGGGTCTTCTCTGACCCGTCATCAAGGACGGCGTAAGTGTCCATGACTTTATCTTGGTAGCTCAATGTTACACGGACTACCTTTAAGAGCACTTGGGCGCCGCTGCTGCTGGCGGGGTCAATGTACATGACACTTGCCTTGGTGCTGCTCGATGATGCAGGTGCAGGCTTTCTTCTGTTACTGTCGTGTAGGACATCTAGGTGGGCTCCGTCACACCGACTGCACCTCTTCTTTAGGCGGCACTCGGCTGCCATGTGACTGCGCGCACATCGGTAACAGCGCCTGTTGGACTTTATCCATTGACTCACTTCTTCTGCATTCATCTTTGTGAACAGGTCACATTGTGACAGCCAGTGTTCCTTCTCGCAGTACGGGCACACCATCTTCCACTTCACTTTTCTCGAGGGGGTACTGTGGTTCTTACTGCTCGGTACTGATTCTGATTGGTGCATGACAGTCACCGATCTTCTTCCATCGTTTATTCTCCTGGGTCCCTCTCTGGAGCTTGGTGTGCTCCGCACGAACGTATCCAGTTGTAAGCTGCTGACTTCTCTCGCCAGGAAGTCGGCTAGATCGAGGAGGGATGGTTCGGGACCGTTAGGATCACGGTGGTCTCTCTGCCGCCTGAAGCGCTCTTGTCTGGCGGGTGGCAGCTTCTCTAAAATCCTCTCGACGTTAGAGTTGGCGTATAGCTCGTGCATACCCTTTTCTCGTTGCGCTCCCAGCATCCCTACCAGGGACTGCACTTTTATAGACAGGTCGTCTAATGAGCGATTGTCTGTTGCTGGGGGTAGGCGGTCAATATGCCTTATCTCTTGGATTACGTAATCCCATATACGTCCATATCTCTGGTCCAGCGCTGCTAGAGCCGCGGTGTATGGGGTCGTAGAGGTGGCATAGGCTAGCGCTATATTGTGCGCCCGGGGTACTTTCAGGTGCTTCAGTAATATTGCATACTTGTGGCGTTCATCAGCGACATCCACCATCATTGTCTCTAAGCACATCCGGAGCTCCGTGTACTGTGCTCGATTCTCATAGGTGAAGTCTGGGAACGTTGGTGTGGCAATGTATGACGCCGTGGATGGCTGATACATCGGCGAGCGTTGGGGGAGAGGCCTCCTAGGCGAGTCTCCTCTTGCGCCTCTCTGTGGGCTGGTACCGGCAGGGTACCATGGCCCGCTGGTCCAGGTGCTATTCCTCGGGGCTGGTCGTGCGTCATGCTCACCCGTGAATAGAGTCGGGGGTCTGTAGCGCAGCGCCGCGGGGGTATAGCCTGGGCTGTACTGGACCTCCTGGTCCGGTGGAGTGCTGTGCTGTCGTCGGGCTTGGTTCTCCTCCTCTCCCTCTTCTTCTTCTATCAGGTCCTCTAGATCCTGTAGTCGTTTATTTAGCTTCTCCGCAGTGTATGCCGCTCCTTCCTTGTAGCTGGGTCTCGCTTGGACCGGTCTGGGAAGGGGGTCTGCGGGGGGTATAGGCTTGGTCTGTTGGTCAAGTTCAGGGTCGCTTGCTCGGTTAGGAGACGCTGCCCTTGACTGTTGTCTCGACGAGTTCCTTGAACCCCTGGCGGAGGGAGAGGGTGTTGCCTTGAGGATCAGCTGCTCCATTAGCTGCGCTTGTAGTCTGTCGCGCTCGGCTTCGCGCTTGGTGAGATCTGCTTCTCTTTGGGCACCGGCAGCGGCGCGCTGGGCGTCGGCCCGGTCTCTTGCCATATTCTCTTCCGTCTGAAGGCGTCTCATCTCCAGGCGTATGCGCTCTTCTTCGCTCCGTTGCTGTGTCTGGAGTCGATCGCGTTCACCCTGAAGTCGATCGCGTTCACCCTGAAGTCAATCGCGTTCGGTAGAGGCTGTCAGGCTGGCGAGGAACGCCTGTGATAGCATCCTCTCCGCTTCGCTGGGGGAAGACGGTTGTAGAGGTGAGCCGCTCCTGGCTGTACTCGTTGGGGAGTCCTGGAGCTCTATTTCCTCGGCGCTCTCCTCCTCTTCTTCCGTGCAGAGTTCTCTCTCTGTAGGGTTGTCTTCCTCCCGGGGCTGGTCGGGGACTACTTCTTCGGTATTGGCGGGGGGTAAAGGCATGTCAGCTCCCTCCTGGTCCCCACCGTGAGCTTGGTCAGTTACATTAGAACCCACTAGGGCCTCTGTGGTCGGGGTAACCTGGTCGTTAAGGTCAGACATAATTTTACTTTCTACTTTTACCGCGTTTACCGTTTGTCGAAGGCTAGGTAGTTGACTGACAGCGTAATCCTCTAAGTACTGAGGTGTCTGTCGTCTGCGCCGCGGGCGTTCTACGTTAGGAGGACCGTTTCGTGGAGTGTTCATCATAGGCCATTTCAATATTAATAACACTATATTAATATTACACTAGTTACCATCCGGCTCGAAGGACCAATTGTAACTGAGGGGTACAATTCCCTGACTGTATTGATAAGTATGGTATCATTAAACCACTACCGATTATGTACTTTAACTACTGGCCACACAGTACATGATATAGATATGATGAACACTTTCCCACCATGAAACCAAGTCCACACAAATGTATAAATCGAATATTTTATATAGCAAAGGGTATATACAACGTTCACTTAATGACATTTATGATTTGAATGCACTTGTAAGGCAAATGAGTATTCGTAGGCAAATCAACATTGAATGTCCAATCTCTGGTTACGCAGGAAGCAAGTATACAACCTGGTTCTTTAGGGAACTATAGCGATGGTACTTAAATGATTATAGCTGGATACACTAAAAGGGGGTCCCGCTGGTTGTAAGTCAGTAGGGGGGGGGGTTAGGAGAGCCGCTGGCGATATCCCATCTGGCCAACGATTTCTTGGGAGAATTCAGAGTGCTGAACACGGTGCCCACAGAACCTTGGTCCACAGATGAATACAGCTGGGCCCTCTTGTAGACGGTAGCTGCCGGTCCACAACGAAGAGACGTGAGGCGACCTCACTCGGGTTAGAGCGCCGTCTCACCTGGACTCCTCTCGGGGGGTAGTTCCAACACTCACCAGTGTTGGCTGTTATCCATGGCATAAATCAAAGCACCCAAAGCAAGTAGATAATCCAAGCCGTGTAGGGCTCGCCGTCGTCCGGGTAAGGTAATCCAATGTGCAGGTCCACTCGTCCTGGCCCAGAACTCCTCGGATGAAAGCACCACACGTGGTCTGCCCAGCCTGGTTAAGACTCTAGATAACGCGAGGAACGATGGGGGTACTGCTCACTTTATAACTCTAACCGAACGATGCACCATACATAATAGACTATTATTAACTTAATAGAAATACGTCCCACTCGACGGTATAGTGCCAAACTATGACAATTCAACTATTAATCCACACGATGTCTCAATGCCATTCTGAGGCCAAGTTGACCATACTGCACCACACGTGTATCGTGGGTGAGGCTTAACGTCTTGCCACTAGGTTGGAGGGTAAAGAACTAAGGGCTAAGGGACTAAAAGAAAGTTCTACTTTACTTGCGCCATATATATATGCGCTGTGAACAAATAGTACCATTCGTATTTCGCCAGACGTATTCCTACGCGGAACCGGGCTAGTAACGACATGTTCGTCGGCACGATTGAACTTGAACCAAGGGGCTTGGCTGCTGGCGCCAAGTTCTTGTCCAATGAGAGAATGAAACTATTATGGGCTGTTAGTAGACTAAAGGGATATTCAGTGTATATGTACAAGGAATATACAAGGGATATCAAACGATATACAAATACTATTAAATATATATCCATAAATAAATATATATATTCGGTTTAATCTGATCCTTCACAACACTTACCATGGAGCTGCTTTCCTCAGCAGCTTTGTGTGTGGCATTAGCGGCTGTTACGGCATTGACAGTTTGATCACCATTCACAAATTCAACCCAGTATCCCGCACCTGGCACCAGGTAGCGCCCGTGCATTCAGCCCAATGTTATGCCATGTAGTGGTGTTGAATCTACAACATGGGAGGCTATGTACACTGTACAATTCCACACTTTTTACTGTACACACTTACTGTATATTTGTACTGTAGATTTGATATTATAATGAATATATATATATATATATATATATATATATATATATATATATATATATATACATAACATAGAAAATGTATATCCCAGAGCGTATTTTATTCTTATTCATGACTTTTGTTTTTGACTACCTAAATGTTTACTGTGAGCGATCTGTAGTGCCACATTTCCCTCGGGATGAATAAAGTATTTCTGTTCTATTCTATTGATGGACACCGGCCACTACACACTGCAGAGCGCTATGACCCAGAGACCAGCCAGTGGACTCTAATCAGTGCCATGCAGGAGGCAAGCGATGCCAGCGCCACAGCACTGTGTGGTAAGGTGAATGGACCTGAGGAACATTTAGTCATAATAATAATTTGCCATATTCGTAGTAGTAAACTGTATATTTGAAATAGGATACAAACTTAACTGTTAATATCAGTAGACAGGGGACTAGCAAGCAATTCTGGGCCTTGTGCACATGTGTTTCTGAGGACCATTTTAAACCACAGTGTACACAGAAAAACCCACATTTTGGGCTTTTAAAACAATTCTGGTAGTGTTGTGTTGTCATCTTCTATTATGTGTTGTGTCATGTTGCGTTATATCACCTTATAGTATGTTGTTATGTCGTCTTCTATTATGTGTTGTGTCATGTTGCGTTATATCACCTTATAGTAGGTGTTGTGTGATCTTATATTATGTGCTGTGTTGTGTCATGTTGTGTCATCTTATAATAATAATAATTCATTACATTTATATAGCGTTTTTCTAGACGCTCCCCACAATGTAGGGTGGAATTGCCTCCTTCACCACCACTGGTAGCACACAACCCTCTGAGCAATTTTACGTTGAATAGACGTCTAGGCTAAATTCAGTCTAGAGTGGGGTGAAAAGTGAAAGTTTGGTAGACGTCCAAGCTTAGACGTGTTTTGAACGTCTAAGATTAGACGTTGTTTCAACGTCATAACATAGTCTACCAAACTTTCACTTTTCACCCCACTTTAGACTGAATTTAGCCTAGACGTTAAAGCATGAGTGTTGAAAATGCATTGTTTAAACATTAACATGGAATAGTCTAAAGTTAGCCGTTTTTATAATTTTTTTTATTTTAAAATACTAAAGGCCGGCCCAACACACACATACATAGCAACTGAACATTTTGAAAGATTAAAGATAGCGCTGATAGCGGATCTATTTGAGGTAAGGGGCGGCGCAAAGAGGGTCGCATCCTCCCGGTCTTCAGCACTTCGAGACAGCCGGAGAGGCGCAGAGAGGGTCGCATCCTCCCGGTCTTCATCACTCCGAGACAGCCGGAGACAGGGAGAGGCGCAGAGAGGGTCGCATCCTCCCGGTCTTCAGCACTTCGAGACAGCCGGAGAGGCGCAGAGAGGGTCGCATCCTCCCGGTCTTCATCACTCCGAGACAGGGAGAGGCGCAGAGAGGGTCGCATCCTCCCGGTCTTCAGCACTTCGAGACAGCCGGAGAGGCGCAGAGAGGGTCGCATCCTCCCGGTCTTCATCACTCCGAGACAGCCGGAGACAGGGAGAGGCGCAGAGAGGGTCGCATCCTCCCGGTCTTCATCACTCCGAGACAGCCGGAGAGGGTCGCATACTCCAGGTCTTCATCACTCCGAGACAGCCGGAGACAGGGAGAGGCGCAGAGAGGGTCGCATCCTCCCGGTCTTAATCACTCCGAGACAGCCGGAGAGGGTTGCATACTCCAGGTCTTCATCACTCCGAGACAGCCGGAGAGGCGCAGAGAGGGTCGCATCCTCCCGGTCTTCATCACTCCGAGACAGCCGGAGAGGTGCATGGAGGGTCGCATCCTCCCGGTCTTCAGCACTTCGAGACAGCCGGAGAGGCGCAGAGAGGGTCGCATCCTCCCGGTCTTCAGCACTGGACATCCAACACTCCTGGACAGCCACTCACAGGGAGACAGGGAGACGGGACAGGCGTTAAGACAGCTCACGTGATTGTGATGGGCGGACATAGCAATAGATACAAGTGGTATAAGCATTAGTAAGTTACAGCAGTAAGCCTTAGTTTGCACAGTAAATTATGGCCAATTCTTTTAAATAAATGCAAGCTATTTTTTTTGTATCCCCCCCCCCCCCCCCCCGCACCGAAAATCATACCGAACCGTGACTTCAAAACTCATTTCGTAGACCACCCCCTTTTAAATTAAAAGGGACATGACTGCATTTGTCATGAGTCTGTAAGAGAAAGTCATGACATTAATAATTCAAGCAATTCAACAAGTGACTAGTCAAAACAAATACAAATTGAAGGGAAAAGCTGTACTAGGACTACAAGTGTATCACCAGTTCATAAAACCCCTTCCTCCCATTGTTTTTTGTTGCATGATGATCATGAACACATTTATTATGCATTGTATTTTTTGTTTAAATGTCAACATCTGTCCATCCTCAGTACATTTACTATCAATATAATATACGCGTCTGACTTCATCTGGTCTTTCCAAACATAAACACAGAAAGGGAGAACGCATGCCTGCCTGCCTCAACCTGCATCTTTGTACATGCATATAAATACCTGTCCATCATCTTATTAGTGCAGGCCCGGACACTCTTTCCCCCGATCCCCGTCAATGTGGATATCTGAATCTGAAAAAACCAAATGACATGTATATTATATAAGAAAGGTTGAGATCCAAGGCAGCTCTACAGTTTTTAAAAAGCCTTTAATAAGTGGCTTACATTATTTAGAAAACTCTTTTAAAAGTCCAACATGTTTCGGCCTACATGGCCTTCTTCAGGGTGTTGCTGTGACAAAAACAATACTGTGACTAAATAGAGGAAAAAAGGAAAAAACACACAACTCAGGGAGACACTAATTACAATGGGGGACAGCTGGTCCCAATTAAATGAAGGCAAAGCAACATTCTCAACTTGAGTTGAAGTAAATATACAATAATACTAAATAGAAAAACAAATTTGTATATTATATAAGTATATATACACACAAGCTCAAAATATTATAACAACATAAAGAAATGAGTCAAAAATAGAATAGATCAATAATAATATAAACAATTACCAACAATTATCAAAAAACAATTATCAAAAAACAATTATCAAAACAACAACAATGTAAGAGCATTGAGTAATGCATGACAAAGAATAATAATACTATAATGTAATCACACACACGACTGTGTGGCTCAGCGGAGTAGCAATACAATCATCAAATTTGCTGACGACACAGTGGTGGTGGGCCTGATCTCTGCCAACGACGAGAGGGCCTACCTGGAAGAGGTCAAGGTCCTGGCGGGATGGTGCCAGGAAAACAGCCTCTCCCTGAACGTCAGAAAAACAAAGGAGATGATTGTGGACTTCAGGAGGTCGGGGGTCAAGGACTACAGCCCCCTCAGCATCGACGGGGCACCGGTTGAGAGAGTCAACAGCTTTAAGTACCTCGGAGCCTACATATCCGAGGACTTGACATGGACCACACACATTGACAGTGTTGTGAAGAAGGCACGACAACGCCTCTACTTCCTCAGGCGCCTAAGGAAGTTCCAAGTCAGTCAGAAGATCCTTAAGAACTTCTACTCATGTACAATAGAGAGCATCTTGACCGGCAACATCACCTCCTGGTTTGGGAATAGCACTGCACAAGACCGAAGCAGACTACAAAGAGTGACACGTTCAGCCGAACGCACAATTGGAGGGGGGCTCCCCACCCTCCAGAACATTTACAACAAGCGTTGCAAGGGCAAGGCTAAGAGAATCATTAAAGACTCCAGTCACCCGAACAACTGCCTCTTTGAACTGCTGCGGTCAGGCAAGCGATACCGGAGTCTCAAGGCGAGCACAGAAAGACTCAGAAGAAGCTTCTATCCCCAGGCCATCAGGCTGCTAAACGAACAATGAACACTACACAACAACAACCACCAAACGTACATAGCACACACATCCACACGCACACACTCACTTTAAACAAACACACTGTAGCACCCACTCCACACACTTTATAGCACACACCCACTTTAAACAAACACACTGTAGCACCCACTCCCCACACTTTATATTTATTGATGAAGGAACAGTAAGAAGCATTTTGTATGAAAGTATTCTGTACTTCTGTATGACAACTATTAAAGAAACTTGAAAACTTGAATCTACTTAGCCTATAAAAGTGACAGTATGTCCGTAGAGTCATTTAAACCTGTAAAGAGGTGGCCTGTAGTCTATCAAAATACAATAAATAACAATGTATAAATACAATAAATAAATAAAGTGATCTACTGGCCTATAAAAATGATACCATGTCTATGGAATCATTTAAACCTGGGAGTGAGGTGGCCTGTAGTCTATCGATCCAGCGACTTTCTTTCTGGTTTAAAATTCTTTGTCTATTACCTCCTCTAGACGTGAGTGGAACACTGTCAATTCCGATAGCTGTAAATAAAGCAGAGGTACTATGGTGAACTTCATGAATATGTTTAGCCATTGCATAATCCATGTTGTTAGTTTTAATAGCATATTTATGATCTGCCAGTCGATCAAGTAGACGGCGTTTCGTACGACCAACATAAAAAGAGTCACATTTGGAACAAGACAGTATATAAATAACATGTGTCGTTTGGTGTATTTGGGAAACTGCAGTGGCACAAGTGACTTGCCAGGCTGATCTGTCGAGTGCCAGAGTTTCAAGCTGCGTGATGTTTGCACACTTTAGGAGGTCCCTGGTGTAGTCCTTAAAGCGTCTCTTTTGGCCTCCAGCAGCCCGCTTTGCTCCTCTCAGTTGGCCATAGAGGACTTGGCGGGGCAGGCGGTGGTCAGGCATACGTATGGTGTGCCCTATCCAACGAAGATGTTTTTTGGCCACAGCTGCGGCCATACAGATTGAGTTGGTGTTGTTGAGGATGTCTGTGTCGGGGACTCGATCTTCCCAGGTCAGGCAGAGGATCCTTTGGAGGCAACGGATGTGGAAAGCGTCCAGGTTGGTGATGTGCCGGCGGTATGGGGTCCAGGATTCTGCTCCATAGAGCAGAGTGGAGAGACATACTGCGTTGTAAACGGCAACCTTGGTGCTGATCTTCAGGTTTCGGTTTTCAAAAACCCTGCTGCGTAGGCATCCAAAGGATGATGCCGCTTTATTGATACGTGTGTGTATCTCCGCGTCAAGGGAGCAGCATGAGGACAGAGTGGAGCCGAGGTAGGTTAAATGATCCACTGTTTTGAGTGGAACACCGTTTATGTGAAAACTGGGAGGTGTAGAGGTTCGGGAAGTGAGTTGGGACATGACTTCGGTTTTTTTTATGTTGACCTGGAGACCGAAGGATTGGTACAGGCTGGATATGGTGTCGAGAGCATGCTGCATAGACTCTGGACTGTGAGCTAAGATGGCACAGTCATCAGCGTACTGTAGCTCACATACTTGGCAGGATTTTGTCTTTGTGTGTGCCTGGAGCCGGCGGATGTTGAAGAGGCTACCATCAAGGCGGTATTCCACATGGACACAGTCTTCATGTCCCATGGCTTGGCGGAAGAGGCAGGTGACGGCAGAGAGGAGGAGATTAAAGAGCACCGGAGCCAAGACACAGCCCTGCTTCACCCCAACATTAACCTTAAAGGATTCTGACTGGAGTTCACCCGTCTGGACTCTGGCTTGCATCCCATCATGCAGCTGCTGAAGGATGGAGAGAAACTTGGGTGGTACCCCAAGTTTGTTGAGGTGTTTCCAGAGCAGCTCACGGCTGATGGTGTCAAAGGCTTTGCTTAGGTCTATGAAGGCTATGTAAAGATCCTTGCGATGCTCTCTGCTCTTCTCTAGCAGCTGCCTCAGGACACACACACACATTTCCCAGCACTATCAGCGCCACCTGCTGATCAAATGGCAAACAGCAGGTTAGGCTGGTGATGAACACAGCAGACCACCAATCTTCGAAAATATCATGCTCAGATATTTGTAGGTGCGTTTGCAGGATGTATCTGGTGGATATTTTTCATATTTTCAGATGTGAATGCATTGAAATAATATACTTAGTGCATAGTTTAAAATACATCTACAAAAAAACACGATTTGGCTGGGTTATACGAGAGCTATGCAAAGACGCTCGGTTGAAAAGACGTGTTTTGCTCACTGGGACACTATGGGTGGTGGCTGCAGCAATGTCACAGAAGATCCAGCCACTGCAAAATGTGACGATGGTTAACCAAATGACTAATTATGAAAGAAACTCTTAGAATGAAGTGCACACAACCCCCTCCAATGTACAGTAAATTACCAAGTATGGTCTTGTCAATATTCCAATGTACAGTTTTGCTTGTACAGTGGTACAGTCTCCCCCACCCACCCAACCTCCCCCCACTCCTACCCAACCTCCCCCCCCACTCCTATCCAACCCCCCCCCCCCCCCCCCCCCCCCACCCAACCACCTCCAATGTACAGTCCCCCCCACCACCCCCACCTACCCAACCTCCTCCAATGTACAGTTTCTACATCAAATGTATATACTTTTTTTTCTGGACTCTTTTCGTATCACAAACAGTACTGTATTTGCAAATCTGGTATGTCATAAATGTATAGATGTAGCAGTACTGTCTATCTGTATGTCATGTATGTCATATATGTTACGATGAATTGAAAATGGGGGACCCTGATGTAAACAAGACGAAAGTCTCTCTGGTCTGCATCCCATTGTATGTATTGAGCTGTACTGTACCCATTCTGCAATCTGTTAATAAAGTTCTCATTCATTCACCTACCTTTGAGATAAAGGCTCCATACAGTACTGCCAACCTCTCCAGAGGAGCTGCCCCCAGCTATAGCCATTATGGGCCTACCCCTATTGTGCTGGAGTGCCAGCTCCACAGCAGGAGTAAAATCCAGAGTCTTAGGTCCTCCCCCCGTCTTGACCATATCAGCCCTCTTTGTTTGCTAAAATATGAAGGATATGACACAGACAAGCTGTTAAATACAAGACCGTGGCACAAATTGTCTTGACTCACCATTCTGAATAATGTTTTTGTGCTTAGTTTTTACATGCAGGCAGGCAGTGGTGATCCTGAGACAGAAGAAAGAAAAATTAGCGAAGCACAAAAACACAGGAAAACTGATTAAGAAATCTGTAGAGTAATATTTCTAAAGAGAGGCCTGAAACATCACTACCAAGTAGCTGTTTAACGATCTGATGAAGGAGGGTGACTTCTTCTTCTTCTTCTTCGTGTGGTTTCCGGCAGACTAGACACCTTTCGGCGTATTGCTGCCTAACTGATTGATCTCCTCACAAATTCTCTTCTCCTTCTACTCTACCGCCATCTACTGGAATCCTTCATCCCCCACACTGTCCAATGGCGTGCAGCTAACACTGCTTCCTCCTGACTTGATACCTCCTTAAGCATTACATCACACGCAGGAGTGGTTTGTGACCAATAAACCATGCCTAGGGGTGGTTGTTAGGCCCGAGGCGCAGCCGAGGGTCGTTAGACCCCCCTAGGCATGGTTTATTGGTCACAAATCACGACTGCACGTGGTGTAAAGCTTTTATACAACTGCCAGATTCATCCAACCTTATTTCTATACAATAAACACACATTAATCGAAGATTTATTGAAAAAACCATCCGCCAGAAAAAGTAGTTCCCACAACTCCATGTGGAAGCAGCTTGAAGTGCATCCAACCAAACTAACACATCCAACTGTGTATTATTGGAATGATTGAGAGAAGTTGCCTCATGTGGAAGCAGCTTGAAGTGCATCCAACCAACTAACACATCCAACTGTGTATTATTGGAATGATTGATTGAAAATTTATTAAAACGTTTTCTTTGCCCTATAGGAAAAAAACGTTTTCTTCGCCCTATTTTTTTATTTATTTCTTTTAGCCTAAACTTAACCAGTTGGAAACCAGGGGTACAGTAATAAAATTAGCAATCAACCAATCAATCAATTCAATAGACCATGCTCACTTAAAACAGCGCTGCTTCTCTCTCAGTCTGACTCCCCCGCTGTTGCAGACAGGAGTGTGTGTGTGTGTGTGTGCGTGTGTGTGTGTGTGTGTGTGTGTGTGTGTGTCACAGTGTGTGTCACAGTGTGTGTGTGTGCGTGTGTGTGTGTATGTGTGTGTGTGTGTGTGTGTGTGTGTGTGTATGTGTGTGTTTGTGGGTACGCCAGCGTCGGACAGTGTGAGAGAGAACGCTGCAGTCGGAAAGTAGGAAGGAAGAAATTTAAATCAATCAATTAATCTATCAATCAATCCGCGATTTTTCTTTTGTTCTAGATTGAGTCAAGACCCATCAATTACATCATCCAACATTGTTTAAAATACTAACACATTCCCCTTGACAGAATCGCTTCATATTTAGTCGTTATGGTGCTTTCAACATAACCATTTCATGTCCGCGATCCTGTTTTCTCCCGGAGTGAGCCGGGGAGGGTTATGTGATTTGGTTGTGGGCGGGTCCTGAGCCCAGGACCGTGGATTGTTACCAATAAAGACGTGTGAATGGCCAATCAGAATCGAGAAATTTGCATGCCGTTGTATAATCTGCGATACATGCTTCGCCCGCCCCCCCCCCCCCCCCCCCCCCCCCCCGTGGCCTGACTCTGACCTACTCGCTCACTCACACCCCCCTTCTCTAACGCTACCTGATCAGCCACCCTCAGTAACTCCCTCATAACATCCTCCACTGTCAACCCCTTCATCCCCAAGTGTCCCACTGCTGCTAGAACTATCAACCTAGTCCTCTCTGTCCTACTGCTAACCGTCGCTGTTGTATTCACTACTCCTGCCACAAAGGCCACCATATCCAACTTCTCCCTAAACACCCTCTCTTTCTCCTCCTGAACTTCCTCTACTGTCAGCTGCCCTTTCCTAAAACCCTGTTCCCTATCCTGCTTTCCCTGATCCTCCTGCACTATCCTTACTGCCAACTGCCCTTCTCTAAACCCCTGTCCCTTGTCTTGCTGTCCCTGTCCTACCTTCCTAGCTGCCTCCGCATATGAAATCCTACCTTCCCTTCGCACCTGCTGGACCATTACCTCTAGTTTCATCGCCTCACAACCCCAATACGCTACACTAATGCTTCCCACCACAACTACAACACCTCGGCTCCACTCCCTGTTCACACTCCCCATACTTATGCTCCCCACTACATCTACCACATCTCTGTCCCTTCCTACACCACTTAGCTATATGTCCAAACTCCTGGCACCTGTAACACCTCAACGGATTCGGCACAAACTCCCTAACCCTATATGCCAAATACCCTAAAAATACCACCTTCGGACTAACCTCACCCTCAAACTGAATGACTATCGTCCCTGTCTCCTCCTTCTCTGCCCCTCTCTTCATCCTCTCTACACTCTTAACTTTCCCATTACGTTCGTCACTCCTCAAATCCCCTAACAGCTGTTCCATACTAACCTTAATTGGAATTCCACCAATCACCCCCTTGCACCCACTATCCCTTTTCTCCCCTACTATCCCTACTCCACAGACCTTCACTTTCCCAATGCTCTTCATTTCCCTTGCCCTCTCTACCTGCCCTACACTTACACACCCTATAAACAAGTTCCCATCCCCCAACACCTTCCCGTACCTTACCTCACCTAACTGCGCTTTAATGAGCTTTGACAGCTGTCTCGGCTCTATATCCCTAACTCCGCTTTCTCCCTCAAATCGCACCACTACATTCAACCCTACAAAAGCCTTTCCTCTACCCTCATCCTCTGACCCACTCAAGCTATCTCCCCTCTCTTTCTTCCTCTTACTCCCCTTCCCCTCACTTTCCCTACTCTTCTTCCCCACCTCTTTCCACTCCTCTCCCCCACTCTCTTCCCCACTACACTCCATACTGGCCCCACCCGTCCCCTTCCCGTCGTCATGGCCATTCTCATCCCTACCGCTATCTTCCTCGCCCTCCTCACACCATTTACTTCCATCACGATCCTCCCAATACCCTGGATAGCCTTTCACAGGCCGGGGCCACCAATCGATTTTCTGATCCCTCACAGCCACATCCTGCGCCTCCCACCACCGACTACTACCACTCCCACACAAGTCTTCGCTGCACAGCTCCGACGGACGCAGACGCCGCCACTCGGCGCACCTCTCAAAATCCACCCTCCCACATGAACAAACCGCACTTCTGTCTTCCTCTCCAAACAACAGCCGCGCCCCACGAACACGCGGCATGGCCTGCTACTCCCTCTCTCCGACGAAGGGTGACTGAAAGAACCAGGGTAGATGTACTACAGGGCTGATGAGAAGATGGCTGACAGGTGTGGTTGTTGAGCAGGTGAGTGGAATGAGCTGATTGCCAGGAAGCTGCCCATATATGGTCTGCAGGAAGCTGCTCCCCTCAGCTAACACACAGACAGGGACAGACAGGAGAGAAACAGCGGTAGGGGAGACACATGAGCCGCTGGACAATATTATGTGTTGTGTTGTATCGTGTCATATTATGCTCTATGTTGTGTTGTGTTTTGTTATGTCATATATATTACAGTATGTGCTATGTTGTGTTGTGTTATGTCATCTTATATTATGTGCTATGTTGTGTTGTGGTGTGTTGTGTTATGTCGTCTTATATTATGTGCTATGTTGTGTTGTGTCATCTTATATTATGTGCTATGTCATGTTGTGTCATCTTATATTATGTGTTGTGTTATGTTATGTCATCTTATATTATGTGCTATGTTGTGTTAATATGTTATACTACTGTATGTCATGTTATATTATCTTAACTCATTGACCGCCGGGAATTAGTCGGGCCCCTTTCTAGCACTGCCACGCTTTAAAAGATAGGAGTGCGTCACCTTGTTTGTAGAGCTATAACTATATTCTATATTATAGCTATGGATACAATACTATGGCCCATTTGACATCACCTATCTATCGTTCAATATGTGAAAAATAATGAATTTTTCCATCCATACGTTCCCGTGTTATACCGTGGTGAATATAAGTATCATTATAGCGTGGTCTGGGGTAATTCCCGAAAGGCTGAGTAATGGGCTTATACGTCAATTCTACTATAAACGTTGCCGTTTCTTGCCTGTACACGATATTATTCCCAAATCAAATCTATATCATAGGTATTATGTTCCATCATGAATGCATGAAAGGGGGGGTCGTTTCTGATTATTTGATTGGCAGTAACGGCATTCGTATTGAACACTAAAAACGCTTATCAGCCCGATCGGTATAAAAGCATTGCAACGATCAAGCAAAAATGTACGTCAGATAGTCCTTACCTGAATGAATGAATGAATGAATGAATGAATGAATGAATGAATGAAAACTTTATTTAACAGATTGCAGAATGGGTACAATACAGTACGGCTCAATACACACAATTGTTAAGCAAATATCGTTTGGCGTTCAACGGTTGTCAGCCAAACCCGTATATAAACGTTGTTGGCGGGGATTGAGTTAAGAAATGCATGTGGGAAACTAACTGATTGTGATTTTGGGCTACAGGTGAACATCTGTGTTGGTTTTACTGGGATTGAGTACCTGAGCACTACAGAATGCTTACAGCCCAAAGACCAACCAGTGGACTGCAGCCGAGCCAATGAGAAGCAGTCGTTGCGGGTTGTGGGTCATCATGGCCTATGTAACCTCATTCCCAGTTTTATCTCTGTGAGATAAAGCCTGGTAAAGAACTACTGCCGAAAGTGTCTATGGGGTAGAATTTCCGGTGTATGTAGTTCCCCTGGAAGCTGCCTCCGAATGGACCAAACTTTTCCCGAATCCTGTCGGCAAACATTGATTGATTGATTGAAAACTTTATTAACAGATTGCAGAATGGGTACAGTACAGTACAGCTCAATACACACAATTGTTAAGGGGATGCAGACCAGAGAAAGACTTTCGTCTTGTTTACATCAGGGTCCCCCATTTTCAATTCAACAAGCTAGAACATCCCGGCCATGTAGTAAATTCTTCAGGCGTTGCAGTGGCTTAAACGAGGAAATATTGTGCACTTCACACGTTTCTATAATTGTTTTGTCGAAACCAGAACACCTGTAGCCTGTACTTCCTGTACTTCCGTTTAGACACTTTAGGAGGCATATCTTGTCCAGCCTATGGCCTATGGGGAGCAGGTCTATGCAGGGAGGGGCAGACCAGTACTGTTGGTGCGCGCATTAAATCACACTCTGGAATACTGGACTCATGTATGACTTTGGTGGTGAGAACCACCTGCATGGTGTTGAGGCCTATGACCCCCGGACTAACACCTGGCAAGATTTAAGTTTATTTGCAAAAGGGACAGTGCATATTAATCAACATTAAAAATGTTAATATGCCAGAATTAGCCAGAAGGCTAGATTTAATCTATTTCATAAAGATGTACCCACATTTTTTTTTTATCACTTCCATAATACATGATAACATAGCCGATATGTATATGGTTTTGATTGATTGAAAACTTTATTAACAGATTGCAGAATGGGTACAGTACAGTACAGCTCAATACATACAATTGTTAAGGGGATGCAGACCAGAGAAAGACTTTCGTCTTGTTTACATCAGGGTCCCCCATTTTCAATTAATCATAAAAGGTATGATCATAAAATACCAATCATGGTATTGGTGAAAACCACCAAGGGTAGTAGTAGGATCAGGATAGTATTGTTACATAATTTAGAGAGTTAAATTCAGATCTCACGAGAGAATTCTTCAATAATTAAAAGGCACACGTCAATTGAACAGGCCCAAAATAGCAACGGGCTGGGCTGTGACTAAAATGGAAAGATTTGGGATTGGAGGAGGTGGAGAACCGCGTCCTCTGGCGCACTGGAGGACCAGCGTGCGTAATAATCGCATATTTGGGAGGAGGGCTGTACACGAATGGTGGGGTGATGTCATTTCAAAACTTAACTCACTCCCACAAGTCAGAGAGGCGGCGGGTTTTGTTCGCTTCATCTTGTTTTCCCGTGAAGTTTTCCCCAAACGCGTCGCGGAGCAGCACACCTCGGATAAAGGACACGTAAAGTAAAGTAGCTGAAGACCTGAAGCAGAAGAGACCAGCAGCTCCGGGACCCCGCGGCACAGAGGGACCGACTGGACCTATAGCCCCTTTTCTGTGGGCAACCGCTGCTGAACTTTTTGTTTGTCTTTCTTTACCCCCCCCCCCCAACCAAACAAAAATGAATCGGAGTTTTCATAAATCGCAACCCTTGCGATATGCGGATTGCAACGCCGTTGAAGTTAAAAGCAAGGTGAGTGGCGCATTGAGAGACTAATAACTATTTGTATTATTAAACCACATCGGAATTTGAATAGAAAAGAGTTCACATCATGGTCTCGTCCCCGAAACGGGGTTGTAGTTTTGTGTAGAGTTGGAAAACACCCGTGTACTAATATAATACTTAATAGCATGCAACTAGAGTTGTTTTTTTGCCTCGTGCAAGAAAAAAGGAGCTCCTTTACTTTGCGAAACAAAAACACTTTAATGAACAACATTTGTACCCGTTTCTGAACGCGATTCACCCTCATTGATGGAGAATTCCCGCTGAAGCTGGGAACTAATCATGCGAATTGTAATGAGAGCAGAGAGCTTCTTCTTCCCCGTCTGTCACGAATCTCTTGAAAAACTGGATTGGCAATGAATACCTTTTTAAATGTTAATTCCCTTCCCGAAAGAAGCAGTCTGTGTGTGTATTCGCAGAAAGTTCACGGATATTATTGGCAAAATAGTTTCAGCGTCAGCGAGAGGATTGTTTTGGACATTTTGTAGCCGTGAGAGTGCTGTCCTGACAGCATGCCTAGTCAGGCAATGCAACATCGACCAGGGTTATGTCCCACCACTAGTTTGCAGTGTATGTAGTAGACCACATAGCAATTGTATTGAATTAATAACTAAAATTGGGCTAATTAGCCTCCATTGAGTTGGTAAACGTGTCAATATACAACCCCCCCTTACACACACACACTGATGTCAAATGTGAAGAAACTGCTCCTCTTGGACACCAGTCTGTGGTGAGATATTGGAGAGAGTCGAAGAGAAAGTAATTTCAGAAGTAGCATCTTGCTGCTTGGTTCTTGACCTTGTCAAACCAGGTGCTTATGTGAATGGTACTTTTAACTGAGCCAGCCGGTCCTTTCGTTATGACCTCATAGGGCTAGCCCAGGCTTTTACTCATTAGCTGTGTTTTGTATTATCATCATGTATCTGTTGTTGTGATGTTATGCACCAATAGATGTCATACAGTGCTGGTGTCATACGGTGCTGGTGTACGACTGTAGTGTATGACTGAGCAGTAGCCTAACAGTAGCTGGTATAGCTCATGGGGATTCTAGGATGGCCAGAACTCGGTGTTTGGAAGTGTTGTTGTGACTTGTGTGAGCCCTACAGTAGCTCGCTATGAGCCAGTGTTTGGAAGTGTTGTTGTGAGCCCTAACTTGCTATGAGCCAGTGTTTGGAAGTGTTGTTGTGAGCCCTAACTCGCTATGAGCCAGTGTTTGGAAGTGTTGCTGTGAGCCCTAGCTCACTAAGTAAAGAGCCAGTGTTTGGAAGTGTTGCTGTGAGCCCTAGCTCACTAAGTAAAGAGCCAGTGTTTGGAAGTGTTGTTGTGAGCCCTACAGTAGCCCACTAAGAGCCTGTGTTTGGAAGTGTTGTTGTGAGCCCTAGCAGCTCACTAAGAGCCAGTGTTTGGAAGTGTTGTTGTGAGTCCTAGCTCACTAAGAGCCAGTGTTTGGAACTTAAGTGTTGTTGTTGTGAGCCCTAACTCGCTATGAGCCTGTGTTTGGAAGTGTTGTTGTTGTGAGTCCTAGCTCACTAAGAGCCAGTGTTTGGAACTTAAGTGTTGTTGTTGTGAGCCCTAACTCGCTATGAGCCTGTGTTTGGAAGTGTTGTTGTTGTGAGTCCTAGCTCACTAAGAGCCAGTGTTTGGAACTTAAGTGTTGTTGTTGTGAGCCCTAACTCGCTATGAGCCTGTGTTTGGAAGTGTTGTTGTTGTGAGCCCTAACTCGCTAAGAGCCTGTGTTTGGAAGTGTTGTTGTGAGCCCTAGCTCACTAAGAGCCAGTGTTTGGAAGTGTTGTTGTGAGCCCTAACTCAACCAAATATCTGTGACGGTGACGGGGGAGGTGCCCACTAGTGTAAACCCAACCCATCCCATACATACCCCCACCCACACATCTAAACTATGTTCCCTTCCTGCGCTTGTTCATGGTGGCACAAGGGATAATGATATCGCATACTCATGTATTTGTAAATTAAATCAACTAATTTGACTCCCCAAAGAACAGTTCCTTTTTTGTGTCTTGCTGTTGACTGACTCTGATTTTGCCAATTGCACTTTTTGTATAGAATTAATCAATTATCTACATGTGGAGATGACCCTGGCCCTATCGGAGAAAAGTGTGTGGTAGGGCTGGGTGGTATACAGAATATCCAGATAGCATCATGAATCCATGCAACAGTATGCATTTTTACAATACTGTCATTAATTTTTTATACGTATCGTAGAAATGTGCACATTTAAACACAATCTAAAAAGGGTACCTTGAAGCACTGTTTTCAGATGAAAAGAAGACTATTTTGACTGAAATAGCACCAAGATGATGGTGCAACAAAAGGAAAGACACATCAGAGTGTAATTCACACAGGGGAAAAAACAAAGAAACGCTATTACTGTCAAAAACAAGACTGATACAGAGGTATCATATTTCAACCTGGTGTATGGGAACCATGACTCAAGTTTCAAGTTTCTTTAATAGTTGTCATACAGAAGTACAGAATACTTTTGTACAAAATGCTTCTTACTGTTGCGCTCCAGAGACTGTGCAAGACAAGATAAGTATGAAATAAAAACATAGTAAAATTAGAAGTAAAAAAAGAGGTCACAGTGTTCAGTTTAGACATATGTACAATGTTCGATGCAGAATAGACGTAGTTACCATACAATATACAATACTGTGCAGTGTACTAATATACAATACTATATAGTGCAAGGCAGAAATGGAGAAATGGGACGAGGTGCAATTTAGGTACAATTCACAGTAGGTGTACGAGTTGTAGTGAAAATCCTTTATCAATAAATATAAAGTGTAAGTGTGTTTGTGTGATCTAAAGTGTGGAGAGTGGGTGCTGCAGTGTGTTGTTTGTTTGAGTGAGTGTGTGGGTGTGTGTGCTGTGTGCATTTGATGGTTGTTGCATAGTGATTATTGTTCGTTTAGCGATTATTGTTCGTTTAGCAGCCTGATGGCCTGGGGATAGAAGCTTCTTCTGAGTCTTTCTGTGCTCGCCTTAAGACTCCGGTATCGCTTGCCTGACCGCAGCAGTTCAAAGAGGCAGTTGTTCGGGTGGCTCGAGTCCTTAATAATTCTCTTAGCCTTCCCCTTGCACCGCTTGATGTAAATGTTCTGGAGGGTGGGAAGCCCCCCTCCAATTGTGCGTTCGGCTGAACGTGTCACTCTTTGTAGTCTGCTACGGTCTTGTGCAGTGCTATTCCCAAACCAGGAGGTGATGTTGCCGGTCAGGATGCTCTCTATTGTACATGAGTAGAAGTTCCTAAGGATCTTCTGACTGACTTGGAACTTCCTTAGGCGCCTGAGGAAGTAGAGGCGTTGTCGTGCCTTCTTCACAACACTGTCAATGTGTGTGGACTAGTAAAACTTAATCTAGAATACTATACCTACTAGACTATTATACTTCTGAACCAGTCACACTCTTAAACAGAAATGCATACACCCGATCTGTGTTTGGTTATGTCTGTCTGATGTAACACGTCTCTCTCCTGTGAGAGTGACATGTCGCATATCTCTCCTTTCTATATCGCACACCTTTCTCTCCTTTCTGTCTGTCACACATCTCTCTCCTTTCTGTCTGTCTCACTCTCCTGTCTGTCACATATCTCCTTTCTGTCTACATGTCACACATCTCTCCTTTTTGTCTACATGTCACACATCTCTCCTTTCTGTCTACATGTCACACATCTCTCTCCTGTCTGTCACACACCTCTCTCTCCTGTGTATGTCACACATCTGACATCTCACTCCTGTTTGTCACACATATCCCTCCTTTCTGTTTGTCACACATCTCACTCCTCCTGTTTGTCACACACCTCTCCTTTCTGTCTACATGTCACACATCTCTCCTTTTTGTCTGCATGTCACACATCTCTCCTTTCTGTCTACATGTCACACATCTCACGCTCCTGTTTGTCACACATATCTCTCCTTTCTGTCTGTAGACTGTCACACACCTCTCTCCTGTCTGTCTGCATGTCACACATCTCTCTCTCTCCTGTCTGTCTGCATGTCACATATCTGGCAGACAAATACATTAACCACCTCCAACTCGTCCAGAACGCAGCCGCCAGGCTCGTGACGGGCACTGGCTCCCGGTAAAACAACAAATACATTTCAAAATCCTCATGTTCACATACAAAGCCATAAACGGTCTCGCCCCAGCCTACATAAAAGAACTCCTGGTCCAATCAACCAGCTCCAGATCCCTCAGATCAAACAACCAAATCTGCCTAAAAATCCCCCACACAAGACTGGTGACGAAGGGAAACCGGGCTTTCGCAGTCGCAGCACCGACCCTCTGGAACAAGCTCCCACTCAACCTGAAATCTGCAAGCACTCTACGGACTAGGGGTGGACGGTATGGTCTAAAATTTATATCACGGTATAATTTGAAGCATAGACGGTAACGGTATATATCACGGTATCATCGTTTTTGATAACATTTTTTTTTTATTTTATATAATTTTTTTTTTTTTTTTTTTTATAAAATATATATATTATATAATTAGACTTGTACTTGTATTATCTGCGAGACATCGCCACCACGCAACAAGCTCCACTGTCTGTGTGTACTCTAGTAGCCTCCAGCTACGGCCAGGATTCTCCAGAGCTGCACCTGGACCTATACTCTAGTAGCCTCGAGCAGAGCTAGGGCCAGGATTCTCCGGCGCTGCACCTGGACCCTATTGTATTGGTACTATAACGTTAGCAAGCCCTCAGCTCGAATACGCATCGAATCAGTGTTATAAGACATTGATATCAGGAGCTATCTGTAGCTACTGCTAGCCGGATATATAACGTTAATACAACGCCTCAGTGAATTATTTAGTTCAATGGGACATTTCGTTTTGAACGGTGAACTAATTTGCGTTAACGTGAGCTAACGGCTAACGGAGCTATCATACACGTCTACTCTACTAGACTTGATGGAGCGTTTGTTGATGTCAGGAGCTATCGGTAGCTGGCCGACTAGATACCGTTCGGTTAGACAATGCCTCATCATGTATTAAACTAAAAGTGAATAGTTGACTGGGTCATTTTGTAACGGTAGCTAAGCTAACGTTAGCTCAGGGAGACGTCCCGTCCCACTAGGTAGACCCGTGTTTACATGCGTGCGGGAGGGGCTGGCACGCCCACTGCGCGAAGCCTCCTAAATAACTTTTTCTAGTTCGCACATATCTATTATCTATGACTAATTCTATCTATTTTTAGGGGCAAATGCGAGTGAAATAGTCGCGCTGTGGTTACATGACGTCATTGCTATTTTAGAGCTGCACTACCGGTTATACGGTATAGTCAAAATCCATACCGTAGAGCAAATTCATACCGTTTATACCGTATACCGTTTATACCGTCCACCCCTACTACGGACCTTTAATTAAGGCCATGCTTAAAACCCACATTTTCGCCATAAACAATCCATGAGCTAATTTTGTATTGTAGTATGACTGGTGTATTATGTCTGTCTGTTCTCTATCTGCTTAGTTGGACTGCATGTATTTTTTTCAGTTTTCGTATGGTTCCTGTCTTTTTTTTGTTTCTCTTTCTTTCCCGGGATGCGCCCCGGGCCGATGTAACTATTGGTTGAGGGGCGCAATATAAATTGTCATATCATATCTCTCTCTCTCCTTTCTGTCTGCATGTCACACATCTCTCTCTCCTTTCTGTCTGCATGTCACACATCTCTCTCTCCTTTCTGTCTGTCTGCATGTCACACATCTCTCTCTCTCCTTTCTGTCTGCATGTCACACATCTCTCTCTCTCCTTTCTGTCTGCATGTCACACATCTCTCCTTTCTGTCTGCATGTCACACATCTCTCCTTTCTGTCTGCATGTCACACATCTCCTTTCTGTCTGCATGTCACACATCTCTCTCTCCTTTCTGTCTGCATGTCACATCTCTCCTTTCTGTCTGCATGTCGCACATCTCTCCTTTCTGTCTGCATGTCACACATCTCTCTCTCTCCTTTCTGTCTGCATGTCACACATCTCTCTCTCTCCTTTCTGTCTGCATGTCACACATCTCTCCTTTCTGTCTGCATGTCACACATCTCTCTCAGTCTCTCTCCTTTCTGTCTGCATGTCACACATCTCTCTCTCCTTTCTGTCTGCATGTCACACATCTCTCTCCTTTCTGTCTGCATGTCACACATCTCTCCTTTCTGTCAGCATGTCACACATCTCTCCTTTCTGTCTGCATGTCACACATCTCTCCTTTCTGTCTGCATGTCACGCATCTCTCTCCTTTCTGTCTGTCACACATCTCTCTCTCTCCTTTCTCTTTTTCGCACACACACACACACATGTACGCTTTTGTCCCCCACTCTGAAAGATTAAACGGGTAATAATATACGTCCATGGTTCTCATACCTTTTCAGGTCAAGGTCCCCCAAATTTAAACGCATTAGGTCCCACGGACCCCCGCCTGAGAGGATATTTCATTTGTGATGTGCTCTATCCCTCCCGCTCTGTCTCGCTGAGATTATGAAAGAAAGGCTTATCTTTATACAAGGCAGGGATGGGTTTTCATCTGATTTAAAATAAAGCAGATTCTTTTTGACGGCACCGGTTGACATGGCCCACAATCCATGATGAGCTGGTGTGTGTGGGTGTGGCCGCGCATGTGGATATGGGTGTGCATGTGGACATGTACATGCAATCATGCATGTGTGTGCACTAGGGCTGCAACTAATGACTATTTTGGTAGTCGACTAATCTGTCGATTATTTTTTCGATTAGTCGACTAATCGAAAAACAATTATATTAAAAAAAAAAATATATATATATATTTTTTTTTTTTTTTTTTTTTGCACTACCCATCTTTGTGAAAGTGGCTTCTCAGCTCTGGTCCAGCTGAAGACAGAGCAGAGGAACAGATTGGACATTGAGCATGACCTCAGAGTTGCTTTGAGACTCTTGTCAGGACCAAACAACATCCCCAGTTATCCCATTAGTTCGCCCAAACTTACTGTCCGTCTGTTATGTTAAGCTAAGAAGTCTTCAGCTGGCTGGACCAGAGCTGAGAAGCCACTTTCACAAAGATAGGTAGTATAAAAAAATATATATAATAATTCTTTTTTAATGACTAATCGACGCAACAATTCCTCGTCGACGATTTTTTATAATCGACATTGTCGATTATGTCGACTAATCGTTGCAGCCCTAGTGTGCACATAGGCATGTGCTGACCAAATGATATGATGCACAAGTGAAACTACAATCAAATAGTATATTGATGAGTGTGCATGTGTATGCGAGTGCCTTTGTTCCATAGATTGATGTGTGCAAGTGACAAAGGGAGAACAGTGTAGTGTGTGCAAACATGTCTAGATTAATTTGTTGTATGGTTCTTATTCATTTGAATACAAAAATTAAATATATATATGTCATTATATAATGTGCTGTATCTCACTTAATATATGGAGTACAAAGACGATATTGATATCCAGCTCCTAAGAATCTCCTCAACAGTGTGTGCAACTCAATATGTTTTGGGATCAATGTGACTGAAAATTATAGCGCAAGTCACATTTGTCATTAGATATGTTATTATGATTACAGTGTAGGGCACTAGGTAGGTATAAATTGAGTAGGCAACAAAGTTCAGAGTCGTGCAGTTGCAGTATGGTTAACAGGGTGTAGGCAATGAAGTCAGAGTTCAGATAAGGTACTACATTTGATTTAATAAATAACCATAAATAGGGATGCCCCGATCACGTTTTTTGCCACCAATACCGATCACCGATCTTCTATGAGCCATATCGGCTGATACCGATTGTGGTTTTGTTATAGATAAAAACATTAAAAAACAAAAACTACTCAGCTGATAGAGTTGTGCCCTTCCTGATGACTTGTCGTACAGAACTTGTAAGTCGCTTTGGATAAAAGAGTCAGCTAAATGACTAAATGTAAATGTAATGTAAATACCAATTGTTTAATTAATAAACTGTATGCCTCACTGTGTGGAAGAGACTGGGAACGGGATCATTATTTTGTGCAAGGCAACATCAGGCTTGACTTAAAACATTACTTTCCTAACTTAGTGAAACAAAATGTAACACATTAACACATGGATATAAATTATCGATTTTTTTTCTTTTTTTACCCATACCCGATCCAGCTATTTTAGTGAATATCGGCCGATACCGATCGCTGGCCGATCGATCGGGGCATCCCCTACCCATAAACTCAAAGGACACCCGAGATCCCATTGTAATATTCCAAAAAAAAAAAGCTTTTGATACACCTTCAATGTCAGTCAACACCTCAGCAGGATACAAGTAAGATTGTTCTGCAGAGAGACAGGAGAGTAGTTTGATTCGTTGGGCATTGTTTGTGGGCGGGACTCCCCAAGCTTGGGATGGTGTGGGCAGGACCAGGCAGGGTGTATGGTGTCACATTAAGAGTCACTTATCTATACAGATGATTCAATGTAATTTGTTGTTGTTGCACTTCTTCCTCTCAAGCACAGATAGTATGACTCATCGCTCTATTTATGTTCCTTAATCAGTGACTTTGTGTGCTCTCTTGCCTCGTCATGTAGATAAAGTGTTTTCAGTGTGTATTGTTTTGTATTTATCTTCTTGTGATGGAGAATAAGCAAGATGAGGGAGATGGGAGTGTGCAAGGTTTGCACGCCTGCAGGAACTCTGGCGTTTTATTTTAGGTCAGGAATATGTTTTGAATTTTGAAATCCGTGCCGGAAAACGGTTGAATTGATTTCATCATAGTATTCGCTTGCAGGAATCTTGGTCACAAACAATATCAATAGATAAAACTAAAACATATTGTGATACATTTTGGCCATATCGCCCAGCCCTAGAAGCAACTGGTTTAGTTGTTGCATACCAGGCATCAGGTGGTCTATCAGGAGCTCAGGCAGTTGACGATATTGCTGATAGATAGTCCAGTGAAACCCAGTAGTATGGAGGCAAGTGTGGCACCGGAGGCGGGCTGTTCTCCATTTGTGTCACTCAAGATCACTAGATGAATTTCAACTAAGCACCTCAAGTAAGTCAAATACGTGAAACCATAATATTATTGGCCAGGTCTGATCTCCAGCTCCCATAGGAAGAGGATGGCATTCAGGCTGATGTGAGTGTTGTGTTACGGTATGTTGCCTGAGTCATATGTGGCCCAGGAGGAGGCTGCCCAGTGCCCACCCATATCCATCTTTCTTTCTTTCTTTCTTTCTTTCTTTCTTTCTTTCTTTCTTTCTTTCTTTCTTTCTTTCTTTCTTTCTTTCTTTCTTTCTTTCTTTCTTTCTTTCTTTCTTTCTTTCTTTCTTTCTTTCCCTTGCTTAGGCCAAGTATATTTCCATAAAGGACTGCACCTATCTTTACTACAGTATATGTAAAAATATAGGCCTAAAGTGCTTTGTGTTGATTTGTCGACCAAGTCATATAGAAAACAATAGCAACACCTTTCCTTTTTACAGTTTAAAGTATAAAAATTGTATTTCATTTTTCCTCAACAAAACAACAAAATATTCTTGATGACACAGTTTTTCCGACTAACCCTAGTGTTTGCTGGTGTTCTCTGGCAGGAAATCCCTCTCGTGATGATAAGCCTATCTGGGGACAACACCGGAGGTGTCTGACTGGCTCATACTGGACAGGAGCCTTGACCAGGAGCTGGTTTCACTCGATAAAGGGTCTTATCAGAGAGTAGGAGAGAGGGAGATTATATGGGGGCTGGCAGGTGGGAGTTGGTTCACTCCTCCATCCTCTTTATTTTAGTTTCAGTTCTACACGCAGACACTGTGATGCACTCTCCTGAAACTGGACAGAGAACCCTTCAATCTGTAATGTCAATCGACAGCTTTGGCTTTATGAGACCATAAAATGTTTGTGAGCTCTTACCCCAAAATTTGGTTTATATTCTAATTAATACGAAACCAAATGGGTGGGTGCTATAAAAAAAAAAAATATGACTCTTCTCTTGATAGAAGGACTAACACTAGACAACAGATACATATGACTCAACTCTTGATAGAAGAACTAACACTAGAAATTAAAACATGTTTTCATTCTGTAGTTGATTGACTGAGCTCTTGATACAATGACTAACACTAGATAACAGGTACATATGACTGAGCTCTTGATACAAGGACTAACACTAGACAAGATGTTTTCATTCTGTAGTTGATTGACAGCTCAACAACAGATATTGAGTACCTCAGACGAAGAACCATATGACTCAGTATAAAGTTTTCAGAGTAACTTGTTTTCAAACTTTATTATCTCTAAAGATCGTTAAGTTAGTGTTTTCACTCATAGTTAAAGACAGTCGAGGTTGAGTAGTTTCTTGTGATATATCACATTCACACATCAAGTGATTTACATTAACTTCACAACTGCAAATACATGGGCTGTCCAAAAATGGTCAAAACAGACTTATGTGCAAGGGTTCGTATTCACTGTGGCTATAAAAGGTTTGTTTACTGGAGTAAAATAATAATAAATAAGACCTATATTCTGTTGTACAATTGGTTTAAGAAAATTCCATGACGCCAATTCTCCATCTAATAAATCAAACCCTTACAGAATGTATACATCCCACATTGATATGGTTAAAAATAATAATTAGGAAGTGTCACAAAGAGGCAAAACAACATAGATGCACAATACAGTACATTTGACTGGGACAGTTGTAGGCCCAAGACCGTCCGATCGTTCTTTGTATCAGAGGTGAGTGAATCGGGTGGTCTCTTTCTCTCTCACTCTTTCTCTCAAGACTTGTTTGAACTCGTTGACATTGCTTCATTCCAGGCCGGGAGGAGCCGTGATATCACCGCTCTCGTGATGAACTCCCAGGTGTGTGCATTTAGATTTAGGCTGGCGATGACTCTGCCCGTGTTCAGACTTGCACTCCCCCCACGGGCCAAGTGTTGGTTTGAAACCAGATTTTTCAGGTTTTGCGTACAAGTACAAAATGAGGGCTGGGTGATATTCTGATGACATCAGTGGGGATTTGGCTAGCCGCGGTAGTCTGTGATACTCTGTTCAGACATCCACAGAGTACATTACTTGCCCACCACCCCCACCGATGTTTGCTTTTATTTATTTATATATATATATATATATATATATATTTCTTGGGGGGGGGGGTGACAGTGGCTCGGTAGGTAGAGCAGTCGCCTGGTAATCTGGAGGTTCCCGGTTCGATTCCCACTCCTCCAGAGCACCTTGTCAATGTGTCCCTGAGCAAGACACTTAACCCCTAGTTCTGCTCCCGATGAGCAGGTTGGCACCTTGCATGGTTGCTTCTGCAGTCTGTGTGTGAGTGAATGGGTAAAATATGAGGAACGAATTGTAAAGCGCTTTGGATAAATGCGCTATATAAATGTACCATATATATTCATTTTCGCACATCACTGCCCACATCCATCAAAAAAAAAAAAAAAAAAAAACACATTTGTAAAATACTATCTATTTAAGTCAGACAACATTATAAACAAAGTGTCTGCAGAGCTATTTTTAGGTTTCACTTTCATGTGAAGGAGAGAAAGAAGACTGGAGGCGACATGACAGGCGGAGGATGTGGCAATCTTTCGGATTTAAACCCCAAACCTCGAGCGCTCGACCCGAGAGGAGCTCCTAGGACCAGTCCAGACCAGCAACAGTATGTTTGCACAGTATGTGATCAATGCAATACATTCAATTATACAACGGCATGCAAATTTCTCGATTCTGATTGGCCATTCACACGTCTTTATTGGCAACAATCCACGGTCCTGGGCTCAGGACCCGCCCACAACCAAATCACATAACCCTCCCCGGCTCACTCCGGGAGAAAACAAGATCGCGGACAACAAATGGTTATGTTGAAAGCACCATAACGACTAAATATGAAGCGATTCTGTCAAGGGGAATGTGTTAGTCCTTTAAACAATGTTGGATGATGTAATTGATGGGTCTTGACTCAATCTAGAACAAAAGAAAAATCGCGGATTGATTGATAGATAATTGATTGATTTAAATTTCTTCCTTCCTACTTTCTACTGACTGCAGCGTTCTCTCTCCGACGCTGGCGTACCCACAAACACACACACACACATACACACACACACACACACACACACACACACATACACACACACACGCACACACACACACACACACACGCACACACACACACACACACACACACTCCTGTCTGCAACAGCGGGGGAGTCAGACTGAGAGAGAAGCAGCGCTGTTTTAAGTGAGCATGGTCTATTGAATTGATTGATTGGTTGATTGCTAATTTTATTACTGTACCCCTGGTTTCCAACTGGTTAAGTTTAGGCTAAAAGAAATAAATAAAAAAATAGGGCAAAGAAAACGTTTTAATTTGTTTTACCTACTTTATATTCTGCATCTGGTAATAAAATTTTCAATCAATCATTCCAATAATACACAGTTGGATGTGTTAGTTGGTTGGATGCACTTCAAGCTGCTTCCACATGAGGCAACTTCTCTCAATCATTCCAATAATGCACAGTTGGATGTGTTAGTTTGGTTGGATGCACTTCAAGCTGCTTCCACATGGAGTTGTGGGAACTACTTTTTCTGGCGGATGGTTTTTTCAATAAATCTTCGATTAATGTGTGTTTATTGTATAGAAATAAGGTTGGATGAATCTGGCAGTTGTATAAAAGCTTTACACCACGTGCAGTCGTGATTTGTGACCAATAAACCATGCCTAGGGGGGTCTAACGACCCTCGGCTGCGCCTCGGGCCTAACAACCACCCCTAGGCATGGTTTATTGGTCACAAACCACTCCTGCGTGTGATGTAATGCTTAATCAATGAACGGATAGAACATTTTACGGAAGGTATTACTGTCCGTTGGTTTATTTTTAAATTAGAACCTAACATCTGTCCAACAAATGGATACTCCTTATTGAAAATAAATAAAAATGTCATGAGTTTATAAATCGTGAGAAAATTCCACATCACCTCGGCAACCCTAATGGAGATACATCAGACCGGTGCATCGGGCTACTTGGTGGAAACCACAGACGCCATTCCTTTTAGATCGCTATTGTATTTGGCCTGTATAAGAACTGTAGGCAGAACGCATACATTGTTTGAAACATTTGTTTTGTTAAGACATCAAGTTATGTCAAGCAATTACTTTCCAAGACTGGCCACCATTGAGCATTTGCCCAATTGTGAAAATGTATGTTTGATCCGTTTTCAGGCATGCCCTTTCAGTCTTTCCTCTGGCATTTCCACACTCAGCTGCAGGGTATTTCTAAATTTCCCTACCTGGATATGTAATATTATGCTTATGAATCTTCATGTGACTTAAAACTAAGTGGTAATAACTATTTATGGGACGTTACTTGTGAGGCATGGTGGCGTGATGCCAGTCAGATGTACAATCAGAACTTTAGTAAGTAGTATCATGTATTCTATATATAGTACCTCTTATACAGTATGTGTTGTACCTTTTACATTATTATTTTAATAAAGGTTTATATTACCGCATAATGTGTATCTAGTGTTGAATGGTGGCGGGGTCTTTCCAGGTGAATTAATCTGTTGAATCCTGGTCACTTCTCTAAAATGCCACCTATGCATTTCAGCAGCACCCCTGGAAAATGTGTTTGTCAGTTGTTTCTAATGCCACGCGTAATGTCACTTAGAACCTTTTAGTGGGGATTAAAGTTAGGTGGGAATGCTAGGTCACAGAGTCACTGCTGCCAAGACGATGATTGATCGTATGCGTGTACAGTACACTACGTCTGTGTAGCGTGGCTTCTCTGTAGTCTTCCAGCAAGCCTTCTTGTCTCTTATAATCATGTGTCATCTCCTAATTACAGAGTAGACCTGACTAATATATCATCTTCTTCCCTCTCCTCTCTTCTCTCCTTGTTTCTCCACCACCTCCTCTCTTCCTCTCCCCTTGTGTCTTCTCCTTGTTTCTTCTCCCCATAGACTCCTCTTTTGGGTCCTCTTTTTCCTCTCCTCTTCTTATCCCCTTCTCTTGTGTCTATTCTCTCTCAGTCTTATCCCCTCCTCCACTTCCCTCTCTTCCTCCTGCCCCCCTACTCTCTGCTCTCTTTCTCCCCTCCACCCCTCCTCTCTTCCTCTCCTCTTGTGTCTTCTTCCCATGGACTCTTCTCCTTGTATGTAATTGCACCTTACCTCAAACTAAGTTTTGTACCTAATTTTCTGCATTGTACCTCACTGTTTACTAATTTCTACTACTTTAGATTGTATATTCCTCTTTACTTACTTTTTTTTTTTATTTTTTTTTATACTTACTTTCTTACTTACTTTTTTTACTGTATGAAGCACTCTCAGGGGCTCATACAGAACCAAGGATTTCACCGTAAAGTATGTGTATTTTATTGTGATATTTAATTAAAAAAAACTTAACTTGAACTCCTTGGCTCCCATTTTCCTCCTCTTCTTCTCCCTTTCACTCTCTTGTGTCTCTTCTCTCCTCTCATTCTTTCCTCTCTGCTTCCCACTCCTCCTATCCCGGCCTCTATTCTCAGCTCTTTCTCTCTTCTCACCTCCTCTCTTCCCCTCCCCTTTTTTCCTCTCTTCCTCTCCTTTTTTCCTCTTCTTATCCCCTTCTCTTGTGTCTCTTCTCTCATTTTTTCCCCTCCTCTATGCTTCCCTCTCTTCCTCCTATCCCCCTATTCTCTGCTCATTCTCCCCTCCACCTCTCCTCTCTTCCTCTCTTCTAACCTCCTCTCTTCCTCTCCTCTTGTGTCTTCTTCCCATGGACTCTTCTCCTTGCCTCCCATTTTCCTCTTCTCCCTTTCACTCCTTCTCTTGTGTCTCTTTTCTCCTCCCATTATCTCCCCTTCTCTCCCCACCATTCCTCTGTTCCACTCCTCTCCTCTCTTTGAGCTGATAATTACAGTAGCAGACAGGACCTCGGTCTACAAATTACTACTGTGATTCTGACACCTCTACTATTGTCGCTGACAAAGCCTTGTGTTGTGGGTTTACTGAGGCATGAAGTGTCTCTCTCTCTCTCCCTCTCTCTCCCTCCTCAGTTATCTTTGTTCTCTTTCTCTTAAGCTTTGTAGGACGTGCAGACTGTTTAAATGGTTTGTTTTGAAAGTGTTATAGTCAAGTGTTTCTTGCAACCTGCCCTAACCGTGAGGGTTGTTGGGGGGTGAGGAGGTCGTGAGATATGGGGGGGGGGGGATCTCTCCAACTCACTAACTTGAAATACACTCCCTCAGATGTATTTTCAACCCTTAAAATTGTTCTATATCGAATAACAATTTTTATAAGATGTTTTTCTTCCACCAAATTGTTCAATCAACGACTGAAAATGGCTCGGCAGCATCTCTACACCTTCACCCTCCATTAAGAAGGCGGGTGTCTATGAATATGCAAATAGGCGACAAGCACCCATTGATATTTACAGATTAATTCCAAATCGACAGTTTATATTCATGCAAGCTTCAAGTTCAAGTTTCTTTAATAGTTGTCATACAGAAGTACAGAATACTTTTATACAAAATGCTTCTTACTGTTACGCTCCAGAGACTGTGCAAGACAAGATAAGTATGAAATAGAATAACATAGTATAGCATGTAAATTAGAAGTAAAAAAAAATGAGGTCACAGTGTTCAGTATAGGCATATGTTCGATGCAGAATAGACGTAACTGAGTTACCATATAATATACAATACTAGTATGCGGTGTATTAATATACAATACTATATAGTGCAAGGCAGAAATGGGATGAGGTGCAATTTAGGTACAATTTACAGTAGGTGTACGAGTTGTAGTGCAAATCCTTTATCAATAAATATAAAGTGTGTTTGTGATCTAAAGTGTGGAGAGTGGGTGCTGCAGTGTGTTTGTTTAAGTGTGCGTGTGGGTGTGTGTGCTGTGTGCATTTGATGGTTGTTGCATAGTGTTTATTGTTCCTTTAGCAGCCTGATGGCCTGGGGATAGAAGCTTCTTCTGAGTCTTTCTGTGCTCGCCTTAAGACTCCGGTATCGCTTGCCTGACCGCAGCAGTTCAAAGAGGCAGTTGTTCGGGTGGCTCGAGTCCTTAATAATTCTCTTAGCCTTCCCCCTGCACCGCTTGTTGTAAATGTTCTGGAGGGTGGGAAGCCCCCCTCCAATTGTGCGTTCGGCTGAACGTGTCACTCTTTGTAGTCTGCTACGGTCTTGTGCAGTGCTATTCCCAAACCAGGAGGTGATGTTGCCAGTCAGGATCTAGGGAGGAAATTAGGCCACTTTACTCGCCAAATGCGAGTATTTTTTACGTTTGGCGAGTAATTCATGAAGAGCACTCGCCAGTCTGGCGAGTACTAGTAATTACAAAACAAAACAAAAAAATCATTCTGCAATCTGCTGATTCGCTCACTGGCACAAGCCGAACTCTGACTCCCCCCTTGATTCCTCCCATTTGCGCCTTATAATAATCGAACCATAACCAATTAACATCATCGTTGTACAGATGCGCTCTAAGCTCCTCCAATGAACACTCATTTTCTAGAAGATGCCGCCCATCTAGGGGAAGTGGACAGATCACTGCGCGCAGACCTACAGACTCCTGCCACCGGCTTGACAACGTAGACAAACTTAGACAAAAACACATCAGTGGATGAAAATAATTGCATGTAGAGTTGTCGCTTTCGGATATCAGTGCGGTCTGACATGGGAGCGAACAACAACAGCATGCGACGCGTCTCCTTCGAGTCGGATGAGAATGACAAGTCAACCAGCATTAGCCGGCTAGCTACCTAGCATGTAACAAGCTACCATAACGCGCGTTCAACATAGTGGACTATACTGAGCGGCTTTGCTTAAATGCAGCCGAGTGACATTTTATTATTACCGGGTTTCCCCCCATATCACCACTCGCCCATATGCCCTTCACAACGGTGATGTTGTCATACTTGGCATTCAGAATACACCTGCTGAACCCCTAGCGTTGTCGATTCGGTTCCAATGTATTGTCATCTTACAGCACAAGTACAGTACAACCAGAATACATTTGGCATACAACCAGAGTGCAAATGTAACAAGTCAAGTTGTTTTATTTAGCTATTACATTACAGTGAAATGCTTGGTTCTTTCACTGCCCAACTCAGTCCAACCTAGACCAGCCCAACCCAGTCCAACCTAGTCCAGCCCAGCCCAGCATCTTTCACTGCCTAGTTCAGCCCAACCCAGTCCAGAATAGTTCCCTCTTTCATGTTAATATGTGATATCCTAATATTTTGAAGAGTAGAGACAGTGTGATTAATACATGTTGTATGCTAATATTGTGAAGAGTAGAGACTGTTATTAATGTTTTATGCTAATAAATATTTTAAAGAGTAGAGACATGGTGTAATTTTTACTATGATTGAAAATCAATTTAGACGAAGACATACAAAGAAGTAATTATCACAATTAGCGATTCTTTTTGGCTGGTAAAAAATCAGTTTGTCTGGTAAAAAAAATCAGATACTCGCCAGTTGGCTGGTAAGCCAAAAAGTTAGTTTCCTCCCCTGGTCAGGATGCTCTCTATTGTACATGAGTAGAAGTTCCTAAGGATCTTCTGACTGACTTGGAACTTCCTTAGGCGCCTGAGGAAGTAGAGGCGTTGTCGTGCCTTCTTCACAACACTGTCAATGTGTGTGGTCCATGTCAAATCCTCGGATATGTGGGCTCCGAGGTACTTGAAACTGTTCACTCTCTCAACCTCTCAACTCTCTCAAGCAGAAGGTGTCCAGTTACCACATATTGATATTGGACCACGATAGGTTCAATCTATAAGTGACATCACACATGCAACTCAGATTTTAGGTAGGAGCTCTCTCACTCCATTGGATACATGTGAAAAGGGCACTCTGGTGACATGTTCTGCACAAATAATAGCCTGTATAGTCGACATCATACCTCCAATAGTAGTTGACTATCAAATAAATTCACTAGATTAATTCAATTACATTTTTCAATTCAAACTTTAATACGGACTTGTGGTCCAGATCAAAAATAAAACATACACAACCTATATAAAAATAACATCACTTATAATTCACATCAATGTCTCACAAATAGACAGCTGTGCCATGTCTCCACATAGATGAGTGGTAACGTGTGGCACTGAACCTAATGTCCGTTAAAACCAGAATGATCTCATTTCCAGAGTAATTTAGCCGACAGATACATTTATACATGAGATTTCTTAAAACAGCTTGGAAGGTATTGACAGACACGTGCAGCCATGAACATTTCACTTGCACTACACCATCTAGGTCTTAAGTAATATTCTCATGGCATCATTATAAGCTACTTGATTAAGTTGTTATGACTCAAAAGGTGACTGTGTGGAATTGTTTTTCTGCAGTACTCTGAGTAATTAGGGCTGACTTTTGAATTTCTTTTGGCATTCGAAGCTTCGGGGCCGAGATTCGATTTTAATTCGAAGCTTCGAGATTAAAAAATAAATAAAAATAAAATATGTTTTATGTTGTGGCTTGTGGGACTTGTACAGCACTTTGTTCAACTTTGTCAGTGCTGTAAAGTTTAAACCCTTTTAAATCTTAGACAAACGAAACACTTTGCTTTCATGAAATATTGTAAGCAGTCATTTGAGGCTTTATAAAAGTAGCACAATGAACACAAATCTGTCGGTGCCGAATCCGGCCTCATCTTAAATAACAAACGGCATTGCTTGTTGTAGTTAACAAAGAGAGGCAGAGTTGATTTTTTTTTTTTTTTTAATATATATTAGAATCCCATGCCCATCGAACGAAGCTTCGAAGTATTTAAGACAGCCCTACTGCGTATGAGTATGCAGTACAAGATGTGGCAGAGAGACAGAGGAATTTACACACCTTCAAGCCAAAACCCTGCAATGGTTTTCAAAAGGGTTCCAAAAGTCAGATCCTAGGTGGTTTTGAAGTGAAAAATGTTCACAGCTCCTGGAAGTGTGGAATGTGATTTCTTTTTTTTAAGGAACTGAAAAGATACTCAAAATGTTATAAAGTGCAAATGGTGTACAATGCCTAGGTTCTCTCTCTCCTTTTAATTGTTTTCCTCTCCATCTCTCCTCTACCTACTCCTGTCCTGTGTATGACTCACGGTGATGACACCATCGTGACCCCATCTTGACCCCTTGCTGAACTCTCGTTTGGTGGTCCGGTGACGCAGCCAGGATGGTTTTAAGACAATTGCTTAGTCTGTGCTCTTGTGCGTGAATGTTGGGTGCGTGGGAGGTTGGAGCTGACTGTTGTGAATCATCGAACTCTTAACTCATACCTGTATTGTTCTGTTGTTGTCTAATGAACCCCTTGTTTCCTAACTCCTACTGATTCTTTGGCTTCCTTAGACTGTCTGTGGCTGATTCCTTGGCTTCCTAGTAGGGCTGGGCGATATGACTATATTAAATAAATATCGGGTACAGTTCAGTACCAGAGTAGGTAGTACCATGCACTGCAGACCGTGGAAAAGCGGCATAAGAGAATACTTCATAATGTTTCATGCAATTTAAAAAGTAAATAAATATATATATATTTAATACACATGATGCACACACACCTTTACAGTGTTTTGTTTACCAGTAGGATGTTATAACATTGCTGATAATTTCTCACAGTAGTGTGTATTTTTGGCTAAAGTTGATATAAAACACAGTACTGTGCAAAAGTCTTAGGCACCCAAGAGTTTTTATATAAATTTGTCTTAGATTTTAATAATTTGTTTTCTGTATTAGTGTGTCAGTAGACTACTCTTTTAGATTTTTAGAAACTTTTAATTTAATTATTTTTGAAAGCATCTTCATGGTTTAATGCAGACATATGTTGCAGGGACTATTATAATCATGTTGGCATGACTGTATGCATCACAGGGTTAAATCAAGCATTTTTAAGTGCTTTAGAGGAAATGTCAAAATATCGCAATATATATTGTGCATCGTGATATAGCCAAAAAATATTGTGATATCATTTAGAGGCCATATCGCCCAGCCCTACTTCCTAGACTATGGCTGATGTGCTGATTCCTTGGCTTCCATAGACCAGGAGTCAGCAACCTTTTTGACATGGAGTGCCTGTTATAGTTGTAACTAGTGTGCCTCAACAATATTCCATGCTTCGTAATTTTTTTCTTCTCATTACATCATTATTGTTATTGTTATTATTAACAATATTATTATGATGGTTGTATCAACCCTAAATCTGAGTTGGGGGGGGAGGGGGGGATGCAATGCAGACAAACAGCTGCATACAGTGTGACCATTTCACTCACATTTGCCCATTCATTTTTGGACACATCACACACCATCGGTGTGTACTGTACGAGTGTACGTGTGCTGTCATAGCTCCACCTACAGGCCTAATGGAGAACACCAGGAGAACACCAGGATGTGAATGGAGGGTGAATGTGAGGTATATCGTGTAAATAAGTTTTGATTGATCGCAAGACTACACTGTAAAAAATGTATAATAATAAGTTACCAGAACTTAAAAATATTGAGTTCAGTAACTGTGCATTAAGGTTTTCAGTTTTCAATCCATAATAAGTTAACAAAAAAATATGTACTCAACCACATTATTTCAACCTAATAAAACTATGTTTATTGTCATTGTTTTAAGAACACAAGTTGACTTGGTAATACTCTCATTTTGAGTAAAAAAAATGGCTTTTAACACTTTGAGTGCCGGGACACGTCTTCTCACGTCTTTGCTGGCCATGCTAAAGTTGCCGGGGGACGCTGTACAGCGTCCTTATATCAATATTTCAAAAATCTGCGATCGGATTCATAATGTCCCTCCGCTGGCCTGAGATCCACCAGCAGGACCCACTGAGCTCTCTGGCGGTTCAGGAGCGCCATCTGGTGGCCGATCGGCGCAACCGCTTAACAGGAAGCGCAGTAGAGGTTTTGCTGGTCGGCCATATTACTTCCGGGCACTCGGTATAGGTTCCGGCACTCTAGCTCGTCACACTACATAGCGATCGATTGCCAATAACTCGATAAACAACATGATTTGGACGTATATACCATTATACAAGCTGGAGATGGACCGGGTAATAATATATCCCATAATGATAAAATGTCTACTCGACGATGATCGCCCAACGGCGCGCAGAGACTGGGGTGAGTTTCAGCGTGTAACGTTACCGTCTTCGATAATAACTGATATTATCAACATTTGACCCACATTAGATGATTGGTATAACGCTGCCCACGGAATTATAAACGCCCCCTCGCCCATCCGGTCAACATCAGATGACGTGTAGTAACTTCTAGAAGTACGTCTAGTTGGAATTTTTTATATCGCGCTGATTGCCATCAAACTGTATTTCATCATCAATATAATGCATTTGGGGCTATATATCACGTTCTGGAGAAAGCTGCAGAAAGAGATGAAAACATACTTATACATTAGACCATACTTTACTATGAATATGTGAATGAAAAAGTTTAACGTTGCTACACAATGAACAATACATATAGGACTTTGAATGGGCCCTAATAATGGCAATGTAGCAATCGAATTTAAAAAGTTATAGCCCTGCAAAGAAGGGGACTTTCTCCATAGACAAATAGCGCTGGCAATCTATGGTATATCATTAATTTAACCTTAGGCAACCAAAGTGTTAACATGTGCAATGTTCAATGAAATAGAAAAATAAATAATAAAATTTGTTGATTAATCCCACTTGTCACAATGGTGACCGTAATAATGTTTTTGTTATAAGGCTCTGCAAATGTTACTGAATGATGTAGCAATGTATTTCCAGCTAAATTGAAATAATAAACAAATAAAGGGTCTCAATTAAATATGTGGTAGTAAACAGAACCTGTGGGAGGATTTCAACAAGATAAATGCGACAACAATGCAAAATATTTCACTCTTAATATTTCAAAGCAAAAAAAAAGGGAAATTATAATATTTTTTTAAATTCTGCCCCCTGTGCCTATGAAAATGCCCCCCGTGCCTATGCCTGCCTAGGGTTGCCTACCCCTGCCATAGACTATGGCTGATGTGCTGATTCCTTGGCTTCTTTAGACTGTGGCTCCTTCCTCAGCTGCTAGTGGGCGTGTAGACTAGTGTAGTGAGAGTGCTTTCTGGCCAGATGTCTTGTTTTGCCAAATAGCGAACATTGTAAATACTTCACCTAAGCACTTCTTAGCTTACGCAATCTTGTTAAAACTAAGAGACTTTAAAAAGATTGTTTTCGTGCATAGATCACTAGATGTTCAATTTATAATATGAGTTTCACTTGAGCATTTCCTGTATGAATGAATGAACTTTATTTAACAGATTGCAGAATGGGTACAATACAGTACGGCTCAATACACACAATTGTTAAGGGGATGCAGACCTGAGAAAGACGTTTGTCTTGTTTCCATCAGGGTCCCCCATTTTCAATTCATATAGGTGTGGACAGCTGGGCAAGAGTGAGCGTCATAAATACATAAAAGAACACGCCAACATTATGGGAAATGCACTTACGGTCTTCTCCAGGGTCAGGAAAGAAGAAATGGATACCACTTTCCTCTCTGTCCGTTCAGTAGAAAGCGATCCTCCTGCAAGCTAGCTTAGCTTAGCACAAATTAATGGAAGTGGATAATACGGGCCGCCTGTACGTTAATGCCAAGCAAGCAGTGCAAAAATGCTTCCGCATTCGTCACCGCACGCTAGTGCGGTAAAGCGCCCTTCTTTTCAGACAAATGCTACCGTGCGTGCACCGGCGGCGGCGTGCTCGCTCAGGTGCGTGCGTGCGCCGGCGTGCTCGCGCGAGGTGCCCGCGCATGCGACACGAGCGGAGCTCAATATATATAAGTCACCGCCCCTTATTCAGTATCCAACAAATAGCTCAATTGGCAAGGACACATGGCTGTGGATCCTATGGCTTGTTTGCTGGCGAGTTCGAATCCCATCGAAAATATTTTTTAACGTGATTTTTTTTTTAACGTGTATTCTTTCGCCGATTAAGGTTAGGCATTGTTTCGGAGTTGGTTAAGGTTAGAACGGTTAAGTTTAGGCGCTGTTAAGGAGCTGGTTAAGGTTAGAGTTTGTCAAAGAGAATGGCAATATAATTTCTATGGTTAAGGTGGTTAAGGTTAGGCATTGTTTCGGAGTTGGTTAAGGTTAGAACGGTTAAGTTTAGGCGTTGTTAAGGAGCTGGTTAAGGTTAGAGTTTGTCAAAGAGAATGGCAATAGACAGCCTATTTCCGCGAAAATGAAAGGCGCATTACTGCATGCCACTACGGTAAATTTTTGCACTGCTTGCTTGGCATAAAGCTACACGCATACGGGCCACTATATGGCATTTCTATGTTGGTGTAAACTGGTGCCAGAGAGCTGATACCAGAGTCTCTGCAACCAACATCTGCTTTACACCTCCCACCTTCCCAACTACATTCACAGGTCTGTTGTATTAATGGTGCAGGATGGGTAGGCTTGCGTCCTGTACCGTACAGTGCCATGCCAGTTCAATGGACAAGCAGCATTAGTTATGTTTCCACCCCTGGTCAAATGTGGGTTTTACAGTAATATGAGCGGGACAGTATCTCACTTACTTGAAGTCTGTCTCTTTCCCGCAGAAACACTGCTAGCTTGACTGCCAGCATTGTTTACATAGGCTGTTGGGTGTTGGCCAACAGCCATGCTTTTGGCTGCCTGCCAAGGTCATAATCTTCTATGGTTTTGGTCTCGTGAGAAATATTTTGTCTTTTCTTAGCTTATTGTTGTGTTTTTTTTTTTATAGATTCCTTGTTGAGAGGGCAACATGTAACTTTTCTCTCACGTGAATTCCACCCAGTTGAGCTTGTGTCTGCCGGCCGGTCGGTTTAGATAAAGCCACGGGGTCAGGCAACTCCGCTTCCTCTTCCTGTCTGGTCGCCATAGTGACTTTCCCCCCTTCTAACTTTTCTTTTTCTCCTTTGATCTCCTCTCCTCCTCCAGTATGGGGCAGAGTTCCGGCGCTTCTCGGTGGACCGAGTCAAGCCCGGCAAGTTTGAGGAGTTCTACAAGCTTGTCATGCACGTCCACCGCATCGCCAACATGGAGGTGATGATCGGCTACGCCGACATCCACGGCGACCTGCTGCCGATCAACAACGACGACAACTTCTGCAAGGCCGTGTCGACCGCACACCCACTGCTGAGGGTCTTCATACAGAGACAAGGTATTGACCCGAGAGAGTGCCACGTCTGTGTGTCCTCATATGGGCCTTTTGTGTGTGTTTTTTTGTGGGCTTTTGGCCTAGGCTTTGGTAATGAAATAAAAGAGAATGGAACACATCCTACATCCTTCTCTTTCAACTCGGAAGAATTCTGGACGTTTTCCGCTTGGTTGGTCACGGTTGCCAACACACACGGCCGTTAATGGAGCTTCACAAGGTTCCCAGTAGGGTCGCACAATACGTCGTTTCAGCGTCGATAACGCAATTTGCGCAAACGCAATCTAGAGACGTCGTGTTTCTGTTAAGGACATTAATTCTAAGTTCAATGTTCTGCTTTTAAACTGGAGAACGGCGATAAACAGCCTGTAATCTCCCTGGGTCTCTTTCAGACGCCACCCTTCCACACATTTATAGTTGAGCCCCCTTATTTCGTGGCATTATTAATATCATGTTGGATCACGTGCATTATTAATACCATGTCGGATCATGGACTTTAACCGGGATTGATAGATTTCAGTAAGGGTAAAGATTATGAGAAAAAGAAGGGCGCCTTGATTTTTGTATCGAGGCCAGCTGTAACTTGGAACCCACATGTTAAAAAGACTGGTATGGGGGGGGGGGAAACTATGTGAACAACACCCCTGGTATGCGCTGGATTACTTACTTACTTTTTTTTTCTTTTTTTTTTTACTTTCTTTTTTTTTAGCGTTTATCGCTTTTCTGGTCAAGCATGACCGACAGAAACAGGTTGAAATGATGTAGAGCAGGGGAAGACATTCTGAGAAATGACGGCGGGTCCGGGAATCGAACTCGTGTCCCCCAGATCCGTGACGAGCACGGTTTTCCCCGACGCAGAAATAGCGCAGAGATATGCGGTGAGCTACGGGAGCTCCCCGGATTACTTACTTTTATGGTAAATATATGACTTGATCTAGAAATTCTCCCACTCTAGAAACGAGCCCGATCTGGCTAGCCAATCAGCTTAGACTGTTGATCTGGCTAGCTGTTGTCACTCGTAGCAGTGTATAGGCGAACTCTAATCAAGACCAGTTTTCCCACACAATATTTTCCCTGTCCAATTACTCTTCCCTTCACGAGAACTCCAGGCCTTTTTGTTTACCTCATGTGGGAGTGTGTGTGTGTGTGTGTGTTTCCTGCCCCCTTTATTGGCTCAATCCGTCTCTGTCTGTACGGCTAAGTCCTGTGTCTTATCCAAAGGAAGGCCTCAGAGGCACACACATACACACACACACACGCACGCACACACACAGCCCCATAGAAATCAGGTCATTGAGCAAAGCCTGTGCCGGCATACCAGACATTACAGAGGGACAAAAGCCTGGCATGAAAAGAGAGGCTCCTCACTGAGGTGTGTGTGTGTGTGTATGTGCGTGCGTGAGCGAGCGTGTGTGTCTGTCTGAAGCCAACTCCACGGAACCTTGAATGGGAACCAGCTCTCTTTTGGTCTATCCCTCTCTCCATCTCTTTCTCTCTCATTTTATTTCAGCGTTGGAGTGGTGGCCAGCTAGCTTGCTAGCTACTAGCATACAAATGAATCTAGTATCACCATTCACATCCAGCCATGCTCCAATCCCTCTTGGAATGTGGCTAGCTCAGTTATACGTACACTCTGGGGGTATTGTTCCACTCGTTGGGACTACAAAAGCTAAGCCACAGAAGTGCTGTTTTGTAGAGGATTGTGGATAGAGGGAGGATCTGGCTATTCAAGAGGCCTCCTATCGTTTTTTGATACAATTTCTTGTTGAGAGGCAGGGTGGTTAGAGCTGAATTCACAGATTGTGGGATAGGGTTGTCTGCCAAATTGTACAATGTAAGATCTGAAACCTTTTTTGATAGTTCATTTTTTATGTTTCAAGATTCATTTTCACATCAAAGTCATATCAATATACCTTACTATTTGTTCTTAAGTGAGCGTTGTTGGTGTTTGCAAAGCTACTTGTCAGTAGAAGCAGCCACATACAGTATAACTAGTTTATCTTAGAACTGTACCTGATGATAGTTTGAACAAGTCCCAATTTGTGCATTTCATTGAGCAAATGTGCAAGGAAAAAACATTCATAAATACTGAATAACAAGTTTTAATTGTACTTGAACCCTTTCACTGCCACACAACAGAAGGTTCCTTCTGTCATGTGGCAGTGAAAGGGTTAACCGGCTGTCGTGTGGCAGTGAAAGGGTTAACCGTTTGGGCTGCCATTGGGCGACTATTGGGAATATCCTCCCCTTCTGCTCTCTGCTTGGGCCCGTCGCTGCTTGGCGCCACCCAGGGTCATTGTGACAATTAGTTTAAAGAAATACAAACAAGCCAGAAAGTTTTTTATCCCCTTTATCGTAATGATAATGGGTTCAGCCAGACCTCTCTCCGGCACTGGCACAGCGCTAACAGTGTCGAGAGAGAGGTATGGCTACACCAGACTACCCAGCCCCTAGCCGTCACCATGGTAAAAACTGATATCCACATCACTCCGTTTTATCGAGGAAGGGTTAGTGTTTGTTGTAGTGTAAACACCAGAGACACGTGCTGGATGCTGTGCTAGTCTGACTGGAGGCTATTGTTGGCAGGCAGACAATGAGTTGTGTGTGTGTGCGTCTGTGTACCTAATGTCATAGAGGATTGTATTAGTGACTTAAGCACGAGAGCGTGAGATGGACTGTGTGCCTGAGCTTGTGTACATTATGTGCATAGACCTGTTGGTCTGTATGTGCGTTACCCGTGTCTTTTAGTGAGTGTGTGCATTGGTCTGTAAATGTGAGCTTGTGCATTATTGTTCTTCTCTGACACTGTTTGTGTGAGTGGTCCCATCTCTGCGATGACCGGTGCCAGGCGGTACCAGCCTGTTGAGGCAGGTCATCGGTGGGCGAGCGGAGAGCTTGGTGTCACCGTGTACATGGCTACTCTTTACTATTAGTCAGTGGACCACCCAGGATGACTGGGACAGGGCTACACGCACAGACACACACGCGCACACACACACACACACTGTGACTAACGCCTCAGTCACACTGGAGGTCATTCTAACTAGCGATCCCAATCACTCTGGACCCATCTCCCACTCACACATGTGTTTGTGTGTACAGTACACTCGAGCAACAACGCATACGCACGTGTTCAAGGATACTGCATACACGACGTGCATGAATACGGATGTACACACAAACACTTAAGAAGCCTTCTCCCCTGACAGACAATAGTAGTTAACCATACAAACGTTTAATATGATCTCCAAAGCCTATTTATTTTTCTTTCTTTTTTTCTTTTTTTAACTGTCAAAAACTGGGGAAGTCCTGTAAAGCAAGCTGCATTTAAGGCTCATTTGCTTGACAAAGGGGGGGCTCTACAGGGTAGCAACATTGCCTTGGTAACTTGACAGATTGCGTAGTAACAGCCTTTTAAGATCTTTCACAGTCAAAGGTGAGACAAAAAGACGGAAGACCTGAAGCTAGGGGGTGGAGAGGTCACCTCCACTGTTGTACTTGCGTGTGTGTGTTTTGCACATGCATGGGTTCGTGCGTGGGCATGTTTGTATCCTTGAGCATGTAATTTGTGTGTAACCCAGAATGCATATGCGTACATACATTATTGGCTTGTATATCCTTTTGTGTGTATGCTGAGGTCTCAATGATGTGTGTGAGTGAGTGTGTGTGACTGTTTGACTAACTCCTCTCACATCTCTGGATAATGACTCACTCTTATGCACCAATGAACCTGGAGGAGCCCCCCACTGAGGTGGACTTCCCCTTCGCCCCTGTGAGTGTGTGTGTGTGCTTAGTCCATTAGTCCCTTATATCAGTTATTTCGATTTAACGAGGTTTTTCTGCATTTTTATTGTATTTGAAGGACAATTATATGTAATACACAATCTGTAATACAAGTTTACAGATTAATCTACAAAAAAATATATATATTTTTGTTGTGTGTGTTTACCTGACGTCCTTCAGGAAGTACATGGCCATTGTTGGAGAGATCAGTCGGACACGTGCTGTGGTGGTGTGTTTGTCCAGACGTGACCCCTGCTCTGCTGACTATTGTTCTCTGTGGGATGTGATGCAGCAGCCGGGGAGCAGAGGTGTACTGCACACGTTGTCTTTTGTTCCTCAACAACGCACAATAATGGGTAAATGGCTGCATTTATAAAGTGCTTTTATCCAAATTGCTTTACAATTTGTTCCTCACATTTTTACCCATTCACTCACCGACGGCGGAGTAAGGTGCCAACCTGCTCATCGGGAGCAGTTAGGGGTTAAGTCAAGGACACATCGACGCGCTGCCCGGGATGAGCGGGAATCGAACCGGGAACCTGCGGATTACCAGACTACTGCTCTACCTCCAGAGCCACTGTCGCCCCCAAACAGTAACTTCCATAGTTGAACCCTTCAGATGAAGAACCATATAACTCTGTTTTAAAAAATAAAATAAAAATTGAGCAGTGCATGTACATTTGTAAAGTCGATCCAATCAGTTTGAGTGTGAATGTGATATATCGCCAGAAAGTACTTTACTGCTGCACTACTGTCTTTTAACTGAGGGAACACATCACTCTAACTTACCATCTCTTCTCTAGATAATAAAAGTACTCAACCTTTACCGTCTTTAACTAATGAATGAACAAAACACTCTAACTTACCATCTCTAGATAATAAAGTACTAACAAGAGCTAACAATATACTCGTTATCACCATGCATAACGCTTATATTGAAACACGTTGACATTAGGGCCGTTCTTTCAACCTAAAAGTGCACTTTCTTCAACCTCGAACCTAAATTCCTTAGCAACCCGTGTTACCAAGTAAAGAAATCACAGAACGGTAGCCAGTTAGTTAGCGCCAGCCAGGTATCAACGTTAGCTCCCGGAACGGTAGCCAGTTAGTTAGCACCAGCCAGGTATCAACGTTAGCTCCCGGAACGATAGCCAGTTAGTTAGCACCAGCCAGGTAACAACGTTGGCTCCCGGAACGATAGCCAGTTAGTTGGCATCAGCCAGATATCAACGTTAGCTCCCGGAACGGTAGCCAGTTAGTTAGCACCGACCAGGTATCAATGTTAGCTCCCGAAACGATAGCCGGTTAGTTAGCACCGGCCAGGTATCAACGTTAGCTCCCGGAACGATAGCCACGTAACCCTCTGCTGGCGCGTGCTGTGCACTACAATCAACTCTGTCAGTGTAATGGCAGTCTGTGACGTCACGGTATTGAGAATCATACCGGCGGGATCTCGAAATATCCTGGTATACCGTCATACCGCCCAAGCCTAACACTCTAACTTACCATCTCTAGATATTAAAGTACTCAATCTCTACTGTCTTAACTATGAATGTACACACATCACTCCCAACTTAAAATGTAGTGATGTGGTTTGTCGTCTGAGGTATTCAGTTGGCTCTTTGATGAAGGTAGTAAACAGTCGAAACCTCGCAAGTGGGCCTTTTTTCTTTCTTAAATATCCATGTTGGAATTCCACACTAATGGAATACTAGTGGAGTAAAGGCCCTTTTTAGCTACTTTATCATTTTTGTTCAGCTCCACATGTATTTGGGCAATGACTCTACATTATGTTTTGGCTATTTGACCATAAGATATCAGTCGTCTAGGGGGCCAATAGTCACGGTGTACATGTGCGGTGGTTTGTCCACCAAAAAAGTGCCAAAAGATAGAAAAGAAACTAGCAGAGCCAGAACTGTTCAACTCCCCTGGACTCCTGGAGGCTGGAGCCACAGCCAGCAGAGAAGCCTGTTTACTTTCGCTTTCAAACCAGCTGCAGCCTGAGAACTGGAGTGTGTGAGGGAATGTAACACTAAAGATGGCGGCAACGACAAAGAATTGCTGCAAAATAAACGCATCTGTTTAAAAAAAAAAATAATACTTATAACAATATCGATATCGTGTGATATGATATTGTTATCGATATCGTTATTGCGATGTCATTTTTGGCCATATCGCCCAGTAGGGGTGGACGGTATGGTCTAAAATTTATATCACGGTATAATTTGAAGCATAGACGGTAACGGTATATATCACGGTATCATCGTTTTTGATAAAAAAAAATTTTTTAATTTTATATAATTTTTTTTTTTTTTTTTTATAAAATATATATATTATATAATTAGACTTGTACTGGTATTATCTGCGAGACATCGCCACCACGCAACAAGCTCCACTGTCTGTGTACTACGGCCAGGATTCTCCGGAGCTGCACCTGGACCTATACTCTAGTAGCCTCGAGCAGAGCTACGGCCAGGATTCTCCGGCGCTGCACCTGGACCCTATTGTATTGGTATTATAACGTTAGCAAGCCCTCAGCTCGAATACGCATCGAATCAGTGTTATAAGACATTGATATCATGAGCTATCTGTAGCTACTGCATATATAACGTTAATACAACGCCTCAGTGAATTATTTAGTTCAATGGGACATTTCGTTTTGAACGGTGAACGAATTTGCGTTAACGTGAGCTAACAGGTAGCATACACGTCTCTAGTACTAGACTTTGTGGAGCGTTTGTTGATGTCAGGAGCTATCGGTAGCTGGCCGACTAGATACCGTTCGGTTAGACAATGCCCCATCATGTATTAAACTAAAAGTGAATAGTTGACTGGGTCATTTAGTAACGGTAGCTAAGCTAACGTTAGCTCAGGGAGACGCCGACAGCTCCCGTGTCCCGTCCCACTAGACTACTAGACCCGTGTTTACATGCGTGCGGTAGGGGCTGGCACGCCCACTGCGCGAAGCCTCCTAAACAACTTTTTCCAGTTCGCACATATCTATTATCTATGACTAATTCTATCTATTTTTAGGGGCAAATGCGAGTGAAATAGTCGCGCTGTGGTTACATGACGTCATTGCTATTTTAGAGCTGCACTACCGGTTACACGGTATACTCAAAATCCATACCGTAGAGCAAATTCATACCGTTTATACCGTATACCGTTTATACCGTCCACCCCTATCGCCCAGCCCTAGGTCCAGTACTGAAACGGTTCGGTACAGATACGTGTACCTTTACACCCCTAAAATATACCCACACACACTGTGTATATATAATATACTACATACATTTTTATATTTAAATGGCCAGTGTAAACTGTAGCCAAGGAATTCCTTTCTGGATAAAGCCTTTCTATTTCCATCCGTCACAGCTCAAGACGAAACGGTGGCTCGGACCACGGAGCTGATGTATTTAACTACCGGAGCACAAATAAACGTTTTGTTTCATGGGCTTAAGAGTAAGACGCCAATGAAAAGTGGACATGATTGATTACAAGTTTGGTGGCTTTTTATTCAATAATCTTAAGTCTTTTCAGGTTAGCGATCATTCTCAATTATTTGATATAATGGCTTTGACATGACAACCTTTCGCATGCCAAAAACAATTCCATATTTTGGAAGTGGGAATCCAGCTCCTGGGTTGACTTTTAATTAAAAGGGGAAAACCCCAACAATACCCCTTTTGTTTGGCGTGTTTGAATATGCATGCCTGTGTCTGTCTGTACATATCACTTTCAGAAAGATGGTGGAGATTATTTAACGGGCCATACCAGTGGAATTTTGACTCCTCGCCATGGCCGGAGATTGGCCCCTCTCTTTTAACTAATGTTGTGTTCATACAGTAGGTTTTTAGTAGATCTCAGCCTAACTTTACTAAGCACCATTCACACCATTGATGTTCAAAAGGGGTGGAGAGAGACATATTCCAGGAGACTTGAAAGTTGCTAGACGTTGGTAATTAACCCTTGTGAACCACTGCGCCGTACTTTCCTTAAAGGAACACACCAACATTTTGGGAAATTGGCTCACCTTCTCCGGAGAGAGACAAGAAGATGGATACCAGTTTCCTCTCTGCGTTCAGTAGAATGCTATCTGGCTGCATGTTAGCCTAGCTTAGCACAATGAATGGAAGCGGACATGGCCGGTTAGCCTTCGGGAGAGGTGTTAGTTCGACAATGCCTAGGCTAACCGGCCATGCAACACAATCTGTTAAAGACGGACAATATATATATCCATATCTGTCTGAATATACCCGCATACAATCCTTCTATATACCTTATACACCTGCATATAACACATTAACTCTGTATGTCGAGTCAAGAGTTTTATTTGTCACGGCATACAAGTATACAATGAAATGCGGGGGGTCTTGCCCGTGACGATTGTGCATAATGCAATAGTAATGTATAATAATATAATTAACATCTAAGTCCAATAGAACGACATTGTGCAATAATACAAGTAATCAAAGTAGGGCATATCGGTATATGTACATGAGTTATTTACAGAGCATGGTAGGACATGCTAGGTCCTGTGGTAGTGCAATACACTGTTAGCTACGGATGAGGCACTGGGTCTTTATGTACACTGCTATACAATGCTATATTAATATTATACAATCTCAAGTTATACTATACTATTCTTAAAGTGACCTTTCCTTTTGTAATTAAGCATTACATCACGCGCAGGAGTGGTTTGTGAACAATAAACCATGCCTAGGGGTGGTCGTTAGACCCCCCTAGGCATGGTTTATTGTTCACAAATCACGACTGCAAGTGGTGTAAAGCTTTTATACAACTGCCACATTCATCCAACCTTATTTCTATACAATAAACACACATTAATCGAAGATTTATTGAAAAAACCATCCGCCAGAAAAAGTAGTTCCCACAACTACAAAAAAGACAATTTGCCTCCATGTGGAAGCAGATCGGAAGTGCATCCAACCAACTAACACATCCAACTGTGTATTATTGGAATGATTGAGAGAAGTTGCCTCATGTGGAAGCAGCTTGAAGTGCATCCAACCAACTAACACATCCAACTGTGTATTATTGGAATGATTGATTGAAAATTGTATTTTCCAGATGCAGAATGGGTACAATACAGTAAGGCTCAATACACACAATTGTTAAGGGAATGCAGACCTACTTGCCATAGAACTTCATTCTTAGATGCTTCTATAGAAAGTAGGTAAAACAAATTAAAAAAATGTCTTTGCCCTATAGGAAAAAAACGTTTTCTTCGCCCTATTCTTTTATTTTTTTTTAAACCTACTGTAGAGGGCCTAAACTTAACCAGTTGGAAACCAAGCGTACAGTAATAAAATTAGCAATCAATCAATCAACTCAATAGGCCATGCTCACTTAGAACAGCGCAGCACCCAGCTCTCTCTCAGTCTGACTATCCCCCGCGTTGCAGGCAGAGTGTGTGTGTGTGTGTGTGTGTGTGTGGGGGGGGGGGGGGGGTGGCGGTGGGTGGAGACTAGAGCGAGCGCTGACAGTCGAAAGGAAAAAGAAATTGAAAAAAAAATTGAAAATTAATCAATCAATCAATCCGCGATTTTTCTTTTGTTACAGAATGATTCAAGACCCATCAATTACATCATCCAACATTGTTTAAACGACTAAGACATTAGCTGTGACAGAATCGCTTGATATTTAGTCGTTTAGTTGCTATCAAGTATCAACATATCCATTTGTAAAGATTATTGTCCACCTTCTTGTGATCCGGCGGATTGATGTGATGTGATTCTGTTGTGGGCGGGTCCTGGGCCAGCAAGCGTGGACTGATCGCAATACATACGTGTAAATGGACTGTTTCAGCCAATCAGAATCGAGAAATTTGCATGCCGTTGTATAAAGTGACCATAAGTGTGAGCGTGTGCAGCATGAGTGTGTGTGTGCTCATGTTAAAGTGGCTGCTAGTGTGTGAGCGTGTACAGTGTGTGTGTAGTGTGTGTGCTTATGTGTGCTTGTGTGTGGAGAGTTCAGTGTTCAAGGCTCTGATGGCCTGGGGGAAGAAGCTGAGCCGAAGTCTCTGTCCTAGTTGCTGGTGTTTGCAGGTGTTTGCCTGACCGCAGCAGCTTGAACAGGCTGTTGTTGGGGTGGTGAGGGTCTTTCATTATTCTGCAGGCTCTGGATTTGCACCTCTTGTTGTATAGGACCTGCAGTATGATGGCATGTAATATGTATATATATATAGGATGCACGATAATTATTGGGTCAATAATTATCGGGCCGATATCAGCAATTATGAGTCATCCCGATAAAATTATTGATGGCTCCGATACATTTTCTTTTAAATGGTGTACACTTTTCTTTTGATTTTTGATTTTTTACTTTTTTCTTTTCATGTCAACGTCTTCACACGCACAATATATGCTTACTTAGGATTTGACTTGATTCAACAACAAAGCAGTCGGGGCAATGGCAAGCCGAAAACGGTCGAAAATGTGGTTATTTGAAGTTTGGATTTTTTTTTATAACTGAGGTAGGTAGATTAAATTTTTTTTTTTATCTACTTTTTTCTCCCATTTTCTATTTTTCTCCCATCCCAATTTCGTATCGTCCAATTCTACCCTCCCCTGTCTCGAACGCTGTTAGGCCATGCCTCCCACAAGCCGGCTGCAATGCAATGTGGACGAAGCCTTGCATCACGTGTCCCCTCCGGTACTCGAGGAAGCAGCCGTCGCATCTTTTCACCTGCACAGCGCGATCTCTCAGCGCCGGGGGTCTGCGTGGGAGGGGCACGCCGCCCCCGTTGCTTCCTGATTCTGCTGCGCAGGCGCACCAACCGACCTGTAGGAGTCGCTGTCCACAACGTCCGATCCCCACCCATCAGCTTCCCACCCCCTAATACTGCCAATTGTATTAGTATGAACGACCAGCCAAGCTGATAGCAATGCGGAGAGCTGGGCTCGAACCCAGCGTCTCCTGCATTGGTGGTGAGCGCCTTGCCCACTGCACCACCTAGCCGCCGGTAGATTACATTTTTAGAGACTAAAGTACAGAAAAAAGGTACCGTTGGGTACCGGTATCTATTCACAGGTACCGGTACCCATCCCTACTGACAAAGCACAATACCTGTTGGTTTTTAGTTCACTCATTGTTCAGGGAAACACATTGTTAATGATATTGACGGATTGTGAACAGTCAAAACTGTTCTCTTGGCTTTGTTTTGTTCATAGTAGTAACGCTCATGTCATGATAAATCTGGTTAGGTCAAAACTACAGGAATATACATAATTTTTTTTTTATAATACAATAAATATATATATCGGGTATCGGTATCGACCTTGAGGAGCAGAAAGTTATCGATATCGGGGTCAAAAAATCAATATCGTGCACCCCTAATATATATTCTTACCGTATCTAACGTCACGGTGACCAATTGCAGCCACTCTTATTGTCTGGGACCAAATACGGCCACGCCCCACTCCCAGCAAAAAGTGGGAATCTCTCGAATGGGTTTGGGGCGGCGCTGTATACGGAAGTAGCTCTCAAGGTGACGATTAGACAACACTTTTTTGTTGTCAGTAGATGGCAGCATTGGTTTAAAATTAAAGGCTGAAAATGTTGAGAACTATAACACTGCATTTCCCAAGAGCGTTAGCACAGGTCGCAGGTCACTGGGATGTGTCTATATTCTCCGACGTGATCTGAACAGCGTTAAACTATTACTGCGACCTCGGTATAGCGACCGAGAATGGCCAACTAATTATCTTAACAAAAGTGCGCTGGTAGCGTTACATATGTTGTCTAAAGGGGGACATATGGTACAATTTAAGATTCTAATGATAATCGGCATATAAAGGACAAGATAAAGCATCGTTAATTTGTAAGAAACCTCAATGAAAACGGCGCAGGGTGCTATTGTTATGAAAATGTGATAGAATCCTATAAAAATGTGGACGCATTTGGCCTATGTTCCGTTATATATATCCACATCCGTCTGTGTACATATCTGTATATCTACTGTATATCTGTACATATTCCTTACCTACTCTTACTAGTAGTTACGTTGCTGGCCAGTATGACTACTACCATGGTGTCTTCTTTATACCTGTATCATTGTACATATTAATACTACAACTCCTGTATACTTATTAGCACTACTCTGTAGTACAAATGTATATATTGTATACCCAGTTTAATCACCTGTACATTGTATGTTACTATTGCACTTTACTGTTACATTTGCACTCAGGTTGGATGCCAAACTTATTTTTGTTGTACTGTACTTGTGCCGTATAATGACAACAAATTTGAATCAAATCTAAATGACACGTATGGTCTTTTTTAAGGCTAGTGTGATGTGAGAGAGCGAGAACCGGTTTCATAGAGTGAAGCGCGCCTGTATACACATGGTGTCTGGGAGAGTGTGTGGGTGTCTAGGTGTGTGTGTGCTTTGTGATGGTTCAGTCATGTGTAGTCGGCTGGTCATTCACATTAGCAGGGTCAGAAGTGTACACACACACGTCACACACACACACACACCAATTTAGAACAGAGAAAGGGAAGCAATGCCTTTTTAAACACTGGTCTGGGTTTATTTGAGTTTGTTTCCCTTTTGAATGTCATTCTGTGGAGATTGTAGCTTGGTTATCTTGATTATACACCCATCATATATTATAGGGATTGAGTTTGATCTCCATGTCTGTTCCTGGTACTTTCACGAGGATCACAGTTTATCTATGGTGAAGCTATCTCTCAAAATACTAACTGTGCATTCAAATGATTCCTCCTGTGCAAAGTTATTCAAAGTATGATGTAGATAAACACTGCAGACTACACAGGTTAGTGAGTTTTTCTTTTTTCTTTTTTTACGAACGTTGCTAGCGTGTGTCTAGTTGTCTAGTAGAGTTGTCTCCGAAGCCTGTTTTTAGGATTCGAACTTCGGCAGGGTTTTTCGACTGGACCTTCAAACCATCATTTTTAATCGTATGAGAGGGGGAGACTCACACTAACCCTCACTGTAGAAGAAATAAACTGGGGATGAAATCGGGGACCAGCTTGGTTGACATTATCAGCTAACGTTAGTTTAGGTCATCAAACTGTCGCATCATGTGCTCCTAAATAATTTTTCCGGTTCAGTACTGTCGAGGCTTGACTTTAGGCACATTTACGCATATAACGTAGAACATATTGCGCATATTGCTGCGGTAAAAAATTTCATTTCCTGATGATTTATGACGTGACCCCTCCTCACCGCGACTCGTTGACTGTGTTGTGTCTGTGTGTTCGTGCGTGACTTTCAAATTATTGTAAACACAACATAGTACTGTGATATTCTGATATATATCACATTCTGATATATATTTTTCGTGTAAAATAAAATACATTTCTAAAAAAATAAATAATAAAAAGCGGAGGTTCAAACTCATTAATTAAGATTCGAGTGCCAACGATGTAACGAACGAAGGTCCGAACCTTCGAACATTTGGGCTCAGCCCTATTGTCTAGACAGTCATCTTTTGCTTGTGTGATTTAGTGTAAACTCAAGTTCAAATGGGGTCATGTTGAAATGACCCGACTCACAGAATGCTTTCTTTCCCATCGTGGCTGAAAATCGCCCATTCTTTCATAAACATGAATTAGCGAAGCCAGGCACCCGCTCAAACACAAATGTTGAGGTACAGTTGTGAAAGTGAAGTCTTTAGCTTTAATTAACATGCCACTGTTTTTGTCCTAAGCTGAGCTAAATACGCTATGTTCTTGTTTACACAAGCTAGTTTTGCAGGGGGGGGGGGGTGTTTTTGTTTTTGTAGACAATGCCAGCAACCCCAAAGGCAGACTAAACTTTCAACAAGCGAGAAGAGATCACTCTTCTCACAAAAGCAAGACCGTTTAAATAAACACGGTGGACAAGGCCAAGGTCATGTCCCACCCGTGTGGCTCCAGAGCGAGCATGCGGAGTGCTTGGGTACACAGCCCTGGCAACGCAACCGCTATCCCCACCTGTGAAAACTGGAGGACCAGATAACGGCATCGGCCGAAAGCAAAACATGGACATGGTGTCCCAAAGCAAACAGACAGTAAGAATGTTCTGGAGAGCAGCACCTTTTTTAAGCTGACTATAATCTTTTATCTTTTTCTTAATTCCCTCCTGGTCGTTGTGCTACCCTACTGTTGGTCTGGGGAGGGTGTAGAGTAGACTGTCTGGGGAGGGTGTAGACGACCACATGCCTCCGATACATGCTGAGTCCCTCTGGTGTTTTCTTCTTGTCCAAAATACTCCTGGTGTGTACTGCACTTGATGGGCGATTCTTGAATTGTGGAGATGAACCAGCTAGTTGGCAAATCGGTGTTTATAGGTTAACTACATGTTTACTTTGGCGGTTGGCTATTTGGTGATAAGAGGGCTTTGCCAAAATACTTCTGGTGGGTATTTCACTTGATGGGCGATTCTGTAAAATGTGGAGACAAACCAGCTAATACAGTATTAGGCTATATAATCTCTCTTATAACATACTATATACTCACTCCTTATATATCTATAACATATACCTCATAGGGGTGTGGCGATTTCTCAATTCTATGATGCATCGCGATGCGGACGTGGACGATTCTGCATCGATGCAGTGAAGGAACATAATCTATTATTAAAAATATATTTTTATTTTTTTACTCTCTTGCTAGCTTTTATGTTCTTTTACAATGTAGCGCTTTGGGATTTGCTCCACAACTATATAAAGCGCCCTACAAATCAAGTTTCAAGTTCAAGTTTCTTTATTAGTTGTCATACAGAAGTACAGAATACTTTTATACAAAATGCTTCTTTCTGTTTCGCTCCAGAGACTGTGCTAAGCAAAAATAGATACGTATAAAATAAGTATAGCAAGTATAAAATAGAAGTGTAAAATAGAAGTCAAGTACGTAGACAAATGTTCAGTATATACATATATACAATGCTCAATGTAGAGTAGAAGTAACTGAGTTACCATACAATATACTATACAGTGCAAAGCAGAAGTGGGATGAGGTACAATTTACAGTACAGTAAGGTGTAATGCGGTATGGGTTGTAGTGCAAATTCTTTACCAATAAATATAAAGTGTGCTTGGGTGTACTAAAGTGGGTGCTGCAGTGAGTTGTATGTTTAAAGTGAGTGTGTGTGTTGTGAGTAGGGTTGGGTACCGAATTCAGTACTTTTGAGGTACCGAACCGAAACACGTCGGTACTACAGAGTATCGATTCAAGTGAGATACATATTTTTTATTTTTTTTTACCTTTTTTATTTTCATGTCAACGTTCACACGCACAATATATACTTACCTAGGATTTGACTTGATTCAACAACAAAGCAGTCGGAGCAATGGCAAGCCGAAAACTGTCGAAATTGTAGTTATTTGATGTTTGGATTTTTTTTTCACGACTTGAGGTAGGTAAATTACATTTCTTGAGACTAAAGTACCGAAAAAAGGTACCGTTGGGTACCGGTATCGATTCACAGGTACCGGTACCGTATCGGTTCAAATGTGAAAGGTATCCATCCATAGTTGTGCTTGTGAGTGCATTTGATGGTTGTTACATAGTGTTATTGTTCGTTGAGCATCCTGATGGCCTGGGGATAGAAGCTTCTTCTGAGTCTCTCTGTACTTGCCATGAGACTCCGGTATCGCTTGCCTGACCGCAGCAGTTCAAAGAGGCAGTTGTTTGGGTGGCTGGAGTCTTTGATAATTATCTTAGCTTTGCCCAATTATCTTAGCTTTGCACCGCTTGTTGTAAATGCCCTGGAGAGTGGGAAGCCCCCCTCCAATTGTGCGTTCGGCTGAGCGGGCCACTCTCTGTAGTCTGCTACGGTCTTGTGCGGTGCTATTCCCAAACCAGGAGGTGATATTGTCAGGATGCTCTCTATTGTGCATGAGTAGAAGTTCTTAAGGATCTTCTGACTGACTTGGAATTTCCTTAGGCGCCTGAGGAAGTAGAGGCCGTGCCTTCTTCACAACACTGTCAATGTGTGTGGTCCATGTCAAGTCCTTGGATATGTGGACTCCGAGGTACTTAAAACTGTTCACTCTCTCACCCGGTGCCCCGTTGATGCTGAGGGGGCTGTAGTCCCTGCCCCCCGACCTCCTAAAGTCCACAATCATCTCCTTTGTTTTGCTGACGTTCAGGGAGAGGCTGTTCTCTTGACACCATCCCGCTAGAACCTTGACCTCCTCCAGGTAGGCCCTCTCGTCGTTTGCAGAGATCAGGCCCACTACTACTGTGTCGTCAGCAAATTTGATGATTGTGTTGTTGTTCCGCTGTGCCACACAGTCATGTGTGTACAGGGAGTAGAGGAGGGGACTCAGAACACAGCCCTGGGGGGCCCCTATGTTGAGAGTGATGGATGAGGAGGTGCAGTTGCCTGCTCTCACCACCTGGGGTCTGCCCGTCAGGAAGTCCAAGACCCACTGGCAGAGGTCATAGTTCAAGCCCAGGTCCCTGAGCTTGGCTATGAGTTTGGAGGGGACTATGGTATTGAATGCTGAGCTGTAGTCTATGAACAGCATTCTCACATAGTTCCCCTGCCTCTTGTCCAGGTGTGATGCTGCTGTGGCGTCCCCCGTGGACCTGTTGGGGCGGTATGCAAATTGCAGGGGGTCCAGGTTGATTGGGAGGGAGGAGCAGATGTAGCCCTTTACTAGCTTCTCAAAGCACTTCATGGCTATGGAGGTGAGAGCTACAAGGCGGTAGTCATTGAGGCAAGCAGGCTTGGATTTTTTGGGTACAGGGATAATAGTGGACTTCTTCAGACAGGTGGGGATGACAGCCTGTTCCAAGGACAGGTTAAATATCTCAGTGAATACCGGGGCCAGTTGGTCGGCACAGACTTTTAGGACGCGGCCGGGGATACCGTCCGGTCCTGCTGCCTTCCTGATATTCACTTTCTTAAAGGTCCTCCTCACTTCATGTTCTGTTACCCTGAACACTGAGTCTCCATCAGCAGTGTCCCCCCCCTCCATTGCAGTGGATTGTAGGCTGGTGCTGTTATTCCCAGCCTCAAACCTTGCATAGAAGGTATTGAGATAATTTGCTAAGGAGATGTCACTGTTCAGCTTGAGGGAGGTGCCTTTGTAATCTGTCATCGTTCTGAGGCCCTGCCACATAGCTCTAGAGTCAGCCTGTTCATATTGGAGTTCAATTTTATCCCTGTAGCGCCTCTTTGCTTCTTTCACTGCCCTCACGTTGCATCTCGCCACCTTGTGGTCATTCATGTTGCCTGCCACAAGCCCGGCGTTGTAGGCTGAGGTGCGTGCTTTCGGAGCCTCACGGACGGATTTGTCTACCCAGGGCTTTTGGTTTGGGTAAACTCTAATTGTGGTAGTGGGGATTGTTTCTTCCACCAAAGTACAAACAAAGTCCAGCACTGTCTCCGTGTAGTCATTAATGTTATCTGTGTTATCTCGGAACACCCCCCAGTCTGTACATTCAAGTGCAGCCTGTAGCGTTTCCTCTGATTTCACAGACCATTTCTGCACCTCTCGCGCGCTTGAGACTTTGTTTATATTTTGGAAGGAGGAAGATGGCATCATGATCCGACTTGCCGAATCCACTGGCAGAATGAAATTTGTAACCACATTTAAATTGCGAAATTTATTATTGTATTATTAAAGCTAGTGCTCTGGTCTGCATCCACTCAACTCATAGAAAATACAGCATCAGGCTATTCTAAAAGTATTGATACATGATACTAATAAGAGTATTGAACCGTTTTTAACAGCTGGGTATTTAGATACCTTTCTAGTATCTGTATCATGCAACACTAGTAAAGACATTTATTTTGACATTCTGATTCAAGTAAATTCGACGTGCCACTTTGCCGACCTCCAGCGGCTTGCGTCTACATTTCTTTTATACATGTATATATATAATTAAAGCCCTATTTGTTGCCTGTCGATTGCCCTTTCAGGCAACAAAATCCATTCAGCGGTTCTCAAGTTGCATGCAGATATGTGAGGCGTGCGCCACACATTCTTTTATATATTTCTTTTATTACCACTCCCGGGGCTCTATCTCCGTCAATCATTTGGCGATCTCGAAAATTATTGGACACGGTTGTAGCCAATGAGTGAATCATGGATATAGGTGAAAAGTCACAAGCGAAAACGGGAAGAGAAAAAACTGCAGAATGAATTGAAGTCAATGAGGAAATGGTTTACTGGAGAGCTTTTCTTTTTCTCCCAGTTTACCAAAATCACTCCTAATCACTCATTTCTGAATGGCTTTTTATGATATTGGACATGTACTACTTAAGAATTCAGGCTATGGACCCAGGGTGTTTTCCAGCTCATACCAATCTTTTTGGAAATACTATATTTGGATATTGCAACTACTACAGAAAAACATGAGTAAGTTCAGACCTATGTTACTCTATTTCATTAGCACTAAAAGTGATCTTTCTTTATTGTATCAGAAACTTCAGAATGTTATCTTTCAAAAGAGACCAGGCTTATGCATGTGCTATAAGTATAAAGATACGCTTTTCAAAAAATGTATGCAGTCCTCAAGTTCAGGTTTAAAAATTGCCACTTTTCTGGGCGCCAGTTAAGAGGTTAAGAAAATGTGTTTGATATCATAGTCTTTACTCATTTCCATGGTAACTACTACAGTACCCAAACTACATATACATATATACATGCCTTGTGTGTTTTATCCGTTTTTATGCTTTAAGTCTTGTTTCTTTAATTGCCTGTTTTTAAAGTCTGTTTTTACTCTGTAGCACTCTGAGACTTGGTTTCCAGATATAGAGTGCATTATAAATCGAATGTATTATTATTATTACCCATATGCCTCTGCAATCTTCAACAACTACTTTGACATTTGTGTCATTCTCGTTAGTTTTTGCGGCATTCGTCGCCATCTTTGTTTTCATTGTAGCCATGAATGAAACATTCAAAACGTGAAAACTACAGTGTTTAAAAGCAAACCGTCAGGAAATCATTGGTATATAATTCCAATAGTGTATTCTTTCTCTCGTTTTGACCATTTTGTCCTCCTCAGCTCTGCAGCCTTCACTCGAGACTGGTCTTCAAGTGCCGAGGCATATGGGTACTGTAGTAGTTGCCATGGAAACGAGTGAAGATTCAATTACATAATTTCATCACGCTAAACTCTACTCCCGTCACATTGAATAAGTTGAACCATATAAACCCACTACCTCGAGAAACTCCTATGATAAAAGACCATAAAGGCAAAAACGTGTCTGGAACCAGGTGGGTCTTGAAGCAACGTGGCCCGCAGCTCCCTCCCCATCTATGGCACCACGTGTCCTTGTTTTTAAAGTCTTCACTCCATACTAATGTTTCTGCACTTTGTCAGAAACGTCGGTACATGTTTCACTCAAGGCCTTCTGGCAAAGCGCTTATTTTCCAGGCCTCGTCTGACGCTGACATCTCAAATCTGTTGTTGCGAGAACAAAGCTTGGCATGCCATGAATAGAGACGTGTAATTCACACTCGCACTTATTAAAGCACCCAGGGAGTGCACTAGCGCCCCGGAGACCCGCTGAGCGGCAGGTTAGAGCGATTTAGAGCGAGCCGGATAAGCAGTTTTTGGTGTACTACTTGTTCACTTCTTCCAAGAAAGTGGCTACGCACCTGAGCAGTGTCCACAGTAGGGCTGACCTTAAAAAAAGAAATTGGAATTCGAAGCTTCGGGGCCGAGATTCGATTTTAATTCGAAGCTTCGAAATAAAAATGTGAAAAAAAGATTTGAAAAAATTTGAAATACATTTTTTACAATTTCTTTTTGTGGGACTTGTACAGCACTTTGTTCAACTTTGTCAGTGCTGTAAAGTTTAAACCTTTTTAAATCTTAGACAAACGAGAAACGAAACACTTTGCTTTCATGAAATATTGTAAGCCGTCATTTGAGGCTTTATAAAAGCAGCACAATGAACACAAATCTGTCAGTGCCGAGTCCGACCTCATCTTAAATAACAAACAGCATTGCTTGTTGTAATTAACAAAGAGAGGCAGAGTTGATTTTGCAAAAATAAAATAAAACATAAATTTTTTAATTTTTATTTTCATATTCGAATCCCATGCCCATCGAACGAAGCTTCGAAGTATTTAAGACAGCCCTAGTCCACAGGCAGACCGACTGTTCGCCGATGCCCGTATGAAAAGAGTTATGAATACAGTGCTTACCAGTCCCGTTTATATCTTCACATCATAGGTACTTATATGAGGTCTTATGTAAGGTCTGATTTGGGATATGATTAGTGCTTGACCCTGACCTGACTTGACCTTTTTAGCTATAAACTCACAGTGGGCAGATCTTAGCCATCTTGCTGCCAATTTATGTTAGTTTTTTATGTTAATTTATGGAGCTTTGTTCTTAAAGGTGCAATCTCTCACTTAACTTTCCATCTATAATTTAGATGTACCTTATTTCTGTAATCCTTGTCATACACTGTACTACAAGCTAGAATTCCTATTCTTCTTAGAGCTCACTGTTAATCTTCTGTGACATTAGTAGGCTATTCCAAAACTTTTTTCTTTTCCTTTTCTCATAATTCATCATCATATTATTCTTGGATATCGGGGCTGTGACTAATCTCATCCAATCCCCTTTCCCCCCTCTTGCATTTAGTGTGTGTGTGTGCTAGTGCACGTTTTCAAACCTCCAGTGCAAGTCCTCTCAACGTCTACTGTCCATGTGGGCTGAAATGTTAAGAATCTCTCAGATGTTTAATGGCAGTCAGTGCAAACTATTTCTGCTTCGTCAGATCGAGGTCCAGCCTCTGTTTTGTTTGCTTCTCAGTTTGTGTTCCGTAGCAGCTGACTGCAGGGAACATCTGGCTCCTCTCGCACCATAGCCAAAGGGTTTCTAAGAGTGTGTGTGTGTGTGTGTTTGTGGAGATCTGGGTGGTGGGGGTGGTGTTGGGTTAGGGGGGGTGCATGTGTGGATATACTTGTCTGTATGTCTTTATTTTCACTGCTTTCCCCCCGCATTGTGCATGTGTTAACAGATGTGTTGATGCCGCTTCGGTGTGCGGGGTATTGTAACCATAGTTTACACTGCTTTGACCCTGGAGCGTTTGACCCGTGCAGACGAGAGGGAGTGAGAGAGCGCTAGTGGAGTAATTAGAGCTTGTTCTTTATCCCAGCTCAGACTGCAGAAATCTGATTTAGCCCCCAGTACTGGCCACAGATTAGATTAGTCTTGATTAGTATAGCTAATGTAATATTTATTCATGTCAGAGTAACATCTTATTTTCGTTTTGCGTTTTTTGGAAGTCCCTCTCAGCAGATTTTTATACGACTCATGTGCTGGCTACCCAGTCAAATAGAATGGTAGAAAGGGGGCACCCTTGCCTGCCTCCTACCACTCCAAAAAATGTATTCACGGCCTGTGAAATGCACCGACTGTACTGCACGGACTCGTCTTTGTCGTTCGTTCCTGCCTCTGATCCCTCTTCAGAATGTCTTTTTGAGAGCGTGTCTGGTTTATTACGGCGGAACTCGCACAGTACCTCTGCATTTGTGCTCTGTGCAATAGAAGGGGTCTTTGGCGGTGCTGCGATGAAGGAGCCGGTTGTGTTGAGAGTGATGGTTAGAAAGGACTAGGGTTGTCACGATACCAACATTTTAGTTTAGATACTATACCAATATTAATTTCGATACTTTCGATACTTTTCCTCAATCGGGGAAAAACTCTCAGATGTCATTATTGTTCTTTATTACATGGCGTTTTAACATTCGCCGAAATGCTTGATTGTGATTGGTCAATAGCCCCTGACAGCGGTGAATTATTTTTCGATAACCACCGGTGATTATTGTTTTTCGCAGCTGGAGTAATCAAGCCCACTGACGCACACTGTTTCAGTGCAATCAGACACACCTGCTGGTTGCCGGAGATAATAATAATCACTTTATTTGGGCTGACAGAGCCACAGAACAACTGCGTCTGCATTTGATCTCGTCTTGTCGATGGTGTAAAATGAATCAGGTATATTGTTAGTAAGTTAGCCATGTAATAAGCGGGATAATGTATAGCTATACTCGGTCATTGTCGCAAAATAATTGACCTTCACTGACGTTTAAAACACCTCGGTGAGACGCCTCGGTATTTTAAACTCCGTGTCGGTTACTTATTTAAAAACACAACAATGAACAATGACGAGAATAAATAAATTAAATGAAAAGCAATGGCATTCAAAATACTGGAGAACTTTTTTTGCACTCAAAACAGTTGCTGTACAAGGTTTCTGAACCCAGCTTTCTCAACTGTATATATATTGGAACTTGGTCCATACAGATGAACTCTGCGACTGCCCTGTTGAGCCTTTTATCATCTTTGGACTAATTTGTGTACTTAATATGCTGCTAAAAAAAAGCGGAGGTTAGGTTGCTTCTGAGTGGGGGGAGTCACTCTGAGCCAAATGCAGCAGACTTCTGTAGTTAAAAAAATTCAAGGGGTAGAAAAAGGGGTAGAAAAAGTATGGTTGTATTATTATACATTTGTCATAGCAGAGGGCTGAATTAGTTTGAGATACCATAAGTTACCTAGAAAACATTTTGATGAGTGAGACTGATTATATATCATAATCTGTCATGTCATATTGTAGGCTGTTTAACAAAAATTCCCATTGTCTTTTATACAGTATGTATGAACCATTAATGGGCAATTGTCAAATGTCTCTGTATAAATCACGTTTGTGACTAAGCCATAGAGATGCTGTGTTTACTAGCTTTCAGCATGGCAGTTTAGGCTATGTATAGCTTATTATTAGGCTTTTCAATTTATTTTCTATTCTTGCGAATAGCATTGTGGAAATTTTCTAATGCTCGTATAAGGAACTGTAGTCACGAGAGCTAGCATAGCTCATCCAACGAACGTTGGCATCAACGGCATGACTACAGCACCGACAGGAGCCACCGCAGCACGCAACGTCAGCCACCACAACCATCGACAATCGCAGCGAGGATCCCCACTGATCAACGTCAGCCAGCCAGCCCCAACTAGAACTACAGCTCGCCAGCTACACAAACCAACGCCAGCCGAGTTCCCCCTATGCAAAATGTGCCAGCCAGCCAACGCCAATCAACAAAGATCCCCACTGCAACTGCCGATGGTTATGATTTGCAGTGAGGATCTTTATTGATCAACGTTAGCTAGCCAGCACACGCTGCCAGAGTAAACTCGGCTAACGTTAGCCCACACAGCTAGCGAACCACAACTCTAGCCAAAGCCAGCCAGCGCCAATCAACAAAGATCCTCACCGCGACTGCCGATGGCTACGACAACCAACGCTGCGCGCCACAGCAGCTCCCACCACCACTGCAGTTGTGCCACCGATGCCAACACTCGCCGGACGAGCCATGCCAGCTCCCTTCCCAACTAGAGTTTGTTGCTCTTCATTCCAGAAGGTTGCTTCCGGTAAAGTAGCGCAACGTCACCACTGACAGCAGCGCTGTGCTCCAATAGGAAGGCATTTGCATGCATAAATGAATAAATAAAATAATAAAAAAATGTACAGGTTTTCCCCAAACGCAGTATAGTATCATTTCAAACACTCTACTACCGCGGTACTATACCTATACCGTGCAACCCTAGAAAGGACACGCCGCCTGCTGCTGCTGCTGCTGCTGCTGCTGCTGCTGCTGCTGCTGCTGCTGCTGCTGCTGCTGCTGCTGCTGCTGCTGCTGCTGCTCCTTCAAGCCGGATAGAACCAGCTGCCAGTTACCCCACATGTCTTTCTCGTCCTCGCTCGAGTATACTCTTATTTTCTGTATTTTTTTGCCTTCTAGGGCAGGGAGGTATACTGAATATGTCATGGATCCATGCAAAGCCTAAGGCATGGATTTTTACTAATACCGTCGTCCACGATATACATATTGTAGAATATACATACAGTATATTTTGGGCCATTTAGAAGATATTGCAAGATATCAAGATAATAAAAAAACAAATGCCGTCCAAAAACTAAGAGAAATATCTTGATACGGCCTTCTTCCACCCGCTTTCCCTTTTCACTGCGGTGCAACTGCAAGTATGTCAATCTTAACAGAAAAACGGCAGAAGCAAGAGAGACCCTGGCCAAGATCTCAACCCGTCTGTCAAAGTAGCTACGAGTCCTCAAGAATGCAGCAGTCTGAATTTATCCAGATTATTTTCACAATGGCGTACGTGGTATGACTCGACTAAAGACGGCAAGGGGAGGACACGCCCACTCCAGACATTGGGGAGTCAGATAGAAAAAGACAAGACGGTGACAGACTGCGAGAGAGAGAGAGGGGTGGGGGGAAGGAGGGATAGAGGCCTGGGCAGGTTGATTCCACCTCCGTGCTGCGGTCTGGCTGTCGTTCTCTTGTTGTTTTTCTCTCCGAGCGGTCTGAGTCAACAGTAATCCCTGGAATATTCTGGAGAACAAGGAAGTTCATGCAGGCAGAGCTGATACAGGCAATAACAGAATGTCTTGTACGAGTAGACAAAATAAATAGCTTTTTTTCCCATCAGCTTTTAGACCCATTGTTGACTTTTGGTGCAGAAGCTGGTTTTGGGGTGGTGTCTGGGTCGCCTGAATACTTTAGACAACAAATGTTTGTTTCCGCGTCTCTGATTGGCCAGGTCATTTTTGGTCATGTAACATGTACGCCCAATCGTGGGACCGCAACTGTCTACACTGGTTAAGCTCCTAAGCCTTAGGCGCTCTTTCGAAGTTGGTTAAGGTTAGAGTTTGTCTTAGACCATGGCGATAGAACGCCAGGTAGTTTGCCAGGGGTGGACGGTATGGTCTAAAATTTATATCACGGTATAATTTGAAGCATAGACGGTAAAGGTATATATCACGGTATCAGTGTTTCTGTTAGAATAATCTTTTTTGCCTGATAGGCAGGCTATATAAAGAGTGACATCCTCAAGGCATGTAGATTTATAATATTTTAACTTAAAACTAGGCTACTTTTGCGTATAAAGTCATTATATTCCATATAAAATAAGTCCCGAGTCGAGACTCCTGCTCCCATTGCAAACAGCGGGGCTGGATTTTGCTAGAAGCATATGTAGCTGCAGAGCCGCAGAGCCAGGGGCTCTTTCAGGTCATTCATTTCAGCCATTGGCAATTCAGCCGTTGGGTGGGGGGGCGCTGTTTGACGGGCCTGTGACCAGACCTGAAAGAGCCTCTGGCTCTGCGGCTCTGCAGCTGCATGCTATTCGCAAATCCACTGCTGCACGCCGTCCTCCCGGCTCCCGCTGCTGCCGTCGTTATCATAACACTACACACATATTGTAATGTTTACAGCAAACTGTAGTTGATCACCAGGTATGTTTTATTAACGTAGAATAATTCATATAAGAAAAACGATAGGGAAATATCTTACCTTTCTCCACTGGTTAAAAATGCCAGGAACTGAAATTGAAACTTGCTGTGCGCCGCGGTGATATGTGTTTATTATGAAATGACAATTGCGTGTTGACACGCCCACTGCACGAAGCCTCCTAAATAACTTTTTCCAGTTTGCACATATCTATTATCTATGACTAATTCTATCTATTTTTAGGGGCAAATGCGATTGAAATAGTCGCGCTGTGGTTACATGACGTCATTGCTATTTTAGAGCTGCTCTACCGGTTAAACGGTATAGTCAAAATCCATACCGTAGAGCAAATTAATACCGTTTATACCGTATACCGTTTATACCGTCCACCCCTAGTTTGCAGGCTGTTAGACCCGGAAATAGGCGCAGAACTTGCTGTCCCACGATTGGCGCACACGGGGCGAAACTAGAGAGCGCCACCCGCCATTTGCGCTCAGTTTATACGTTTGGCGCCTCCCACTATGACGTCTGCCCGCCGTGTGGCGGCCAATCAAATGGTCATGTGAAAACCGAAAATCATGATCCAATTCTGAGCGGAGTTCTCACTCGCTGTCTGAGCACAGCGAGCCCACTGCTGCTGCTGCTGCTGCTGCTCCTATACTCCCCACCTGTTTCTGTATGCTGCATGTAAACACACAGTCACCGTGACTGACGTTAGTCTAGTCAGAGAGACCTCTGTGAGCTGATGTTAGCTACTGTTACAAAATTACCCAGTCAACTATTCACTTTTAGTTTAATACATGAGGCATTGTGTAACGTTATCCAGCTGGCTAGCTACTCATAGCTCCCGACATCAACAACTGCAGCAAGTGTCCAGTTACATCGCATCAGCACGCGGGCTGCTGACTAGGGTCTAGGTGCAGCGCAGGAGAATCCTTTCATGCTGAATGTAAGAGTTTAGGGTCCAGCTGTAGCGCCGGAGAATCCTTGCTGGAGCTGGAGGCCACTCGAGTATACACACAGACAGTGGAGCTGTTTGCAGACAGCGAGGTGGCGATGTCTCGCAGATAATACAACTACAAGTATGATTATATAATATATATATTTTATTAAAAAAATATATATTTTATATAAAATAATAATAATTTTTTTTTTTTATCAAAAAAAAGTTGGCAGGTAAGAAATCTGCTTGGCGGGTAGATTCTTCCCATCTACCCGCCACTGGCCGGTGAGTCAAAAAGTTAATTTCGCTCCCTGGGCGCACATGTCACATGACCTGGCCAATCGGAGCGCAAAACTCGAACGCGGAAACAAACATTTGTTGTCGAAAGTATTCGCATGTCTGGGTTACGCTCAGTAGGCGGTAGTCAACATGGGATGTTTGTCTCTGATACAGTGTCAACATCGTCCTGGTATTAGTTCAGGTGTTGTAGGCAAAAAAACAAACATTAAAATGTTGTATTTCCTAGGGATTCGAAAAATCTAATTCAAAATTCATTGTAGACGAGTTAGAATTCGAATTTCAGTGTTTTTATGTAAATTCTAAATTAAATTCGAAAATAATGTGACAGCCCTAGTCTAATGTGAATGATCTGATATGAACCTCTGAAGCAAAAAAAAACAAGACATTCAAGAATGACACAAGCGAGGAGTCGTCAGAGGATCCTTGAAACCTGGTGAATTTGGAGTCAATGAACCCAAGGCCATGGTTAGACTAGTGTATTTGTGGCGTTTTTTTATACGTTTTTGAATATGTTTCATGTCCCTATTACACAGAAATGCGTTTTTTTGTGGATACGGCTGAAACGCTAAATTGTGTTTGCGTTTTGGAGAACCGCTAAAAAACGCGCCGACAACAGCGTGTAGTCTGCACGGAGCCGTTGTTGCGAAAACGCCCATGCGCAGTAGATACCATCTGCGTGCCCTTCCGGTGACAACAGTGTGTGTGGGTGTGTGTTTGGGACATAGCTCCGTGTCCCAAATAGCTTCAGCTACCATGTGTTGTCAAGTTATTGTTATAAGGACCCCAGTCCAAGCTACAACAGTCTGCATTCCCTTAACAATTGTTTGTATTGAGCCGTATTGTATTGTACCCATATGCAATATGTTAAATAAAGTTTACATCCATTCATTCTGCTAGCATTACCGATTGCATGAGCAGCTGGCTAACGTGAGCTATCAGGATTCAGACCCTGTTAGCTCAGAGCTCCTCTTTCAACTTAACAAGCATTAAACAAAATGGCCCAGTCATCTATTCACCTTTGTTTAATACACACAGCGTTGTCTCTAATGTTATCTAACTACTGATAGCTCGCGATATCATCAGTTTGGTGCTGGCTAAGTAGCGTGAGCTAACGTTAGCTTCTAGCCACAATGCTATACTGTTATAATGGCATACTCCATTGACGTTAGCATGCAGCTAACAATGCTACCGATCTTTTTTTAGACTAAACTATCCGCTCTTGGTGGTCACTTGTGTTGATGTTAGTTTTGTTTCATCAACAAATGACAGGCAGAACACGCAGTGAATGTATCCGTTTTGTTTATTGCACTTTTATTAGGCTTTGCTGAAAAAGAATTGCTGCATTGGGTAACTAGGCAAAAGATGGTGGCCGCCTTGTTGACATTTGCTTTGCAGGCACATTCAAGTTCTGATTGGTTGAAATTGCCTTCATGTTTGCCACCTACTGCCACCTACTGCTTTGGCAGTGTACTACATCAGTGTGCTCAGGTGACAAAAACGGAAAAAAAATGAAAGTGTGACTCGAGGCGCACGACGTCGCGGCGAAACGCATATGACAATGATACGAAGATGAAACGAAAGGTGTAACCGCAGCCCAAGAGGAGGACCCACTACTATGTTAACGATGGAGAGCGTAACTACTTATCTTTCAACACTGTCGTTTTAAGCAGTTGTCATGTTTTGTTGTAATTTCTCTTATATTTTAGAGCATTTCTGCTTGATCGTAGCTATGAACCATGAGTCTACAAGTCATTTGTCCTAAAGGCTACTGTGAGGAGTAGGACTAGAGAAGGATGTAGTGGAGAATAAATCTACCTACATTCAGTTTACCGTTTTAGCCTAAATCTTTATCATTGCATACATTCTGAATGGCATTGACGTTAGCTATTTAGCTAATGTTGATAGCATTGAATAGCATCAACGCTAGCTGGCTACAACGAATTCTCACAAGCTGGCTCAAGTTTCATAGCCGCGACTATTTCAAAATACTCGGGTTTCAAAATAAAAGAGCAACGTCTAAAACACCGGAAAAGACGTTTATTTTGTACAGCGTTTTCCTCCACAAGTAATCCACGATTACTCGAGTATATCATGCGATCAATCTATCTGGATTTTTCTTTAAAATGCCCATCCCTACCTGAGACCCCATTTTCACGTCACTTTCATCAATTTGATACTGTAAATTCTATAGGCTACTAGGAATTGCAATGATAAAGATTTAGGCTAAAATGGTAAACTGAATGTAGGTAGGTTTATTCTCCACTACATCCTTCTCTAGTCCTACTCCTCACAGTAGCCTTTAGGACAAATGACTTGTAGACTCATGGTTCATAGCTACGATCAAGCAGAAATGCTCTAAAATATAAGAGAAATGACAACAAAGCATGACAACTGCTTAAAACGACAGTGTTGAAAGATAAGTAGTTACGCTCTCCATCGTTAACATGGTAGTGGGTCCTCCTCTTGGGTTCATTGACTCCAAATTCACCAGGTTTCAAGGATCCTCTGACGACTCCTCGCTTGTGTCGGGACATTCTTGAATGTCTGTTGTTTTTTTTGCTTCAGAGGTTCATATCAGCTACTTGCTGAATTCACATTAGACTAGGGCTGTCACATTATTTTTGAATTTAATTTAGAATTTACATAAAAACACTACTAACTAGAGATGTTCCGATACCATTTTTCCCTTTCCGATCCGATTCCGATACCTAAGCTTTGGGTATCGGCCGATACCGATATTTATCCGATACCAGTGCATAAAAAAAATAAAATAAAAAATTATATAAATTATATATATTTTTTTTTCAGATACTGTTATACTGTTTTTTAGTAATAACTAGAACGTATGGTATTTATTCAACAACAGGTGATTGTATAGATTTGTATTAGTATCATTAATCAATGAGTATGGACTGCAGCACTGCAGATATACCCTACTCCAATGATCCACACGGACATTAAACGGTGTTGCACTCGCTACTAAGTGGCTCTGCAGATATACCCTATTCAGTCTGTAAGCTAGAGGCAGATAGAACGTTCATGTTGTGATTTTTGATGCAAAATAAATATTCAACATTCTCTTTTGAAACTCCGCCTCAGACTCTTATCCTTTGGCACTTGCTGTACTTTGCTTGCAGGTCTGCAGCCATTATTGCTGGATTATGAGTAGCACCAACTTTAGACACGGTAACGTTATCAAGCTAAGCTAACTGACCTAGCTCGTCTTCCCGCATTGACATTTGATAACGTTAGTAATAGTCAGCTAACGCTAGTCCGTAGCTACTTAACTTAAATACAATTCACCGTGGGTGCATTATTGTTGATAGACGGTCACGGACAGTGTTAGGTCCTGGAGAAAGGACAGGCGATCATCTGATTTGATGTAACGTTAAAGCGGATGTTGTTCCAACTAGCTATCTTTCCAGCTAATGCTATCATAACACCAGCCAAACACATCCCGATTCCCGTCCGAGCTCCCCGTCACACCGCACTGTCGGGGACAATGGAATTTAAGAAAGTGTATCTGCTGTTAAAATGACACAGCATCACACTTTAAAACATGTTCATTTTATAATCCTCACTCTCCGCAGGACTCGGCAGGAGATAAATTACATCATGGGATCGGAGGCTAGAATTTACGTGTACTCGCCGATACCGATACCAGCATTTTAGGCAGTATTGGCGGCATTTCCGATACTGGTATCGGTATCGGAACAACTCTACTACTAACTCGTCTACAATTCTGCAAAGAATTTCTAATTTGATTTTTTGTTCATGCATATTTATTAGAACATTTTATTACAGAACTATATCAATACACATTTATAAAACTAGGCATATTTAGCCAAAATATGTAGCCAGAACATAAAAAAAATTAAGAAATATATATATATTTTTTTTTTATTAAAAAAAAAATGTACTTGCCAATGCACAAGTATGTCACCTACATTGGGTCGCAACCCGTAGTTTGAGAACCACTGACCGAGACCACACCACTGGTGTATAGTATACCATCTGTCTGTGGGCCTGTTCATGTCTACATCCAAGGTACTTCACAAAGCCACGTCTAGACGACAAAACAACGCTTCCTTTCGTCTATTTTAGCTCACTGTGGGAGCAGCACTGGGATCAGTTTTTAATATATATATATATATATATATATATATATATATATATATATATATATACTGTACAGCAGGGGTCTCAAACTCAATTTACCTGGGGGCCGCTGGAGGTAGAGTCTGGGTGAGGCTGGGCCGCATCAAATATTCCACAAAAAAAGGGTTTCAAGTATTCAAAAAAAAAGTACAACTGATCCAATCTTTAGCAATAACATTTCAGAACATGAACAGTTCTTCAGAACATGAACGGTTCTTCAGGCTTCTCAGTGGTGTCAGTGGACTCATCCACAGCTATGGAAATGCACTGTGCATTTTTTTTATTCTATCACAAAGCTGTGAGAACACTATTATTATCTTTTTATTAATATGGTTTTATTATTATCCTAAAGTAAGTTAATGTAGATGACTCAAAAGTATAATTGCCTGTATTATAAAAAAAATAGGTAAAAACCATATTATGCGTTTTCATCAATAAATAAATGCCCCACATTTTTTTATAGATTGGGGGCCCACAAATTGATTCTTTCATGGGGCCCAGAATCTCCAGCTACGCCCCTGGCTGGGACTCAGGCTGAACGCATATTTTCCCGTCCATTCACCTTTGAATTGCAGTCGACTTTTCTTTTACTGACCATCTTTGAAAACGCCATTTTTCTGCTGGCTGCCTGCTGGCGAAAATAGGTTGGCTACATTTATCTCACGGAGATAAAACTGGGAGCGAGTTTACTGTAGATGCGCTTTCAACTCTGCTCCGACTTGAACTGAAAGAGAGAGACGACATGCAGTCCGTGAAGACCCGCCCTACTCCCCTACTCTGCCTCTGATTCGCAGACTGTGGGTGAGGGGGGAAAACGCTGACGGGACGCGTATGTGATTGGACCAGACCCGTACACACAGACAGACAGTGTGGCAGTGCTGCCGGACATGCAGAGCACTGCTCGCACTAGAGAGAGATAGCGAGGATGCATTTGCTTCCACTTTACTTGATATCACTCCGGAATCACGTTTCAACCAAGTCACTAACATAACGTTGCTGACATGAGCCTGCGCTAGTGCGCTATGGTAGCCTACAAGTGATAAAATAAATAAAACTTCCAACTCTCGCGCAACGTCTCGGCAAACAGTAGCGCGCGGGCCGCATTAACACTAAACGTTGATGTCCAGTAGGGGGCCGCAAAATATCATCCTGCGGGCCGCAATTGGCCCGCGGGCCGCGAGTTTGAGACCCCTGCTGTACAGTATATATTTTAGAATTTCAGACCAAGCAGTTAACACTTGAACGCTGGTTCCACGACAGCCTATGACTTGTTTACGTCTGCTAATCGGTGACCAATCCTCCGTAATTAGGGGTGTAATGGTACACCAAAAACACGGTCCAGTACGTACCGTGATTTTGAAGTCTCAGTTCGGTACGTGTTTTCGGTACAGTGGTTTGGCTTTCCATGTTCCACTCAGAAATTAATAATCGACTTGTTAAAAATAATAAAAATAATTATATTAGATTAGACGGTACGTGTACCTTTACACCCCTATCCGTAATATATTAACTAGGGATGCACGATAATTACCGGGCCGATATCAGCAATTATGACGTCATCCCGATAAACCCGATAACATTATTGATAGCTCCAATAATATATAATGCATTTTTTGGTTAAAAGAAATCCGGTGTGGGTGGATTGGGATGAAGGGCGCTTGTTTTTGTTATAGGCTCCTCCCGTTTTGCCAGTACTGTGGTACGACTGATAGCGTGTGGTTTAGGAAGAGGGAGTTTTAGGAAGAGGGAGTTTTTCACAAATCCAGCGCTCCCTTTCTTGGCTGTGACGTAGTCATGTGACATTCAGAGGCAGCAGATAGTAAACAAAGATGGCGTCGTCAGACTTTTTCAAAGTTTCAGAGGAAAACAGTTCACTTGCTATTTGTAACAAATGCAGAAGTTCCACGAGGAGGGAAAGGGGCAACAAGCTATAACACATCCAACCTAATAAGTCACCTGAAACATCACCACCGCTACGATGGTGTATTAAAATCCGACGACGCCAAGCAGCTAAAGGCTAAGCTAATCCAAAGCCAGCTGCAAAGGAACTGGCGCGGCTTGTACCTAGGCTATTGACGAGGCGTTTGCAAAATTAAAGACATTTGACAGAGATGATTTGTCTGGTTTATTTAATTCTTTTTGAGGCGTGCTGTCCTATAAATGCAAAGTAATAGTTGTTTCATGGACCAAGACCACAACAGTCTCCTCTCCTATAGCGTCAAATGTTTTATCTGCTGACTAAGCACAATACCTGTTGGTTTTTAGTTCACTCATTGTTCAGGGAAACACATTGTTAATGACATTGACGGATTGTGCATTTTGTGATTGACTCAAATTATATTTATTTGGAAAAATAAATATTGTAACTGAGGGGTACAATTCCCTGACTGTATTGAGAGTATGGTATTATTAAACCACTACTTAGTTATGTACTTTAATTACTGGCCATACAGTACATGATATATCTGGTGAACACCCACACAAGAATACGACAATGACACCTAAAGTTCTATTTGGAGGGATTTATTATTATAGCAGCAACGGTAGGTTACAGAATGAGAATTATACTTGCGCTTGTAAGGCGAAGAACACTTAAGTAGGTCAAGAGCGTAAGTCCATGAGCATAGTAAGATGGGTATAACTGACGCCACCTGTAGCATAAGAATTACATAAGGCACACTCGTAGTCAGCTGGAGACACTAGGGGGGTTCCCTCCGGTTGTAAGCCGGCAGGGTAGAAGAATGTTCGGGATGCAAAGTCTGGATCAACGCGGAATAAAGAAGCTCCAGCTACGGGAGGCGGTACATTACTCCCTTGATCGGCAGACAAAAGCAACAGCTACAATCCAAGTATGCTCGACAGCATGGACGAAAGCCAGCCAGCCTCTGTGGTCCTAGAGGCGGGCTCGATGGTGCTCCTCACAGGGTAGATCCCACACAGCAGTGGGGTAGACGGTTCTCTGCTCCAGCAGCCACAGTACCAAAGCAATATAATCCAGCCGGAAAAGGCTCTGCATTCGCCGGTGTAGATTCTCCTGTGCACTATACTTCACATTAACTAGGTCGAACTTGACGTTATTTCACTAAACTCTGACACTTTTACTATCCTATTCGCACATATTATAAGTGCTCTATTTAGACGCAAGGTTGCTCACTTCATTTGGTCGTTGACTCGTGGTGAAGGCTTTACTAGTAATGAACGAATGATGAACTGAATGAACTGCTGCTGTTTCCACCTGCGCCGTATTTATACGTAAGGTGAATAATCTAGTGCCAACCTCAGTTCTGTCTCGTATTACTGCGCAAACCTGGACATGTTGAGACATGCCTTGGCGGTGGCTTTGAACTCGCCATTGGGGGTATGGCCGTTGGCGCCTAGGGGTCGCTGTCCAATAGGAGAACGAATATTATGGTCTGGCCTGTACCTAGGTAAAGGGATATTCCGTGTATATATACAAAGAATATACAAGGGATATCAAACGATATACAAATATTATGCAAGGTATCTCAAGTAACAAATATATATATTCGGTTTAATCTGACCCTTTGTAACAAATATAGTCACTTTATTTGAAGAGTCAAAACTGTTCTCTTGGCTTTGTTTTGTTCATAGTAGTAACGCTCATGTCATGATGAATCTGGTTAGGTCAAAACTACAGGAATATACATAAAAAGAAATTATAATACAATAAATATATATATATATTATCGGGTACCGACCTTGAGGAGCAGAAAGTTATCGATATCTGGGTAAAAAAATCAATATCGTGCACCCCTAATATTAACATTGATCTATGCACGGATTGCGCGCCTGTGTTAGAGCCATATGAAATCCGTTATTCTTTTCCAAATTCCGTTTTTTCCGTTTTAATATTTCAGAATTCTGTATTTTGCTTAGTACGCTCATTTTACCATCAGCAATAGTGTCTAATAAGTGGGAATGAATAAATGTCCACAATTTAATAAGATATAACAGTCCATTTAATAGGGCTGTCTTAAATACTTCGAAGCTTCGTTCGATGGGCATGGGATTTCGAATATGAAAATAAAATTTGATTATTAAAATAAAAAATATTTATTTTTGCAAAATCAACTCTGCCTCTCTTTGTTAACTACAACAAGCAATGCTGTTTGTTATTTAAGATGAGGTCGGACTCGGCACTGACAGATTTGTGTTCATTGTGCTGCTTTTATAAAGCCTCAAATGACGGCTTATAATATTTCATGAAAGCAAAGTGTTTTGTTTGTCTAAGATTTAAAAAGGTTTAAACTTTACAGCACTGACAAAGTTGAACAAAGTGCTGTACAAGTCCCACAACATCATTTTTTTTTTTTTTTTTTTTATATAGTTGATTCCATTTTTATTGCTCAATTCCGCGATTCCGTCCGCGATTCCATGATCGCGGATTCCATATGGCTCTAGCCTGTGTGTCTGTGTCTGTGTGAATCCCCTCTTACTGGGAAATGTTCCTGTGTCTTAAAACATTGAAGTAGTGTACTAGTGTGTGTGGCCTTTTCCCCTGTGATGCAGACACGATGCCAGACTAGTTAGAGTGTGATGGAGATGCCTGGTCCCTGCCAGGAGGAGGAGGGAGCAGTAGCGACCATGTCTGTTGAGAACTGCTTCCTTTTGTCTCTCTTTCTCTGGTGTGTGTGTGTGTGTGTGTGTGTGTGTGTGTGTGTGTGTGTGTGTGTAAGGGCCATTACAGTTTCGGACGAGGCCCCTAAATCAAGTCAGTTGTCGTTAGGAGGGGTTGAAAACATGCAGGAGCGTGCGCGCATATACACACACTGCTTGGTCAGGGTTACTTACATGCTACACAACCACGGATGCACGTACACACACACACACATACACAATGATTTCATTACTTCCGCTGGGTGCTCTGGTGGTTTGTTCGTTGCCTGGCGCTTGATGTGGCAATTGTTCGGGAAGTGAATGGAGTACGGTTGCAGCACCACCGATCCTTTTGGAAGTCAGAATAGAGGAAATTAGCTGCACATGGGGTCGTTTTTATAAGGGTTACATGAGGTTTACAGATGACGCTCGCAAGTTCAAGTTCAAGTTCTTTAATAGTTGTCATACAGAAGTACAGAATACTTTCATACAAAATGCTTCTTACTGTTACGCTCCAGAGACTGTGCTAGACAAGATAGTATCAAATAACATAATAACATAATATAGCATGAATTTAGAAGAAGAGAATGAGGTCACAGTGTTCGGTATAGACATATGTACAATGTTCTGAGTTACCATATAATATACAATACACAATACTATGCAGTGTACTAATGTACAGTACTATCTAGTGCAAAGCAGAAATGGGATGAGGTACAATTTTAGGTACAATTTACAGTAAGGTGTACGAGTTGTAGTGCAATCCTTCGTCCATAAATATAAAGTGTGGGGAGTGGGTGCTACAGTGTGTTTGTTTAAAGTGGGTGTGTGCTATAAAGTGTGTGGAGTGGGTGCTACAGTGTGTTTGTTTAAAGTGAGTGTGTGCGTGTGGATGTGTGTGCTATGTGCGTTTGGTGGTTGTTGTTGTGTAGTGTTCATTCATTGTTCGTTTAGCAGCCTGATGGCCTGGGGATAGAAGCTACTTCTGAGTCTTTCTGTGCTCGCCTTGAGACTCCGGTATCGCTTGCCTGACCGCAGCAGTTCAAAGAGGCAGTTGTTCGGGTGACTGGAGTCTTTAATGATTCTCTTAGCCTTGCCCTTGCAACGCTTGTAGTAAATGTTCTGGAGGGTGGGGAGCCCCCCTCCAATTGTGCGTTCGGCTGCACGTGTCACTCTTTGTAGTCTGCTTCGGTCTTTTGCAGTGCTATTCCCAAACCAGGAGGTGATGTTGCCGGTCAAGATGCTCTCTATTGTACATGAGTAGAAGTTCTTAAGGATCTTCTGGCTGACTTGGAACTTCCTTAGGCGCCTGAGGAAGTAGAGGCGTTGTCGTGCCTTCTTCACCACACTGTTAATGTGTGTGGTCCATGTCAAGTCCTCGGATATGTAGGCTCCGAGGTACTTGAAGCTGTTGACTCTCTCAACCGGTGCCCCGTCGATGCTGAGGGGGCTGTAGTCCTTGACCCCCGACCTCCTGAAGTCCACAATCATCTCCTTTGTTTAGCTGACGTTCAGGGAGAGGCTGTTTTCCTGGCACCATCCCGCCAGGACCTTGACCTCTTCCAGGTAGGCCCTCTCGTCGTTGGCAGAGATGCAAGCATGTCTCCTTGTTTTGACCGCCATCACGTGCACATTTGCTCACACACGTAAAAACATGCACACATACAACACACACACACACAAAGCACACAAAGCACTCCCTCCTCATCTAATCCACCTTTCTTGGCTGTCCCTGCTATGTTCGTTCTGCTCTACAGATCACAGCCTCCCACACGCACACACACACACGGCCCTCACCATTCCTCTGATCTCAAACTCGAGTGGGGGAGGCCCTGTGCTTTAATTAAACTTTGTAAGGTTTGTTGTGTTTGGCAGCGGTATATTAGTGTTTGTGCTTCTTTGGTCCCTGACTCATTTTAGTTTATGACCTCAAACAGGGGGCCTGCGTTCCTCTAGCATGGGGCCTGCGTTCCTCTAGCATGGGCCCTGCGTCCCTCTAACATGGGGCCTGCTCTCCTCAAACATGGGGCCTGCTCTCCTCAAACATTAATAAAGGGCAGATTTTCAGTTTTTTTTGTAGATACAGTAATGAATGTTGCCATCCGGACACATGCTATTGAAATAGGCCTATAAATTACCTTATTATGGCCAAGTCATACATCTATGGATCGGGCCAAATCTCCTCTTTCCAATGGCAAGAGTTAATCTGAATTTAGTACAACCAGGCGCCCATTACAGGGCATCAAAGACCATGAATGAAATCTACTGTAAGTACAGTTACTTTTGTATAATCTCCATAGCTCTGCCATTTTTCACCAGATTGCAACATGTTTTTTTTGTAGATGTTCACAGAAAGGTAAACAAACAATATACTTTGTATTTTATGGCAATAACGTTCAGGTTTGTTCAAGGTGTGAGATATAATCACGAAAATAACGTCAATATTCTTCGCATAGAATATTTTCAGCAGCTTTGACAGCGGCTGGTGTGAGCTGGGTAGTGTAGTTTTATGAAATGTCTACGTCCATCGAAAGCCCCGGGTTTCCTCTTGCTTAGGACTATAACGATTTCATGACTATTTCCGATGCAATGCGCCGAGATTTTTATAAACTCATTGGTAAACAAACATAGTGCTGAAAATATACACTTTGACTGCTGTTTTGACAGGGTTAGAACCTTTACTCTTGGTTACATAAAAAAACTAAAAGAAATGCAACATTAATTAATACATTTATGACGTGAAATAAATCTCAATCCGTTACCGATCGGGCTTAACACATCCAGCACCAAAAACGCTGTCCAGCGTTATTGCCCGCCTTGCGTTGTCTGCCAAGATCGCTGTACAGCGTTTTTTAGATCAATATTTCATTTTTTCTCCATGGCATTCATAATTCATCCAGCCAACCCCTGATGCCCTAGCGGGACCCTAGATGTGACTGCAACGGCTCAATACCGCCGCCTGGTGGATGGTCGGGCGAGTTACACTCTAGCAAAAACCGGAAGTGCCATCAGTGCATCGAGGAAATTCCTCCGGCAGTCACATCTCGCTACGGGACTCCTGACAGACACTATAGTACATATGGATTGCTTTCTAAACTTAATAATCGATATGATTTCGGCGTTTATTGCGCCATACAAACCGGAAATGGACCTAGGCGATCGGCGTCGAATAATTGGGATCTTTCACCGCCAATATATATAACGTTATTTTCAGCCCGATTGTTTATTCATTCAAACTAGGGCTGTCCCCAACTAAGGATTTGGATGGTCGACTATGATTGGCCAAAACTTGCCGAAAAAAATATAAAAAAAATAAAAACTTAAATTTTTTATTTATTTTATTTTTATTTTGTATCATTCCATTTGGGCTGTGGGGGGTGCTTAGTGTCTGAGTCGACTGAAGGCTTCTTGTCCTCTGCAAAAGCATGCAATTGGTCCACTGATGGATACATCTTGATATTTGTCTAGTCTAGTGTGTTCATTAGATGGGTGAAATCCTCTTTCAGTGCCTCTGTGCCTGTTTTCGTAGGCAGTTAGCCTCTGGTATGCGTGCCATTAGCGTTAGCCACGCTTCTAGGCCTCTTTTCTTTTGGAAAGAATGATAAAAAAAATAATAATAAAGATTATAAATATATATATATATATATTTTTATATATATTCGACTAAGAGGTTGGCCAGTCGACTACAGCTCCTTTCGACCGATTAGTCGACCAATAGGGGTCAGCCCTACTGCAAACCATCTGATCAATATATCACCCATACTACATAAAGCCGTTACTGATGATCAAGGAATTATAAACTACCCCCCCCCCTTTCCTCCACGCATGATGAAGCATAATGTATACATTTGAATTTTTTAATATAGCGTGTATGGGAAAGAAACGGCAATCGATAATCTATCATATGCGTTTGGGCCTATAACTAGCGTTTTTGGAATTACAGCCGAAAAGATTAAAAAACATACTTATATTCTCGAAGGTATTAACACAACAATGTATGAATGAAAAAGTATAACGTTCCCACATCCTGAACGATAGATAATCGATGTTGAATGGGCCATAGTAATGTCAATATAGCAATACAATTTAAAAAGTTATAGCCCTGCAAAGAAGGTAAACATCTCCATAGGCTTTTAACGGTGGCAGAGAGGGGTATGAGATGGGCACAACCCCCGGCGGTCAATGTGTTAACACTTTGAGTGCCAGCCACGACATGTCGTTATTTCATGCCCCCTGTTGATTGCCGCCGACGCTAATTGTTGTTATTTTTTATTTATTAGCGATCTGAATTCATATTTCATCAACCGAGTCTCCCGTTGGTACAGCAGCCCCTCTAGGAGCTCCGATGGGAAAATACCGCCCCCTATCGTCTATCCCTGTGTAACTGCAGGCCATTCGATTACACTGGTGGATCTGTGGGGGGGGGGAGCCTACTGGCTCCACTATGCTGGCGAGCCGTCTGATAAAGAGGGAAGTGATTGCGAGATGGAAAGCAGCCTGGAATATATATTTACAGCAGCCAATAATCGATCAATAAACGCGATCGATATTTGGAATGGCGATCAGGAATTGGAATAATCTTTTTGGAGAACATCTGATCTAAGGTAAGGAGTCTATGTTACCAGTTTTAGGATAATCAGAGCTGTTTTCACTGAGATAACAGCGTGTCCCGTATGTGTATATGTGTGTGTGTGTGTGTGTGCTGTTGAGGAAATAAGAGAATAGATTTCTCAGCTCGCTTCTATAGCGTGCATAAGTACACATATACTATCGATAATCTAGCGTTTATTTGAAAACGATTCATAAATAGGCCGACAAATGACAACGTGTCTAGTGTATTCGAGAATATTCCAATAAATGCCGTTTATGAGGGAATCTTTCTATTTTCCTGAAATTTTCGAGAAAACGATAGCTTTTCGAAATGCTATAAAACCGATAAAAAAAAATCCGTTTCGACAATGTTGACTGCAAACAAGTCATTGATAAGCAACGGGCAAACATAGATTATGCGTTTTTAACGCTATCATTGAAGTGGGTGGCGGCATTCAAGGGGGTAAAAAGGAAAACACGGCCGGCATTGAAAGTGTTAAGGGGTTAACATAAACACAGGCCTAGAAATTGTATACTGGATGGGATGTACAGCAGTGGAGGTTTCTCTATGACAACACGTGAAACACAAATTCACTCATAATTCATAATTATTATTAATTTACATATACCTATATATTAAAAAAAAAAAAAAAATATATATATATATATTTTTTTTTTTTAATTATTATTATTTATTTTTTTTATTATAAATGTTTTCCTCTGTAAAAAAAAAATGCCAGTGAAATTTTTTTTCTTCAAAAATTGCCAAAATTGACAGCTCTGAGCAGGCCTGCACTGCAGTATTGCCTGCAGTAATTATTCGTGAAGAAAACTTCACAGGTGTGACCCATTGTTAAATAAATAATAAATAACAGCGAATCAAAATAGGCTATTAACTTCATCTAAGAACGGTCTGTGCAGTTAAACTCTTGCCATTGAATGGAGGATTGATTGATTGACAGCCCTTGACATCCAATACACGGAGGTTGAATATGATTGGCAGCCTTGCAAATCCAATCAGAGATTTCTGCATTGCAAAGTCAAAATGGGTCCAGCTGCATGTGAGGAGGATAGGTTTAGCTCGGGCCAATCTCAAGTTTCTCAAGTTTCTTTATTAGTTGTCATACAGAAGTACAGAATACTTTTATACACAATGTAACATAAAGAAGCATTTTGTATAAAAGTATTCTGTACTTCTGTATGACAACTAATAAAGAAACTTGAGAAACTTGAGATTGGCCCGAGCTAAACCTATCCTCCTCACATGCAGCTGGACCCATTTTGACTATGTGAAAGTTGAGACTATGAGAAAGTTGTTGTTTAGTAGTTAGTAAGCTGTACAGCTATAACAAGTCAGGCTAAATTAAACTTTGCGCCAACATTAGGACCGAAGTATAAACCAGCAACTGAGCAACATGAAGAAGTGGATTTATGCATCTGGATCAGAAAAAACGTTGTGGATGAAAAAGTAAGTAGGCTACAGTGCTTGTATGCTAACAGTAGCTAGGCAGCTTAGCCTACATCACAATGATAATCACCAAGCTAACTTACTGTACACACTGTAGGGCTGGGCAATTAATCGAAACAGAATTGCGATATCGATTCATAGACCTATGCAATCTAATTTCTAAGTTATGACTATTTTCTTTTATTAAAAAAAAACGTTTTTTTTTGTTTTTTTTTTTTTTATTATTTTATCTGGGTTGAACATGATTTGTGGAACTCCCTCTGGTGTTGTGGTCGTGGTATTCACTGACCTTTGGGAAGTATTTCGACATGCACATGGGTATCTTAGTGGTGTAGTGTATCTTGTAGACCAGGCCCATTGCAAGTTGCTGTACTCTGTCGTCTACTCTAAGCCATCCTAGGTTGTCAAAGTGGACAGGGGTGAGGTGGGTTTTAGGAGTAAGGTCAAGCAGTAGTCTGACCAGTTTGTTTTGTGATGTTTGTAATCTTGTTTTTAGTGCCTTTGAGGTGCTTTGGTACCATGAGGTGCAAGCATAGTCGTAGTACCCTTGAATGAGTGCTCCTGTTAGAGTATTCAAGGTATTCTTGTTTACCAGAGAGGAGATCCGGTACAGGAATCTAGTTCGTTGGTTGACTTAGTTTTATTACATTGGATCCCATTTTGTCACAGGAAAGATTTGCCTCTATAGGATGGAACCCAGGTAGGTAATTTCATCTTTCCTTTTAAGATAAGATAAGATATTCCTTTATTGATCCCCTTGGGGAAATTCAGGCATCATAGCAGCATGGGGGAAGGGGGGGGGGGTACAGGTAGTGAAAACAACACAAGCAGTGTAAACAAATAGGTCAATATAATTTACTATCTAACTAACTGAAATATACATTATTCATTATTCACAGTATCACAGTATCCACATAAGGTGCAGTATGCATAAGGTAGTGTTATTGTCCTACTTGGGTTCCTATTAGTTCTAGGTCGATGTCTGGCAGCAGTCGCTGCCCACTGTTGTGGAGCCTGATGGCCACTGGTATGAAGGACTGTCCGAGGCGGTTAGTTGAGTGTCGGGGGGGTATGAGTCTGTGGCTTCCTTGTCACCTTCACCTAATATGTTTTGATCTGGTCAGGTGCGCTGTCACCTAAAATGTTTTGATCTGATCAGGTGCGCTGTCACCTAATATGATTTCATCTGGTCAGGTGCGCTGTCACCTAATATGTTTTCATCTGGTCAGGTCCGCTGTCACCTAATGTTAATATGTTTTCATCTGTGTCCACTGACCACTGACACACAGTGGGGGATGTTTTAAAAATATTATTTAATATATAATATAATATAATAATTTGTGCTTCACCTAAAAATTTGGTCAGCAGCCTCCACTGATGTACAGTATATAGCCAGTTCTCCGGAGACAAACGAGTAACTTCCTAAGCCACCACAGCCATGGCCACTCCTCAGCACCAAAGCTTCAAATCAGAGAAAACAAGCCTGAAATAGGTCTTACTTCAGTCCTTTCCTCTCTCGCTCTCATTACATTCCCCTCATTTATGGCTTGGAACGAGGAAGAGACTAATGTCTAAACTGGTGTCCGTCTGTCCGCGCGCATGTCTTCAGACTGAGGAAGGATGTTTTTTTTGTTTTTTTTTAGTAATAGTTGTTTGGAATGCCAGGCTGTGTTTTTGTGGGTGCTGGTCCAGACCCAGTCCGAACGTGGTTTAGAGTCAGAGGCTCCCACACTGGGTGGGACCCCTGGGACCAGTGCATTGTGGGTCATGGAGAAGGAAGCTCATATTATGGCACTGTGTTGCAATCAAGGATGGAACTTTTTAAGGATGTTGGCCACCGACCCAGTGTGGCAGCCATCTCTAAACTATCTCCATCGGCTCCATTCAGTTTCTAACTAGGAGCACAGGGTCCTTCCTACACAGGTATGGAACGTTTGGAACATTATTGGAACATTATTTTTGACATTTCCTGGTCTTTAAAACTATGAAAAAATAACTTAGCCATTAGAAGGTTTAGGAAAGGGCTGAAAATTCACAACATTGCAAGTTGCTACTACTGTAGCCTCAGAGGCAGACCTTTACATCATCCAGTATCTGGGATACTATTGGCTTAAAGTCACAGTGCAAAACAATGGCCAATACATACACAATTCCATGGATCATTTGTAGGGGTGTAACGATGCATCGAAATACATCGATCCTAATGTGACGATTCAACTGCATCGATTTGAAAATGTTAGAATTGATTATAATCGAAGAAAATAATAAAGTCTATTCATGCTGAGTGAATCAGCCACATTTGTGTATAATTTATTTTTTTGGAGAATTAACTGATTCGTAAAATTTATCGAATCGAATCGTGGTCAAATGAAGAGATTTCATGATGCATTGAATCGTTGCCTGAAGAATCGTAATCTAATCGTTGTGAGGTCGAATCGCTATACCCCTAATCATTTGGCATTAGCTCAGTGTGCCGTCACAAGTCATAGCAGTGTCTTCAACACCCGAGTAGAGGTCTCTGTGACCAGGTAGAAAGGCAGGCAACGGAAGATGGAAAGGACACCCGCTTCTGTAAGGTCCTGGTCTGGACCATTGGATTTAATGGTATTATTAATGAGCAAGTGACGACAGTGCATGTATCTTTCGGTGTGACAGTGTATCAGTGATGACAGTGTATTAGGGGTGGACGGTATAAACGGTATACGGTATAAACGGTATGAATTTGCTCTACGGTATGGATTTTGCCTATACCGTGTAACCGGTAGTGCAGCTCTAAAATAGCAATGACGTCATGTAACCACAGCGCGACTATTTCACTCGCATTTGCCCCTAAAAATAGATAGAATTAGTCATAGATAATAGATATGTGCGAACTGGAAAAAGTTATTTAGGAGGCTTCGCGCAGTGCCAGCCCCTCCCGCACGCATGTAAACACGGGTCTACTAGTAGTCTAGTGGGACGGGACGTCTCCCTGAGCTAACGTTAGCTTAGCTACCGTTACAAAATGACCCAGTCAACTATTCACTTTTAGTTTAATACATGATGAGGCATTGTCTAACCGAACGGTATCTAGTCGGCCAGCTACCGATAGCTCCTGACATCAACAAACGCTCCATCAAGTCTAGTAGAGAGTAGACGTGTATGATAGCTCCGTTAGCCGTTAGCTCACGTTAACCCAAGTTAGTTCACCGTTCAAAACGAAATGTCCCATTGAACTAAATAATTCACTGAGGCGTTGTATTAACGTTATATATCCGGCTAGCAGTAGCTACAGATAGCTCCTGATATCAATGTCTTATAACACTGATTCGATGCGTATTCGAGCTGAGGGCTTGCTGAGCACAGTTAAGTAACGTTATGCCAATAGGGTCCAGGTGCAGCGCCGGAGAATCCTGGCCGTAGCTCTGCTCGAGGCTACTCGAGTATAGGTCCAGATGCAGCTCTGGAGAATCCTGGCCGTAGCTGGAGGCTACTAGAGTACACACAGACAGTGGAGCTTGTTGCGTGGTGGCGATGTCTCGCAGATAATACAAGTACAAGTCTAATTATATAATATATATATTTTATAAAAAAAAAAAAAAAAATTATATAAAATTAAAAAAAAAATTTTATCAAAAACGATGATACCGTGATATATACCGTTACCGTCTATGCTTCAGATTATACCGTGATATAAATTTTAGACCATACCGTCCACCCCTACAGTGTATCTTTCAGTGTATCTGTGATGATGGTTGTATCTTTCAGTGTATCTGTGATGACACTAGTGTATCTTTCAGTGTATCTGTGATGACGGGTGTATCTTTCAGTGTATCTGTGATGACACTAGTGTATCTTTCAGTGTATCTGTGACGACAGTGTATCTTTCAGTGTGACAGTGTATCGGTGATGACAGTGTATCTTTCAGTGTGACAGTGTATCGGTGATGACAGTGTATCTTTCAGTGTGATAGTGTGTCATTGATGATGCTGAGCTGATGTTGGATGAAAATGGTAGAATCCAATTAGAAGTGCATCCATTCTATTAGTCTATTTCATTATTTAATTTTGAAGCCAAACTTTTAGGATTGAGTTAGCAGTCCCCCAACTACATGGTTTTCATCCATTCCAAAATTATCATGAAAATTAGGGAATTTCGATATTGGCTTTTTTACCGATATACCGATATTGTCCAACTCTTAATTTCCTATACCGATATCAACCGATACCGATATATGCAGGCCCCCCCCCCCCCCCCCAAAACGGCATAATTTCAGGTAACTAACATTACATATCTCTTGTCGTGGAATTAACGCAACATTATGCATACTTTTGACAATAAATCAAATCAGAATTTGCTCTTGTTTGCCTGGGTAAATAAAGGTTAAATAAATGTAAAAAATTAAAATAAAAAATCTTTTTTGTTGTTGAAAACTGATACCGATAATTTCCGATATCACATTTGAATGCCAATATCGGTAGGCCGATAATATCGGACATCCCTAATGAAAATATAAGTATCTAGGACCCTTTAACAGATTCTGTCGCACTGTCCCAATAGTATACTAATGGTTAATAACTCTGAGCCTCTTCGAGGAACGATTGAACAGACGAAAGCCCGGTGGAACCCCCCAGCCCAGCCCCCCCCCCCCCCCCCCCCCCCCGCCTTAGGCCCGAGTTTAGAATCGGCAGAGTGAAGAGTTTGGGGTAAGACTGCGGGGAATTGGGTCGTGGGGGCGGGTGTCTGTGGGTTCTGGGGGGAGGGAGGAGTTTCTGGTTTGTACAGAGACGGCCTGCCGCTAGACCGCTTACTCCGGTTCCTCCCTAATTACAGCTCTGCTGGAGGACAAGGCCAGGCATGCTGTGTGTGTTTCATGTATGTGCACTATTCACACACTGTACTCTTCATGGACACAAACTATGTCTAATAACCACAGAGAAGACGTGTGATACATATTTGTGTACCATTTGTAATAACCACTAGTGTTTGAAATATGTATGAGGATAGACTGGTCACAGGAATTTGTGTGTGATTTGTATAATGTGCACTATGTATAGTAATGTACAATAATGCGCGTTGTCTGTGTCTGTTCGAGCACTACAACACTGACTTATCCCCACAAGCAAACGTGAACACAAGTGTCAGCTTGTGCAAAGGATTACCTGATTCAGGTTACCTCGCATCATCGAAGCCTACTTTACATTAGAGTTTAATTGACTCTAAATTTAGCTCAGGATGTGTTTGCTCGTGTTTGATTTTGAAGTGTTGGAATTCTCCCCAATCTAATTGCACACACAGTCACACATACATACACACAGAAACTTGTGGGGTCTATTTTTGGTTGTGAAGCGGCTGAATTGAGAGGTTCTTCCTACGCCTGAATCTTCTGCACTTTGAAGTCCTGTGCCGACTAAGTGGAACTTCCAAGTCATTTGGTTTATGGTTCATTCGCAAAGCACAATGAATGAGCTCAGTGGAACGCTTATTATAAGCCTCATCTTTGCTCCTAAGCGCACTACATATTACTTCTCAAGCCTGGCTCCATTTTAGATGCAGTTTGCTTGTTTGCTTGCAAGTGGAACTGGGTGAACTGCTCCCTAACGTCGCCCTCGCTGCAAAAGGTTATTTCGGGAGTCTCTAATTACGCAGGCGGAACTGACTTCGCTTCTCGACAGCTCACCCACACTTACCGCTGGCTAGGCTAGCTGGAGAGCCACCCAGCTAACTATAGGTTAGCTATATTCCTTGTTAGCTACAAACAAAGGCTTGTCACCTTTTTATGCTAGGGAACTAGCTATTGTTTGTTTTGTTAGCGGCGGGGGGGGTTGGGTTTGTTGGTTAACATCGTAATCAAAGGGTGACGTATCTTTTTCTCTTCTAATATGTTCTTTCTCTCTCATTTGTCCACCTTTCTCTCACCCTCTCACTCTATCCCTTTTTCCCCCCATTTAATGTTGTGAACATTTAAAATGAATAAATCGAAATAAATGATACAAAATTTACATGATTTTTCATGACATATTGTATTGTGTCAATATCAGAAAGGTCCCTCAGAATATTGTGACATTTATTTTTTCGCCATATTGACCCGGGAAGTTTCCATACTGTTTTTTAAATGCTATAATAGCAGCCTGTTGTGCAGAGTCCAGTGTGCTATTGACAAAGCACTTGATGCCCGGTGGCCAAACACGCTGCTAACCCCTCCCATCACCTGCAACCACTGCAACCAATCGGATTTTCACGTGGCCTCTCTGTCGCACTTGCGAAGGCGTCGGCATGTTTACAAAACTGTTTACGTTCTTGACTCGACAACCTCAGTCAGGCACTCGCGTCCTCGCTAACCAAAAATCATCTGGAACCAAATTGCCTTTGCATGAAAGGCCTGAGCCTGGCTGTGGCTGTGGCCGCATTCCAGTGTCTGTTGGAGGGTGTGTCTTCGACCCGGGCTCTGTGTGTTTTCCCACGTGTGTGTGTGTGTGTGTGTCTTTCTGTCTGATAAGTGGAACTTTGCCACGATGGAGATCTTTGCTCTGGCCTGACTCAACCCCCTCTTATCTGCTGTGCACTTCTCCACACACGACACACACACACACACACACACACACACACACACACACACACACACACACACACACGCACACTCTCACACAGACTGAACTAACACAATTACCCATGGTGCAGTGCGTTCACTTGGGTCACCAAGCCATACCTGTAGCCCAAAGGACTCATTGTGTTTTCAAAACACATTTAGCTGAAATGTTTGTTCCCCAGTGGAGCAGGCTACCACCACCGGCCACATCGGAAACCATTTTGTTGTTTCCTTTTCCTTTTTATAGGGGGGGGTGGGGGGGGGGGTGTCTTGGTTTGCCATATTTTAGGTTTACATGATGGTAACAATTATGTTGAATTGGAGTCATCTTCCCTCCTATCTTTAAAAGAAGATTATAAGTATAGTATTAAGTAAAGTATATATTTTTTTAAGGTTTAGCAAGTAACTCCCTACTATAGGCTTCTTATGCAACAAGGAATGGGATATGTATATGGGTCCGGTTGGGGGTTGTGATGGATGGGGGTTGCTAAGGCAACTCCACTCACGTGTGTGTGTGTGTGTGTGTGTGTGTGTGCGCTCGCTCAAGGGGAATTAAAGTGATAATTAGGCCTAGCTAAAGGCCTTGTCCACAGCATAGCCAAATATAGGTCACAGAGCTAAAACAATGAGACAAGCTGTCAGACCCCTAACCAGGGGACGGCAGTTGTTCAACCATAGCTGGCACTGGAGTCTAGACTCATTCCGATTGGTTCCACTGAAGCCTAAGGTGTCTCCGATTGGCTACGTATTGTCACCAGTGCTGTCAATTGGTTTGACGTGGCTTTCTGATTGGTTGAACATGGAAAAGTGGCCAATGGGTGATCTGGATGATTCTGAACTCGAGGCTAACGAGGTAAAACCAGGAGAACTGCATCTCTCAATAGTTTACCTTTAGTGGTTTGGGCTGTGCTATTTTTATGGATTTTTATTTTATTTTTATCATTTGAGCTTTCATTTATGCAAGAAAGATTCGATGACATCACTTGACTCAACGACACACTCCGACTCATGGACTCTTTAATAAAACCCTCAAAAACAAACGTTGCACAAGACAGCGTTGTGGTTCGGGTGAACATGAGATGGAAGCACCCTTTAGGAGATACCTGGGACCTTTAGTCAAGTGGAAGCACCGTTTAGGAGATACCTGGGACCTTTAGTCAAGTGGAAGCACCGTTTAGGAGATACCTGGGACCTTTAGTCACAATAGGAATATTGTCTCATGGAGCGAGGGGAAGGGGCCGAGGGACAAACTTAATAACATTGATTTCCTGAGGGTGCTTCTGAAAACATCTCCACAGTCAAGAGTAATCTGCTGCTTACTGTCTGGCATTAAGTAAATTTTTGATTGCAACCTGCATGTAGCTCTAACGTTGGGGGGGGCATTCAACAAGTGGGAACGTTTTAATAACTTTGGAGAATAGGTAGGGGTGGGCGATATGACCATATTAAATAAATATCGCGTACAGTTCATTAACGATACACTTTTTAAACGTAGACATCGTGATGTTTTGCATAAACCCTCACGTCTGTTTCTAAGCCGCCGCGGCTGAGATGAGACTTGCCTTACCAGCAGCGCTTCCTCTCGTCTCTCCCTCTCACAGACACACACACACACTCACCCAACTTACGTCACGTACACGCACGCATACACACACACCCAGAGACAGAGAGGCGTGTTTGTTGTGTTTGGAGGAAGAGAGAAGCATTAAATCAAGCATTTTTAAGTGCTTTAGAAGAAATGTCAAAATATCGTGATGTATATCGTGTATCGTGACATAGCCAAAATATTACGTGATATCATTTAGAGGCCATGATATCACCCAGCCCTAAGAATAGGGACAGTTGATATGAAGGGTCTGTTCAGCACCTTGCTATTCACTTCAATGTCTTCTCGTCTTTCTGCCTGTTGAACAGACTCGAAGACATCTGCAACACACGCACACACACACACACACCGTGAAAAGACGCCCGCCGGCCCCCTCTCTCCAAACATGTGGGGCCGCCAGTCGGTCGTAGAATCGGGCCAACTCAGCAGTTCAGGAGGAGAGGAGGAGAGGAAAGGAAGGGAGGAAGGAATGGTGGCTCCTGTCCTCTGATGTATTCTCCCTAGACTCCCTGAGACAATGGACATGGACAGTGCCAGTGGAAAGACTACAGCAGATAGTGGCGTTTGTGTGTGTGTTTGTCAGTGCTTCCTCAGTGAATTTGACTGTTTATGTTCATTTTGTTTGAGAAATTTGATATGACATAGATGAGAGCCAGGAGAGTGTGTGTGTGTGTGTGTGTGTGTGTGTGTGTGTGTGTGTGTGTGTGTGTGTGTGTGTGTGTGTGTGTGTGTGTGTGTGTGTGTGTGTGTGTGTGTGTGTGTGTGTGTGTGTGTGTGTGTGTGTGTGTGTGTGTGTGTGTGTGTGTGTGTGTGTGTGTGTGTGTGTGTGTGTGTGTGTGTGTGTGTGTGTGTGTGTGTGTGTGTGTGTGTGTGTGTGTGTGTGTGTGTGTGTGTGTGTGTGTGTGTGTGTGTGTGTGTGTGTGTGTGTGTGTGTGTGTGTGTGTGTGTGTGTGTGTGTGTGTGTGTGTGTCCGTCATCTTCGCCACTAATGGAGTCAGTGGGGCAAAGTAGAAAACAACACACTCAAACACACACACACAGGAAGCAGGCCGTTCCGCTACGTGGTTGTTGTGTAAAAAGAAAGAAGGGTGTGTTTGGTTCAGGTGCCGAGGCCTGTTCAAGCCTGCAGAGCGGTTACCCAATCACACCCGGGGAACAGGGGACCCTGCTGGGGAGCTGGGACTGACTGCCCCCTGTGTTCAGACACCTCCCTCACACCCTGACGCAGCACTAGGAAGTTTCAACGCTCCATGATAACGGGACCTTGTGCTGACATGGCAATATCATTATCTACCGATGATGTCACTTTTCACCTCAGGAATTATGGCAGACAGTGACTCCTAAAATGCTTGTAAATGATCTAATTCTATTCTAACTGGTATTATTGTAACTTTAAAAGGATCTCATCATTTTATTCTATCTGGTATATTGTACGGTTGGTAACCAAGAAATTTTCTTTCGCAGCTCACAAGATGAGATTCTCTTGTCTGAGATTTGGTTATTATTCCAGCCAGGCCACACTACTGAATGAGTGTCTTCCGATGGCAACTGAATAGCGGGGGAAGCGCTTTCTCTGTGGTTTGTTTGAGTATCTTTCTCTTTCTGTTTTTCTTTCTGTTTCTTTCTTCCTCTCTTTCTCTCTGCATTGTGTTTTTTCATCGGTGGATAAAACCGTCAAGGCTTTGCGGCCATTATAGTTGTTGGTTATCCATCAAAATCTGCACTATCTCTTTCCACCTCGGTTGTGAGAATGAAAAACTCTGTATTCCTTGTGGCCGGCCCACTGGATGACTGGCTGGCCTGGTAGCCATCAGACAGGGAAAATCACCAAATAACTTGACTGGAATTTGAGAGAGAGAGAGAGAGAGAGAGAGAGAGGAGATAGCGATGAACGTTATTCTTCTCTTTCCTCTATTCTGTTTGATTCTACTGTGTCTGTAGAATCTGTGTGCTCGCCTGCTGATGGAAAAGCCTGCTTGTCTGTGTTGTTGTGTGTATTTCTGTGTTTTCCTGTGTATGTGTGTGCCTAATCCTCCTAGGCAGTGCCTGGTGTTTATCACCTGCAGCTCGGAGCAGATTAGCGGGCAGCTCTGGATCAGCTCACCGCCTGTCTGGGTGGAGAGACCACACTAGACCAACGTCTCCCCCAGGCTGCCTAGCTCTACACGAGCAACCTTTCTGTCTTCGGAACTGAATGAACACTTGAGACAAAGAACTACAAATGTCATAAATTTGTCAAAACGGACTTGTATGTTTCCCCTGTCGCAAGGTGTTAATGACTGTCTCATTTAATGGGGCGAAGGTAGAGCAGTCTGGTAATCAGAAGGTTCCTGGTTAGATTCCGGCTCCTCCCAGCAGCGTGTTGAAGTGTCCTTGAGCAAGACACTTAACCCCCAACTACTCCCAATGAACAGGTTGTCTCCGCCGTGAGTGTGTGAGTGAGTGAATGTGAATTGATTGTGAAAAATTATTGAAGTAACATTCTCTTGGGTTTTCAATGCGTTTCGTACCAACAAGGCACTTTGCAGTAACTAACTTGATTGCGCACTTTGAACGCTAGACCTGACAACGACTGGCCGATGGAGATGGAGGTCGTTCAAACCAGGCCAGTCCGCGCCAAGCCACGATAATGGTGAGCAGCTGGCAGCAGGAGGCTGAGAGGGGGGCGGAGAGGTCAGGACGGGTTGAAGTGTTGGGTGTCACTTTCTGTGGTCAGTGTGGTCAGTCGAGGCTGTCCACTCTGCAGTTGTGGTGAAGAAGGACAACTATAATATTCTGGTTGATGGACACTGATCGAAGATGGGCCTCTAGACTCTCAAGGCTGCGTTCAGATCCAAGTAGACACGTTCCCTCCCCTTGTTGCCCCCCTATATTAGCTGCTCCCTCTAATGAGACATTCTTGACGTGCAACAAGAAAGCGACTAGCAGAGAACTAGCCAAGGATGAAGGGCGAAAAAACACCACTAGCTCCATTTTAACAACCTGGATGCCCTTTTCAAAGGGTGCGTCGTGAACAGAGAAGGGAAAATAGGAAAGGAAGTCATTAAAAGTATCAAAACTAGAAGTTGCCAATATTGGCTACTACTCGTTTATATGCATAATTCTTGGCCATTGTACTTTTCTTTGATTCTGCCTGGATTCAGTGGCCCTGTGAAGCATTGGATTGTGAGATACAATTCATGCTGGATATCAATATCTCACCATAACCGTAACATCAAATGGTGCACTCTATTTGATTATGACTATGACCAACAGTGTCCAGTCTATAGAAGCTATTAGGAATGAACTGTTCTCCCTTTTATTCTCTCCAGCGCTCCCAAAGTGAGTCCACACACTGATCATAGCCAGTAGCCACACAGGACACATTAAGTACGTTCCCTTAACCGAACGATGCGAGGCGAATCCAATTGAGCGCAAATCTTTTTCACCCCAGGGACGTGTTAAATGTTATTTGAAGGTGTAAAGGGATTGGTGTGTGTGTGGCTGAATCACATTGATGGACATCTTTTCACAATTGATTTCTCACAGTTTGCACCCCAATGAAGACCTGAATGGTAAATGTTCTTTTTTATTATTGTTGTACACAACAAGCAAGGTAAAAGAAAATAAGCGTTTTAAGTATTAGTACTTTAAGTACTTAATTGGTAGTAAATGCGTGTTTGTGTTCCTGTTCCACGCAAGAGTGCCTCCAGTTTTGTTTCCTCTTTCATGTGATGAGCTCTCTGTAACCTTTATAAAATAAATAAAATGCAGCGGCATGTTGGCTCAGTGGTTAACACTGCTGCCTCACAGCCAGAAGGTTGTGGCTTCAAGCCCTGGTGCGAGGCCCCGCGTTTTCGCATGGATTAGTCTCTATACCGAGCAGCATACCATGGTCTCTATACCCAACTAGGGCTGACCTTTTTTTTGGAATTCGAAGCTTCGGGGCCGAGATTCTATTTTAATTCGAAGCTTCGAGATTAAAAAAAAATAAAAATAATATAATTATTCTTTTTTTTATGTTGTGGGAATTGTACAGCACTTTGTTCAACTTTGTCAGTGCTGTAAAGTTTAAACCTTAATCTTAGACAAACAAAACAATTTGCTTTGATGAAATATTGTAAGCCGTCATTTGAGGCTTTATAAAAGCAGCACAATGAACACAAATCTGTCAGTGCCGAGTCCGACCTCATCTTAAATAACAAACCGCATTGCTTGTTGTAGTTAACAAAGAGAGGCAGAGTTGATTTTGCACAGATTTTTTTTAATCATTCATATATATATATATATATATATATATATATATATATATATATTATATATATTTTTAATCGAATTTTATTTTCATATTCTAATCCCATGCCCATCGAACGAAGCTTCGAAGTATTTAAGACAGCCCTATACCCAACAGTATGTTTTCATACGCAGAACGTGGAAAGAGAATCTTGTTCAGACATGTAAACTAAACACGGAAGGATTACCGTCTTCTTACAAATGGAAGGCACATGTTGTATCCTATATTTGCTATCTGTCACTCATCTGTCTCTCATTCTCCATCTCTCTCTCTCTTTGTCTTTCTCTCACTCTGTCAATTTATCTCACTCTTTGTCTGTCAATTTCTCTCTCTGTCTCTCTCTATCTCACTCTCTCTCTCTCTCTCTCTCTCTCTCTCTCTCTCTCTCTCTCTCTCTCTCTCCCTCTCCCTCTCCCTCTCCCTCTCCCTCTCCCTCTCCCTCTCCCTCTCCCTCTCCCTCCCTCCCACACCAACAGAAGGTGGGACAGGTGGTGAGGTAGTGAAGCCCAGGTCTGCCGCTGGGTGACTCTGCGTCTCTTGGCTTCAATCCACTCCCTTCCAGAACCTGTTCCTCCTGCAGTCCCCTTCTATTTATCTCTCGTCTGTATATTATTCTACTGGATTGGGTGGTTTTTTAGCAGGTTTTTTCCCCATCCGTTTATGCTCTCAAGCTCAATCCTGACCGTTTTAAGACTTCATAATCCAGCCGTTTTCTTTGAATCTTCTTCTGATTTTGAACTTGTCTATTCAAATGTCATCGTCTGGTTTGTGTCTGGGTTCCACATGGGGTTCCAGCTGGGCGTGTCTGCAGCCTGCTTCACAGCCTCCTCCTGGGGCAGGTACGGCAGTGAGGAGTCTGGCCGACCTGAACCCCCTACCACATGTGTTCTTCTAACGGTTGGAAATATTTAGATGAAACGGCACAGACTTGGCTGAATGAAAAGCAGAACTGATGCTGGTAGTTACCTACATACACCCAACAACAGTACTTTTCCCTGGGAGGGGGAAGCAGTGTAGACTTGACGCGGAGAAGCAGGTCTTGTAGAGGAACACAAGACCCGTCTCCCCAACCCCTCCTCAAATGCCTCCCTCCTCCTCTTCTTTGGCCTCCCACACACCACTCTCTCCCGTTTGTCAGACCCCCCCCCCCCCCGCCACGCTCATCTCTCAACAAGCACACACGTGGGAATTGAATCCCCCCCCCCGCCCAGTGTTTGACACCATGTCGTCCTCTACCGCATGGTGCAATGGTTTCGGTTTCAGGTAGCTAGCAGCGTAGACTACTGGAGTGCGAAAATGTAACTCTTGAAAATGTTCGCTACTCCTAACATTAGCTAACGTCAGGTCTAATTGCACACTCTGTGACGTCACGGTCTTTGATGTTGTTAGCTAGCATTAGCGTTCGGCGGCTGACGCCGGTTCTGGCGGTAACGCTAGCTACGGTCAAATGCGGATGCATGCTTTGCACCGTCAAGTACGCACGCGGGACTGAGCAATGGCAAACACAGGGGAAGAAGACATTTAATACCTTTTGTTCATTGCTATTTTTTATCCTCTCTCTCAGTCTCTCTCTCTCCTTCCCTCCTTTCAGTATTCTTCCCTTCCTCTCATATCTCTTCCTCCTCCAGTGCTCTCGTAGGCCACACTATGACCTGAAGAAACATGATGTGTATTAATAAAGCTAGGTGGGGGTTGAGTGAGGGGGTTGTGGGGGGCTATGGGGAGTCTTAACCCTGCGACTGACTGCTCCCCACCCTGTAATACGGAGCAGAGCAGGCGAGGCAGCCTGCCCCGCTTAACTGATCCCAGATGTGCTAGGACCCGCGTGCGGCGGTAACGGCCTATGATGAGGAGGGGGGGAGGCGCAGAGGCAGGGCCTCGCTGAGTGAGCAGTGGAAGTATTAAGAATCTACCGGTCTGGCTGAGGCACACACACACACACACACACACACACACACACACACACACACACACACACACGTCAAAGCCTCGGAGACTTAATTTGTTTTGTCCTTTGCGATCTACTGGAAACATGTCCTAAACTCCAGTCTATTACTAATCCACTTGTTGACAGGTCTGTCAGAGGAGCGGTTTTGGTTAATTCGTTTTTTTTTTTTTTTTTTTTTTTTTTTTTTTACAATGCTAGCATGTACTCTCTCGCCTCTGGCACCTATTCTAGACTTGAGTCATAAAGAGGTCATATGTTAATCAGGTGCGTGCGTGTGCTTGTGCATGTTGATCGACATAAAAATATTTATATAAAATTGGAATGAGAAGGCTGTCCTGTCCAACCTATAAACATGTGGGGAAATTACAATCCCTTTTTTATAATCTCATTAGCAAGTAAATTGCAGTTATATGTGAATTGGAGAGGATTGACTCTGGGAGGTGTGCGTGTGTGTGTGTGTGCGTGCACGTATGTGAGTGAATGCCTGTGTTCATCTTCCACACACCCTCACATACAGAACAAGGAACCGCTGGAACTTCCAGTAATTTCCTACCCCGCGTCTGCAGCTGTCTGTGACTGGGCACGATCCCTCTCCAAATTTCCACCCGGCCCCAACCAGCCCTCTAAGAATGTCAAATATGTTTGCTTGTTTAAAAAAAAAAAAAGAGAGACAGTTTATTTTTTCCTGAATTCTCCTATTCCATGTTAGCTGAATGTCTTGGCAGTAGCTCTGCTCCATATATACACACATGCGTACATATGACCTCCCTGTTGCTTTCAATAGGGAGTAGAAAGGCTTTTCCTAATTTCTTGTTCTTCTTTTATATTGAGAAGGATGTAGTCTAGATATGTTTATTAAAGGTGCCATAGTACGTGCCATTTTATTTGTTAAAATAAGTGTTAAGTAACTACATTCCAGGTCAGTAACATGGGTCTCTCTACTGCAGTAAACGGAAAATACAGTTTCTGGTATCCTGTTCCCACTTCATCCAATCAGGAGAGAGAACTCCACAAAGTTGGGCGGGGGGGGGGGGGGGGGGGGCGTGAAAAACATGGCGGCTTGCTTGTAAACATTCCACCTTTTTCCACCTAAACGGTTCACTAAAATATGTTTCTGATGACATTTTTAGATATGCATTTGCTGAATATTAATTGGGAGGTAGAGCAGTCGTCTGGTAATCTGGAGGTTCCCGGTTCGATTCCCGGACAGCGTTTCGAAGTGTCCTTGAGCAAGACACTTAACCCCTGACTGCTCCTTGAGCAAGACACTTAACCCCTGACTAGGGCTGCACGATTTTGGGAAATAATCTAATTGTGATTTTTCTGACAGATATTGCGATTGCGATTAAATTTGCGATTATAATTTTTTATTTTTATTTTTTTTAAGCAGCCCCACAGAGGTTTATTGTAAAATGGGGCTTGCATCTGGCCTACGCGGTGGGTCTGTTCGGGACACCGAGCTTGAAAATGTTTCTTTTTACCTGGGAATCGATACCGGTACCCAACGGTACCTTTTTTCTGTACTTTACTCTCTCTCTCTGAAGTCTAAACTTCACAACACAATCTAAAACCCCTTACCTCCCTCTCCCAAACCGTTCCTACAATTTGTCATGCAACATACAACATGATGTTGCATGATCATGTATATTTATTTTGTATTATAATTTATATGTTTAAATATCGACATTATCTGGCAATCCTCAGTTAACACTTTCTATGCCACTCACGAGTTTTCTCGGGATTATTAATATCTCGTTGAAAGCCACTCACGAGATTTCTCAGATTTCTATTTTATTTTTTTCCCGATCTGAAATCACATTGCATCACGCGAGCCTACCCTAGTCTACCCGAGTGCCGCCGGCGATCAGATGTGGAAAAAAGCGCCCCCTATCGTCTCCCAGATGACATAAGGGATTTTGGAATGGACTCAATGAAAATGGATGGGGGAAAAAATCCTGTACTCTACATTTTCCAGTCCACTGATGCAGCCGGGGTTATCAGAGTTCATTCTGGAGCCTCTGAGCCCTGCGGAATCATGTGTTCTACTGTATCACGTTGGATCTATACACTTATCGATTTTTTCTAATGGTGATCAGGAATTGGAATATACCAGTTGGATACCATCTGATGTCAGGTAAGGAATCTATGTTATCAGTGTTAGGATAATCAGACTCATTTTGATGAAGATATAAGCTGTTTTGTGAAATGTTCTCTATCGGTTTCACTGTAAAAATCCAAGAGGAAATGAACACAGCGATTATCCGTGCGCGGCTCGAATGGGCGTGCATGTACGTATAATATTGATCATCTAGCGTTTATTTGAAAACGATTCATAAATAGGCAGACAAACATCAACGTTCTGGAATATTCCAGTAAAAGACGATTCTCATAGAATGGCCCAGAATGGACTGTTTTTTACCTCAAACGGGTGCTTTTCAAAATGCTCTCAAACGGAAATGAAGCGATAAAAAAACAATCTGCCTTGACAGCACTGACTGGAAAAGGATTCTTTGATAAGCGACGGGCAGATTAGACACACAGCCATAATTTAAAACATAGATTAGGCGATATTAACGATAACATTAAAGTGGATGGTGGCATTCAAGCGCTAACTCTGGCGCCACCTGGTGGCACTGAAAGTGTTAATACTATCAAACTCCTCTGATGTCAGACCAGATATGAGAAATTATGTAAAAAAAGAAGAAAAAAAAACGTTTATTATTATAATTTTTTTGTTGATTTGCTAATTGCATAATTTCAAATCGCGATTTTGTTTTAAAATCAATTAATCGTTCAGCCCTACCCGTGACTGCTCCCGATGAGCAGGTCGGCACCTTGCATGGTCGCCTCCGCCGTCGGTGTGTGAATGTGAGCGAATGGGTAAAATGTGAGGAACAAATTGTAAAGCACTTTGAATAAATAATAATAATGCAGGACCTGTTCCGAGGTCTTTAAAAGCGCTATATAAATGCAGCCATTGATCTGCAACGCCTAATTTGACAGGAAGTTAGCCAAAATACCCATATCGCTTACAGAAATGTTTTTTTTTTTTTAAACTTAATTTTTTAGCGTTTATCGCTTTTCTGGTCAAGCATGACCGACAGAAACAGGTTGAAAATGGGATGTAGAGCAGGGGAAGACATTCTGAGAAATGACGGCGGGTCCGGGAATCAAACTCGTGTCCCCCAGATCCGTGACAAGCACGGTTTTCCCCGACGCAGAAATAGCGCCGAGATATGCGGTGAGCTACGGGAGCTCCCTACAGAAATGTTTTAAGGTGGATACTTCTACATGGTTTTATTTGCTTGTTGTGTTGGGAACTACAGTACGATGCTAACGGAGCCTCTGATCCTGCTCTGGTGCTTTGTTTACGTTGGAGGGAATTAGCCGCTTGCATGTCGCCTCGACATGTTGTATCAAGACTTGGAAAGACTATTCACAAAATGCAATGAAAATGTATTTGTCTTGGTGACAACGGCGAAGCAAAAGTGGCTATTCCTCCCACCACCCCCCCCCCCCCCCCCCTTCCTCTATGTGCTCCTAAATGAGTTATTTTACATTGTAAATGTGGAAAACTATGCAAGCCTAAAGAAGAACACAACACCTCCACTGGACAATGACCCTTTCACTGCAGGCCTACTGTATTGTACTGGTAGCTTGGTTTTTATCTCGGATCGCTCTGCTCTGTCATGTGCTGTTTCTAGTCTCCTCTGTGCCATACTGATACTGTGTGTGTGATGTGTGTGTGTACAGTGTGTGTGTGTGTGTGTCTGTCAAGAATGAAGCCCACCACCACTATAGCAGCCAGTGACCTAATGTAAAAGGCAGCAGGGCAAGTGCTCTCTCTCGCTCTCTCGCTATCCCTCGCTCTCTCTCTATCCCTCGCTCTCTCCCGTCTCGAGTCGACTGTCACTGAGCACTTTGTCACGCTCTGGCAGGGGAATACCATGACGGAGGGGAGAGCTGGAGCATTTTTCTGGGGGTAGAAAGACGGTCTGTGCTCTGGTCAGATGCATAGATGGAGCTTCTAGGCTGCAGGCCAGTGGCTGTTTCACCGTTGCACTCAAGAAATATAGGACGGAGAGCATTAGTTCCTAACTGGGATGACTGCTGAAAATGAATGTAAAGGAATGTGCAAAGCTGTAAAGGAATGTGAATCACTACCCACCTTCAAAAACACTCTCAAAGAACACCTACGGGAGACTGCAATTCAAAACTGGCCCCTACAAATGTCCTAACCCAGTTGTACAATAAAGACCAAGCATGGCTTTGTCAGTATTCCAATGTACCCAACCCCCCCCCCCCCCCACCTCCAATATACAGCCCCACCCAACCCCACCCCACCTACCCAACCTCCTCCAATGTACAGTTTCTATGTCAAATGTAGGTCAGTATTCCAATGTACAGTGTCCCCCCCCCCCTCCAATGTACAGCCCCACCCCACCTACCCAACCTCCCCCAATGCACAGTTTCTATGTCAAATGTATATACACTCTTTTTCTGGATTTTTTTTAGTATCACAAACAGTACTGTATTTGAAAATCTGGTATGTCATAAATGTATAGATGTAGCAGTACTGTCTATCTGTATGTCGTGTGTGTCATATGATTAATTGAAAATGGAGGACCCTGATGGAAACAAGACGAAAGTCTTTCTCAGGTCTGCATCCTCTTAACAATTGTATGTATTGAGCTGTACTGTACTGTACCCATTCTGCAATCTGTTAATAAACTTTTCAATCAATCAATCAATCAATGACCTGCAGAGAGAGAGAGGCGGGGGGAGTGGGGGGGGGGGGAGGGAGAGAGAGCGAAGGGACTGGTGTGTGAATGTGGACATCCAACAAGATTGATCTGTAAAACAGATCACCTGAATCAATCAAATCAAAACGGATCACCTGATCCCATAATGTGAACTAATGTCTAAACACATTACATTTTTATTGACTGAGTCAGCCCTGTCACATTTGTGTACATTTTAAATTAAACTGCATCCAAGTAAGATCATATGAAACATTGAGTCGTTGGATTTAATTACTAGACCACAACACTTCATACATCACTAGCTGCCACCTCCGCTAATCGGCATCATATTCTTGTGGCCTAGTTGTTTTCCAGAGCATTGGTTCCAGGAGTTTAGAAGGACCTTGTGTCTGCTAGCCAGTCTGGTACCATGTCAAAATACCAACATCTCTTCCAGGGGTCAGGGCTCCAGGGGTCAGGCCCCTAAGACCAACCACTAAGCCTACCCTGGGAGGGTCACCCCCACACTCCTGAACCCCACACTCACTCACAGATGCACACCCTTGCATCTGCATGGGGCGACCCAGCACACAGATTTCCAATTTTTGAAACAATGCCGCCCCCCCCCCACAAACATGGGCGTGTCGAGCTTGATCTCGGGACACCTCGGTAAAAGCTGGAACTACCATCTGGAAATCACAGGGGTCCTCAGGGTAATTCAGTATTACCATTAGGGATGCACGATATTGCTTTTTTGACACCGATACCGATACCGATAACTTTATGCTCCTCAAGCCGATAACCGATATCGATAACCGATATTTATTGTATTATAAAAAAAATTAATGTATATATTTTTTTTGATCAAATTTTTTTTTTTTTACATGAAACAAAACATATCACAATACAATAATAATACATAAAAAGACTTCCCAGGACAATAACTTAACACCAACTTAAATGTGACCTAACCAGACAACAGAAACAAAAGCCAAGACAACAGTTTTGACTGATAAAGTGACCATATTTATTTTTCCAAATGAAAATTCACAATCCGTCAACAGCTTGTGGTGCATCCAACCTAAGACGCTCGAAGCTTTTTGTTCTTCTTTTTTCAAAGCGGAGCCTTGATAAAGAGGCTTTGAGTGGACACATCACCACCACAACAACGGGTCACCTGCGGCATCACCATCATTAGCATCGTTTGCTAAATTAAAGAAGTTTGACAGAAGGGCAACCAGCCAGGCAGCGCCGTTATCTCACGGGACGAGTAGCTACATTAGTTAGCCAACAACCAGCCAGGCAACGCCGTTATCTCCCGGGACGAGTAGCTTCATTAGTTAGCCAGCAACCAGTCAAGCTAACGTTAGCATTCGGGAGATCCAGCAGCTTGTCGATGTGCTAATAGCCTCAGCAACCTAATGTTAGCTGGCTCCAGCAGATCGACAAGCTGCTGGAGCCAGCTAACGTTAGCTTGCTGAGGCTATTAGCACATCGACAAGCTGCTGGATCTCCCGATGCTGGTTGAAGTGGAGCTAGGTAGCCAGCAGGCTAAATGCTCCGCAACGCTGAACTGCATGCGCCGGTCTGTCTGTCCGTCGTGGCGGTGGTGATACCGCAGATGACCCGTCGGGCTGGATGTATTGCAAGTTGTTGCCCTTTTCCCTCCTTCTGGAACGTCTGCATTGCATTTATTACAAATAGCAAGCGATCTTTTTACTCTGAAACTCCGAGTACCGACACGGCCATCTTTGTTGTTAACTTGCGTGGCTACGTCACAGCCAAGTAAGGGAGCGCTGGATTTGTGTAAAACGCCCTGTTCCTAAACCACACGCTGTCAGTCGTAGCACAGTACTGACAAAACGGGAGGAGCCTTTAGTCAAAACAAACGCACTTCATTCCAATTCACCCACACCGCATTTTTTTTTACCAAAAAATATATTATATTATCGGAGCTATTAATAACGTTATCGGGATGACGTCATGTCTCGCTTTGACTTGAATCTCACTCTTTGACTTGAACTCACCTCTGGTCTGTTCACACACCGGTCAGAGCACATCTTCAGCCGCAGCGCAGAGGCCAGTCGTCCCAGCGAGAGGAGGCACTGGCAAGCAGGGAGATGCTGGTGTGTGTAGGCTGCTGACCAATTTTGAGAAATGAATCGATTGAATTCAATGCAAGAATGAATCTAGTTGATGAATTCCCCACCGGTGATGCAAATGAACAACCAGAGGTAGGGTGAAAAGCGGAGGTAGGAACCCCCCCCCTCCCGGTAAATCACACCCTGGATGTAAAGCTTGGGCCCCAAACACCCCTGCAATGATCATGTGTCGAGACTTAATTGCTATTTGGATGCAACAGGGTGGCGTGCATTCCAGGCCCACGCGGTGTTGTTTATTATTAAGGTTACGTAAAGTCATACGCTCATGTTTTGTGTTTGTCACACTGGTGTAGAATGTTCAATACTGCCCTGTTACACAGCGTACTAGTGGTCACTGGTCATGCATCTTAAACGCACACACACGCAAACAAACCTCGCTAGTTCCCTCACGTGCTAGTCGCTATAGTGTCTTCCGCATGATCCTCGAGCACTACGCCAAACTCTTCATAAGATAACTTAAAGCATCAAAGATGTGTTCGGAAAAGAACCGTGTTCTTGTGTCTATGCCTCTCCATCTTCCTGTTGGGCTGTGTTTGTGGTTATGTGCGGTCAGTAACCGAACGTAAGAAGACATGCCAGAACAAAGCACATGGGGAGGCTGTAATGGGCCGTCATAAAAACTCCTTAGATGCCTGTTTTTTTTTTATTGGTAGTCCGTGGAAAAGCAGTAGGACTTAAAAGGGGCTTCTTTTCACAGCTTCGCTTAACTAGAGGTGGGCCTGGCTGGAACAAAGGCTATTTTTCCACCGTCTTTGGCGTTGTTCCCACGAGAGCAGCATGAGACTCGTCAGTAGGAACCAAGAAGCAGATGCTAGCTTGTTAGTTAGCTTCTGGGTGCTGCTACTGATTATTGGAGCACCTAATTTTGATCTACAGTACTTGCTGCAACTTGCCCAAGATGCATGTAAAAAAATATATAATAAAAGAATGTTGTCCCTACCTGAGCTAGCCGTTTGGCTATGTTAGCCCAACTTGTGATGTTATAGGTTAGCAATAAGCCATAGCCTATAAGCTATACTTCTTGGAGAACACTGTCCCTAGGCTAAAGTGGACGGTAGCTTGGGTTAAAGTAGACTTTTTTGAGGAGTTATGCAGATTGCAGATCTTCTACCTGCACAGAGATATCTCCAGTTACTTCAACCACTACATTCCATGAAACACACACACAGAATGTAGAGCGGAATGTAGGTCAGACACCCACCAGCGCTCTTTTCACCCCTGACCCTCAACCCCTGACCCTGAATAGTACATAGTGGGTGGGAGCTGGGTCAGGTGACTGCCCACCGTCATGTGGTAGCGGCTCGGTTTCTTGTGTGTTTTTCTGCCCATGAAAAACCCATTTTCAGTTGTTTCATTAAACTTTTGTCCGTTTTCAAAGACAGAGTTAATGAAGATGTCTCACCATTTCAAAACGGATCCGTCGTCCCTCTTTGTTCTGCATACGGTTGGGGGGGGGGGGGGGGGGAGTCGAGTCGAATTCACCGCATCCAATCATAATCCAATATCTTTTTTCTTTTTGTCATGTTTTGTCCGAGCTCTCGTATTACTCTCGCACTAATACTCCCAGCTACTTAAACTGCAAATGTTTCGCATTATTCAAGTGAATTAATGTTTTTCCATCTCTGTCAGCATTTAGCGGTGTTGGCAGGGTTTTAGTAGTGGGATGGCACAGCTTTTGGTTAAAAGCTAGTCAAAATGTGTGTAATTGCAAACATCTGAAGTCTTTATGTATTAGTTTGTATGCGTGTGTGTATACTGCCTGTGTTCAATGATGGTTCAATTAATAAGTACACATTTTGTCGTAAGTTCCTTATTCGCTAAGGTCCTTCATTTAGATGTGGTAATACATGGTGAGCGAGTATCATCTGATGGAGTCGGCTGCCTTCTCTCTCTCTCTACCGGGCTTTGGGTTCTGAGACTGGATCGGGCCTCTGTTGAGCCTACATACGTCTGGCATCGACCCACCAGCCTTTGATCACCGGGTTCACATTGGCTTACCCATCATGCCTCAGTGCAGCGAGGATTACTTTTGTCAGGAGTGGTTACGGTAACGTGCGCGTGATTGGCCAGAGCGCGCTCACCGAGTCAACAAGTTCAGCATCAGAATCCCCCCTTTTTAACACTGCTCTCACACTGGACCGGGCAGAGTCCTGAGCCGAGCAGTGGAACCCTTTTAGACCGTCCCCCTTCCTGAAGATCCTGAGATGAAGGCATCACTGACGTAACAGGATCAGATTGGTCTAAGCAAGTTTACCTCTTACTGGAGAGCTGCCAATTCATGTCAGGACAGGAGGACACTGAAGTCTGCATCGAACATTGTACATATGTCTAAACTGAACACTGTGACCTCATTTTTTTTACTTCTAATTTTACTATGTTATTTTGTTTCATACTTATCTTGTCTTGCACAGTCTCTGGAGCGCAACAGTAAGAAGCATTTTGTATGAAAGTATTCTGTACTTCTGTATGACAACTATTAAAGAAAGAAAGAAGAAAGAAAAGAAAGAAAGAAAGAAAGAAAGAAGTGAGGAGGTTAGAAGTGGATGTTTTTCTTTAAGGGCTTGTGTTCTGTCCTATTCTGGTATTTAATGCAGGGGCTCATATCCAGCACAAAAGGTGTCTGTATGTAAAGATAAAACGTATCTGTTATTGTGATGATATTTGCCTGATTTAATTGAAGGTTTTTAATATGATAATTGGGTCATGTCCATTTTTCGTTTGACCCACTGGCGTTTGCAGGCTTCAGTCACGAACAGAAATTAACCTTCTGAAGTAGGCTAAAAGTTAATATTGGCTATTATTATCGACTGATATGAGTCGTGACTCGTGAGTGAATACACTGAAACACAAGTGTATTTTCTGGTCATAGCAGCTAGTTTGCAAATAGAGGACTATACTCTTCTTCAGTCCACAACAGGTATTTTCTGCTCTCCCAGTAATACTGCCTCTCCCAGTATACTGCCTCTCCCAGTTATACTGCCTCTCCCAGTAATACTGCCTCTCCCAGTATACTGCCTCTCCCAGTTATACTGCCTCTCCCAGTAATACTGCCTCTCCCAGTATACTGCCTCTCCCAGTTATACTTAGGGGTGGGACAATACATCGATCCAGATCGATATATCGATCTATTATCAATAATCAAATAGGATCGACGCAACGTAAAAAGATCGATTCATATTGCGATACTCTTATTTTGAAAATCCCCGCGAGTCATATCCGCCGGCGCCCAGTATTGTGAAACTCCGTGTAGAAATTACAGCAGTGTTTGCGTCTGCTGTAAAGCACTACAGAGCGTCTATTTTGCGAGCCGATATAAGTCTGTGCAGTTTTTTCCCCGCAACGGGTCAAATGCATATAACAGGCGTTGCATCGTCGCCATTCCTTTATGCCAACGTCGCGTTAAATATCTAAATGAACGTCGCGTTGGCTGCTAAAAGCTAAGCAGCTAACCATGAGAGAGAACAGGAGAGTGGAAAGGGGACTTGGAAGGAGGAGGGGTGGGGGCTGTGGGGGCTGTGGGGGACTGTGTGTGTGTGTGTGTGTGTCTGTGTGTGTCTGTGTGTGTGTTAAAGCTCAATATATAAAAACAAAAGTGAACAGGAGGTCTATTTGTATTAAAAACAATAGATTGTTTTTCATTTAAATGTCTGGAAGAGCTCAAAAATAAATACATCAATTGATATTTCCGTAGCCTTTTTTTAGTTGATCTAAATGTGACTGATTGTGTTAAATGGGCACATAATATCGCCTCATATCGATCGCAGACACCTGAATTGAATCGTATCGTATCGTATCGTGGCAGACTTTGTGATATCGGCAAATATCGTATCGTTGTCCAAAGAATCGATATCGTATCGTATCGTGATGAAACTGATGATTCCCACCCCTAGTTATACTGCCTCTCCCAGTAATACTGCCTCTCCCAGTATACTGCCTCTCCCAGTTATACTGCCTCTCCCAGTAATACTGCCTCTCCCAGTATACTGCCTCTCCCAGTTATACTGCCTCTCCCAGTAATACTGCCTCTCCCAGTATACTGCCTCTCCCAGTAATACTGCCTCTCCCAGTAATACTGCCTCTCCCAGTAATACTGCCTCTCCCAGTATACTGCCTCTCCCAGTAATACTGCCTCTCCCAGTAATACTGCCTCTCCCAGTATACTGCCTCTCCCAGTAATACTGTCTCTCCCAGTAATACTGTCTCTCCCAGTAATACTGCCTCTCCCAGTAATACTGCCTCTCCCAGTAATACTGCCTCTCCCAGTATACTGCCTCTCCCAGTAATACTGCCTCTCCCAGTATACTGCCTCTCCCAGTAATACTGCCTCGCAGCCTCTCCCAGCAGGGCTGTACACTGCGAGCATCTCGTCGCAAATTGCCCCCTAATCTGGCCGGTGCGAGTGGAAAATATCATCTGGGGGCAAGCTTGCGAGTAGTGATTGCAACCCCATTCGCATTTCACTCCTAAATTAATCCATACAAATTGGATAAAACATTAGCCTACAACCAGGGCATAATGTTGCGGTTGTAATTTCATTAGACAGACCAGCGCGGACCTTTAATAACATGCAATTTGATTGACACGAGCAATGGGCTAACGTTAGCTGCTATCCACGGTACCATTAGGATTATGCTAAGCTAACTAGCGTTAGCTGCTGCTAACCCTGGACACCAGTCAAAGCGGACTCCACAACACTAGTTCCATTCGGGAGGAAAGGGGGTGGGTTATATTGACAACGCTTGACAACAGAAGTTTAAACATAACTTCATATTTATTGGTTATTCGTTTCTGTTACTGTATATCATCCACTTTCCATCTCCGTCTGTTAAACGCTTCCTGTTTACATTCGAGTGTGACGTCATCACCTACGGCAGCTTAGACGATCAAACGCGAACCTAGAACAAAACCCGGGGGGGGGTGGGCTGGCTCTCTCATTCGTTCTCGCCCCCTCTCTCTCTCTCTCTCTCTCTCTCTCTCTCTCTCTCTCTCTCTCTCTCTCTCTCTCTCTCTCTCTCTCTCTCTCTCGCTCTGATTGATTGAAAACTTTATTAACAGATTGCAGAATGGGTACAATACAGTACAGCTCTCTCTACATTCAATGATTTAAAGTAGCCAAACGTTACAGACAGTATAAATACTAACTGGATAGTTGATGATATAAACATTTAATTTCATTATCTGAAATATTCTAAAATCATTAAGTCTGCTATAAGCCATTATCCCTTTGTGTGTGTGATTATTATTTTCTCACAGTAGTGTGTGTATATATATATATATATATATATATATATATATATATATATACGTGTGTGTGTGTGTTTGGCTAAAGTGGATAGAAAACACAGTACTGTGCAAAAAAAAAGGCACCCAAAAGTTTTTATATAAATGGTCTTAGATGTAAATACATTTTTTATTAGTGTGTCAGTAGACTACTCTTAGTACATTTTCATTAAATTGTTTTTTAAAGCATCTTCATGGTTTAATAATGCAAACATATGTTGCAGGGACTTATTATAATCATCATATTGGCGTGACTGTATGCATCAAAGGGTTAAATCAAGCATTTTTAAGTGCTTTAGAGGAAATGTCAAAATATTGCGATATATATCGTGTATCGTGATATGGCCAAAAAATATCGCGATATCATTTAGAGGCCATATCGCCCAGCCCTACTATAATGGTAAAATAGTTATTTAAAAATTTGCCCCTAAAAAATATTCTTTGCCCCTAAATTTCTCATTTAGGGGCAAGTGTGCCCCTAGTGAAAAAGCTTAGCGTACAGCCCTGCCCAGTAATACTGCCTCTCCCAGTAATACTGCCTCTCCCAGTAATACTGCCTCTCCCAGTATACCGCCTCTCCCAGTATACTGCCTCTCCCAGTAATACTGCCTCTCCCAGTAATACTGCCTCTCCCAGTATACTGCCTCTCCCAGTAATACTGCCTCTCCCAGTATACTGCCTCTCCCAGTAATACTGCCTCTCCCAGTAATACTGCCTCTCCCAGTATACTGCCTCTCCCAGTAGTACTGCCTCTCTCAGTAATACTGCCTCTCTCAGTATACTGCCTCTCCCAGTATACTGCCTCTCCCAGTAATACTGCCTCTCTCAGTATACTGCCTCTCCCAGTATACTGCCTCTCCCAGTAATACTGCCTCTCCCAGTATACTGCCTCTCTCAGTATACTGCCTCTCCCAGTAATACTGCCTCTCTCAGTATACTGCCTCTCCCAGTATACTGCCTCTCCCAGTAATACTGCCTCTCCCAGTAATACTGCCTCTGCCAGCCAGAGGAATGCACTGGAACAGCATAGCTGGAGCATAACTTATCAACCCTGCAATGGAAAAACCCCGTTTGGGTCCGAGGCCCAGTAGGCTCGCTGACGAAGCCAGAATCCCATCCCGCAAGCTTTCTAGACAGACAGACTGGAGTTCTGGTGCCAGAGTCTGGTTCTTCTACTGGGAATCGGGTTCCTCCGGCGTTCCCAGGTTCTGTTATTCTGAATCCTGCGGGGCGCTCCGTGGGTTCGTGTTACCGGGGGGTAAAAGGTGTGGCGCTCGCTCGCTTCTCAGCTCTCCTGCGCTGCTCGTCGCCTGTAGAGTCTCATGTGAAGTTGCAGATCCCCCCCCAGACTGGTGCACCTAGTAAAGTAAATTAAACGCACCGCGGGTATTTAACCTCGTAACGGTTTCTTTAATCATATTAACATCAAAGGGGCTTCTTTTGGGAGGCATATGGTTACATAATATCCTTCAGATACAGCTTTCCTTTGCAGAACAGCTGTGTGAGTCTTAATACACTGGGGACAGAAGTTGTAATCACTGCTCTATACAGGGCATCTCTCTGCACGTTTGTGATCCTTCCTCCGACTGATCGCGCGGCGTACCCAGGTTTTTTTCTCGAAGGGAGGGCGTGTAAGGAGGCGGGCGTTGCACCGAGGACCTGTAATGAGACTCGGCACCGATTCCCTCCCAATATGGTTCCCATCAGGGGGAGACTTGCACTTGTGGCAGAAATTCCAGCCCCGTAGCACAAACGCCTTGTCTGGATTCAATCAAAACAACTTCTGCCACGACACACACACACACGCACATGCAGAAACTAAGAATAACTACCACCCCCATACTTCTGACATCCAGAGCAACCCCCCTTCGCTTTTTTGCTCTTTTTTTTAATCTTTTTTCTTCTTTTTAATAGCTTTGTTCGAAAAACACATTTCAAAGCAGTGAAAGTTGAAAGGATGCGTTTTCCAGACGGTTCTTCTTCTAGGCCAGTTAAAAGGGTTGAGTTGAGGCACTAGTGAAACCGGTTCTTCTTCTAGGCCAGTTAAAAGGGTTGCGTTGAGGCACGAGTGAAACCGGTTCTTCTTCTAGGCCAGTTAAAAGGGTTGCGTTGAGGCACGAGTGAAAGCGGTTCTTCTTCTAGGCCAGTTAAAAGGGTTGAGTTGAGGCACGGGTGAAACCACTGTCTGACAGGGTTGTGGTTCCTGGGGTTGTCTACCTCCAGTCGTCTGCTGCCTGCTGCCCACCGCAGGGCCGGCGCATCCTTCATCGTGTTCTCAGTGTTCCTCCTAACACCCACTGTAGAAGTTCCCCAAGGTTTATTGCAACAAAGTGTCCCGTAGTTGAAGGGGTAGATTTAGTAGACGTTATCCTCGCATTTCCTAAAGATTTTCCTTGTTGTTGTTTTTTGTTACGAGTTTGCCGTATCTAGGGAAATCCAATCCAATGATGTCATCAAATTGCATTGCTTGAGATGAGAAGGTTGTGGTAATTTTCCCTTTTTTTTCTCCTCTTCTTTCATAACTGTCATATTTTCTTTCGACACAGTACGATGATCTCACTGTGTTACATCGCCCTTGATCCTGAGAGCTCGTAGCTCCCAAACCCGTAAAACAATGGATTTTTAAAGAAGATTTCTACCTTTCCAGAATAGCAGAATTTGAGTAGAATAATCATTTTAAGATTCCTGCCTGGGAAGGGAGGAGGAGGACGAGGACATGTAATGAAATCCTGAGTCAGCATTATCTAGCGGGGCATTCTGTGGTCAAGGTACGTCCTCCCACTGAGACCACGGGGCTGAATGGACAGACTGTTAGCTGCATGTGAACAGAATGGAAGCTCTGGATTTCATATTTAGCCTCAGGGTTCACAGCCAGTGACACTGCACTCTTCTACCGCATATACTTTGTAGATTAGGAGAAATGTAGAGAGACACACACACACACACTAGTGGTTGACCGATATGGGGTTTTCAATGGCAGATACTGACATTTTGGAGAGCAGAGTAAAATACATTGATTTGACAATAAAAATGGACTTGACGCAACCGCGTCGTTGTTAAGCGTCGGTGCTGATGAATAAAAAATGGCAGATATCTGCCTGATTATTCAGTTGTCACACACACTGTATAAAGCAGGTGTCCCAAACAGTGGGGTAAAGATGACTCACTCTGGTTGCCATGGAAGCAGTGGAGCCAATGACTCCACCCCCCAGGGACCAGGACTTCCTGTCTCATGGTCCTTTGCTGTGTCCAGATTTCCTGTCTGCCTGGGGGGAGGCAGAGCGAGAGAGAGAGGGAGAGCGGAGAGGGAGAGAGATTTTGCGTGTGTGACCCTCCCCTGTTCGAATGCCCTCCTCTGTTTTCCCTCCTATGTTTCTCTGTTATTGAAGATTCCACAAGTTCGTCCACCGTGACATCTTGGTTTGAAGTTGAGGGAGTGAGTCATTATGACAGTGATCTGTTGTTCCAAGTATGTTTTTTTTATTTATTTTTTCTGTTTCTGATAAAGGTTTCCCAACATTTTATTTCTTTAACTCATGCCGGCCAACAAGCGACCTGCGTCTATGCCTTCTACATCGGGCATTCATGCTGGCTAACAAGCTGGGTGTCGTGGTATGGCGTTAGCACAACAATAGCTACCAAGCTAAGCTACGTTAGCTTCTAACAGTGTATACACAATATGTACAACGACACAATGGCGTACATTATTACATAATATGGTAACGTGGTTGTGGCTTTTACAAATAGTGGTTAGCTTTAGAGATGGATGGCTATGATCACGGAGCAATAGTGCTGTTAGGTGAAACAGATAGAGCTTCATTCATCACTCGGCTAGTAGTAGCAAGGCTCTCTGGCTGCCGCTAGCTGTGTGTGACTCTCAGGCGTAAGCGGGGTAAGGGGGGCGTGCTAGCGTAGGGTCACGTGGGCTTAGTGGCCAATCAGGCGAACCCGAAATCCGACTAAATCCGTTGCGGAAGTGATACACGCTGCCTGGCAGGCACTAGAAGACATCCCAAATCCTAACGGATATTGAAACGGTGGTGGACCCCACACATAACGTCATCATATTTCACATTTTCTTTCTCATTCGTTAGAATGCATTCGAGAATTTTGCTCAAACGGAGCACCATGCACTTGGAAGATTAGAATAGAATAGACTTTTTAATTGTCATTGCACACAAGTATACAACGAAATTTCAGGGGAGCTCCCACAGACCGTAGTACAATATACATGTAACACATAACACTGTACATATAACGGAATAATTTTAAATAATAAAGTGCATGATGAGCGGTAACATAGTGTTTATCAAGTCCAGGTAAGTGCATGGTACACGTGAGGGGACAGTCAATGAGAGTTTAACAGTCTGACTGCTTGGGGGAAAAAGCTGTTCATAAATCTTGAACTCTTTGCATGTATGGACCAGTATCTCCTCCCTGAGGGAAGGAGCTGAAAGAGGTGATGTGCTGGGTGAGACTGGTCCTTGATAATACACTTGGAGCGGTGGAGGCAGCGGATTACACTCGGGTATTGACTCTTGCAACCACTGCAGGGCTCGACATTACAGTACCGCCACCAGTGCCGGAAAAATGCAATGCGTGACAACAAAAATGCCACCACGGACACCACCATCGTGTTTGCCATCACAAACTACTGCCTTCGTATGGAATTATTAGTCATTTTTTGGAAAGTTACAGTGCAATCAATTTAGTTTTTTTTGGTGAAGTGTAACTCTTAAAAAATGTGTACCGGGTCTGATCGTGGTTTCTGTGGGGTTTTTAATTCCAGAAAAGGTTGTAATGGGCTGTAATCTGCCAGCTACGCTGATCAGCTGAAGTGTAGTTGCTGGCATTTGAGCTCTGAACATCCCTCTGGTCAGGTCACCATGTTCTAGATTGATCACAAACATTTCTCCTTCTGTCGTGCTGCGTTTCTGTTCCGGTCCATTGCAGAGCCAGTGTGTAGTGTGTGTACGCACGCACGCACGCACGCAAAGCCCAGGCCACCGACTGGTGGACAAGCTGCATGAGGAATCCCTAAAAGATAGAGTATAGCCCACTTGTTGCATGAATCATGATCTTTGTGGTCCATAATATTTAAATCATTCATCAAATACAACCAGTGAATCATTCATATTTACATCCTTCTATAATTCTACCATTAGTAAATGAGTTACGTGTGCGTTGAGTGAGTGTGTGTAAAAATGCTGAGTGTGCAGAGTGTCTGTCTGTCTGCTGACAGAGGCGACCCACCCTGCCGCTGCTTAGACAGCTGCTGTGGGGAGTCCCAGCACACACACACACACACTGTCTCAGCGTTTCATTAATGACTGTAATTTATTGGCACGGCTCAACTTACTTCGGTATGTGGATCAGGTTGTCGTGTTCTCATGTCATTGTCTTGCCATTTTAACATGCTCACTTTACCCTTTCACTACCAACCGTCTGTAGTGTGATAGTAAAGGGTTAACCTTCTGTAGTGTGGTAGTGAAAGGGTTAACCCTTTGTTGTGTGGCAGTGAAAGGGTTAACCTTCTGTATTGTCGGGGTGAAAGGGTTTAGGGATGCACGATATTGATTTTTTGACACCGATACCTTTATGCTCCTCAATGCCGATACCGATAACCGATATTTATTGTATTATCATTTTTTTTTTAAATGTATATATTTCTTTTGATCAAATTATTATTATTATTATTTTTCAACATGAAACAAAACATATCGCAATACAATAATAATAATAATACATAAAAAGACTTCCCAGGACAATAACTTAACACCAACTTAAATGTATATTCCTGTAGTTTTGACCTAACCAGACAACAGAAACAAAAGCCAAGACAACAGTTTTGACTGATAAAGTGACCATATTTATTTTTCCAAATGAAAATTCACAATCCGTCAACAACTTATAATACATCCAACCTAAGACGCTCGAAGCTTTTTGTTCTTCTTTTTTCAAAGCGGAGCCTTGAAAAAAAGGCTTTGAGTGGACACATCACCACCTCACATCACCACCACAACAAGTCACCAGCAACATCACCACCGCCACGGTGTTAAAAGCCCACGATGACGGCGCGAGCACGCTTGTACCTATTGACGAGTCGTTTTCTAAATTAAAGAAGTTTGACAGAAATTACCCAAGGGCTCAAGCCGCTAGCTTTTAAGCAGTCCTTGGTGGTGCAAATTAACCTGGCTACTACGGAGCAATAAGTGACTGCGTATTCAACCAAGGGTTGCATCACAGCCATGAAAGGGGCTAGCTTTGCTTAGCTCCTCGCGTCGTCGTAGGCTTCTAAGTTAACACAATAACACACCATCGTAGCGGTGGTGATGCCGCAGGTGACCCGTCAGGCTGGATGTATTACAAGTTGTTGCCCTTTTCCCTCCTTGTGGAACTTCTGCATTGCATTTATTACAAATAGCAAGCGAACTTTTTCCTCTGAAATTCCGAGTACCGACGCGGCCATCTTTGTTGCTTACGTCCGCGCTGCTTCAAGAAACTTACGTGGCTACGTCACAGCCAAGAAAGGGAGCGCTGGATTTGTGTAAAACGCCCTGTTCCTAAACCACACGCTATCAGTCGTACCACAGTACTGGCAAAACGGGAGGAGCCTACAGTCAAAACAAACGCACTTCATTCCAATTCACCCACACCGCATTTTTTCTTTACCAAAAAATATATTATATTATCGGAGCTATTAATAACGTTATCGGGTTTATCGGGATGACGTCATAATTGCTGATATCGGCCCGATAATTATCGTGCATCCCTAAAAGGGTTAACCGTTTGGTAGTGCGGCAGTGAAAGGGTTAAGGCGCCGCTCCCGCTGTTGAAAAACCTGTGGAGTTCATACTTCAACCTGGAGCGGTATAACCAGCAACGAGGTCTGAAGGATATCACACAAGGATTAAAACCTTTTATTTATTTTAAACTTTGTTTTCATTCTCCCATCTGTGTGCCATTTGAAACGAGGCCTGCTTGAGTTTGCAGTATGACTTGTGAGTTTGCAGCAGGGCCATTGAGTTTGCAGTAGGCCTAAGGTCTTTGAGTTTGCAGTAAGACTTGTGCGTTTGCAGCAGGGACATTGAGTTTGAAGCCGAATGGCCAATGAGGTTGCAGAGAGGGGAGGATGTCCATTGCAATGGCAGTTTTATTTATCGGCGTAAGCTACTGCTAGAGTATGTGTACTTTTTTTTTTGTAGGATCCTGGATTCCGTCTGTGCTTTTCTGTGCAGTTTCAGTTAGACTATTTTTCCCTCTTAACTCCTTCGCTGTGGTCCTTCAAGGAAATGTAATGTTAAAATGTTCTAACCAGCTCTCTCTCTCTCTCTCTCTCTCTCTGCAGAAGAGGTGGACTACGCCAACTTCGGCACCAACACGCTGACACGCAGGAAGAAGGCGGCGGTGACGCTGCGCAACAACGACGTCAACCGCAAGAGGCCGCACATCCGCATTGGAATGCCGCAGGACTTCCGGCCCGTCTCTTCCATCATCGACGTGGACATCTTGCCCGAATCCCACCGCCGTGTACGACTCTACCGCCACGGTTCGGACAAGCCGCTGGGCTTCTACATCCGGGACGGTACCAGCGTGCGGGTGACGCCCCACGGGCTGGAGAAGGTCCCGGGCATCTTCATCTCCCGCATGGTGCCGGGAGGGCTGGCGGAGAGCACCGGGCTGCTGGCGGTCAACGACGAGGTCCTGGAGGTGAACGGGATCGAGGTGACGGGCAAGTCCCTGGACCAGGTGACGGACATGATGATCGCCAACAGCCACAACCTGATCGTGACGGTCAAGCCGGTCAACCAGCGCAACAACGTGGTCCGCGGCAGCAGGATCTCCGGCAGCTCAGGCCAGTCGTCCGACAGCGGCGGCTCGACGGGGTACCCCAGCCTCAGCCTGTCGGCCGCCACGGCAGGAGCCATGAGCTCCGGGGCACACGGCTACCCGGACGACCTGGAGAGCGACGAGGACACGGACATCGTCATCGAGAGCAGCCTGAAGCGTCCGTCGCGAAGGTCCAACGCCTCCGTGGCGTCCAGCGTCTCCGTGGCATCCAGCGCCTCTCGCTTGCATCACCAGGCTCCCGCCGCCGCACCACCCGCCCCCACCGTGGCGCCTCCCAGCCCCCCCACGCGGCCCGCGTCGGTGATATCTACGGCCTCCTTCCACTCTCAGCCAAGCCTGAATGGGGGGTCGCACCACCACCACCACCACCATCACGGTGGCAGCAGCCTCAGCTACCAGCTCCACAGAGACCTGAACCTCCAGCATAACCCGCACCCCCAGTCCCACCACCACCACCAGCACCACAACAGTCTTCAACACGCACAGCCACAGCATCACAGCAGCAACCCGGCTCTGCGTCATAGCAACGGCAGCCTGCACAAAATCCTCAGTTCCATGAAAACGGACCCACGGCACAGCCTAGCACTGCCCAGGGGTGGGGTAGAGGAGGATGGCACCGTCATTACCCTATAATACATAACGTGCGCACACACACACACACACAGAAATATCCTGACTGCTCAGAGACTTAAGCTGAAACGTCCCAGGCTGGGGGGTAAGGAGCATGAGCATGTTCTCCCACGTACCCGATTTAACTCATTTTGTAAACTTTTTTTTATTTTTCTTATTATAAGATAAATAGTAACAGGAAATTGTGAACGGGGGTAAATAAGTTTATTGTCTTATGTGTTTTTTTAATGTTTTTAAAAAGTTTTCTATGTCTTAAGATTTGTATATATGTAATAATATGCATCGGGACACGTAACTGTTTTTAGGCAAGTGCACTGTATGATCTAGTTCTGAATGTGCATACAGCCTGGTTTCCCTTCTTTAGTGACCACTTTTAATAAGATTATCTCCTTTTTGTTTTGTTTTTGTTTTTCTTACTGGGACCAACTTTGTAATGACTTTGTTTCTTTTTAAAGGTTTTGTTAATGATTTTGTTTTCTTTTTAAGAGTAATATTTCTGATAAAATGCTGTGTAGACTTTGTTTTTCTTCAGTAGTTCTTTTTATCCACTGATTCTGAATAAACCTTTTGTAACTTCTCCGATAATTTATTTTAAAGCCTTAAGAAATTGCATAAATCAATAAATGTGACGTTTTCGGATTGGAGATATGTCAGTTTGTTCCGGTTGATTTGGATTGTGTCGTGTAAGAAAAGAGATGCATGGATTTTTACCATGTCCTTTAAATATCTTGTCCTTCTCTTTTGCCTTCCACTTTTCTTTTGATACAGACCACTAATATTGCACAGGTTTCTAAGACTTTGAATTATGGATTTTTAATTCTGAAATAAAAAATAAATGGCTTTACAACTTCATACTTGTCGCATATGCCAACGGATTCTGTAAATTTTTTAAAATTTTGCCGGTCATGTTTTGTACCTACAGTAGTTTAGCGTGAACTGCTTCAGGAAATCCTTTTCTGCTGAGCGTGATGCCACTAAGCCTCTGATATGTCATGATTTGAGGAGAAAAAACTAAAACGTTTTACTTCGTCCCCATTAAGTCTCCCAACTCATTCAGAGCCACGCCCATATGACCAAATTAGGTCTAGATTGCCACCGCTTTAATCAATGGGAGGACGGGGATATTTGCGAACGCTTAAACTATATCTTAAAATTATGGCTATGGGTCTAATACACCCGTCGCTTATCAATGACTTGCTTGCAGTCAACATGTACGAAATGGATTGTTTTTTCATCGGTACATTTCCGTTTTATACCGTTTTGAAGTATAGTTTTGGAGATTTCTAGTCATTCCAGAGAGACACGATAATAGCCCTTTAGTGGAACGCGTTGTCATTTTTCGGCTGATTTATGAATAGTTTTAAAATAAACGCTAGATTATCGATAGTATATGTGTCCTCATGTACAAAGAGAAGCGGGGTCTGAAAAATCGCTTCTCCGTACTTTGGTCGGCGCGAACCTCACACACACACACACACGCTCCAATGGTGGAGAAAGGAACATCCGATTACCCCAAGATTCGTAACATAAAGGCCTTACCTCACATCTGATGTCATGCAAAAAGATTAATCCAATTCCTGATTGCCATTCCAAATATCGATCGTGTCCATTGATCCAACGTTATAGTCCAAAACACATAATCCACGACGCTTCCAGTCCCCCCAGTCAATGCAATAGTATCCAGCTGCATGCCCGAGAAGTAAAACCTGGACCGGACTTCTTTTTTTGATGCACAGTCCCAGCCAATCCAATCCAATGATGTGCAATACCATCCGGGAGACGATAGGCGGCGGTATTTGCCCTTTGCGAGCTCAGACCCATTCCCAATGATAACGTCAGGCTGGATGGATGAAAAATGAATGGATATCGCTAATAAAAGAAATAACGATTAAAACCCGACTATACTCGTGATTGGCACTCAAGCGATGGCGAGTTAACCCGACTATACTCGTGGTTGGCACTGAATGGGTTAAAGGTGCAGTCCTCAATCCAAACAATCCCATGACTTGCCCCACCATGGACAAAGATGAAATATGGTATTTAGGGAATTCTGTTGGGAATATTTAGGGAATGACAACATTAAAGCCTGAAGTGAAATACATGTAAACATTGGAGTTTTTTTTTTTTTTTTTAGATGTTATGAGTTGAAATTCCCAAAAGCTTATTTTTTTTTCCATTTACTAGTCAAACTCAAGAATATACATTATACTCTTCAAATGTAGATGGTCAGACCAGAAGGTCTTGGGGCTTGAACCCGTCTCCTTTGACCCAAGGTCTCATGATCATTATCTAAACTGGACAGCAGGAATGCAGCTTGCTCCATGGTCAGCGGGCCCCTAGGCAGCACCAGCAACCTCTCCTATCACCTCTCTGCTAATGAACTCTTATCTCTCATGTTTACTCAGGATGCCATACTGGTGTAACGGCTAATGGATCAACATCCAGTCAGGCTCATCTGTCTGTCTTATCTGTCATCTCAGATGAGGACACTGGCTCTGCCAGATCATAGCCTGCCCACTGCCAATCTATCTATCTATCTGGTAGCCTTCACATGAGGTCTATATAAAAATGATATCAACTGAAAAAGTAGGCTCAATATTCTAATGCTTGTAAAGGCCTTTGGTTAGACCAGTGGTTCTCAAACTGTGGTACGCGTACCACTAGTGGTACTTGGTGGTACTGCTGGTGGTACTTGAAAACATTTACAAAAAAGCACAAAAAAAATTAAAAAAAATTTACTATTTTTTTTTTTAATTATTTTTTTTAACATAACATCAAATTAGACACACAGGCATTAACAGTAAACATCCAGTAAACATTTTCTTTTGCAGTCAGGCCACTGAACCTAGAAGCAGGCCAGGCCAGTGTTTCTGGTTGCGGTGGCGCGATAGTTAGATAACCTAAGTGGGGAACAACCAGGAGATCACTGTAACAGAGAGTAATGCAGTCTAAACAGTCATAAATCTTTAATTCAACTTCAGCCCTGATCATAACCATTTATTTTTAGATTTTTTTGTAATGTCAGATAAAAAATCTGACATTACAAAAAATCCATCAAAATCTGTGTTGCTGCTAATCATTGACACATGCCTAGCCTGTAACAATCCCCCCCAGAAAAATGTACTTTGCATTTGATATATTGAAAATATTTTACTTTTTGTGTGTTTTTTTTAACAATAATTTGTGATGCCATCACACAAACTGGCATTTAAAGGGTAAACATTAAAAAATGTATTAAATATGTGTTTTCTTTTCTTTTTTACAATAATTTGTGATGCCCATCACAAACACCGGCATTTAAAGGGTAAAAATTCAAAAATTCCTGCACCAGAATGCAGGAAATTAAGTTTTTGTAACAAAATAATTGTGTGTGTGTGAGTGAGAGAGAAAATTATGGACAATCGCTTGCTGTGTGTGAGAGCGAGAGATAGAGAGAGAATTAAGTACATTTGCTGAAATACAGTTCTTAATTTTCTCACTTGCTATGTGAGAATGTTAGTTATTATGTTCTCAATGCCCCTTGCATTTTATGAGTTGTGTGGAAGCGTTTGCTAGTTCTAGTGCTATCCCTTTGTACATTGTGTCTGACAAAAATTAACAATACATAATGGTATTAGGAATACATTTGCCTCCTGCGTGAACTGCGCATAGCTGAATAGACTGTATTTTAACGCCGGTCATATGGTGGTACTTGGAGAGCCAGCTACGTTCTCAGGTGGTACTTGGTGTAAAAAGTTTGAGAACCACTGGGTTAGACTGTTTGTAACTGGGGGGTAGTGGATTATATTGTGTTTTGTGAACTACATTCCTCATGAGGCACAGATGGTGGTAGGTTTTGGATTTGGGCAGTGTAGAATGCAAAATGGCCCAAAAGAAGAGAACTAGTTCATTCTTGAAGGTTTGATAAGAATAAGAATGACAAAAGATTAAATATGGAATAATGTAGAATAGATCTGTAAGTGAAACCGAAGATAACCGATCTCTTGGGGCAAGATAGAACATCATCAGAAGATTAGTTACTCAAAAAAATATTACACACTCAAAATTTTAACTAGCGAGCAGTATGGGTCCAAATCACTCTTCAGTGTGTAGACTGGGTTAGCTACATGAGGAGTGGCTACAGTCTGGACATTCATGTAATGTGCTGCGGTACCAAAGCTTTACCAATGTAACAACACATATTATGTGCCGCTTTTGATTGAATGAATGAATGAAAACTTTATTTAACAGATTGCAGAATGGGTACAATACAGTACGGCTCAATACACACAATTGCAGACCAGAGAAAGACGTTTGTCTTGTTTACATCAGGGTCCCCCATTTTCATTTCATATTGACATTTATGACATACTCAACATACATGACATTTATGGCATAGGGACATATAGGTATTTAGTACTGATACATTTGTGACATATACGGTATTCAAATATACAGTACTGTTACCCCTAGATCCTGACAGAGTATATATACATATGATGGGGAGGGGACTGTACATTAGGAGGGGGTGGGTGGGTGGGAGAGAAATATACATATACCGACGGCTGGGAGAGAATATTATGCGGTGGGGAGGAGACTGTCTATTAGGAGGGGGTGGGATGATGACCATCAGACATCATCATCACCACGTTTGCAATATATTATTTGCGTAATCAGCCCAAACTTGAACACAAAATAAAATAACTATAGGTAGATGTAGGCTGTATAAATAGGCGTAATACAAGAAGCGTATGTCTACCCTTTAATTAGTATGTATTTTCATCAGAGACTATTGATCCACTCGCTGCCACGAACCCTATACACATAGTGCTATATTGAGATACTTGCTTCCCCCTGCTGGCCGTGAATGCAATGATTCATGCCTGTTCGTAAAATACTGACATTTCTCAGAGGCTCAATAATAGTATTATTACAGTAAGATATTCTAAAAATCTGTATTTTCTCATTTTAATACATTGCATAAAAGCGACTCAGCAACACAGTTCAGGCTTTTCTTTTCTTGTTTGGTACCTGCTGGTGCCTTTCAATAGGCGGTGCCTTTCAATTCCTATCTCAGCAGCACAATTTTTCTTTTTTGGTGGGGAAGCAATTTAATGGAACAGTGCTTAATATCATGTATTGTATTGTGTATTTAATTTCCATCCCTTTCAACTAGTTCATCGACTTCTCCATCGCTTGAAAGTACCATTTTTCTATTATTGTGAATATTTTGTGTTGATTGTTTTGGAAACCTGGTAATAAAGTTTTTTTTTAATTGCCCTCTTGTGTGACCTTCTCCTGACACTGTCGACTGTAGCCTATTATAATTTAAAATATGTATGTGATTGGGGCTTTTCTGGCTAGAGGGGCCACTTGTATTTATGTGTAGATCAATGAGAATGAATTAGACAGTGATGGCAATGGAGGACACTGAATCCTTCGTGTTGTGTTATTTACAGATCAATTAAATTATGGAGATGGAGGGGGGGGGGGGGGGGAATAAAAATAGCTAAATTAAGACAACACATGGATCTGTCTTCAGATGACATCACTCGAGGACATATTCAAACTCCCAAAACAAAAGCCTTGCTGTGTTTTGCCAAAGTAAACATTTTAAATACACAATCTTGTAACTGACTTATAGAAAGTAAACGCAATTAACTAAATATCTGTAACTGTAACCGATGTACTTAACACAATATTCAAACTCATTTGCTCTCAATAACTGTCAAATTAAATGAATCAGGCTGCCCTGATACATATAAATATATATATGAAAAGGGCCTAATCATATTGAAAATGATTATAATATTTTCACATCAGTTTCCAATGAACATTGATTGATTGAAAACTTTATTAACAGATTGCAGAATGGGTACAATACAGTACGGCTCAATACACACAATTGTTAAGGGGATGCAGACCAGAGAAAGACTTTCGTCTTGTTTACATCAGGGTCCCCCATTTTCAATTCATCAGGACATATATGACATACATGACATACAGATAGACAGTACAGCTTCCTTCAAATACTTTTGGACAACATGGGAGCCATGATGCAACCGTATTGGCTAATAACGTGTATACGTTTATAACTATAATAAAGTTTGTTTCCATCGAGCCCCTCAAAGGGATTTTCTCATATTTCTTCCCTTCGCTCAATTTGACCCCGTGAAGCCGCCGTCCGCAGTGCAATCCACGTGATTCAATCAGTTGACAGGCTGCAGCTAGTAGCTCCCAGTATATGGCTCTGGTAGCTCCCAACAAGAAACAAGAAGACAGCCGACATCATGGACCATCATCGGGTGGACAACAGGGTGGGATTTCTGTCCCCCCTGGAAGAGTCCAGCGCCGAGATAAGCCGAGACAGCGGCTTCGTGTCGCAGAGTGCGAGCAGCAGTCTGTCGGCGGTGAGCGAGCTGAGCAGCAGCGGCGGGACGGTGTCGCAGAGCCCCAGCTTCAGCGACGCACAGCCCGGGAGAGCGGAGCAGCGCGACCCGGGGGAGCAGGACGACGAGGTGCTGAGGCACGCAGCCCTCAGCTACTCCTCCTACATACGAGCGACTGCGGGAGAAGAGGTTTGAGGAAAAATAATAATAATACTAATTTTACCTGAGAGTTGAATGTGGATATCCTGATTAATTGAAAATGGGGGGGACCCTGATGTAAACAAGACGAAAGTCTTTCTCTGGTCTGCATCCCCTCTTAACAATTGTGTGTATTGTATTGAGCTGTACTGTACTGTATTGTACCCATTCTGCAATCTGTTAATAAAGTTTTCAATCAATCAATCAATATGCTGTGGTTCTTGCTAGCCCATAAAGGAGCTTTACCTTAGTGCACTGCTGGGCTAACTAACTGGGTATGCGTGATGCGAGGCAATAAAGAGATCAAGTTAGAAGACAAAAGACCCCTTGTGTTTCCAGACCTGTTGCGTTTCTTATAGCGGTCGAAATTGATTTTATGCATAGCTGGAAGTGGATTTCGGAAGTGTTTCAGTGTAGTGATCTCTCTGCACTGTACACAGGAAGTCACTCAAGTTTGAAGTTGACAAACACAATAACTCCCTTGATTTGTAACTCTGTGGCATCTGTCTTGTGACCGTTTCCAAACCATTACTCCCCCGCAGGTCCTTTGCTTGGAGAAGAGCTTGGAAGAAATGCTGACCAGAGTGGATGAGTTTGTCGGGATGCTGGACATGGTAGGTCATGTGAGAATCCGAGACATCTTATTTGACAAATACTATGTAGGGATACATGGAATTGCCTTACGAAGTTCTACAGTGTTGTATATTCGCGCACTGTGGTGCAATGACAACAGTACCTCACTTACAACACTGTAGGCACAATTTGTACATCTGATCTTGATTTATGTTGAATAATTTGACCAACAAAATAATGTCTACTGACATTCTCTCTGTATGTATTATTGGGAATGATGTAGATATCAGTGACTGTGTGTGTGTGTGTGTGCGTGCGCGCAAGTTGAAGGTTGTGTAGTGAGAGGGGGGAAGATAGTGTGTGTAGTGTACTGTAGATAGTGAGACCGCTGTGCATGTGTGTTTGTACTTGTGGGATAGTAAGCGAGGGAGAGAGAGTGTGTTTTTGCATGTGTATTGTGTGTACTATAGACCTGTTCACTGTATATGTCACACTCTGTGTGTGCACGCATCACCGGGGCAGAAAGGAACGTAATCCTGGTCAGAACAACGGGGCAGACTACAATATATTTGCATTTGTTAGCCATGCTAGCGATCTAAACAATAAATCCATGCCAAAGCTAGATACGTAAAAGGTGAAAGACTCACACTCGCAGCCATGCTGATTTGGCAAAATGACATCCAGCTGTTTTCGTTTGAAACAACTTTTAGTCAGGGGAGTGCCATGGTTTCTCCATAGAGCCCTGCCGTATTCTTTTAGCACAGCAGCTTGCGCAGGTCCGGGGCAACTTAGTCACATGACTCAGTTGGTATTGCTGATTGGCTCGAACACGGTATGTTTTGTATACAGCGAACAGGTCTACAGTAAGAGAGACAGACAGGAGAGAGATAGTTTCTCCATCATTGATTTGATGTACTTCTACTTGTCATTTTACATTCTTATTTTGGAATGATGGCATCTCAGGAGCCACAGTGAAGCTGATACGGATGCTGCCGCACCAGGAGGCGTCTATACTTTCTACAACGGAGCTCGGTTTCCGGGTTCCTCCGATTGGCCACAATGCCCACGTGACCTCCGCTAGCACGGCCCCTTCCTGCCGCGCGCTGCGCTCGCCAAGCTCCTGCCGTGCCGCGCTCCCGCCTTCCTCAATGAAATGGAAATTGCTACTTTACATCAGGGTGAACGCTGGCTGTTGGTAACACCACCCACTTCAATGACAGGCTCTCATATTTGCGAATGCATAAACTATTAAAAAAATATACCGTTAACTGGAATATGTTGTTTCTTTACACATATGTTGGATTATATAATTGGTTTGTCGCTACTTTACATCAGGCTGAACGCTGTTATGCTGCCACCACCCACTTCAATGACAGAGCTCGGCGCATTACATCAGGCTGAACGCTGTTATGCTGCCACCACCCACTTCAATGACGGAGCTCGGCGCATTACATCAGGCTGAACGCTGTTATGCTGCCACCACCCACTTCAATGACAGAGCTCGGCGCATTACATCAGGCTGAACGCTGTTATGCTGCCACCACCCACTTCAATGACAGAGCTCGGCGCATTACATCAGGCTGAACGCTGTTATGCTGCCACCACCCACTTCAATGACAGAGCTCGGCGCGGCAGGAGCTTGGCGCTTGAGGAAGCTGGCGAGCGCGGCGCGCGGCAGGAAGGGGGCGTGCTAGCGGAGGTCACGTGGCCAATCGGAGGAACCCGTAAACCGAGCTCCGTTGTAGAAAGTATAGACGCCACCAGGAGAGGACATGTAACGGTTTCCCCTCCTCTCTCTATTTCTTTCAGATCCGCAACGACACGTCCCAGGTGGTGAACGAGAACCTGCCTCAGATCCAGAGGAAGTCTGACGAAATGAGACAGATCTACAGAAGAATCGACAAGTTGGAAGTGAGTCTTGTTGTTTTTAACCCTTTGGAGGCCAAACCCGAGATATGACGGGTTAACTCGCCATGCTCTGGGCGCCAAACCCGAGAAATCCCGGGTTTTAATCGATATTTCTTTTATTTGCTATATCCATTCGTTTTTCATCCATCCAGCCTGACGTTATCATTGGGAATGGGTCTGAGCTCGCAAAGGGCAAATACCGCCGCCTAATATCTCCCGGATGGTATTGCACATCATTGGAATCCCTCTGGCTGGGGCTGTGCATCAATCTTAAGTCGTCCGGTCCAGGTTTTCCTTCTCGGGCAAGCAGTATCGTTATAACACATTGACTGGGGATACTCGGAGCAGCGTGGATGATGTGTTTTGGACATATAACGTGGTTGGATCAATAAACGCGATCAGGAATTTGATTAATCTTTTTGCACTACATCAGATGTGAGGTAAGGAATCTATGTTAACAATCTTGGGTTAATCAGATGTTCCTTTCACCGCCATCGGAGCGTGTGTGTGAGGTTCGCGCCGACCAAAGTACGGAAAAGCGATTTTTCAGACCCCGCTTCTGTTCGCCCATGATGACACATATAATATCGATAATCTAGTGTTTATTTGAAAACGATTCATAAATCAAGCGACAAATGGCACGATTTTTTACGAAATACATTGAAGCTCGATTTGCTGGAGTTTATTGAGATGAGACAGAACGCTCTAGAAATATATTCATATTCATCACGGTATAAAACGGAAATGTATATGAGAAAATTATCTGTTTTGTGCATGTTGACTGGAAGCAACTCACTGACGATCACCGTGTTATTTAGATCTATTGCTATTATATTTGATATATTTTAAGCACTCGCAAATAAGTCCTATCCTACATTGGATAAAGCACTGGCGCTGAAGGGCCATCAGCCCTTATTTTCAATGTAGTCGAGACTTTCAACACTTTACAGACATTTCAATGCACACATTTCTACAATATAACAATAATAAATATTAATAGCTATCTACATAGTACTCTCAGTCCAGAGTGCACCACAGCAATTAGTATAATTCTTTTTTAAATAAAATAAAAATGAACATGGGCATTGTAGACGTGCAGATAAAATAAGTACAATAGTATAATGTTGCTCGAAGGCATGTGAACCCCCCCGGAACAGTCAGTCCCCCGAACACCTCACACATCAATCCCTACCACATCCCCATCCAAGACACACCCCGATAAAGCACGCCATGACCGAAGGAAAACACAAACAGCCCGCGCGCCACTCACACCGCCATGCACGGCGATGGGAATGCCAACCCCACGGGCCGCTCCCATCTACCCCAGCCCTGGCGCCTCCGCCACCACAAGGAAAACCAGCGAACACCACACCCCCACCCCCAAACTCCACAGAGGAATGACAGGCCACGCGTCCGAGGACCCGCAGCCACGCCAAAGGAGACACGACCTCTGCTGATGGCCCTTCCGTGCCAACGCTATATCCAATGGAGAATAGGACTTATTTGCGAATGCATAAAACATATCAAATATAATAGCAATAGATCTAAATAACACAGTGATCGTCAATGAGTTGCTTCCAGTCAACATGTACGAAACTGATTGTTTTTTCATCTGTACATTTCCGTTTTATACCGTTTTGAATACGATTATAGTTTTGGAGAAGATTTCTAGTAATTCCAGAGAGACACGATAATAGCCCTTTAGTGGAATACACAAAACACGTTGTCATTTTTCGGCTGATTTATGAATCATTTTCAAATAGACGCTAGATTATCGATAGTATATGTGTCCTCATGTACGAAGAGAAGCAGGGTCTGAAATATTGCTTCTCCGTACTTTGGTCGGCGCGAACCTCACACACACACACGCTCTGATGGCAGTGATAGGAAGTTAGGAACATCTGATTACCCCAAGATTCGTAACATAAAGGCCTTACCTCACATCTGATGTCATGCAAAAAGATTAATCCAATTTCTGATCGCCATTCCAAATATCGATCGTGTTCATTGATCCAACGTTATAGTCCAAAACACAATGATCCACGATGCTCCCAGTGGGGGGACTCAATGCAATAGTATCCAGCTGCATGCCCGACAAGTAAAACCTGGACCGGACTTATTTTTTTGATGCACAGTCCCAGCCAATCCAATCCAATGATGTGCAATACCATCCGGGAGACAATAGGCGGCGGTATTTGCCCTTTGCGAGCTCAGACCCATTCCCAATGATAACGTCAGGCTGGATGGATGAAAAATTAATGGATATCGCTAATAAAAGAAATAACGATTAAAACCCGACTATACTCGTGATTGGCACGGAAGCGATGGCAAGTTAACCCGACTATACTCGTGTTGGCACGGAATGGGTTAACATACATTTTCATTGTCAAATGATTGTGGTGTGCATGTGTCCAGGCCTTTGTGAAGCTGGTGGGAGCCAACGTCGGTGCCATGGATGAGCAGGTGACGCAGGCAGAGGGTGAGCAGGGAACCCTACCAGGTGCCTTCAAGAAGATCCTTCGCACAATGAGCGTCCCCGGCTTCTTAAACGTGAGGACTCGACAACGTCGCCCGTTTATTGATATCTTCACATTTTCTAATTGTTTCCTCAATATTAAACCCTTGCACCAAAGAACCATACAAGTCTGTTTTGACATTTCTCGGACGGCCCATGTATTTGCAGTTGTGAAATTAATTTAAAGCACTTGGGAGTGTGACTGATATAAGAACAAGAAACTACTCAACCTCGACTGTCTTTAACTATGAGTATACACAACACTCTAACCTAGCATATTTAGATCATAAAGTACTCAACGTCTACTGTCTTTAACTATGAGTGAATACAACTCGCTAACTTACCATCTTTAGATCATCCTCTACTGTCTTTAACTATGAATAAACACAACTCTCTAACTTACCATATTTAGATCATTAAGTACTCAACCTCTACTGTCTTTAACTATGAATGAACACAACACTAACTTACCATCTTTATAATTTGAAAACACTGTTGCTCTGAAAACCTAAAACGGACTTATGGTACTCTTATTACTGTTTTCTTTTTTTTAGATACTGTTATTTACTTGTTACATTTATTAAATTGTCAATGTCCAGTCGCATTCTTTGGCCCACAGTCCACCACCTATGTTATACTTTGGCCTACCAGCATTCAAAGCAGCGCCAGTGGGCAGAAAATGGACCAGTTCTTGTCTCCTAAGTGGGCGCCGGGCAGGACTTTTACACAGGTGCTATCGTTAACACCGCGAGATCACTGGACACGTCTCAAACGAACGTATTTTTTGTTGGATCTAGTTTCCACAATAAAATCAATCAATCAGTTCAGGAAAAACTTCAGAAACGTCTAAATTAGCTGGATCTACTGACATCTTCAAAAACGTCACAATGTTCAGAACACCATCAACTTGTAAGAGACGGTCCAAATGACTAGTATCCATTTGTTGGGACAGAGTTGACGTTGTGTTCTAATTAAAAAATAAACCAATGGACAGTAATACCTTCCGTCAATTTTCTATCCGTTCATTGACGGATCAATGTAGCTGCTCCTACTGGTTGGTTTGAGGAGTCGGAGCTTACATCTCTGTAAGACCGATTCAATAACACACCTGGATTTAATTTCATGTTCAACAGCAAATCGGCGACAACTGGCCTTCATAAAATAAATGTCCATTTGTGAATGTCCATTTAGCATCTTGAGAAACATCAGCTGAATGAAAATTGTAATCATCTTTGTCTATTTTTTGTTTTTTTTAAATCATAATATTCAACTAAATGAATACTCATTGGTGAGCACCTTAATGTGGTAGTACAAGGTTTATTTTATAAACAATACAACTCTTAACTCTTTAAATGCCATGCCTGGTTTTCCATTTTACCGCTTGAATGCCACCATCCGCGCCAATGTTAACGTTAATATCGCCTAATCTATGTTTTAAATTATGGCTATGTGTCTAATCTGCCCATCGCATTATCAAATACTATGTTCCAGACAGTGCTGTGAAGGCAGATTGTTTTTTTATCGCGTCGTTGCCGTTTCAGAGCAGTTAGAAAAGCCCCCGTTTTGATATAAAAAACAACTCATTCTGGAGCATTCTATGAAAATCGTCTTTTAGTGGAATATTCCACAACGTTGATATTCGTCGGCCTTTTTATGAATCGTTTTCAAATAAACGCTAGATGATCAATATTATACGTGCACGCACGCACATTACGGCCGCGTGCGGACAATCGCCTTGTTGATTTCCTCTCGGACTTTTACAGTGAAAACGAAAGAAGAGATTTCACAAAACAGCTTATAACTTCATCAAAATTACTCTGATTATCCTACCACTGATAACATAGAGTCCTTACCTGACATCAGATGGTATCCAACTGGTATATTCCAATTCCTGATCACCATTCGAAAAAATCGATACGTGTATGGATCCAACGCGACACAGTGGTTCTCCATGATCCGCGGAGATCTGAGGCTCCAGAATGAACTCTAGTAACCCCGGCTGGATCAGTGAACTGGAAAATGTGGAGTACCGGATTTTTTTCCCCATTCATTTTCATTGAGTCCATTCCAAAATCACTTATGTCATCTGGGAGACGACAGGGGGCGCTTTTTTCCACAGTGATCACCGGCGCAGCTCGGCAATACTCGGGTAGGCTCGGGTGATGCAATAATTTTTCAGATCGCAAAAAAAAAAAAAAAAAAAAAATTCCGAGAAATCTCGTGAGTGGCTAGCAACCACCTATAAAAAAACACGAGAAATCTCGTGAGTGGCACTGAAAGAGTTAATAAAATGTTAATGAAAAAAATAACTCTGGATGAGATCAGGATCAGGGATGTCATGGTAAATGGCTGCTTTTTTATATAGCGCTTTTATCCAAAGCGCTTTACAATTTGTTACTCACATTTTACCCATTCACTCACACATTCACACACCGACAGCGGAGGCAACCATGCAAGGTGCCAACCTGCTCATTGGGAGCAATTGGGGGTTAAGTATCTTGCTCAAGGACACATCGACACGCTGCCCGGGAGAAGCGGGAATCGAACCGGGAACCTCCGGATTGCCAGACGACTGCTCTACCTCCCGAGCCACTGTCGTTGATTATCTGCATGGTACTCTGCAGATAAAGTGACTCTTAATTCCATTTTTTTATTCGCAGAAACCGGCCAGTCCAAGAAGACCAGCACCACACCAGCGCCAGGAGGTTCCCACTGTGTTCCATACAGACGATTTTTTCACCTCAGAACCAGAACAGTGACTTCTGGAGTCCGGACAACGGTTCACCAGTACAAATGTTATTTTCAAGAAAACAACACTGGTTGACACCGCAGAGACGGTTCTACTGCCACACGATCCACCGTAAAGTGGATCCCTTCAACGAAGCAATATTAGCCCTTCCGAACAAGTTGCTGGAAATCAAATGCGCGATGTGGACGTTGTTATATTTCTTAAGTATTGTTCTCCTGGCAGCAAAGTACACACACACTGAACTGTAGCAAAATGATATCCCCCTTTTTTTTTTTTTTTTTTTTAATGCCTCCGAAGGTCTTTTATCTCGTTGTTTTCCCTCCCCAATAGTGAAGTCAAGGATGCAACACAATAACATTGTTAGACTTGTTGTTTGTCAGGAGGACACCATGTCAGCCCACTTGCCTGTAGGACATTTGGACTGGCACACTGTAAATCAAGGCAGAGCAAGAACCCGTACTGGCGAAAGCACACTGTTCACACTGTTCTCAATGGAGAGCCCAGCGTCGACCACTCGTCCGTCTGGAGGGCGTGTCAAGCGCACACCAGCAATGCGGACTGGAGAAGTGCGATGGATTACATTCAGAGTCTACTTAAAAAAAGCTTGTTAGCTACCAAGCTAGCTATAGTTTATGCCCAGAGCTGACCGACTGCGTGTTTCTAGAACTAAAAAGTGCACAAGAACCCCCGGATTCAACGTGTCGAATCATCATCATCCACCGGCCACTGAACACCCCCCCCCCTCCTCCCCGGGCGTGGACTGGTTGAGGCAGACAACCCCCAAACTCATCCATACCTCCGGGTCGGCGGGTCATGGACTCATTATGACCGATTATCGGTTGCAGTCTGGGCACTGTGCTTTTTTGCTTGTAGGTCTGGAGACAACATATCTTTTGAAGAATTAACCCAGCTGTTTTTATATATGACATTCCTATTACTGGTGTTTCTACAGACCTGTGTACTGTTATTAATTCAATTGTATTGTTTCTAATGCCCCCCCCCCCCTGATTCACCTGACCAAAATTGGTCTCACAGGGTTCCTACACAGATCTGTAAAGTATCTATTTCTTAAACCCATATTTTTTTCAAATAGCCAACGTTTGAGTAAATGGAATATTTGGGGGGGGGTGGGGGATATTGCTATTGAGGCTTGATTCATGACTACACATTTCCTTTGTAGTTGTAGACTCACTGTCCTATCATAATAATCGTCCCCAAGACATTGGTGGTATTGTGATATAGCCATATAATATAAATGGAATTTGAACATTTAGTTTTTCCAGGCCTGGAAAAAGTTATGGAAAATTATAAATGCCTGACAAGTTTTGGTCATGGAAATGTGTTCATAATCTAATTTACACCCAGTCAAAATGGTTTGTCAAGATTGGCTGCTGCTAAATCTAGTTATCCTTGAAGGAATAATAACCCAAATAACATATTTCTGATTACTTAAGTCCAAAGTGATTACTGTAGCTGGGACATTCAAATCAATAATAAAAAGGCACCAATTGAACATAATATATTATATGTCATGGAAATTGCACTATTTGTTGTGGAATAGTCATGGGATGTGTTCAGTAAAAAGGTATAACCCTGCATATATACCAAATGCATTGAACACACGACAGAATGTGTTGATAATGATAATATAATATTGAGATGGAAACTGTGAAGGAACCCTGGTCTCGTCCAGATTCAAGATCGCTGTGTCTTCCACTCCAGAAAATGAACTCTAAAAATATTGTAGATCTGGTGAAATGGGTTGAATCTCTAGATCTCGAAGATCTAGGCTACTCTGCTCTCGATGCAGATCATCACCTTTTACACGCATCTTCCCGAAGCATCCGAGAGGAGGCTATACTAGTGTAATGTTGGATCATGTCCTAGGGATAGGAACAAATGGTACACAAAAGAGCACTTTCCTGAAACGCCGCCCTTGTCCCTAGATCACACAATTATATGCCAAAATACTTCTCAATAAAGCTGTTTCTTTTCTATTTGGATGTGTGTGGTTATTTCAGACGGTTTGTTTTTCGCTGTAGTAGATCATGAACAAACCATGTTGTCTGCCATCCATGCTGCTGTCGGGTTTGCCATCCTGCCAAAATGTTTATTGAGAGACGTTGCGATCGCATACATAGAACCAACGCAGATTTTACACGTAGATTACATATCACAAATTTGAGTCCCCCCCCCCTTGATCACACTGATTGCTAGCTTGCAGAGAGAATGACGTGTTAATAGGACTATTTGCTGAGTAGTCCTGGGGCACAGAATAGTGGGTTCTTATAACTGGTGGTGTTCCTCTTAAAAAACACTTGAAGTGCAGGAACAGTTTTTTTTTTTACCCAGGCCCTATTATGTGGCATGCTGTTGACTAGTACACTAGTACAGGCCATAATGTCACAGATCAGTTTAGTGTTGAGAAACTTAGCACTGTGGAGCATCCTCTCACGAGGCTCCAATACAGTCCAATGTGTGAAGTGTTTTCCAAAATGGGAAGCTCACAGTATAATCGGAGGTGTCTTCTCCATACTGTATGTTCTGAGGAAACGGTTGCAAACCGTACATCGTATCAAAAGTATCATAGACCAGTTATGCATACTGCAGGCATAGATAGCACAAAACCTTGTTTGATGTGATGTGCAATTTGCATCCATTTCCTCAGTAGAACATACTAATACTAGTGGGGCAGCATAGCTAACCTATTGTTCAATTTGTGATAAAAGCACCAAATTTGGTACATATTTAGCTTAATATATTTAGAACAAATATGGATATTGGGGCATTGCAGATTGGCATTCTGGTGACCATGGTTTGTAATTGTTTCCATGTTGTTAACACCACAAATAGTATTTATGTGAAGTGAAGAACATGTTTTATTAATACGCCCCCACATACACAAAATGGTGATAGGGATATTACCCGATTAAACTAGCGATGAGCGATTACAGGGTTCAACTGGCACATTCTTCATCACAGAAGCAGAGGTCTGTGCACTGAAGTGCAGCCTTCTTGCACCTGCAGCCCTTTTTGCAACCACTCTTGCAGCCACATCAGCTCGTGGCAGGATTGTGATGCTTGTGGTAATGTCTTCCAGTGGGGCTCATACATTTCTTCTGTCTTCACCCACCCCAAGCAGCACAGGGTCTGGAAGCAGTGTCTTCCCCCAAATGTGACCACCCTGGTAGACTGCTCTCTTGACGTGCTCCACCAGAGCAGCTCAGGTAGGCGGGATTTGCTGTGCCAAGCTTTTACATGGAAAGAGTTTCCTTCTTGCCTATTATAGTCCACCTTGGTGCAGGTGCTGGTTCTGTCAAAAAGAAGTATGACAAACCTCTCAATAATGTTCATTGCATCATTCTGGGATCTCCTTTGGTCCATTTGCCAGCATCAAGCTACTGTTCCTAATTTATGCAAATGACATGTCGTCAGCTTGTGACTGCAACTTGTTCTTGTTCGCGGACGACTCAGATTCGGCTCAAACAAGGGACTAAACACGTTTCGCAATTATGCCACATCAATGTGGAACGCCCTACCCAAAGCTGTAAAGGAATGTGAATCCCTACCCACATTCAAAGCCCCTCTTTAAGAGCACCTACGGCTACGGGAGGCTGCAATTCGAAACTGGCCACCGTAAATGTCCAACCCCCCCCACCCCCTCCTAATAGACAGTCTCCTCCCCACCGCATGTATTCTCTCCCCACCGTATGTATATTTCTCTCCCACCCACCCACCCCCTCCTAATACAGTCCCCTCCCCATCATACTCTGTCAGGATCTATGGGTAACAGTACTGTATATTTGCATATTGTATATATCACAAATGTAACAGTACTAAATACCTGTATGTCCCTATGCCATAAATGTCATGTATGTTGAAAGTCAAAGACAAACGTCTTTCTCTGGTCTGCATCCCCTTAACAATTGTGTGTATTGAACCGTACTGTATTGTACCCATTCTGCAATCTGTTAAATAAAGTTTTCATTCATTCATTTTGAACAACTGGGAGACTGGCCGCGTGTATATTTTGCGTGTATACCAAACCAAGCCGCATTTCTCTGATTGGCACTGACTGACGCTCTCTGATTGGCCACTGACGCGTTTGCCCAATCCGTGACGAGCTGTGTCTTTGCCCATTTCCACGCCAAACAGCCTGCAAACTACCTGGCGTTCTATCGCCATGCTCTAAGACAAACTCTAACCTTAACCAACTTTGAAAGAGTGCCTAAGCTTAGGCTGGTAAAGCTATGCCTCCTAAAATGTGAATCGGAAATACAGAAATACCAGCTACAGGCTTTCCGGTTTCCGGGCACCCCCTGATCCATTTATAGTCCCCAGCTAAACAAACAACAAGCAGGACGTAAACTCCATGATAAAAACTGCAAAAAATGACAAAACTGAGGAAAACAAAAATAAACCATGTGAACTTTGGAAATTACTCAATAATCAACTAGGCTGCAGTAAAAAACTTAAAACCAGGTTCTCAAACATAAACATAAAGACGGACAACACGCTCATCACAGACAAACTGGATGTAGCCAATTACTTAAACACTTTCTTCACAAACATAGCCACAACACTGGTAAACAAACTACCCTCCCACTCAGGGCAGTATGGGGTAGAACACATAGTAGCATACTACAAGAACCTAGGCGTCCACAAAGACGATTTCAAACTGGAAATGGTAACTACAGATGAGGTACTCAATAAACTGAGCGCCCTCCAACCGAACAAGGCCACTGGCCATGACAACATCCCCTCCAAATTCCTCAGAGACTCAGCAGCCGCCATCACCCCAGTCATCACACACATAATAAACCTCTCCATAAAACAGGGACACGTCCCCAAGGACTTCAAAATAGCGAGAGTAACACCCCTGCACAAAAAGGGCAGCAAATTAGACCCAGGCAACTACCGCCCTGTTTCTATCCTTACATCCATCTCGAAAGTCATGGAAAAAATAGTATATGAACAGGTCGAAAAGTACCTTACGGATAAAAATCTAATCTACGAATTCCAATCTGGCTTCAGAACATCCCACTCCAATGACACATGCCTTCTCTATTTGAACGACCACATCAAACAAGAGGTGGACGCGGGCAAATACTGCGGCATGGTCATGCTAGACCTACAAAAGGCCTTCGACACTGTCAATCACTCCATTCTGATTGACAAGCTAAAAGCAATTGGTTTTGATAGTTTATCAGTGAGCTGGATACAATCCTACCTGGAGGGGAGAGAACAGATGGTGGAGGTAAACGGTACCCTATCCCCCCCCCTCACAGTGAACTGTGGTGTTCCACAAGGAAGCATACTAGGACCACTACTGTTCCTAATTTATGCAAATGACATGTCGTCAGCTTGTGACTGCAACTTGTTCCTGTTTGCGGACGACTCAGCCCTGCTGGTCTCTGACAAGAACAAGTTACAGGTTGAAAAAACCCTCAGCTCTGAACTAGGCAAAATCTGCATATGGCTCGCCGACAACAAACTATCATTACACATGGGCAAAACAGAGTCCATTCTCTTCAGTTCAAATAACAAACTCAGCAAAACCGACGGCTTCTCAGTTACAGTGGGTGACAATATTGTCACAAGGAAAGATGAAATTACCTACCTGGGTTCCATCCTAGAGGCTAATCTTTCCTGTGACAAAATGGCATCCAATGTAATAAAAAAAGTCAATCAACGAACTCGATTCTTGTACCGGATCTCCTCCCTGGTAAACAAGAATACCCTGAAGACTCTGGCAGGAGCACTCATTCAAGGGTACTACGACTATGCTTGCACCTCATGGTACCAAAGCACCTCAAAGGCACTAAAAACCAAATTACAAACATCTCAAAACAAACTAGTCAGACTACTGCTTGACCTGACTCCTAGAACCCACCTCACCCCTGCACACTTTGCCAACCTAGGATGGCTTAGAGTAGACGACTGAGTACAGCAACTTGCAATGGGCCTGGTCTACAAGATACACTACACGACCAAGGTACCCATGTACATGTCAAAATACTTCCCAAAGGTCAGTGAATACCACGATCACAACACCAGAGGGAGCTCCACAAATCATGTAAAACCCAGATTCGGCTCAAACAAGGGACTAAACACGTTTCGCAATTATGCCACAACAATGTGGAACGCCCTACCCAAAGCTGTAAAGGAATGTGAATCACTACCCACCTTCAAAAACACTCTCAAAGAACACCTACGGGAGACTGCAATTCAAAACTGGCCCCTACAAATGTCCTAACCCAGTTGTACAATAAAGACCAAGCATGGCTTTGTCAGTATTCCAATGTACAGCCCCACCCAACCCCACCCCACCTACCCAACCTCCTCCAATGTACAGTTTCTATGTCAAATGTATGTCAGTATTCCAATGTACAGTGTGTGTCCCCCCCCCCACCTCCAATGTACAGCCCCACCCCACCTACCCAACCTCCCCCAATGCACAGTTTCTATGTCAAATGTATATACACTCTTTTTCTGGATTTTTTTAGAATCACAAACAGTACTGTATTTGAAAATCTGGTATGTCATAAATGTATAGATGTAGCAGTACTGTCTATCTGTATGTCGTGTGTGTCATATGATGAATTGAAAATGGGGGACCCTGATGGAAACAAGACGAAAGTCTTTCTCAGGTCTGCATCCTCTTAACAATTGTATGTATTGAGCTGTACTGTACTGTACCCATTCTGCAATCTGTTAATAAACTTTTCAATCAATCAATCAAAAGGTCTGTCAACTGTCAGCCTGTCGAGGGAGGCGATAACGAGGTTGTTTCTGGGGGGGATACATTTTCATGAGCACCGTGTTGTGATTTCAGGGGCGGGACTTCCTACCTGATTCCCACTTTCGGCCGTAGTGCTTTACCAGGCTTTATCTCTCGAGATAAAGTTGGGAACGAGGTTAGCCTAAGCTTAACCAGTGTAGAAACAGGTGTCGGCCAATCAGAGAGCGTCTCCGAGAAATGCGGCTTGGTTTGGTATTCACGCGTATATTTTTCCCAACGGAGTTTCACTTCCGCGTTCGGTTTGCACGATCTGATTGGCCACTGACGTTTTTTTCAGCGCCAATCGCGTTACTCCTAACAATCGGCCAGCAGGCTGTTACCCTAACCCCAGGGGTGCAGTCGTAATATGGGCGAAGGCCAAACGCCCGCGCGCACGCGCATACATGTTCCCTCGGTTGCGCACAGAACAGATGATACACCTTGTCTCATCCTTTCAGTCGAGAGATCAAGCAACCCCCCACCTACAGGGCTTGTATTTGGTTGTCGGTATCCTATTATTATGGAAAGTCTAGGTCAGGGGTGTCAAACTCATTTTCACAGAGGGCCACATCAGCATTATGGTTGCCCTCAAAGGGCCAAAGACCGTATAAATGTTAATGTAATGTAAAATAAATGTAGCTACACATTTACATATTGTTAAACATGGTGTTTCTGTATTTATTACTTATTCAAGTTATACATATTGCATATTCATTTGCATAAATGTAAAAATATATGTTCGCTTATGTTATTTTAACAAATAATTTTAGTTTATCAGAACCCCATATTACTCCACCAATCAATGATCAAACCATTCAAGTAAATAACAAAGAAGAATATCATCAAATACAAGCTATGACATTAAGTTTGTTCAAAACCTTTTTGTCACAGTCAAGAGGGGCAGAACTAACAACTGTGAGCTGCAAAGAACACGTGGGACAGATGTAGCAGATGTTACAAAAACAAATGGCTGCACACAACCTTGCAGAGGCCATACATCCAACTAATGGAAGATAGTTTAATTAACTTTAATTAACAGATTGCAGAATGGGTACAGTACAGTACAGCTCAATACACACAATTGTTAAGGGGATGCAGACCAGAGAAAGACTTTCGACTTGTTTACATCAGGGTCCCCCATTTTCAATTCGTAATGAAATTGCTATTATGTGTCTGCATGAACACACAACTGTAACTGTACTCAAAAATAACAAAATAAGGGTTGTCTCAGTTCACAACTATATTGGTCAAGTTTTGGGTGGGACTTGTTTGCGTCCCTACAGCTTCTTATTCAATTGAGCGAGATGCTCGGTTATGTCACACAGCCAGTTTGCATCTGACAGTTCAGACAATATTTCTTCAACCCTTTGTTACCTATTCCGCCTGGATCTTTTTTGTATTTTGGGCTGTAAAATTGTCAAAGAATGTCTGAGGAGTAAGTGCTTTTGGCTTTTCTCCTTTGTTACCTCAGATGTTCAACATACATGTATGTGTAAGAATGTGTAATAACTAAGGCTGTCAAAGTTAAAGCTTTATTAACGCATTAACCCACAATTATTTTAACACTGCTATTTTTTAACCCAATATTAAAAAAAAAACGTTTTTTTTTTTTTTTTTTTTTTAGCTCTTGGGGGCCACATCAAATGACGTGGCGGGCCGGATTTATTTGGCCCGCGGGCCGTGAGTTTGACACCTATGGTCTAGGTGATAAGTGCCGGCGACGAGTCATTTTTGTGTCATCGCGCCGGCACTTACCACAGCTTTGCATAATAATAGGATGCGCGCACTTCGGCCTCAGTGACGAAGCCCAAACGTTGTTTGACCGCGTATGCCCAGCACTGTCTGCACCCCTGCCTAACCCTAACCTTCTTAACCAACTAACCCTAACCTTAACCAACTAACCCTAACCTTAACCCTAACCAACTTCGAAAGAGTCGCCAAGCTTAACCAGTTTGTTAGGACATTGGCGCTAAAAAAAAACGTCAGTGGCCAATCAGATCGCGCAAACAAACCGAACGCGGAAGTGAAACTCCGTTGGGGAAAATATACAGGCAGACTGGCCCGATCCCCGGGTCGGTAGATGGCGGTAATGCCCCAAATCAGATGGTGGCCGACCGCCGTAAAACCCCAATAAGAAGAAGAAGAAGAACCCGGATGAAGCGGGAAACTTCCGACGGCTTGCGTCCACGATACGCTGGAGCGCTCTAGTATAACCTCTGGCCAGGTACATTTTCAAGTCATTTTTTTACGTCATTTCATATAAATAATATTGTACCGCGTGCTTGGTTGGAATGCGGTCGCTGTCTTTGGGTGTATAGCAAACGTGCGTGTTCCGTGTGCGCTAACTGGTGTACTTGTTGGAAGTTCTCGAAGAGCTAGCTCAGTTAGCTTATGGGCTGAACGAGGTTGAGATGTTGTCATGTTGTTGCTGTTTGGATGCTACTGTCATGACATGCCTTCCTGCTGTGATCCTGCCGAATCTGTAGCTTCGGTGGCTATCCTCATTCAAAACAAAGGGGCGCTTCTCTGCTTTTCAGATCCTAAATCTACACGTTGAACCATGGCTGCCACAACTTCTACACAAATCTGGGAACAGATAGGAGAAGGATTCGTGCATCATTATTACCAGCAGTTCGACGCCGATAGGAACAAACTCGGTGACTTGTATGTAAGTAGTAGCTCTATTGTCACTGTCCCTCTAAAGCACAACGCTGTTCCACTAGTAACTAGTCAGACACACTTCATTCAACGTTATGAATGGACCATATTAATAATCTAGACGAACGAATGACACTCCTGCGCAGAGCTGTCTCTCCGCCCGTCCCGCTACGTCACGTCCGGCTCAACACCGGGACACAGTGGAAGGTCGCCCAGCTCTTGTGGAGGAGAACGTGAAGCTTTTCTCTCAATGACATTGGGGTTTTAGTTAAGCCACAGCAGTTCCACAGTATATGCCATGATGATATTTATGATGAATTGAAAATGGGGGACCCTGATGTAAACAAGACGAAAGTCTTTCTCTGGTCTGCATCCCCTTAACAAATGTATGTAATTGAGCTGTACTGTACCCATTCTGCAATCTGTTATCAATCAGCCATTGCCAAGACACACTTTGATTGATTGATTGAAAAGTTTATTAACAGATTGCAGAATGGGTACAGTACAGTACAGCTCAATACATACAATTGTTAAGAGGATGCAGACCTGAGAAAGACTTTTGTCTTGTTTCCATCAGGGTCCCCCATTTTCAATTCATCATATGACACACACGACATACAGATAGACAGTACTGCTACATCTATACATTTATGACATACCAGATTTTCAAATACAGTACTGTTTGTGATACTAAAAAAATCCAGAAAAAGAGTGTATATACATTTCACATAGAAACTGTGCATTGGGGGAGGTTGGGTAGGTGGGGTGGGGCTGTACATTGGAGGTGGGGGGGGGGGGACACTGTACATTGGAATACTGACATACATTTGACATAGAAACTGTACATTGGAGGAGGTTGGGTAGGTGGGGTGGGGTTGGGTGGGGCTGTACATTGGAATACTGACAAAGCCATGCTTGGTCTTTATTGTACAATGGTACAATGACAACAGGGGCAGGGCCTCGTCAAATACAGCGTGGTAGACTATGTACCACTCTTCATACACCGTCATTTATTCAGGGACGTGATTGATTGATTGATTGAACATTTTATTAACAGATTGCAGAATGGGTACAATACAGTACAGCTCAATACACACAATTGTTAAGGGGATGCAGACCAGAGAAAGACTTTAGTCTTGTTTACATCAGGGTCCCCCATTTTCAATTCATCATAACGTATGACATACAGGTAGACGGTACTGTTGCATCTAGACATTTATGACATACCAGATCTACAAATATACAGTACTGTTTATGATACAAAAATAGTCTAAAAAGAGAGTATATACATTTGAGGGGGAGTTGAATTAGCGGGAGCATTTGCAATGAAGCCCTGATCCAGCAATATAAACGGCAGGAGAAAGAAAGAACACAAGAAGCATAAACAAACATGTTAACACTTTCAGTGCCAGCGATGAGAAATCTCTTCGTTTAATCGTTATTTATTTTATTAGCGATTTCCACATATTTCATCAATCTAGCCTTACGTTACCACTGGAACTCTCTCGGAGCTCGAATTGGGAAAATACCGCCCCCTATCGTCTCCGGATGATATTGCACTCCAGTGTATTCCAGTAAACTGAGTAAAGGGTGATTCATGTGGAATCTTTATTTTTTTCTGAAACTTTCAAAAAAACGAGCGTTTTTCAAAATGGTATAAAAAACGGAAATGAACCGATTTAAAAATAAAATAAAAAAAAATCCGTTTAGACAATGTTGACTGCAAACAAGTCATTGATAAGCGACGGGTGTATTAGACACATCATTTAAGATATAGTTTATGCGTTCACAAATATGATCGCTCTGTCATTGAATAGAGCGCTGGCACGCAACGGGGTACCTAGGCACTGCACTGCTGGCACGGAAAGTGTTAAAGAAGGTACTATAGAAATGTTTTTGTTGACTGCAAACAAGTCATTGATAAGCGACGGGCGTATTAGACACATCATTTAAGATATAGTTTATGCGTTCACAAATATGATCGCTCTTGTCATTAAATAGAGCGCTGGCATGCAACGGGGTACCTAGGCACTGCACTGCTGGCACGGAAAGTGTTAAGAAGGTGCTATAGATTTTTTTTTTATGTAGAGTAATCACGTAATTAAAAAAAAAAAAAAAATACATCCACAAAGCTTTTAGAAGTGTGTGGAAAGAATATACCGTACCTTTTCCTTCCAAAAAACTACTGATTGATGAATTTATGAAAACGTTTGCAGGTCCAAAATAAATGTTGTTTACATGTTGCATACATGTATCCCCTCCCTCCCCACTTCCCAATGAGGTCTCTCACATTTTACAATCACGTTGAGTACATACAGAAATAAGCATAAAACATATCAAATCACACGGTATGTAAAATGATAGCAATAAGACAACAAGACAAGGGTAGACAAAAGCAAGAATAATAAATCACTTAAAACATGTACAACTTGAAGGTTGGAGATCAAGGTCTTTTAAACTCTGCAACAGAGGGGAGAATCTCTCAAGCTTTTTACCCTGTTCCGAGCAAACTCGGGTGACCTTATGGGTCATGGTTCCAATTAAAACTCAGACTAGGCCGGGCATTTGGTCAAAAGGATTGCAACTTATACTGCAAACTTCCTTTAGTCTACATGATGACCATTGTTGTCATATTTTTGTATTGGAAAACATAGTTTCATGATATTTTGTTACATTGCTAGTTCTTGGTAGGGTTGAATGATTTGGAAACAATATCTAATTGTGATTATATTGCAATTGCGATATCATTTGCAATATTAGAGGGAAGATGGAAAAAAACAGTAATTATTTTCATTTGCATTGAAAGAACGGATGCAAACACATATAGTGTGATTATTGCTGGGATCTGTACCAAACAAAGATGTGTTTTTTTATTTTATTTTTAATTGTAAGCCTGTAGGATATGATTTGTAGTCCAGGACACCACTGTAGCATCACAATACATAATGTAGATGCAAACTACATCTTTGACAAATATTGCAGCCTCCTGCAATTTTGATATTGCACTAGGCCATATTGGGATTTTGATATTGCACTAGGCCATATTGGGATTTTGATATTGCACTAGGCCAAATTGTGGTTTTGATATTGCACTAGGCCAAATTGTGATTTTGATATTGCACTAGGCCATATTGTGATTTTGATTAATTGTTTGGCTCTTGGTAGTACTTTTTTTATTTTTTTATTGGTGTTTCATATCACAAACTAGCTCTACCTGCTCCTTTTGCAGACTGAAGAAGCCTGCTTGACGTGGGAAGGTGTGTGCTATCCAGGGAGGAAAGCAATAATCGAGAAACTAGCGGTAAGTGTGTTTACATTAGTGGTGAGGGCTACGTTTAAAAAATAATAGGCCTAACGGATGTGAAGTGCTCCATTGCAAATATGTCAATTGTCTACTGAAAATGACAAATACATATTCAATAACAAGCTGGGTGCTATTTTCAGAATGAAACACTTTTTATCTTGCATTTCTTTGTTTGTTTTATGTGTCCATTGAGTTTTGTGTGGTTATGACTTGTTGTGGAATATTTTAAATCAGCCATCCATGACAATGAACTGTAGACATTTAGACGAGTCAATTTGTATCAAAATATTCCACAACAGACTCGAGAGCAGTTAGGGTCAGTGCAGGCAGGACTTGTTTTTTTACTGCACATTTGTGGCTTGATAAATGTTGCACTTACTCTCTGTTAGTTTCTTGACTTAAATGGTAAATATTGCCACCTTTACTGCACCATCACCAGTCACCAATACTACTGTTGTGCATTCTGCTGCTCTGCCTGTAACATCACACTGTCAACACTACTGCAAGACCACCCGCATTTCATTGTATACCTGTATGCCGTGACAATTAAAACTCTTGACTTGACTTGACTGCCTGTAACATCACACTGTCAACACTACTGTTGTGTATTCTGCTGCTCTGCCTGTAACATCACACTGTCAACACTACTGCTGTGTATTTATTCTGCTTCTCTGCCTGTAACATCACACTGTTACCAACACTACTGCTGTGTATTCTGCTGCTCTGCCTGTAACATCACACTGTCAACAGTACTGCTGTGTATTCTGCTGCTCTGCCTGTAACATCACACTGTCAACAGTACTGCTGTGTATTCTGCTGCTCTGCCTGTAACATCACACTGTCAACAGTCAACAGTACTGCTGTGTATTCTGCTGCTCTGCCTGTAACATCACACTGTCAACAGTCAACACTACTGCTGTGTATTCTGCTGCTCTGCCTGTAACATCACACTGTTACCAACACTACTGGGCCCCGTTCCCCGTACCTGGCTAACTGAGTTAGCCGGATAATTTCCAGCATAGCCTGACTTAAGCCGGACCTTTCTGTTCCCCGGCGCTCGATTGTCTAAAATAAATCACCATGACAACAGATCAAAAAGTTTGAGCCTGGTCGAGAGCAGGGTTAAGTTTAGTTAGCTGGATGAACCATGGCCACGCCCCCGCAAAGAAAAGCCAGCTCGCTTCCTGAAATGATTCTCACAGTGTAGATCTGCATTATACCATTCTGAATTATGTTTCTGTGCTTCGTTTTCCTAGAGGGGGCTTTTGAAATGTATAATAATAGAACTAAATGCTGTTACCCAGTGTTCAGGGTAACAGAGCATGAGGTGAGGCGGACCTTTAAAAAAAGTGAATATCAGGAAGGCAGCAGGTCCGGACGGCATCCCCGGCCGCGTCCTAAAAGTCTGTGCCGACCAACTGGCCCCAGTATTCACTGACATATTTAACCTGTCCTTAGAACAGGCTGTCATCCCCACCTGCCTGAAGAAGTCCACTATTATCCCTGTACCCAAAAAATCCAAGCCTGCTTGCCTCAACGACTACCGCCCTGTAGCTCTCACCTCCATAGCCATGAAGTGCTTTGAGAAGCTAGTAAAGGGCTACATCTGCTCCTCCCTCCCCATCAACATGGACCCCCTGCAATTTGCATACCGCCCCAACAGGTCCACGGAGGACGCCATATCCCATGTGCTGCACACAGCAGCATCACACCTGGACAAGAGGCAGGGGAACTATGTGAGAATGCTATTCATCGACTACAGCTCGGCATTCAATACCATAGTCCCCTCCATACTCATAGCCAAGCTCAGGGACCTGGGCTTGGGCTATGACCTCTGCCAGTGGGTCTTGGACTTCCTGACTGGCAGACCCCAGGTGGTGAGAGCAGGCAACTGCACCTCCTCATCCATCACCCTCAACATAGGGGCCCCCCAGGGCTGTGTTCTGAGTCCCCTCCTCTACTCCCTGTACACACACGACTGTGTGGCTCAGCGGAGTAGCAATACAATCGTCAAATTTGCTGACGACACAGTGGTGGTGGGCCTGATCTCTGCCAACGACGAGAGGGCCTACCTGGAAGAGGTCAAGGTCCTGGCGGGATGGTGCCAGGAAAACAGCCTCTCCCTGAACGTCAGCAAAACAAAGGAGATGATTGTGGACTTCAGGAGGTCGGGGGTCAAGGACTACAGCCCCCTCAGCATCGACGGGGCACCGGTTGAGAGAGTCAACAGCTTCAAGTACCTCGGAGCCTACATATCCGAGGACTTGACATGGACCACACACATTAACAGTGTGGTGAAGAAGGCACGACAACGCCTCTACTTCCTCAGGCGCCTAAGGAAGTTCCAAGTCAGCCAGAAGATCCTTAAGAACTTCTACTCATGTACAATAGAGAGCATCTTGACCGGCAACATCACCTCCTGGTTTGGGAATAGCACTGCAAAAGACCAAAGCAGACTACAAAGAGTGACACGTTCAGCCGAACGCACAATTGGAGGGGGGCTCCCCACCCTCCAGAACATTTACCACAAGCGTTGCAAGGGGAAGGCTAAGAGAATTATTAAGGACTCGAGCCACCCGAACAACTGCCTCTTTGAACTGCTGCCGTCAGGCAAGCGATACAGGAGTCTCAAGGCGAGCACAGAAAGACTCAGAAGTAGCTTCTATCTCCAGGCCATCAGGCTGCTAAACGAACAATGAATGAACACTACACAACAACAACCACCAAACACACATAGCACACACATCCACACGCACACACTCACTTTAAACAAACACACTGTAGCACCCACTACACACACTTTATAGCACACACCCACTTTAAACAAACACACTGTAGCACCCACTCCCCACACTTTATATTTATGGATGAAGGATTGCACTACAACTCGTACACCTTACTGTAAATTGTACCTAAAATTGTACCTCATCCCATTTCTGCTTTGCACTAGATAGTACTGTACATTAGTACACTGCATAGTATTGTGTATTGTATATTATATGGTAACTCAGAACATTGTACATATGTCTATACCGAACACTGTGACCTCATTTTCTTCTTCTAAATTCATGCTATATTATGTTATTATGTTATTGATACTATCTTGTCTAGCACAGTCTCTGGAGCGTAACAGTAAGAAGCATTTTGTATGAAAGTATTCTGTACTTCTGTATGACAACTATTAAAGAACTTGAACTTGAACTTGAACTAATAAATCATATTCAGCCTATAGATTTACTTTGTCTAAATAAAATAATGCACGTCATATACGGCGCTCGGAGTGCGATACACGCTGCAGGCGCATTGCAAATGTGAATCCCGCGGGGATATTTTTAATGAATGAAACCTATCGGCCGTTTGGCTCTGATTAGTTTCATATATTCTCCGCTGTAGATTTGCTTAACGGAGCGCCCGGATTGTGTTTCATTCAAGCATAAAATTGAAGTGTCTATGCGTGGATTGTGGTTTTTGTGGATTATGAATTACGAGGACTCTGAGGATTGTTGAATTGTATCATCACTCACACGTTATTGTGATATTGTAACTGGGATTAAAATGTCTGAGATGCACTGTTTGACGGATTTGAGAAATTGAATGAGCCGTTGACGTCACATTAATGCATTTGAGAATAAAGAGATAAAACTTCATTCAAAAGAAAAATATTCGAAACGCGGGTCTCTTGTCCATTAATGGATACACAATGGATATATCTCGTCTGGCACAGTGGTCCAACGGCTAGTGCTTAATCCTGTCAACCGGGCGACCCGAGTTCGAAACCCCGCGTTTCGAATATAATTTTTTTGGAATATAATATTAATGATTATACGCAAAAGTAGCCTAGTTTTAAGTTAAAATATTATAAATCTACATGCATTGAGGATGTCATTCTTTATATAGCTCTAAACGTGCACCAAAGTATTTACATTGCAAAAAGAAGAAAAAGACTAGAAGGAGGGGGATTCGAACACGGGCCGTCTGCGTGAAAGGCAAAAGCGCAAACCGTCACACCACAGTGCAGATAAGTAAAATATCCACCATACATCAATCAATAGATAAGAGAGCCGTATCCTTATTCTGAAACAGTTGAACTAATTATTTTCGCTAGCAAGATCTCATTTGATTATTCAATGCATAAACCTACTGCCAGCAGGAACGTTTAAAGAAATATAATCTGATTGATTGGGGTAATGAGGGATTTAAAATTAGCCTATAGATTATGCATTTAACTTGTCTGCGAGGCTATTGAGCCGCCTGCAATCTGTTAATAAAGTTTTAAAACAATCAATCAATCAATGCCGTTATAAGATCAGGATTTCTGCGATCTACACCTGCTGTCTTTTCAACTGAAGCGGCCGCGCGCAATTATCCAGAGTCTCAAGTCTGGTTCGAGTTAACGAGACTGAATCAGTGTTCGAGGAACAGGAAAATCCCGGCTTCAAACATCGGGTTAACTGAATCTGGATAATGGGACTCTTGATCGACTTAGTTGAACCAGGTACGGGGAATAGGGCCCTGCTGTGTATTCTGCTGCCCTGCCTGTAACATCACACTGTGTCAACACTACTGCTGTGTATTCTGCTGCTCTGCCTGTAACATCACACTGTTACCAACACTACTGCTGTGTATTCTGCTGCTCTGCCTGTAACATCACACTGTGTCAACACTACTGCTGTGTATTCTGCTGCTCTGCCTGTAACATCACACTGTGTCAACACTACTGCAGTGTATTCTGCTGCTCTGCCTGTAACATCACACTGTTACCAACACTACTGCTGTGTATTCTGCTGCTCTGCCTGTAACATCACACTGTTACCAACACTACTGCTGTGTATTCTGCTGCTCTGCCTGTAACATCACACTGTCAACAGTCAACACTACTGCTGTGTATTCTGCTGCTCTGCCTGTAACATCACACTGTTACCAACACTACTGCTGTGTATTCTGCTGCTCTGCCTGTAACATCACCGTTCTCACTTAGCTCCTAAAACCAATGGACACAGGGAAACGAAACAAACAAACTCAGAAATGTACAATATACCTGCTCTAAGAGTTCCCTTGTCCATAAAATGGTACTCAACCCGTTAATGAATATGTATTTTCTGAGAATAAATTAGCTGTGTGCTCTGCAATGAAATAAGATGTTGTCCTGCCAACAACAAATCATTATGTGGCGTCAGTGTTTATATTGTGGCGGGTCGCCATGCATAAATCAATGTATGGGAAACACTGAGTTGCCCTATTTCACTTTTGTATCGCAATATTGCTTTGCACCGAGCGATGGAAAGGGGATTAAATTTAAAAAAAAAGTCTGGACATCCGCAAGGTTTCCTTGACGACAATGTGGAAGTTCAGGCTAATCGTTCTGAGAGCTAACGTCAGAACCTGGCTGGATGCTGGCTAACTAACGTGGCTAATCGTTCTGAGAGCTAACGTCTCTGCCTGTCTGGATGCTGGCTAACTAACGTGGCTAATCGTTCTGAGAGCTAACGTCTCTGCCTGGCTGGATGCTGGCTAACTAACGTGGCTAATCGTTTTGAGAGCTAACGTCTCTGCCTGGCTGGATGCTGGCTAACTAACGTGGCTAATCGTTCTGAGAGCTAACGTCTCTGCCTGGCTGGATGCTGGCTAACTAATGTGGCTAATCGTTCTGAGAGCTAACGTCAGAACCTGGCTGGATGCTGGCTAACTAACGTGGCTAATCGTTCTGAGAGCTAACGTCGGTACCTGGCTGGATGCTGGCTAACTAACGTGGCTAATCGTTCTGAGAGCTAACGTCGGTACCTGGCTGGATGCTGGCTAACTAACATGGCTAATCGTTCTGAGAGCTAACGTCTCTGCCTGGCTGGTTGCTGGCTAACTAACGTGGCTAATCGTTCTGAGAGCTAACGTCGGTACCTGGCTGGATGCTGGCTAACTAACGTGGCTAATAGTTCTGAGAGCTAACGTCTCTGCCTGGCTGGATGCTGGCTAACTAACGTGGCTAATCGTTCTTAGAGCTAACGTCGGTACCTGGCTGGATGCTGGCTAACTAACGTGGCTAATCGTTCTGAGAGCTAACGTCGGTACCTGGCTGGTTGCTGGCTAACTAACGTGGCTAATCGTTCTTAGAGCTAACGTCGGTACCTGGCTGGATGCTGGCTAACTAACGTGGCTAATCGTTCTGAGAGCTAACGTCGGTACCTGGCTGGATGCTGGCTAACTAACATGGCTAATCGTTCAGAGAGCTAACGTCTCTGCCTGGCTGGTTGCTGGCTAACTAACGTGGCTAATCGTTCTGAGAGCTAACGTCGGTACCTGGCTGGATGCTGGCTAACTAACGTGGCTAATCGTTCTGAGAGCTAACGTCTCTGCCTGGCTGGTTGCTGGCTAACTAACGTGGCTAATCGTTCTGAGAGCTAACGTCTCTGCCTGGCTGGATGCTGGCTAACTAACGTGGCTAATCGTTCTTAGAGCTAACGTCGGTACCTGGCTGGATGCTGGCTAACTAACGTGGCTTATCGTTCTGAGAGCTAACGTCGGTACCTGGCTGGTTGCTGGCTAACTAACGTGGCTGATCGTTCTGAGAGCTAACATCGGTACCTGGCTGGCTATCGTTCTGTGATTTGTTTACTTGGTAACACGGGTTGCTAAGGAATTTAGGTGCGAGGTTGAAAAGTGCAGTTTTAGGTTGATAGAACGGCCCTAATGTCAACGTGTTTCAATATAAGCGTTATGTATGGTGATTAGGGCTGACCTTCGAAGCTTTTTTTGGCAATCGAAGCTTCGGGGCCGAGCTTCGATTTTAATTCGAAGCTTCGAGATTTTTTTTTTTTTTTATCTTATGTTGTGGGACTTGTACAGCACTTTCATAAACGTTGTTGTTTTTAAATGTGCTCTATAAATAAAGTGGGTTGGATTAATTAATTAAGTAGCCCCTTTCGTGACTGAGCCAACAAGGTTTCACTCGGCTGTGTGATTTAATTCAAGGTGGATTGCTGTTGTCGTTTGAACAACTTCAGATTTCATGGGAACTACCAATCCCCCAAATCAAGAATGTTTAAGATGAATGAAGTAAGATTTTGATTATTTGAAATATGGCCTGTGTAGACTAAACTATGCACTATGTCAGTCTACAAGGTCCGGATTCTACATGGTCCGGCAATGTAGACCTTGTAGACTCCACTACAGACGGATTATCAGTGAATGTTCATGCATTTTTAAGAAGGGCAAGTTCCACAAAAAAACAAAGAACTCACCAAAACATCTCAGTAGCACCTTATCTAAATTTTTATTTCCTTTTATTTCCTATTTTGTTTATTCATCCCAGTATCTTTCTTTCTTATGTGTGGAATTCTACAAGGCATGTAGGTGTATATGTATTTGAGGATGATATCCTTCAAACAGGCAATAGTGATGATATAATTTGGGCAGTGCTGAGCTGGGTTACTTTCCTCCAGTGTATTTGTCCCCCGGCCCCACCCAATGGCCCCATGCGCACGCACGCACACACACACACACACACATTTACATTTAGTCATTTAGCTGACGCTTTTATCCAAAGCGACTTACAAGTTCTGTACGACAAGACAGCAAGAAGGGTACAACTCTATCGGCTGAGTAACAATGTTTATCAAAGTGTTGCGTGTTACAGTGTAGCGTGTAGGTTAGTTTATTAGGAAAAGTGCATGACAGTAAGGTTAGTCACGGTTAGATTTTTTTTTTCTTTTTTTAATCATTTCAGATAATGGTTGAAGAAGTGAGTCTTTAGTCGACGGCGAAAGATTGGATGGGATTCGGCTGTCCTAACTGGGATGGGTAGTTCTCACACACGCACACACACGCACACAAATCGAAGTTTTTTTTTATTTCTTTGATTTTTTTTTTTTAACTTCGATTTTTTTTTATGTTCGAAGCTTGTGCCATCGAACGAAGCTTCGAAGTATTTAAGACAGCCCTAATGGTGATAACAAGTATATTGTTAGCCCCCCCCTCTGAAAATGAAAGTCATACCGTCATATACCGTATACCGGGGTTACGGGGTATTATGTCAGCAAGGTATGACTGTATGAAAAAGAATTATACCGCCCAAGCCTTATCCACGATTTTCTTTTGGCTTCTGTTGGGAACCTTCAATAAACCAGTAGTAGATGATCATAATGATATATTGAGAATAGCATATTGAATAGTGGACCGAGGCAGCTCCCTTGTGGAACTCCAATGTAGATGTCATGTTTCTCAGAAGCATGACCTCCAAGCCAGCCTGACATAATATTTTCTCCCTTTGATATGTTTTGAACCAGTTGATGCATAGTCAGAAAGACCAGCTAACTTTTCAAGATGATTTATTATAGGGATGCCCCGATCACGTTTTTTGCCACCGATACCGATCGCCGTGAGCCATATCGGCCGATACCGATCCGATACCGATAGTTTTTGATTAAAAAAATATTAATTTAATTTTATATAAATCTTTTTTTTTTTTTTTTTTTTTATAAAATATATATATTATATAATTAGACTTGTACTTGTATTATCTGCGAGACATCGCCACCACGCAACAAGCTCCACTGTCTGTGTGTACTCTAGTAGCCTCCAGCTACGGCCAGGATTCTCCGGAGCTGCACCTGGACCCTATACTCGAGTAGCCTCGAGCTACGGCAAGGATTCTCCTGCGCTGCAGATGGACCCTATTGGTATAACGTTACTGTGGTCATATCACATTCAGCAAGCCCTCAGCTCGAATACGCATCGAATCAGTGTTATAAGACATTGATATCAGGAGCTATCTGTAGCTACTTCTAGCCGGATATATAACGTTAATACAACGCCTCAGTGAATTATTTAGTTCAATGGGACATTTCGTTTTGAACAGTGAACTAACTTGCGCTAACGTGAGCTAACAGCTAACAGGTATACACGTCTCTACTAGACTTGATTGAGCGTTTGTTGATGTCAGGAGCTATCGGTAGCTGGCCGGCTAGATACCGTTCGGTTAGACAATGCCTCATCATGTATTAAACTAAAAGTGAATAGTTGACTGGGTCATTTTGTAACGGTAGCTAAGCTAACGTTAGCTCAGAGAGACGCTGTCCTCCCGTGTCCCGTCCCACTAGACTACTGGACCCGTGTTTACATGCGTGCGGGAGGGGCTGGAGGGATGAGCAGACGCCGCACAGCTCCCGGTGTCTGAGACAGAACTCAGCGGCAGCGAGTGAGATCGGCTTTGACGATCGGCGAAAATAAAGCATTATCACCGATCACCAATCGCTAGGGATGGGTACCTTTCACATTTGAACCGATACCGGTACCGGTACCTGTGAATCGATACCGGTACCCAACGGTACCTTTTTTCGGTACTTAAAAAAAAAATATATATATATTCTTTTTTTTACTTTTTTTTTTTTTTTACTTTTTTCTTTTCATGTCAACGTTCACACGCACAATATATGCTTACCTAGGATTTGACTTGATTCAACAACAAAGCAGTCGGAGCAATGACAAGCCGAAAACTGTCGAAATTTAATTTACCTACCTCAGTCGTAAAAAAAAATCCAAACTTCAAATAACTACAATTTCGACAGTTTTCGGCTTGTCATTGCTCCGACTGCTTTGTTGTTGAATCAAGTCAAATCCTAGGTAAGCATATATTGTGCGTGTGAACGTTGACATGAAAAGAAAAAAGTTTAAAAAAAAATAATAAATTTTTTTTTTTTTTATTTATTTATTTATTTTTTTTCGGTTTCTCACTTGATTCGATACTCGGTAGTACCGACGTGTTTCGGTTCGGTACCTCAAAAGTACCGAATTCGGTACCCATCCCTACCAATCGCACATTTATACTGATTATCGGCCGATAACGATCGGTGGCCGATCGATCGGGGCATTATTAGGATATCACGGTCAATCGTGACAAATGCTGCACTTAGGTCTAAGTGGACAAGAATTGAGACTTTATTTGCATCCGAGTTTAGTTTGGTGTTATGGCTGTGGTATATTCTGAAGCCTTATTGAAATTCCTCCATGTTGATGTTCTCTTAAAGAAATGATTTTATTTGGACTGAGAATCTTTTCAAGTATCTTGCTAATGAATGGAAGGTTGGATATCGGCCTATAGTTGGTCAGTACATTACTGTCTAATTTGGGTTTCTTTAGTAAGGGTTTTACAGCTGCTGTATTTAATGCATCTGGGAAGAAGCCTGTTGGAAGCGATGTGTTTATAAACTCTAGGACATGATTTGAGACACTTGCGAATATCCACTTAAAAAAGCTGTAGGCGTCAGTACAGGAAGTGGAGGAGTTACATTCCATGCCAGTTTGGAATGCTGGCTGTGATTGATGTTATTGAAAAATAATGCTAATGTAAGTTCTTCACATTTCGATGCAGAGGCCTGCAGAGGGGTGGGGGCAGTATTTAGCTGGAGTGTTCTAGAGTTTCCAGATTTCTCTGTGATAATCTTAGAAAAGTAGTCCTTTCTTAGTAGTCATGGCTTCTTTATATATATCGTAGTGAACTGTGAGCTTCGTTTTCCTCCATTTTCGTTCAGCAGCTCTACAGATTCTTAGTCTGACCAACACTGCTATTGTTTACCCATGGGGAGACTTTGTCAGTCGACTTCTTTTTGATCTTCAGTGGACCGACAGCATCCAGTGTAAATGATAAGGTGTTGTTGAGATTTTCAACCATGCAGTTTAAAGAGCAGTCCAGGCTGGATGGTTTAGATAGTCTCATGATATTCGAGAACATTTCCTCTGCCATGTCATCTAGTACCCTTCCTCTAACTACAGTCTGTTTTGGTCCTAGTTAAGATTAGGTTAGCATACAAAAAATACACAGATAAAGGTAATTCGATAACTGACACTTTATCAATGATGTTTTTATCTTCATCAATCAAAACAATCATCATTATCAAACGTTGTCGTTATCACTACGTCCAGAGTCGGAGTCAGACCATGGGTTCATTTACATGTTTGGTAAGCTCAAAGCTGTCCAATAGCCTTGGGGTCATTCTTCTTATTAATATGAATATTCAGATCTCTATGTAGGAATAATCTTATCTAATGATGCCTAGTGAGAAATAGTGATGAGTATTTTGGTGGTTGGTATAATGTGATGATGAGCAAAGATGGTTCAGCTTTGAGCTCAATAGCAAGGTATTCAAATGATGTAAATTCACCCAGGTCAATGTCATTACATACAAACATTCACCCAGGTCAATGTCATTACATACAAACATTCACCCAGGTCAATGTCATTGCATACAAACGATGTGGATAAAACTACAACCAACGTCTCAAAGAGAAGTCTGGTCACTCCACCGCAACTAACGAGACCTGACCCATTCTATATATGCACCATCCAGTGGTTTCTGCCATAGAGTCCTTAGTTACCATGGCAACCATTCACCGCAAAGATGTTGATAAATTGTATGCATCTTTAAAACTCACATTTCACATCAAAATGCAGTGGATTATAATTTCACTCAACAATGTAAAATAACATTTATATGTTTATGTTTTATACGTTTGTTTTGTAGTTTCGATGTTGTCGCCATCTTTAGCATTACGGATTTCTCCATTCAAAACTCCCGGAACGCTCCCTCTCATTATAGACACTCCATTCAACATCGAATTCCCGAGGTTTGAAAGCTGACATTTTTACAGAATCAACCTTTTGCATCATTGAACTATGTAATACGTTTTGAATCCCCCCCCCCCTTTTTTTTATCCACTTTTTCTCCCATTTTCTATTTTTCTCCCATCCCAATTTCGTATCATCCAATTCAATCCTCCCCTGTCTCGAACGCTGTTTCTTGCCTCCCACAAGCCGGCTGCAATGTGGACTAAGTCATACATAGCACGAGTCCCCTCCGATACTCGAGGTAACAGCAGTCGCATCTTTTCACCTGCGCGGCGTGATATTTCAGCGTCGGGGGTCTGCGCTTTGGAGGGGCGCCGCCCCCATCGCTTCCTGATTCTACTGCGCAGGCGCACCAACCGACCTGTAGGAGTCGCTGTCCACAACGCTCTATCCCCACCCATCAGTTTCCCACCCCCTAATACTGCCAATGTGTATTAGTACGGATGACCAGCTAAACTGAAAGCAATGTGGAGCGCTGGGCTCGAACAGGCGAACCCAGCGTCTCCAGTATTTGTGGTGAGCGCCTTGCCCACTGCACCACGTAGCCCCCCCCCCCCCTTTTTGATCCCATGGTGTAAAGCAGTGTTTTATATTGTGATGTAAAAGTGAAATGGGGCATTTGAGGTAGAGCGTGTGGTAAGACTATTCACCCCTGGATTTATAGGCGGTAGTGCCACCATAGCTCTTTCATTAGTACAACTTGTCAGGCTACCAGTTAGCAGTACTCTAAATAGACCATTAAATGCTGGAGGCTTAACAATGGCACAGTGGTGCAGTAGTTAGTAGTGTTGCCTCACAGCACGAAGGTTCAAACCCCAGCAGGGGGCCTTTCTGTGTGGAGTTTGCATGTTCTCTCCATGTGTTTGCATGGCTTTTTTCCAATTACTCTTTGTTAGGGGAGACATTTCTTGAATTTTGGCCTTAAAGGTAGACTCTGTAATGCTGTCAAAACAGTGACCCCTTGGTTGAAGGACCCCTGCTTGGTGTTACACTTTGTTTACATGTTTTGGTTGGAGTTTAGCAACTCATTATACTGTACATACGTTATACCTCCCCAACTCTCACACATCAGACCAAAACAAAACATGTTAAAGTGCATGGGTCTTTTGTCTATAAATCACTGTTTAACAGTATTACAGATTCTACCTTTTTAAAATCCAACGTCCAATTGAATCTGGATGTGGTCAATTGTTAAGCTTTTAACAGCTACCCACTTGGAACTTGTTGGCATGTTAACAGTTAAGCCCATTCCCAACATTCAGACAACTTGGGTTTGAAAGGGATGATCATCCAATCAAAAGTCTCCCATGTTACCGTGACGGTAAACCTGGTCTCCCTTCCCTTCCACAGAGCCTGCCTTTCAAAGTCATTCAACACAGTATCACAGCAAAAGACTACCAGCCTACACCGGACAGTTGCGTCTTTATCATGGTGATGGGACAGCTAAAGGTGAGCTTTGTACCCAAGTCAGTAATCCGGCCCCGGTGTCTGTAGCTAGGGGTCTTTCACACACTTTCAACCTCTTCCGCTGTTCTAGAAATTATGGAAACATTGCCAACATTATGAGAAATGCGCTTACCGTCTTCTCCAGAGTCGGACAAGAAGGTGGATACAAATTTCCTCTCTGTGCGTTCAATAGAAAGCTATCTGGCTGCAAGCTAGCCTAGCTTAGCACAAATGAATGGAAGCCGATATGGACCAGCTAGCCTAGCTGTTAGCCAAAAACACCTCTCAGAGTTTTAAGCTAGTGGTCTGTATCTGCTTCCATTCATTTGTGCTAAGCTAGGCTAGCTTGCAGCCGGATAGCGTTCTACTGAACGCAGAGAGAGGAGAACGGTATCCATCTTCTTCATCTGACGCTGGAGAAGACTGAGAGCATTTTCCATAACGGTGTGTTCCGTTAACAAAATATAACGGAAAATGCACCGCTCTGTGTTTGCATAATAGTGAACAGGAAGGAGATGTTTTATATTTTCTTCTGAATTCTCAGGGATTCAGAACAGTCAACAGGGACTGTTCCTTACGAGTGTTGTTCACAAGTCAATATATATATGATATCCCATGTGGTGTTTTTGCCATCTCTCAATCAATCAATCAATCAATCAATTTTTTTTAAATTTATATAGCACATTTACAACAGTTGTGACTGTACCAAAGTGCTTCACAGATAAAACATAGGGCAAAGAAGAAAATACATATACAAAGCATATACTAAATATAAAAGTGCAAATACAAATAAGTGCAGGGGTTCAGATAAAAACAAAAGAAAAGTAGAATACAAAATAAGGCATAAAATGACTAAAAGTAACGACCTAGGAGGCAGGCTCAGCTCTGGTCAAAGGCCAGGGAAAATAGATAAGTCTTAAGCTGGGACTTAAAGACATCAAGGGTCTGGGCTGACCTGATATGGAAGGGGAGGCTATTCCACAGTTTAGGGGCAGCTATCTGATGGGTTTGTTTTGGTTTTTCAGCGTAATGATGGCTTGCTTCTCTGATAGTGACAGCTCTTTGGACCTCATTAAGAGTAGATGGCAACAGATTCCAAATGCAAATACTACACTTTAAATGAACTCTAGACCTTTTATCTGCTCTTCCTTGTAAAGGGACTTTTGTTGTAATCCCTACACTGGATTTGGATGTAAATACCCTCAAATTAAAGTCTGCACTTAAATCTCATCTTGATGGTTTCATTTTAAATCCATTGTGGTGGTGTACAGAGCCAAAATGATGAGAAAAGAACGAAAGCTTGGTAGCTGCACAGATTGTTTTAGCCACAAGTTTTTTGGGGGGGGGGGGGGTGTACATGCACATACATGTACAACAACATTGAAATAGGCAGCAGAAACCGAAATAAAGATATTATTTTCTCTTTTTACGTTATTTACATGTCTGACTTTACAGTTGGAACTTTTTTTTTTTTTTTTAAATGTTCTCCCTTATGGAATATTATTTTAGTTTCTAACTTCAGGCAATTGTAATAATAATGTATAATACATTTAAAAAAAAAAAAAAAAAAATATATATCACTAAATACTGCAGTATTTTAATACAAATGTAAACTAGGAAATCAATGTGTGTCACAGCAGGCCACTCGCCACTGCAGTCATTTGACCAGGCTGTAGTAGCCAGCGCTACTACAAGGTATATGTGCTTCTTCACTGTGGTACGCTGGAGGGGTGGGAGGTAACATCAACTCAAGAGACACTTAACAAACTGAACAAGCTGGTGAGGAAGGGAGTCGAACTGGTAGTGGGAGTCAAACTAGACCCCCACACTACAAACCGCCTCGGACAGTCCTTCATGCCAGTAACCCACCTGCTACTAACGGCTGGAGAACTGTTAGGACTGTCTGACTCTTAACTACTAAACACTGCATGGACTCCAGTGCAGTATCCTACTACATTATGGACCATGTATACTATTATCACTATTATTACTGAATGATTGAATCGTGCCTTTCTACCACTATTATTACTATGTTCTATGTGCAGATTACTATTGCTATTATTACCTGTTCTGCCTGTAGTACTGTACCTCCCCTTCCCTCCTCCCCGATAGACCACTGCACTTCCGCGTTACATTGAGCTCATGGGAGAGAGAGCGGGGGGAGAAAATGAATGAATGTGGATGAGAGTGGTTGTAGCTACGGCTGTGGGGGTGCGGGAGAAATGATCCAAGTCTCCTGAACACGGAGAGACCAATCCCAAGTCGATCACTTTTCCGCACCTACTCCCGAACTCTGCATGCGCAGATTGATAAACCTAGATCTTTGGACAATTCAGAGAGACTCCGTGGGCATTCTGCGCATGCAGAGTTCGGGAGTAGGTGTGGAAAAGTGACTATAGCTCGGCCGAGAAAGTGCACATTCATTTTCTCCCCCCGCTCTCTCCCATGATTTCAGAATACTGGAAGTGTTGCGGTGGTCTATGCTGCTATGACACCTGAATCTGACTTGAATTCCAGTAGTACAATCATCCTCTGGCCCAAGTACGATGCTAATCTAGAGTTCTCTGGTCTGCCTGGGTGCTTTAAAATGGTCTTAACTATTTCTTCTATGTTGCAATTAGGGTTGGATACCGTTCACATTTGAACCGGTACCTGTGAATCGATACCGGTACCCAACGGTACCGTTTTTCGAGACTTTAGTCTACCTACCTCCGTTGTAAAAAAAAAATTCCAAACTTAAAATTATTTATTTAGAACAATTTGTTAATATATATTGCAGCGAGCGTTGTCTACATCTAGCTTTGTAAAGTGTAACCACACTTGCAACCGTTTTCTGCTTGCCATTGCCCCAACTGCTTTGTTGTTGAATCAAGTCAAATCATAGGTAAGCGTGTATTGTGCGAGTGAATGTTGACGTGAACGTGCGGCACACTTCATAGGTTTCGTTTCGCGGTAAACGTTGATGTCATCGGATTACCGGTATTTTTTTTTTTTATATAATTTGGCACCGGTGTATCTCACGTGAGCGGTATTCGGTAGTGGTGGGGGGAAATATCTATACAGTATAGTATCGTGATATTTTGTGTGGCGATACTGTATCGATATTTTATTATGCACATTTTTTTCTACTTTTTTTTTTTGAAGTTGCATTGTTCATTTCAATACCTGTAATAGTACAGTAGTCCACACACACGCACATGTGTGCATTCAGTTAAGTTGGAACATGACTGTAATACAAACAGTTTGTCAGGTACATGCAACACAGATTAGTGTTGACATCTGTCTGCTTGAGAAAATACCATTTGCTGCAATAAAAATTATTGAAGTGAGATGAACAGACTGAAATCTAATAAAAAATGTATTAGATAAAACATGTTGACAAAGTTTTACTTTGCAGTTGAAAAAAGGTAATATATCTCAATATTAATATCGCAATACTCAGCATATCGCAATATATTTTTAATCTCAATACTATCGTATTGTGACTTAAGTATCGTGATAATATTGTATCGTGAGGCCTCTGGTGATTCCCACCCCTAGTATTCGGTAGTACCGACGTGAATAGGTCGGTACCCTTAAAAGTACCAGATTAGGTACCCATCCCTAGTTGCAATAACCTCTGTTTTTGCGGGGAAATGTCCAGGCTGCAAAGTAAGCATGTTCTATGTAACACTCCAAAAATGTAAACATGCTTCTCATTTATTTAAAAAAATAATAAAGGTTTGCAGCGGTGTGCCTTAAATAATGTTTGGCAGACCGAACTGACTGAAAAATATAGGCTACATTTGTCAAAGTATTAACTTGGTGCAAACAAACAAAATAATTAAACCTTTCTATTTTTGTGGCCACATTATAGGCAAAGGCCATCAACACAAAGTATGCATAGCTCAACCAGCACTAGACTTTCCTTTCTTTAAAATAAACACAAAAAAACAATGTCAACAATGTTTAAATTCCCTGATTGTCAGTTCTTAATGGAAAGATTAGTTTTCCGCTTGAAATTAAAGTGCAGTATTTGAAATACAATGAAAGGAATATGGCTGGATTTCTTATCAAAGGGAAAAGTGTCACTGTTATTTAAAATAAACAAACAAATTAGAAGGCCATCAATATAAATTGCAGCATACATCAAACTAACACACACACTGTACTGTTTCAAAACAACACTGCTCTGTTCATTCTATTTTTAAAATACGTACATTGTCTGTCTACATTTATTTAGACTAACATTATTTAAATATTGAGTGCAACTGTGGTGGATTAACGTAATTCTGTGAGTTGGAACTATCTATGGGTTGGCGGGTCCGTACGGACCGTTTAGCGTGTGGGACCTTCTCGACTCTAACGTTACCGGAGTTGAATCGAGTTGATAACATGCAGTGGAAAAGCGGCAATAGTCCCGGTTGGAGTTAGTAAACACAAAAAAAAAATCGTAATGAAGATTGGTTTATAATATATTGCGCTTGCCATTTCAAGCCGGCGCGTCACCTCTCCCGGCCAAACGAAGATTTTTTTTGCTCATCCCATGAACCGTACAATACACACACGCCCCAAACCGGGGAGGTCGTGCCGAACGGTGTACGGTTCGAATGCATACCGTTCCACCCCTAATGGTCGCCTCTGCCGTTGGTGTGTGAGCGAATGGGTAAATGTGAGGAAGAAATTGTAAAGCGTTTTGGATAAAAGCACTATATAAATGCACCCATTTACCATTTTGTCTCCCCAACAGGCAGACGAGGATCAGGTGATGGGCTTCCAGCAGGTATTCATGTTGAGGAACTTCGAGGGCAAGTGGGCGTGCACGAACGACATGTTCCGCCTGGCGTTACACAACTTTGGAGTCTAGCGGTCTGGAGTTCTTTTTGTCTGCTCGCTCGCCTTTCAGGACGTCGCCTTTTTTGATATGACATTCATCTATTAATATCTGTTCAGTGTATGTTTTTTTTATTCTGGTTCCGCAATGATTATTTGTATGTCAAGCTCATGTGTTTACAGTAAATGTTTCAATTACTCTGTCCGTTTTTGACAGTTACTATGAGTGCCTACTAGTAGTCGCCAAAGATAACGACAGTTGTCCCAACAAGTTTCCACTTGAATACGGTCCAATAAATGAATTTATAAGTCCAAAAAACTTGTGTCACCCTTTCTCTATTGTTCATACCCAATGCACTAGGGAACAGAGTTAATTATACACCATAATAATAACAACTCCTTAAAATAACCGTATTAATTGAATAATAATTAAGATAAATTAAAGAAATTAAGTAGAATTAGCATGAAGGGCGAAACCCAGAATTTGCCATTATTAAAATATATAAACATAGAACAAAAAGTTTGGAAATTTGTTTTTGGTAGATTATTTTTCTGTTGTACAGTAACAGTGCTTCTTGGCAATACATTTTATACCGTTGGAAATCCTGTTTATTTACCCTTTAAATGGTGCCCCATTTGTAAGGAACATGCATTTGTGGGATGAGCAGCACAGCCGAGTATGTGGGTTGCGCCCATGAAAAATGTGGCAAATCTTATTCAAACTGCTTATTCTGCTGTTTCTATTGACTCTTCTTTCGTGTTGTTTAGTGAATTGGATGATTCAAGTCTATCCGTAACAAGGAAGAAAGTAGACATATTGGCAATTTTACAATTAATTAATTTAACAAACAGTCAGAAGCCTCAGTAGCGTGTGGAAGAACCATACACAGCCGCAGCAGCCTGGCCGATATGGACCTCGATCGGACCTTCCTACGCTGAGCTATGGTCACTTTTCCGCACCTACCCCCTACCAGTGGCCATCTCATATCTCCAGTCTGGGACCAAACTCCATCCTCCGAGATGACGACGCTCGCCCCCACAGAGCAGGTTTATCAGAGACTACCTCCAGAATTTGGGAGTAGAGAGAATGGAATGGCCTGCCAACAGTCCTGACTTCAACCCAATTGAACACTTGTGGGATCAGCTTGGGCTTGGTTCGTGCTCAGTGTGACCAACACAACCACGTTGGCTGACTTGCGACAAATCCTGGTTGAGGAGTGGAATGCTACCCCACAGCAGTGTGTCACCACGCTGGTGTCCAGCATGAGGAGGTGCCAGGCTGTTGTGGCTGTGTGTGGTTCAACTTCTTACACACGCTACTGAGGCTCCTGACTGTTAAATGAATACATTTTAAAATTGCCAATATGTCTCGTTTCTTCCTTGTTACTGATAAGACTTCAATCATCCAATTCACCAAACAAGAGTCAATAGCAACTGCAGAATAAGCTGTTTAAAACGTAAATAAACAGGCTTTCCAATGGTATAAAATGTATTGCCAAGAAGCATTGTTACAACAGAGAAATAATCTACCAAACACAAATTTCTGAACTTTTTGTTTTATGTTTATATATTCTAACCCCTTAATTTAAATGTATACATGGGTATATACAAGTAGCAGTATGCATGCATATCCAAACCAAGAGGGCAGGTACTGAGCTGAAAGCAAATACTGAAAATAAACAGCTTGCACACGGTTTATTTATTACTGAAAATAAATAGACTGCTCGCACACTGCATGGCTTCATGTTAATAAGGGGTCTGCAATGTTTTAAGTACCCCTTGACTTTAAGGAGCGTTAATAAAGTATTAGGGATGACTGTTCCTTAGTGCTGGTTGAGAATTGTGGAGTCGTTTTGTTGAATAGCCAGTAGAGGCGCCATAGCTCTAATCGGATGCTTCTCCGTTTAAAGAGATGACTTCAGTTGAATGACTGCGACATTGGACATACAACAGCAGCGCTGCAGTTCTCCGTCACTGTGTATGAAATGGATATGAATGTACGCCCGCTGTCCAGCGGTTGTCAGGTAGGGTACATTATGTATATACCCTTGTAGAATGTGGTTTGAAATTAGTGTTGTGCGCCTGGTCAAAATCGTATACGAAATGTATCCATGATAAAAATAATAGTAATAGGTTTTGTCCATAGTTATTAAATACCAAATATACACTATACGTTAGATTAAAGGGCGGAATAATCTTCCCTTTGTGAAATTGCTACAATGTTGCTGACATTCAAAGCTGCTCCAGTAGTATGTGTGTTCTCGGATGGGGACACTTTGGTGTTTAAACCACTGCCTTGGGTTAAACTCAGTCTGATTGAAGAGTACATGTTTAATTTGAATGATATCTCATAATTAAATATTTTGCATACCGGTATTCACTCCAATGCCCCCCAACATACTTTTAAACGATTACCACAATGTCGTCTCATTGTTTTGAGTCAGGACATTACCGAAGTGCGCAAGCGTGGTGACCTGTGTTTACATCACAATTTAAAGGCACACTCTGCACTTACAAAACTGCCCAACATGTATTTTTGTGTTGTCCACATGGGACTCTGGCGAGCAGATTAATTAGGTTACTGATGTCGAAATGTGTACTAATAAGCAGTTTATAACCACACATGGTATCTTCTAGCTACTCACCATTATCTCGCTAGATGTTCCCTGTGTTAACACTTCCTTTGCTCAAACCTCCTTCCAATGTCCTGCTCCCAGGAGTTGGAACGAGATGCAAAAGACTTTGAAAATTGACAAATTGATCCCCCTCACTACTTTTTAACTACTGTTCAGCTTCATGTATTACATACCTTGTAATTTTATTTGGTTGTTTGTTTGATGTGTGTTTTAATTAATTCCCTTGATGTATGTATTGCCTGTACCAGGTACCAAAGCACCTCAAAGGCGCTAAAAACAAGATTACAAACATCACAAAACAAACTAGTCAGACTACTACTTGACCTTACCCCTAGAACCCACCTCACCCCTGCACACTTTGACAACCTAGGATGGCTTAGAGTAGACGACAGAGTACAGCAACTTGCAATGGGCCTGGTCTACAAGATACACTATACGACTAAGGTACCCATGTACATGTCAAAATACTTCCCAAAGGTCAGTGAATACCACGACCACAACACCAGAGGAAGCTCAACAAATCATGTTAAACCCAGATTCAGCTCAAACAAGGGACTAAACACGTTTCGCAATTATGCCACATCAATGTGGAACGCCCTACCCAAAGCTGTAAAGGAATGTGAATCCCTCCCTACCCACATTCAAAACCGTTTTTGCCGCACAAGCACGAGTTAACTCGTGATTCGATTCCACCCGTTGAGGACCAGAGCCACGAGTTAACTCGTGGCGAGTTGTTATTGTTTTATTCCATATTAATAACGCTATTAACGTCCGCGATCGACTTGCAGGACCTACCCACATATTTGATTTTCGAAACATGCAATACCGGCCAGATCCGCTTAGGGGCGCCATCGCTCCACTGCAGTATCATTGAGGGCGATTGAAAATTCTTTTTACTGTCTGTGGGCGGATCATATGAGCCTCGGTTCCAAACGAACACCCTCCATCTTTGATCCCGTTACCGAACGCATATTTCAGCCTGGAATAATGGGATTTATGATTAGCCAATGGACATATCGATCTACCAGATTCCGATGACTAATGACGAAATGCTGCCGGCGATCACATGACCTGACGGTAGGATACTATTCACCCAAATTACAGCTGGATTGGACATTGTTTTAAAACGTAACGTGATCGATCAGTGAAAATGGTATATTGAACGCACACTGTATTGCTAATCAATAATAGTAATCGGCGTTCCCCGCCGCCCCCATTTCATCCATAGATGCTGTTACAAAGGGTCAGATTAAACCGAATATATATATTTATTGCCTGAGATCCCATGTATAATATTTGCATATCGTTTGATATCCCTTGTATATTCTTTGTACAATATACGGAATATCCCTTTACCTGGTAGCAGGACAGACCATAATATTCGTTCTCCTATTGGAAGCGATCCCCCGGCGCCACTGCCTTACCCCCTAGAGCTGACTTCAAAGGTACCGACGAGATATGTCTGTACATGCCCAGCGTCTGCCCATGAATACGGCTACTGAAATACGAATGGTACTATTTGTTCACAGCGCATATATATATGGCGCAAGTAAAGTAGAACTTTCTCTTAGCCTCTTAGTCCATTGTCCCGTTCAGTCTCGTTCAGTTCCAGTTATCCAAGCAACGTCTCACCCACTACGCAACGTGGGCAGAGCAGGGCTCGCATTGCCCCAAGATAGAGCCTCGTGTTATCCTAGTACGTTGGTTTAACGTATCGTTCTCTATTTATTAGTAAAGCCTTCATTACGAGTCAAAGACCACGTGGAGTGAGTAATTGTGCGTCTACATAGAGCACTTATTGCCCGTGCTAATAGTATAGTAACGTCAAGTTCAACCGTGCACTACCGCACCGGAGGATATCTACACCGGACCAGCAGCACCACGGAGGATTTACACCCCGCCAGCAGTGCCACTTCCCGGCAAGGATTATTATTCTTCATTCTTCACCAAGCTGCTGGAAGCAGAGAACCGTCTACACCCACTGCTGTGGGATCTACGTGCCCGTGGGGACATCACTCAAGCCCGTCTCTGTCGTACCAAAGGCACCACGGCTTTCACCTGCACGGCGCGCATCCTGGGACCAGGCTGCTTTTCCCCGCTGACTCAGGGAGTAAAACACCGTCTCCAGGTGCCTTGCTACAGCTCCGTGGACCATTGACATTCATAGAGCATTGCCCCCCCCCTGCTGGCTTACAATCGGTAGTACCCCCTTTCCCAGAGTACCATAGAGATCATCCTTAATATTCATTATTGATTTGCCTGCACATTCTATTTGCCTTATAAGCGCATCTAAAGTGACAAAGTAATGTAATCTAATATTCTTTATGTAATAAATATTGTAAACGTGTATTTTGTGTGGAAAACCGTGTTATTGTGGAAGTGTTCTAATCTAATATACTTGTGTACAGTATTGGCCAGTAGTACATAGACGGTAGTGATTTAATGATATCAATACTTGATTAATACAGTCAGGGAATTGTACCCCTCAGTTACAGATGCTCTGTAATAATCCGGATGCTACGCAGTTTGTTTTATTTCATTCGTATATATACAGCAGAAATGGCGTTTGATATAACGTGACTAGCCTTTAGCCTATTATCTAGCTCCCCAGAAAAAAACCGAGGCGAAAACTGCGATAAACCTTATATTCACGGCGCTATAAAATGACAACCAACCGATGGATTTTTTATTTTCTTTAAGCCATTATGAAGGCACGGTTTATGCACTCAAGTGACAATGAGAATGGACAGATAGCAATACTATAAAGTATATATATAGTTGTTAGAAAGTACATCGGTTTGTAAACAAACCTCTGTCCTCTGGCCTATAAATCAGCGCGACACGCTGGTCGTCAATGTGTTTAAAGAGCACCTACGGGAGGCTGCAATTCTAAACTGGCCACCGTAAATGTCCAAACTCCCCACCCCCTCCTAATAGACAGTCTCCTCCCCACCGCATGTATATATTCTCTCCCCGCCATATATGTATATTTCTCTCCCACCCACCCCCTCCTAATGTACAGTCCCCTCCCCGGCAGACTCCATTTCGAAACTGGCCCCTACAAATGTCTTAAAGGATAACTCCACTATTTTGGGAAATTAGCTTATTTAACATCTTCCCTGGAGTTAGACAAGAAGATGCATACCTTTTTTGTCTCTGTGCGTGTATTTTAGCTTTGGGAATAGATGCTCCGTTAGCATAGCTTAGCTTCATCACTGGAAGTGAGGCAGGACAGTAGCCTTACAGTGCCTTACAGTGTATTGCAAGGTCTGACATTGACCAAACTTGATATGCATGACCTTGGTGGGCTTTAGGTCAACTCCTGAAAAGGGGGTCAATGTCAGACTTTGCAATCAAAAGTTAGGGGGCTAATAACCCTTGCCATAATTTCAGTGCGCCCCTAACTTTTGATTGCAAGGTCTGACATTGACCCCCTTTTCAGGAGTTGACCTAGAGCCCACCAAGGTCATGCATATCAAGTTTGGTCAATGTCAGACCTTGCAATACACTGTAAGGCACTGTAAGGCTACTGTCCTGCCTCACTTCCAGTGATGAAGCTAAGCTATGCTAACGGAGCATATATTCCCGCACATATAACGCACAGAGGGCGGTTAGGTGGCCGAGCGGAGATTGCGTTCGTCACCAGCCCCGGAGCTGAGCTGGATTTGCCTGTTCGAATCCAGCTCACAGCTCCGGGGTTGTCACCAGCTTGGCTGGCCGTCTGCACTGATACAATTGGCTGTATCAGAGGGTGGGAGAAGCTGGCGGGGTGGGTCCGGGTCGTTGTAAAACAGCGACTCCTACAGTTCGGTCGGGGCGCCTGCTAAGCGCGGATTGGACGTGAGGGGGATAGTGTGGTCCTCCCACACGCTACGCCCTCTCAATGAGAATCCGCGCTGCCAGGTGAAAAGAAGCGGTGATTGGCTGGACGTGTGTCGGAGGAAGCACGTGGTAGCCTCCACTCTCCCAGATGATCTGACTGTGGGGGGTAAGTGCGCAGCGACCAGGAAGGGACTGGGAATTGGCATACGACTAACATTGGGATGGGAGAAAATCGGAGGAAAATGGAGGGGGAAAAAAGACAAAAAAATAAAAATGCACGCACAGAGACAAAAAAGGTATGCATCTTCTTGTCTAACTCCAGGGAAGATGTTAAATAAGCTAATTTCCCAAAATAGTGGAGTTATCCTTTAACCCAGTTGTACAGTAAATGACCAAGTATGGTTTTGTCAGTATTCCAGTGTACAGTGTGTGTGTCCCTACCCAACCCCCCCCCCCCCCCACCTCCAATGTACAGCCCCCCACCCACCCAACCCCACCCCACCTACCCAACCTCCTCCAATGTACAGTTTCTACGTCAAATGTATATACACTCTTTTTCTGGACACTTTTTGTATCACAAACCGTACTGTATTTGCAAATCTGGTAAGTCATAAATGTATAGATGTAGCAGTACTGTCTATCTGTATGTCGTGTGTGTCATATATGTTTTTTTTTTTTATCAATTTTCTTTATTATTATTCACATGAAACAAGACAACACAATAACCACAATCACAATACTCAGAACTTCACAGAAAATAACAGAAACAATAATAATACAGAAATAACAAATTATAAAGACAAAAAGAAGGGAAAACAGAATTCAACCTATTAAATTTCAAGGGGTACTATCTAATAAATAATAAATAATTGGCCTTTCCCAGTATTCAGCACCGTTTACCGGCCGTGTGGCCCTATATTAATAAAACTATATCTCTAATTTCCAAAAGGCCACTCTCCCAACCCACCTCACAACAATCACCCTATGTGACAGATGCCACCGGGTCACACAGTGGTTGGAGCCCAGCCTCAAAACGGCCTAAGGTCCTGAGGAAGAAAACAAAACAATGAGCCTTCTTGAAAAACAAAACCTACAGAGGTGTTCCATAGACTCACAGGAACCGTTTAAAAGTGTCCAAATAGTGAAGAAATAGCTAAATAGCTGCCCCCCCATAAAATCCCTAGTTAAATTCAAGACATCACAAAAGACAAGACAGACAAGACATTTCCTCCTCCCCCTCCCACGAGACCGCCGGACTCCCCCGAACAAGCACCCCAACCCCGCTCAGCCGCACACGGCGGTCCTGACCTTCTCGGCTGTTGCGAACCATAGGTCAATCCCAGCCTGCCCCACCCCAATCACCCGCGCCGTGGATATCTCAAGATAAATCACATCCAACAGTGTTAGGGACCAGTTAATCACTGTGAGCTTCTCCGGCTCCTTCCATCTCATTGCTATTAGCTTCTTCGCCGCTGTGACGCCCGCTAGGACAACCCTTTTCAGTTGTACGGACGCGGGTAGTGTCGTTATATCGTTCAGGAGTAGCGTAACAGCTGTGAATGGGATAGTTAAGCCACACAAATCTGAAAGTTTGTCCGTTATTGACCTCCAGAAGCGGGCCACTGGTGGGCAATCCCAATACATATGCATATAAGTGCCAGCGGCCCTTTGAGAGCACAAAGTGCACCGAGAGTCGGTTACCAGTCCCATAGCAAATAGCTTCCTAGGTGTAAGATAGGTCCTATGAATATAATTAAAATTAATTTGCTGGTGATTGGGGTTGCGGGAAGACAGTGCCACATTTGCCCAAACATCATCCCAGTCAAACTCGGGGTCCAACTCCGGGATATCCACACGCCAGATTGTATCCAATGACAAATTTTTATACGTGGATTGAATTAAGAGCGTATAAAAGTCTGAGACAAACCCTCTGGAGGTCGTCCTGTCCACTATGAGCCTGAGGAAGGGGTGTGGTTGCAAAGCTTGAGCCCACGGCACGCCATGCGCCCTCAGCGCTGCGTTGAAGGTAAAGAAAGAAAGACTCGCCGGGAAGATCATAAAATTCTCTTAAGTCCTGAAACGCCCGAAGGCCGTTCTTATCATAAATATCCTCCAGAGTATGAACTCCCCTCCTTTGCCATTGAGGAATACTAACCGGCTTATGCCCAACAAGTAGTTGCTGATTGTTAAAAATTGGAGAGTCCAGGTGCCATGGGCATTTAACCCCACACGACTTCTGTACATTACGCCACGTTTGGATCACGTGAGTTATGATCGGTCCATACCTCAGTCGGCATTTCGAAATAGGGACAGTGGAGTACACTACATCCTGCAATCTTAGCGGTGAAACCGCCGCCGATTCTAAGGTGCGCCAAGATACAGCCTCAACAGGGTCTAGCCAGCACATCAGAGGTCTCAGTGAAAAGGACCAGAAATAAAGCTTAAAATCAGGGATTGCGAGGCCCCCATCTTGTTTTCTACGTTGAGTAGTAGCCCTTTTGATTCTCGTCGTTTGTTATTCCAGATAAACTTAGATACCATCGATTGTACCTTGCGCCAGTGGTCTATTGGAGGGGGCAGGGGGAGCATTGAGCTAACAAAATTTATCCTAGCAGGACGTTCATTTTGATTATGGAAGCCCGGGCTTGTAAGGAGTTAGGAAGGGACGACCACCTGTCTAGATCCTGGCGTATTTTATCATACGTACCCGTGAAGTTGTACTTAGTAGTTTGATTCAGCGTGGGGAATATCTCTATGCCCAAGTATTTAAAATGTTCTACTATGGGGATATCAGCTGGTAGTCGTACCGCCTTGGCCAGCTCATTAAGAGGTAGGCAGGCTGATTTGTTCCAGTTAATCTTAAAGTGGAAATGAAGCAGTGAGCAATGTGATCCTAGTTTGTTTGTTGTGTACCTTGTGTAAGACAGGGTTCTATAATCAAATGTGAAATCTATCTTATTTGTCTGAAAAATCAAATATAATATCCCTGTTTTCAACATGGGCGCCGCCATTTTGTTGCTGACGTCATGGCTGACGTCATGGAGCTTGTTTGGTGTATACACTGCTGGTTAGTTGCCTATAGTGAATGAATGAAAACTTTATTTAACAGATTGCAGAATGGGTACAATACAGTACGGCTCAATACATACAATTGTTAAGGGGATGCAGACCTGAGAAAGACGTTTGTCTTGTTTCCATCAGGGTCCCCCATTTTCAATTCATATAGACATATATGACATACATGACATACAGATAGTCAGTACTGCTACATCTATACATTTATGACATACCAGATTTGCAAATACAGTACTGTTTGTGATACAGAAGGAGTCAAGAAAAGGGAGTATATACATTTGACGTAGAAACTGTACATTGGAGGAGGTTGGGCGGGGGGGGTTGGGTACATTGGGATATTGACAACCATACTGGGTAATTTACATTGGAGGTGGTTGGGGGGGGGGGGGGGGGGGGGGGGGGGCGGTGGGCACACTGTATAAACAAGTAACACTGTACATTGAGGGGGGGGGGGGGGGGAGGAGACACTGTACAAACAAACACAATTGTACATTGAACTATTGACAAAACCATACTAGGTAAATGACTGTACATTGGAGGGGGTTGGGTTAGGATATTTACAGGGGCCAGTGTTGAATTGCAGTCTCCCGTAGGTGTCCCTTGAGAGAGGTTTTGAAAGTGGGTAGTGATCCACATTCCTTTACAGCTTTGGGTAGGGCGTTCCACATTGATGTGGCATAATTGCGAAACGTGTTTAGTCCCTTATTTGAGCCGAATCTGGGTTTAACATGATTTGTGGAGCTCCCTCTGGTGTTGTGATCGTGGTATTCACTGACCTTTGGGAAGTATTTTGACATGTACATGGGTACCTTGGTCGTGTAGTGTATCTTGTAGACCAGGCCCATTGCAAGTTGTTGTACTCTGTCGTCTACTCTAAGCCATCCTAGGTTGTCAAAGTGGGCAGGGGTGAGGTGGGTTCTAGGAGTAAGGTCAAGCAGTAGTCTGACCAGTTTGTTTTGAGATGTTTGTAATTTTGTTTTTAGCGCCTTTGAGGTGCTTTGGTACCATGAGGTGCAAGCATAGTCGTAGCATAGTCGTAGCATAGAATGGGTCAGTCAATAAATAAAATGTTGCCTACAAAACAACAGGACCGCGGTGGTTCTGTTTGTATTGCTCCTGGCTGTTCAAACTAATTTTACCATGTGAGAGAGAGGAAAGTTGGTTAATTTCCACAAACTACCAGTGAAAAAAACAGTGTTGTTGGCATGTTGGCTCAGGCTGGCTGCACTCAGGCGGCGTGATCAGCCTGTTGGACAGGGAATGAAGATCCCCAGAGAACACTTCATTGCCTCGGATTATGTTGTTGGGGGTGGAAGGTTTGTCCAGAAGACCACTAATCAGCTGAAGCCTGATGCGGTTCCCTCGGTCTTCGACAGACAGACCGGCGTTAGCTCTCGGGAGCGATCGCTAGCTAGTTGGCACCAGCCGGGGACCGGCGTTAGCTCTCGGGAGCGATCGCTAGCTAGTTAGCACCAGCTGGGGACCGGCGTTAGCAACCGGGAGCGTCGCGGAGCATTCAGCCTGCTGGCTACCTAGATCCACTTCAACCAGCCGAGCGTCGGGAGCTCCAGCAGCTTGTCGATGTGCTAATAGCCTGGAGCCAGCTACCGTTAGCTTGCAGAGGCTCCAGCACACCGACAAGCTGTGTAGCCAGCTACCGTTAGCTTGCAGAGGCTATTAGCACACAGACAAGCTGTGTAGCCAGCAGGCTGAATGCTCCGCGACGCTCCCGGTTGCTAACGCCGGTCCCCGGCTGGTGCTAACTAGCTAGCGATCGCTCCCGGTTGCTAACGCCGGTCCCCGGCTGGTGCTAACTAGCTAGCGATCGCTCCCGAGAGCTAACGCCGGTCCCCGGCTGGTGCTAACTAGCTAGCGATCGCTCCCGAGAGCTAACGCCGGTCCCCGGCTGGTGCCAACTAGCTAGCGATCGCTCCCGAGAGCTAACGCCGGTCTGTCTGTCGAAGACCGAGGGAACCGCATCAGGCTTCAGCTGATTAGTGGTCTTCTGGACAAACCTTCCACCCCCAACAACATAATCCGAGGCAATGAAGTGTTCTCTGGGGATCTTCATTCCCTGTCCAACAGGCTGATCACGCCGCCTGAGTGCAGCCAGCCTGAGCCAACATGCCAACAACACTGTTTTTTTCACTGGTAGTTTGTGGAAATTAACCAACTTTCCTCTCTCTCACATGGTAAAATTAGTTTGAACAGCCAGGAGCAATACAAACAGAACCACCGCGGTCCCGTTGTTTTGTAGGCAACATTTTATTTACCGACTGACCCATTCACTATAGGCAACTAACCAGCAGTGTATACACCAAACAAGCTCCATGACGTCAGCAACAAAATGGCCGCGCCCATAATGCTAAATGCTTCAGAAATGCACACAACAAATCGTTTTTTCTTAGAAACTGCTTATTTTTATAACATGATTTCTTCTGTGGCTTATCTAAATACTAATGTGATGCTATGAATATGTATTTATCGCACTGCTTCATTTCCACTTTAAAGCCTGACATTTTACCAAAGTCGTCGATTATTCCCAATAATTTTGTGGCCGACCGGGAGGGGTCGTCCATAAAAATCAGCAGGTCATCCGCATAGAGAGCAATTTTGTGTGGAGTATTATTGACCATTATGCGGACGATGTCCTCCGATTGCCTAATAAATTGGGCCAATGGTTCGAGGGAAAGCGCGAACAGTCCTGGGCTCAGAGGACAACCCTGTCTAGAAGATCTGGAGACTGGAAAGAGTGTGGAACAGTTTTTGCCTGTCAGTATCATCGCAGACGGCGAGGCATACAGGACTTTAATCATATGAATAAAACTCTTTCCAAGACCCATAACCTCAAGTACCTTCCACAGGTATGACCACTCAAGTCTGTCAAACGCCTTCATGGCATCCAAAGACAGAACTGTGGACGGAGCTGTATTGTCTTTACTGTTATCGATTACATGCAACAGCCTCCTAAGATTATCTGCAGCCAGGCGCCCCGGGATAAAACCAGTTTGATCGCAGTGTACCAATATCCTCATAAATCTCTGCAGGCGGCGGGCCAGCACCTTGGCAAACACTTTTAAATCGGCCCAGAGAAGACTCAAGGGCCTATAGCTACCACAATCATTGGGATCTTTGTCCTTCTTGAGAAGTAAGGAAATCAACGCCATGTTGACAGAACTCCCCTTGTTCGATAGCATAATTGATCATATCGAGCATCAATGGACCCAATTGGTCCCAGAAAGCTAAATACACCTCGGGTGGAATACCATCCCAGCCTGGTGCCTTACCCCTCTGCATTTCAGCAATCGTCTCCCTCAATTCCATAAGAGTGATCGGTTTCCCCAGTTCCTTGGCCTCTTCCTCAGAAATGTGGGGTATCTCAAGCCCGCCAATGAACGATTCAAATTTAGAGTCGTCGAGACTAACCTCTGAGCTATATAACTGTGAGTAAAACTCTTTAAAAGTGTCATTGATCTTTTTCGAATCAGTAGTGACTGTACCCTGTCTCGTCTTGATCGAGGGGATATCCGAGAAATGATCATTCGAGCGTATTTTCATTGCCAATAGATGGCTAGGCCTGGAGCCATGAAAGTAGTAATTTTGTCTTGTCCTATGTATCAAGAACTCAGACTGTTGTTTAAGTATGGAGTTTATTTCTTTCTTGACTATCTTACGTTGTGTGTTTAGTCGTTCACTATAGTTAGTTTGCAAGGATGCGTATAGGTCTGCATATAATGTTTCCAGTCCTTCTAGTTTTTTTTACCGGGATTTTTGCAAATTGGAGGCGAAAAGTGTGACATGACCCCTGATAAATCCTTTCAATGCGTTCCACAGGACCCTAGGGTCTTCGACCGTGCCAACGTTGATCTGCAAGAATTCAGCTAGTTTACTCCTGAACTCAGAACAGAAATCATCGTTCTTTAACAAGGTTGAGTTAAAACGCCATCTGGGAGCTCTCGTGGAGAGCCTGCCAAAGGTTGCCGTAAGGAAAATCCCCTTGTGGTCCGAGAGAGCCAGGGGAACCAATGAGACGTCGAAACTATCAAACATATTAGGGGACGCGAATGCATAGTCTATTCGAGAGAAGGTTTTGTGTCTGGCTGACAGGTGAGAGTAATCCTTGAGGGTGGGATTGGATATGCGCCATAGGTCTGTGAGCCCAGTGTCCTGGGCCCACATCCTGAGGGCCTTAGAGGACCGTTGTTGGTCGCTTGTTTCAGAGGACCCCGACCTATCCATCTCCGCATCCCAGCACGCATTAAAATCGCCACCCACAATGAGAGCGTATCCAGTAAGTTCCAACAAATTCTTCGTGATTGTATTAGAACGCTGAATCAAATGTGTTAGGGGCATACAATGCTATTATTGCCATCTTCCTATGAGAGAACTCAACTTTTGCTATAGTAATCCTTCCCTCCGTGTCCGACCACACGTCCAGGACTTTGATATCAAGGTTACGTCTTGTAACTATGACGACTCCTTTCGTCTTATCATCGGCTGAGGATGAGGAGATAACATGATATTGTCGATTTGCCAGCCTTGACACATCACCTACCAATAAATGCGTCTCACTAAGGAGAGCAATGTCAATATTTCTCCTCTTCAATAACCAAAGGACACTGGCACGCTTGTGAGGGGCGTTAAGACCTCCAGCGTTCCAAATTAAAATATTCAATTTAGCCATGGTCGAATTTGTCTAAATGCGGAGAACATACCAGTGCAGCTAGGCTGAGGCTCGAGGTGCTGATCCAGGCGGGCCCAGACGGTCAATCTCAGGAGTTCAGAGGAGGAACAATCACACACATATAAGACAACAGTACATAAAACACAGAACAATACCACCCCAGTTACAACCCACCCTCCTTCTACTCTAAACCCTAACCCACCCGTCCTATTATTAACCCTCCTATACCCACTCTCCAATCCCCCCCCTATGCCCCATCCACCAGGCCACGTGAGCGGATCGGCGCGGCCGAGAAATCCGCTCTTCGCTCTTTAAAGCTTGGTCCGCTCCGCTAATCGATCATGTTGACCCCGCCCCCAAGTCGCTCTCCGCTCGCTCCCCGCTCACCTTGAATCGAGCCCCGCGCCAGATCGCTCGGCAGATTTTTTATTTTTTTTTGGAGCATGGTGTAAATGAGCTCAAACTACAACAGTCTACACCCCCTGGGCCCCTTAACAATTGTTTGTATTGAGCCGCATTGTAATTGTACCCATTCTGCAATGTTAAATAACGTTGTTTATCCATTCACTAGCTATATTAAGCGATGATAGGCTAGCCGAGCCACAATGCTATGGTCGCTGCCATTAACGTTAGCATGTAAGCTAACGTCAACAACAATGGCGTCGATACTTTTTCTAACAGGAGTGAGTGTGGGCGTCTCTACAGTGACAAAGCCTGAACCGGATATCACAGGTTCACCCTTCTCATTGGTTGAAAATGGCCTTCATGTTTGTACATCGCCATCTGTTGCTTTGGCATTGTACTGCATGTATATTACATCAACAGTGTTAAACCACTGTGAGCGACCTGGAGTGGATTGGAGCGGAGGAGAACTCTCGCTCCGGACGTCGCGCCGACCCATTTTAAAACCCACTCCTCGCTCACGTCAAAACCGCCCGCTCCGCGCCCCGCGCCGCTCACGCTCCAATCCGCTCACATGGCCTGCCATCCACTAAGGATGGTCATCTTCCTCTCATTACCCACTGGAGTCATGGATCCAATAAGACGCTCTCCACTCCGACCCCCCTCTAGATAAACCCCTGATTAAACCCCTGATTAAACCCCCACTATTCCTGTTACAAAGGGTCAGATTAAACCGAATATATATATTTATTGCCTGAGATCCCATGTATAATATTTGTATATCGTTTGATATCCCTTGTATATTCTTTGTACATATACACGGAATATCCCTTTACCTGGTACAGGACAGACCATAATATTCGTTCTCCTATTGGAAGCGATCCCCTAGGCGCCAGTGACTTACCCCTAGAGCTGACTTGAAAGCTACCGACACGACATGCCTTGACTAGCCCCAGCTCCGCGTAGGAATACGGCTACCGAAAGCAGAGCGGCACTATTTATCCACGGTACATATAAATAGGGCGCAAGAAATGTAGAATTCCTCTTAGTCCCTTGTCCCGTTCAGTCTCGTTCAGTTCCAGTTATCCAAGCGACGTCTCACCCACTACGCAACGTGTGGTGACGGAGGGCTCGTATTGCCCCAAGATAGAGTCTCGTGTTATCCTAATACGTTCGTTTAACGTATCGTTCGCTATTTACGAGTAAGCCTTCATTACGAGTCAAAGACCACGTGAAGTGGGTAATTGTGTGTCTACATAGAGCACTTATTGCCGCGTGCTAATAGGATAGTAACGTCAAGTTCAATTGTGAACCACCGCGCACCACGGAGGATACCTACACCGGTGATTGCAGAGCCACCAGGCAGGATTATTATTCTTCATTCTTCACCAAGCTGCTGGAGCAGAGAACCGTCTACCCCACTGCTGTGAGATCTACCCATGCCCGTGAGGACATCACTCGAACCCGTCTCTGTCGGAGCAGAGACTCCACGGCTTCATCTGCGGCGCGCACCCTAGGATTACAGCTGCTGCTTTCCCCGCTGACACAGGGGTGATATCGCCTCCGTGGACCCTTGACTTGTATAGAGCATTGCCTCCCCCTGCTGGCTTACAACCGGTAGTACCCCCCTTTCAGTATCTCCAGTATCTCTCCTGAGTACCATAGATAATTACTAATATTCATTATTGACTTGCCTATGCACATTCTATTTGCCTTATAAGCGCAATTAAAGTAATGTAATAATACCCCTTTGATGTAATAAATATTCTAAACGAGTATTTGTGTGGAAACCGTGTTATTGTGGAGAAGTTCTCATCTGATATACCTGTGTACGGTACGGCCAGTAATGTACATAATACGGTAGTGGTTTAATGATACCAATACTTGATTAATACAGTCAGGGAATTGTACCCCTCAGTTACAATTCCAATAAACACAAATAAAAATAAAAATTAATCTCAATAAAGATATCGGTCGAAAACCATGGAAAAAATAGCCATTATTATATAATAACTCAACATCGACTTCCGGTATGAGAGCGGAAGGGTAGCACGCATGCGGTGAGGCTCCTGGTCAAAAGAGTGAAAAACGGAGAAATAAAGACCCGAAAAGTGATTAAAAATGAAAAAACTTTGTTCCTTTAAACGGAACCTGAGGAGAGGAGTAATCACGTTAATCAAAAACACAGTCAAATTTGAATTGATCAAGGAAGTAAGAGACAAGGAGGGAAGGTTTGTTCTGGTGAAGGGAAAAATGGAGGGTCAAATGTAGGGCTGTCTTAAATACTTCGAAGCTTCGTTCGATGGCACAAGCTTCGAACATAAAAAAAAATCGAAGTTTAAAAAAAAAAAAACATTTCAAACATTTTTTTTTCAATTTTTTTTTTTACTTCGATTTGTGTGCGTGTGTGTGTGTGTGTGTGTGTGTGTGTGAGAACTACCCATCCCAGTTAGGACAGCCGAATCCCGTCCAATCTTTCGCCGTTGACTAAAGACTCACTTCTTCAACCATTATCTGAAATGATTAAAAAAAAAAAAAAAATAAAAAAAATCTAACCGTGACTAACCTTACTGTCATGCACTTTTCCTAATAAACTAACCTACACTGTAACACGCAATACTTTGATAAACATTGTTACTCAGCTGATAGAGTTGTACCCTTCTTGCTGTCTTGTCGTACAGAACTTGTAAGTCGCTTTGGATAAAAGCGTTGTGTGTGTGTGTGTGTGTGTGTCTGTGTGTGTGTGTGCGTGCGCGCATGGGGCCATTGGGTGGGGCCGGGGGACAAATACACTGGAGGAAAGTAACCCAGCTCAGCACTGCCCAAATTATATCATCACTATTGCCTGTTTGAAGGATATCATCCTCAAATACATATACACCTACATGCCTTGTAGAATTCCACACATAAGAAAGAAAGATACTGGGATGAATAAACAAAATAGGAAATAAAATGTAGATAAGGTGCTACTGAGATGTTTTGGTGAGTTCTTAGTTTTTTTGTGGAAGTTGCCCTTCTTAAAAATGCATGAACATTCACTGATAATTGGTCTGTAGTGGAGTCTACAAGGTCTACATTGCCGGACCATGTAGAATCCGGACCTTGTAGACTGACATAATTCTGTGCATAGTTTAGTCTACACAGGCCATATTTCAAATAATCAAAATCTTACTTCATTCATCTTAAACATTCTTGATTTGGGGGATTGGTAGTTCCCATGAAATCTGAAGTTGTTCAAACGACAACAGCGATCCACCTTGAATTAAATCACACAGCCGAGTGAAACCTTGTTGGCTCAGTCACGAAAGGGGCTACTTAATTAATTAATCCAACCCACTTTATTTATAGAGCACATTTAAAAACAACAAAGTTTATGAAAGTGCTGTACAAGTCCCACAACATAAGATAAAAAAAATGATTACGTTAGTGAATGTTTATGCACCCCCAGAGAGTGAGAGGGATTTATATGAGACCATTTTTTATATGATAGTGATGGAACTAGAAGGGATATTGATATGCGGTGGAGATTTTAATGTAGTACTGAATCACGACCTAGACACCACGAGTACTAGAAAAGGACGGGCACCAATCAGTAGATATATGAATATTCAGATGACGGAAATGGGAATTACAGATGTTTGGAGGGGGATGCACGCCATGGACAGGGAATACACACATTACTCACACCCGCACGTGACATATGCGAGAATAGACTACTTTTTGATGACGACGGGGGACAGTTACAGGGTATGGGAGAGCAGAATAGGAGTAGCGGACATATCGGATCACAGTGCCATATATCTGACAGTAGATCTAGAAGGGAGACGGAGGAACACGATCTGGAGACTAAATGTAGGAATATTAAATAACAAGGGGGTGGTGAGCAGGGGAGGAAATTAGGCCACTTTACTCGCCAAATGCGAGTATTTTTTACGTTTGGCGAGTAATTCATGAAGAGCACTCGCCAGTCTGGCGAGTACTAGTAATTACAAAACAAAACAAAAAAATCATTCTGCAATCTGCTGATTCGCTCACTGGCACAAGCCGAACTCTGACTCCCCCCTTGATTCCTCCCATTTGCGCCTCATAATAATCCAACCATAACCAATGAACATCATCGTTGTACAGATGCGCTCTAAGCTCCTCCAATGAACACTCATTTTCTAGAAGATGCCGCCCATCTAGGGGAAGTGGACAGATCACTGCGCGCGGACCTACAGACTCCTGCCACCGGCTTGACAACGTAGACAAACTTAGACAAAAACACATCAGTGGATGAAAATAATTTCATGTAGAGTCGTCGCTTTCGGATATCAGTGCGGTCTGTCTGACATGGGGGCGAACAACAGCATGCGACGCGTCTCCTTCGAGTCGGATGAGAATGACAAGTCAACCAGCATTAGCCGGCTAGCTACCTAGCATGTAACAAGCTACCATAACGCGCGTTCAACATAGTGGACTATACTGAGCGGCTTTGCTTAAATGCAGCCGAGTGACATTTTATTATTACCGGGTTTCCCCCCATATCACCACTCGCCCATATGCCCTTCACAACGGTGATGTTGTCATACTTGGCATTCAGAATACACCTGCTGAACCCCTAGCGTTGTCGATTCGGTTCCAATGTATTGTCATCTTACAGCACAAGTACAGTACAACCAGAATACATTTGGCATACAACCAGAGTGCAAATGTAACAAGTCAAGTTGTTTTATTTAGCTATTACATTACAGTGAAATGCTTGGTTCTTTCACTGCCCAACTCAGTCCAACCTAGACCAGCCCAACCCAGTCCAACCTAGTCCAGCCCAGCCCAGCATCTTTCACTGCCTAGTTCAGCCCAACCCAGTCCAGAATAGTTCCCTCTTTCATGTTAATATGTGATATCCTAATATTTTGAAGAGTAGAGACAGTGTGATTAATACATGTTGTATGCTAATATTGTGAAGAGTAGAGACTTATTAATGTTTTATGCTAATAAATATTTAAAAGAGTAGAGACACGGTGTGATTTTTACTATGATTGAAAATCAATTTAGACGAAGACATACAAAGAAGTAATTATCACAATTAGCGATTTTTTTTGGCTGGTAAAAAATCAGTTTGTCTGGTAAAAAAAAATCAGATACTCGCCAGTTGGCTGGTAAGCCAAAAAGTTAGTTTCCTCCCCTGGTGGTGAGTCAGATCAAGGAGGAGATAGCCAGGTATAAGGAGGAAAATGACAACGGGGCGGTAGATCCGAACATTCTATGGGACACGCTGAAGGTGGTGATAAGGGGGAAATTGATGGAGAAGACAGCAATGCTGAAGAAGGCCAGAAAGGAGACATATCACAATCTGATAGGGAAGCTGAAGAAGCTAGAGGGGAGACACCAGATATCAAAAGAACAGGAAACGCTCGGAGAAATCAAAGAAGTAAAGGCCAGGATAAATAGGGAATTATTGACGGAAATAGAAAAGAAAGCGAGGTTCATGAAACAAACGTACTATGAAGGGGGACCAAAAGCGACCAGACTGTTGGCTAGGAGAATTAGGACGCAACAGAAGTTGAACACGATACACACAATAAGGGATACAAAGACTAATGAAATATTGAGAGACCCAGCTGAAATAGAGAGGACATTTAGAGAATACTATGAGAAACTATACACACAGCCAAAAGCAGCGGGAGAAGAGGAAATAGAAGCATATCTGGAGAAGCTAGAGTTACCATCGATAGGGAAAGAACAGAATGAAGAATTAAATAAAATAATTACGGAACGAGAACTGGAAGAGGCAATTAGTAGAGCTAAAAACAACAAGTCTCCGGGGAGCGACGGATTCCCATCGGAATTCTACAAGACATTTGGAACGGAATTAGCACCCATGTTAGGGGCGGTGTTCAGACACACGATGGAAGAGGGAAAAATGCCCCCCTCGTGGAAGGAAGCCATAATCACCACGATACCGAAGGAAGGGAAGGATAGGGAATTATGTAGTAGTTTCAGACCTGTGTCCATACTCAACGTGGATTACAAGATGTATACATCGATAATATCAAAGAGATTTGAGACGTTTATGCCAGACATTATAGATGAAGATCAAACTGGATTTATTAAAGGGAGACAGACACAGGACAACGTGAGAAAGACATTACACATAGTAGAGGAGATACAAAAACAAGGTGGTGGCGCGGTACTGATTAGCCTAGATGCAGAAAAAGCATTCGACAGTGTGAGCTGGACATTCTTATATAAAACATTGATGAGGTTCGGACTGAACGGGAGGGCGATGAAGATGATCAAGGCGCTATATCAAGAACCGACAGCGAGGGTTAAGGTGAATGGCAGCCTGACGGATATAATCAGATTAGAGAGGGCTACCAGACAGGGATGTTGTCTCTCACCAACGCTCTTCGCCGTTTTCATAGAACCACTGGCACAACTGATCAGACAGACCGAGGACATTAAGGGAGTAAGGATAAAGGGAACGGAATATAAACTAGGCCTATTTGCGGACGACGTGATAGTATACATGAAGCAACCAGACAAGAGCTTCCCGGCACTGATGGATCTACTGAAGGATTATGGCCACTACTCAGGATACAAACTAAACGTGACAAAGACACAGACCTTAGCATGGAACTATACCCCAACGATGGAAATTAGGGAACAGTACGGGATAAGATGGGACATGGACAAGATTAAATACTTAGGGGTGAACATCACGAGAGGGGTGGGGAAACTGTTTGAGGCGAACTATACACAGATAAATCAGAACATCAAGAGAGACTTAGAGAGATGGACAGTAATGCCCTTGGACTTCAATTCAAGAATAGAGGTCATTAAAATGAACATACTATCAAGGTTACTGTACCTATTCCAGGCACTACCGATACAAATACCACAGAATCAATTCAGGGAGTGGGACAGACTGATATCGAGGTTCATATGGGCGGGGAGAAGACCACGGGTCAGATATAAAACACTACAACTACCAAAGGAAGAGGGAGGGATGGCAGTACCCAGCCTACAAGATTATTACTATGCAGCACAACTGAGAGCAGTGACGTGCTGGTGTAACGACAGATATGAGGCAAGATGGAAAGACATTGAAAAAGAAGGGGAGGGATACAAGGTACAAGCTCTGGTGGGAGATAGGGAACTATTTAAAGAAAAAGAGGGACTATTAGATCCAATCACCAAATGCACCTTGACCATATGGAACAGAGTAGTAAAAACACACAAATTGGAGAAGCAGTCAGGGGTTCTGAGATGGGTAGCACATGACAAGAGATTCAAACCAGGGAGGTTAGACCATGGATTCAGAAGGTGGGAGAGGGGGGGGGGGGGGGGGCAACAGCGATATGCAAAATGATAGAGAAGGGGGAAATGCAGACACTACAAAAATTAAAGGAGAAATTTGGACTAGAAAACAGGGACCACTTCAGATATCTACAGGTTAGAGACTACTACAACAAAGAAATAAGGGGGGCCAAAGACGAAGAACAGAATGGAATAATAAAGATGATAGTATGGGCATACGAAGGGGGGCAAGGAAGAGTAATATCAGCAATATACCGGGCTATAATGAACAGCAAGGGACACACGACCGATTACATAAGGGAGAAATGGGAGAGAGAGCTAGAGATAGAAATAACAGGGAAGGAATGGGGGAACATATGCGAGGTGCAACATTCAACAACAGGATCGAGGATATGGAAAGAGTTTGGATGGAAAAACATAATCAGATTCTTTATAACCCCAGAGCTGAAGGGAAAATATGCACCAACACAAAGAACATGCTGGAGGATGTGTGGGAAGGAGGGGGCAAATCACACGCACATATTCTGGGGATGTCAGAAGCTGAAGGGGTATTGGGAGGAGATATGGGAGGCAATGATCAGAATATTAGGATACGGGTTACCACAAACAGGACTGGTGCTTTACTTAGGAGACCTGACACACGAGGGAATACAAGGGGGGGACAAATATTTAATAAAGATAATGTTGATAGCAGCCAGAAAAGCAATAACAAGACTGTGGTACAAAGAAGACCCACGACAATAGCACAATGGGTAGGAATAGTGGAAGAGATACAGGATATGGAGAGGATAACACACATGCTGAGGTTACAGGAAGAGAAATTTGGAGAAAGATGGGAAAAGTGGGAGGATTACAAGGGGAACGAAAACGACATCACAGAGGAAGAACCAAATACACCACAAGAGGGCGAAGGGTAGGGGAGCTCCAGTAGCTCACCGCGTATCTCAGCGCTATTTCGGCGTCGGGGACAACCGTGCGCATCACGGATCTGGGGTACACGAGTTCGACTCCCGGACTCGCCGTATTTTCTCAGAGTGTCTTCCCCTGATCTATATCCCATTCAACCTGTTTCTGTCGGTCATGCTTGACCAGAAAAAGCGATAAACGCTAAAAAATGAAGTTTAAAAAAAATAAATGCGAAGGGTAAAGAGGTTCAAAGAGGGTCTCTGAACCCATGTCACACACTTAATGTTTTCTAATTTTATTTTTGTTTAAGATATGACAATTGTTTTATGTTTTTTATTTGCTTAAGTCAGTATTTTTTATTTTTAGTCTTTTGGGTATTACATTTTTTCTTTATAATTTATGTCTGTTTAATAGTGTTGTTGAAGTTATTGTATATGTTGTGTTGTTTGTCTATAAATGTTTAATAAAAATTTAAGTTAAAAAAAAAAAAAAACTCAACATCAACCCTGTGATCATCTACTTCCGAGTCTTGATTGATTGATTGAAAACTTTATTAACAGTTTGCAGAATGGGTACAGTACAGTACAGCTCAATACATACAATTGTTAAGGGGATGCAGACCAGAGAAAGACTTTCGTCTTGTTTACATCAGGGTCCCCCATTTTCAATTCATCGTAACATATATGACATACATGACATACAGATAGACAGTACTGCTACATCTATACATTTATGACATACCAGATTTGCAATTACAGTACTGTTTGTGATACAAAAGAGTCCAGAAAAAAGAGTATATACATTTGACGTAGAAACTGTACATTGGATTGGGTAGGTGGGGGTGGGGGGGGACTGTACATTGGAGGTGGTTGGGTGGGTGGGGGGGGGGGGGGGTAGGAGTGGGGGGGGGGGGGGTTGGGTAGGAGGGGTGGGTGGGGGACACTGTATAACTGTCTGCGTATCAATGTCGCAACGTTATAGCATAAATGGATAAAGGAAAATTCAAAACAAAATCAAATTAAAGCATACCAGCAGATAGTCCAAGGCAGGATCGGATCTCAGTTAAATTGCGCATACAGATGTCATTAAAACAGCGACAATAAGAAGAAAAGGAAAGAGGGTTATGGCTAAAGTGCAAGCGAAGCTAAACCTGACCCAATCTGTTATCATATATTTTGTATGTATATTCGGTCGAGAACCATCGTGAGCCTTGGCCCTAACATGAGACAACTATAATGGAAAAATAGCCATTATTATATAATAACTCAACATCAACCCTGTAACCATCTACCTCAGAGTCTGCGTATCAATGTCGCAACGTCATAGCATAAATGGATAAAGGAAAATTCAAAACAAAATTAAATTAAAGCATACCAGCAGATAGTCTAAGGCAGAATCGGATCACATTTAAATCGCGCATACAGATGACATAAAAACAGCAACAATAAGAAGAAAAGGAAAAGAGGGTTATGGCCAGAGTGCAAACAAAGCTATACCCGACCCAACCTGTTATCATATATTGTAAATGTATATTCAACCGACCTTCTACTATTGGAGCCCAAAGCTCAAAACATCCTGGATATAAAAATAAAAGCATACAAAATTAGTTAAGGACCCGATCACCATTGAATTGTGCAAACCGATGTCACTTTGAACAGCAACAGCAACCAAAATACGTAAACATTATCGGGTCACGAGTGTCTCGACGCAGGCGATAGACACAGCCCGCTAGCCAGCCCGAGGCCAGCGCGTAAGCTAGTGATGAATCCGGCTAGCACGCTAGAATCTGTCATGTACATTGTTCAGTTAGCTCGTTAGCCTCCATAGAGCTCGGATGGGCAGCAGATAGTTAGCCTGTCTGGGCCTGATAACAAGCAATTGTGAGTAGTCCGCCCTAACAATGTATTTAGGTCCACAACGCCAAGCCACTCACCCGACCAAGCTATCAAGCCACCGTCTCGACCAACCCCCCGAGATATTCCTCCGCTTTGGCCAACGACCAAAATGAGCGACGGTCATCGCCCTTACATAGACAATCAGACAATCTTGCGGGGGCGAATAGCGTAGGCCTCAAGCCCAGTTTCCATAGCTTGGCCATGACCAGTTTGTATTCGCCCCTCTGTGCCTGAACCTCCGGTGTGAAGTCCTCGAAAATGGCCACTTTGTGATTGTCGAGACCCAGATCCCCCCTTCTGGCCCGGGCCGACCGCATGATGAGTTCTCTCTGCTGTAACCTGTTTAGCTTGACAATGATGGGCCTCGGCTCCTTGCTCACATCAGGACTGGTCTTGCCCGCTCTGTAAGCCGACTCACATAAGGGCGGTTCGGGAAGGACATCTTTCCCCAGTATTTTCTGCAGCAGCTCCGGCATGTTCTCCGAGAGACGTCCTCCCTCACTGCCCTCCGGTACACCGACAATCCTGATGTTGTATCGTCTCTCCCTGGACTGCATTTCCGCAATTACCGACTGTAATTTGGCGACGTCAGCCTGCCTAGCCAGCAGGGAGGACTCCAGGCCCGCCACCCTCTCGCCCTGTCGAGAGGCCTCAACCGTTAGTGAAGCTAGTTCGTTAGCGTTAGCTGCAGCGACAGCGTGTAGCGACTCCATCTTTTCTCTCAACGGACCTACCGCCAGCCTGATTTCCTCCGACATTGCCCGATGGAAGGTATCAAAAAGTTCCGCCTGCGCTTTCATTTGTGCATCAGCGAAGCGTACCTCAAAGTCCGCATGGAGTTTGGTCACGGCCGAGAGAATTTCACTTATCTCAGGCGAAAGCGAGGACGGGCTCGGTGCTATTTTGTCGGCTGTAGCGTTCATGGCTCTGGTTCCCTTCGACATCGTGAAAAGTTGAAAAAAGGTCGATGAAAGTAGTAGATGCTTGACCACTCAACAAAAAGACCAATAACAAATATAAATAAAATAAAGACTAGTGGGGTGACAGTGTTTTCCGCACGATAATAGGGAGCTCCCGTGAAACACGTCTCACCCCATGAACGCCTGGCTCCGCCCCCCCGTGTGTGTCATATATGTTATGATGAATTGAAAATGGGGGACCCTGATGTAAACAAGATGAAAGTCTTTCTCTGGTCTGCATCCCCTTAACAATTGTATGTATTGAGCTGTACTGTACCCATTCTGCAATCTGTTAATAAACTTTTCAATCAATCAATCATATGTATATACTCTGTCAGGATCTATGAGTAACAGTACTGTATATTTGAATACCGTATATGTCACAAATGTATCAGTACTAAATACCTATATGTCCCTATGCCATAAATGTCATGTATGCTGAGTATGTCTTAAATGTCGATATGAAATGAAAATGGGGGACCCTGATGTAAACAAGACAAACGTCTTTCTCTGGTCTGCATCCCCTTAACACTTTCAGCGCCACGCCTGGTTTTCCATTTTACCGCTTGAATGCCACCATCGGCGCCAATGTTAACGTTAATATCGCCTAATCTATGTTTTAAATTATGGCTATGTGTCTAATCTGCCCATCGCATTATCAAAGACTATTTTCCAGTCAGTGCTGTGAAGGCAGATTGTTTTTTTATCGCGTCGTTGCCGTTTCAGAGCAGTTAGAAAAGCCCCCGTTTTGATATAAAAAACAGCTCATTCTGGAGCATTCTATGAAAATCGTCTTTTAGTGGAATATTCCACAACGTTGATATTCGTCTGCCTTTTTATGAATCGTTTTCAAATAAACGCTAGATGATCAATATTATACGTGCACGCACGCACATTACGGCCGCGCACTGATAATCGCTCCGTTGATTTCCTCACTGACTTTTACAGTGAAACCGAAAGAAGACATTTCACAAAACAGCTTATAACTTCATCAAACTTACTCTGATTATCCTACCACTGATAACATAGAGTCCTTACCTGACATCAGATGGTATCCAACTGGTATATTCCAATTCCTGATCACCATTCGAAAAAATCGATACGTGTATGGATCCAACGCGATACAGTAGAACTCCATGATCCGCGGGGATCTGAGGCTCCAGAATGAACTCTAGTAACCCCGGCTGGATCAGTGAACTGGAAAATGTGGAGTACCGGATTTTTTTCCCCATTCATTTTCATTGAGTCCATTCCAAAATCACTTATGTCATCTGGGAGACGACAGGGGGCGCTTTTTTCCACAGTGATCGCCGGCGCCCCTCGGCTATACTCGGGTAGGCTCGGGTGATGCAATAATTTTTCAGATCGCAAAAAAAAAAAATAATAATAATTCCGAGAAATCTTGTGAGTGGCATGCAACCACCTATTAAAAAACCAGAGAAATCTCGTGAGTGGCACTGAAAGTGTTAACAATTGTGTGTATTGAGCCGTACTGTATTGTACCCATTCTGCAATCTGTTAAATAAAGTTTTCATTCATTCATTCATTCATTCATTCATTCATTCACCCAATGTACCCAACCCCCCCCACCCAACCTCCTCCAATGTACAGTTTCTACGTCAAATGTATATACTCCCTTTTCTTGACTCCTTCTGTATCACAAACAGTACTGTATTTGCAAATCTGGTATGTCATAAATGTATAGATGTAGCAGTACTGACTATCTGTATGTCATGTATGTCATATATGTCTATATGAATTGAAAATGGGGGACCCTGATGGAAACAAGACAAACGTCTTTCTCAGGTCTGCATCCCCTTAACAATTGTATGTATTGAGCCGTACTGTATTGTACCCATTCTGCAATCTGTTAAATAAAGTTTTCATTCATTCATTCATTCATTCATTCATTCATTCATTCATTCATTCATTCATTCATTCTGTCTATTTTCTATTTAATTTAATGAAATAATAATTTTTGTCCCCTTTCCCTGTTACCCTTCGAGATACCCTTTTGTCCTCTTGCCAGGCCGTCATTGTAAATAAGAATTTGTTCCTAATTGACCTGCCTGGTTAAATAAAGGTTAAATTAAATGAAAATAAAAAAGTATAACGCTAATCTCCATGTTTGGTGAAATAGATGTGTTGCACTTGAATGTGATTTGTTACAGAATGCCCGTAAAGCAGTAGATCCAGAACACCACAATGGCACAGACGCAGATGAGCCGCTGCTGAGGGAAAACCCCAGACGCTTCGTCATCTTCCCCATCCAGTACCCCGACATCTGGAAGATGTACAAGCAGGCGCAGGCATCCTTCTGGACGGTAGAAGAGGTGGGTTGATGGAGAATATGAAACGTGGGTGTGGAGGAATATAGCCGGAATAAGGATGTACTCAAGTCAAATATAGACTTAGTTAACATAGGTTTATTTAGCTCAAACAGAGTATCAAAGTACAAAAGTTAGGCTGGATGACCCCAGGATGACCCACAGGCTTAGGCTGCGGTTACACCTTTCGTTTCATTTTCGTTTCATTGTCATACGCGTTTCGCCGCGACGTCCTGCGCCTCGAGTCACACTTTCGTTTTTTTTTTTTTTTTTTTTGTCACCTGAGCACACTGATGTAGTACACTGCCAAAGCAGTAGGTGGCAGTAGGTGGCGAACATGAACATTTTTTTTTGTCACCTGAGCACACTGATGTAGTACACTGCCAAAGCAGTAGGTGGCAGTAGGTGGCGATACATTCACTGTGTGTTCTGCCTGTCATTTGTTGATGAAACAAAACTAACATCAACACAAGTGACCACCAAGAGCGGATAGTTTAGTCTAAAAAAAGATCGGTAGCATTGTTAGCTGCATGCTAACGTCAATGGAGTATGCCATTATAACAGTATAGCATTGTGGCTAGAAGCTAACGTTAGCTCACGCTATTTAGCCAGCACCAAACTGATGATATCGAGAGCTATCAGTAATTAGATAACATTAGAGACAACGCTGTGTGTATTAAACAAAGGTGAATAGATGACTGGGCCATTTTGTTTAATGCTTGTTAAGTTGAAAGAGGAGCTTTGAGCTAACAGGATCTGATAGCTCACGTTAGCCAGCTGCTCATGCAATCGGTAATGCTAGCAGAATGAATGGATGTAAACTTTATTTAACATATTGCATATGGGTACAATACAATACGGCTCAATACAAACAATTGTTAAGGGAATGCAGACTGTTGTAGCTTGGACTGGGATCCTTATAACAATAACTTGACAACACATGGTAGCTGCAGCTATTTGGGACAGCTCTGCCTCTGTCCCAAACACACACACACACACACTCTGTTGTCACCGGAAGGGCACGCAGATGGTATCTACTGCGCATGGGCGTTTTCGCAACAACGGCTCATGCAGACTACTCGCTGTTGTCGGCGCGTTTTTTAGCGGTTCTCCAAAACGCAAACACAATTTAGCGTTTCAGCCGTATCCACAAAAAAACGCCAAAAAACGCATTTCTGTGTAATAGGGACATGAAACGTATTAAAAAACGTATAAAAAAACACCAGTCTAACCATGGCCTTAGTGTCCTCTATAGAGCTCCTGAATCAAGTAAAACGTAGGTCTTTATAGTAAGAGAAAGGGGGTCGTGCCCAGGTCAAAGGGGTTGTGCCCAGGTCAGAGATACGGCAGATTGGTTTGGGCAAGTGAAGGAGGGAGGAGGGGGTAGACATGGGTTGGGGAGGGCTGGAGAGGGTTGAAAGGGGGGAGGTGAGAGACAAAGGGTGACTGATTGATCAGGGGAGACAAAAGGGTTGAGCTAGGAGGGGGGGATGGTTTTAGGTGAGTTGGGGAGGGCTGGGGAAGAAACATATTAATTCCACATGGGTCATGGAGATTGAACCTGCATTGTTTTTCGAGTGCACCCCAGTTTTCTGGCTCCTCCATGGTGGTGGCAGGCTAGTGTCGGTATAAAATATACATGCATAAAGATCACTACATTTGTTTTGAGCACATAGCTAGTTGCTAGACTGAGCCGAAAGACTAAAATACTGAAGATAAACAAATGATAATAATAAACTTGTACACCGCATACTGTATGTGCCTTTAACTCGCACACTGCGTTTGATAAAACACAGCCAGGTTGACCAGTGGCTTGTGTTGATACTCTTCCAGGTGGATCTATCTAAGGACCTGGTCCACTGGGACAAGCTGAAGACTGACGAGCAACACTTCATCTCCCACATCTTGGCCTTCTTCGCTGCCAGTGACGGCATCGTCAATGAGAACCTGGTGAGAGAGAGAGAGAGAGAGAGATGGGTCTAATATACCCGTCGCTTATCAATGACTTGCTTGCAGTCAACATGTACGAAACGGATTGTTTTTTCATTGGTACATTTCTGTTTTATACCGTTTTGAATACGAGTATAGTTTTGGAGATGTCTAGTAATTCCAGAGAAATTCCGCGATAATAGCTCTTTAGTGGAATACACAAAACACGTTGTCATTTTTCGGCTGATTCATGAATAGTTTTCAAATAAACGCTAGATTATCGATAGTATATGTGTACTTATGCACGCTAGAGAAGCGGGCTGAAAAATCTATTATCCATGCCGTGGTCAGCACTAACGTTACGCACACACACGCTGCGATGACGGAGAAAAAAACATCTGATTCACCCAAGACTGGTAAAATAGAGTCCTTACCTCACATCAGATGTTCTGCAAAAAGATTAATCCAATTCCTGATCGCCATTCCAAATATTGATCGCGTTTATTGATCCAACGTTATAGCACCAAAACACATAATCAACGCTGCTCCGAGCCTCCCCAGTGAATGTGGTAACAGCTACTGCTTGCCCGAGAAGGGAAACCCCGGGGGCCAGAGTTTTTTTCTGATGCACAGTCCCACCCAATCCAATCCAATGATGTGCAATACCATCCGGGAGACGATAGGCGGCGGTATTTGCCCTTTTCGAGCTCAGACCCATTCCCAATGATAACGTCAGGCTGAATGGATGAAAAATGAATGGATATTACTAATAAAATAAATAACGATTAAAACCCAAGTTTTCTCGGGTCTTGGCACTCAACGCATGGCGTGTTAACCCGACTAATCTTCGTGGTTGGCACTGAATGGGTTAATATAGTCAATATCTTATGCCAAATGATTAGGACCGATATTTTATTATGCAAATTTTTTTCTACTTTTTCTTTGTATAAGGAAGTTGCATTGTTCATTTCAATACCTGTAATAGTACAGTAGTCCACACACACACACGCACACGTGTGCATTCAGTTAAGTTGGAATATGACTGTAAGTGGTCTGCACACGGTGGGCGACCAACGTCGCCTGGCGATGCGATCGCCTGTCGCTCAACGACAATCGCTTGGCCCCCCACACCAGAGGCGACCGTCGCTCTGTTTAGCTGGGGGTGTGGTTACTTGTTTCCCCCCGGGAGATATAGGAGGACGGACCGCCGGGACCGGACGTTATGTTGTCGTGAAGCGAGCGTATTAGCAGTGCTTCACTAGCACTAGCAGGTAGCTGTGTTGTGCGTTACGACGGAATATTAACCTGTAAAACCCATATTGAACTGGAATTAAACCACCATATACGAATACAACCTCTCCTCATTTTTCCTGACATTACTGCATGACTGATCGCTACAATATGTTTACTAGGCACCGATTGGACAAGTATTAATTATGCAGCTGAGAGAGAATGTTTTTTCACTGAAGACGCTGTTTTGTTCTCAACCATCATTTCTTTGGACAATAAACCTTACAAACTCAGCTGCAGCCTGGACATTAAACTCTGTCAACATCCACAACTTATTTTGTTACCCGAGTACAAAAACATCTAGTAGGTGCATCGTGGCGCATTGTCAATTTATTAGTTAATGACAAGCGGCCACTAAACCTTAAGTTCTCCCAACTAACGTTATTTATTTAAATTGTTCCTGTTAATAATAATTAACATAAGTAGCATGATAATAATATGTAGGTTATTGATCAATGAATGTATTGATACATTAATGGTGTGCAAATGATACACCAGTAGAAGTCATGTTATTTCCTCATTGTCCTTTCTGTGTCGCCTAAAAAAATAGGATTGAGGCGATTTTTAGCCAGGCGACAGAAATAGCTGCGCGACCGTCGCTTCAAAATCTCCTGCTGTGTGGGTTCTCTCATTCATAACAATGGAGGCGATACAATTCTGTCGGTCGGCTCGCAAAAAAAGTCGGTCGCCTGGCTAAAATCGCCCGCCGTGTGTGGACCACTTGCAGTTCAGTTTGTCAGGTACATGCGCAACACAGATTAGTGTTGACATCTGTCAGCTTGAGAAAATCCCATTTGCTGCAATAAAAATTATTGAAGTGAGATGAACAGACTGAAACCTTTATTTTATTAGATAAAACATGTTGACAAAGTTTTACTTTGCAGTTGAAAAAAGGTAATAAATCGCAATATAGTGCAATATTAATATCGCAATACTCAGCATATCGCAATATATTTTGAATCGCAATACTATCGTATCGTGACTTAAGTATCGTGATAATATCGTATCGTGAGGCCTCTGGTGATTCCCACCCCTAGTAATAGGTAATAACTGGTGATATGGTAATAGGTAATAACTATGGTAATAACTATGGTAATAGGTAATAACTGGTGATATGGTAATAGATAATAACTATGTAATAACTATGGTAATAGGTAATAACTGGTGATATGGTATTAACTATGGTAATAGGTAATAACTGGTGATATGGTAATAGGTAATAACTATGTAATAACTGCGTGGATCTTCTCCAGGTGCAGCACTTCAGTCAGGAGGTGCAGGTGCCTGAAGCACGCTCCTTCTATGGCTTCCAGATCCAGATGGAGAACGTCCACTCTGAGATGTACAGCATGCTCATCAACACCTACATCAGAGACCTGAAGGAGAGGTCAGATTCTACCTGCCTCAGGAGATGGACAGATGGACAGATGGATGGATGGATGGATGGATGGATGGATGGATGGATGGATCATTCGTAACACAAACAAATAAGACGTACAGAATTATACCTTTAACACATGTATATAGAATTATATTATTCCCTGTGAGGAAATACACAGAATCGCATGCCGCTTCTTTATTTTTTTTTACACTGTAAAGATGATTACAACTATTTCTACTTCTCCAAATCAAGAACAGTTTTATGTTGACGGCGGACGCAATGGTTTTCGCCTACATTTCCACTACATTTCAGTTAAAATGTATTTTCTTTTTATTGTAGTCACACAATTAATCTAATCTCAAAATACACTGTAAATAAAGTGCTGTGTTTGATACGTAAAATAAATACATAGGCCTATCATTATTATATGTGACTACACTGTTCTAGGCCCTGCAAAAAAAAAAGACGAATAAGCTGATACATAAATCCTTTACATTATTTCACTACTGATGATGAAATAAAGGGTGTCCCATTTCCTAGGTGAAGATTTCAACCCCTACCCCTTGTAGCTTAATTTTGAAGGGCCACTACGCTGTCAAGGACACTTCAAAACTAGGGGTAGTGCCAAGGGAAGGATATTGAAATTACAATTATTAAACACAATTATTAATTGATTTGAGAACATCATATGATGACGACTGAATTTGTTTTACCTTTCTTCTCAACCAAAGGCTGCCTTTCTGTCATATTCTACAAGTAACCAAAGACATTTGAAATAGCTCTGTGGCACCCTCCTCCCTCTCAACACGAGCTGAAACTACAGTTTGGGCTCACAGAGAGGGGCAGAGAACACCGCTGTGAAGGAAGGGTGCTCTGCGTTTACAACTCATGACGGGTTGATGAGCCGAATCTTGGCAAGAATGAACCCCTACCTGCTATAAAGGCGCTGCAGGCGGCTGAGCCTGCATTGTGACACCTCTGCTGAAAGTGTAGTTAATTCAATCTTTATTTATACTCGATAATACACTGAGTAATTAAACTCATTTACAGTGCCGTCGAGATGTTACATACACAAGTGTCACAGTGTGTTCATAAATATAAAGACATCAGACAATCAGAATAATTAACACTTTAATCGCCGATGACGTGTTTAGACGTCGTTCCTAGCCATGCTCATTCTGCCGAAGACGCCGTAACTCGTCTTTGATGTCAATATTTCAAAAATCTGTGATCGAAATCATATTTCTCCTCCGGGGTCCTGAGATATACTGCTGATCTCCACTCAACTCTCTATCGGTTCAAGAGCGCCATCTGGTGGCCGATCGGCAGATCGCCAACAGGAAGTGACTCGTCAAACAGGAAGTGCTCATCCATAAATCGTCCGGGCACTCGCGTTCATTAGCAGGACTCTATCTCAACACACTGGATAATCAATCGCTCGCCCTAACTCAATAAACAACGTTATTTGGACGTATATAGTATTATACAACCTGGAAATGGTTCATCAGGATCAACATCCCATAATCGAAAACTGTCTACTCCAAGCTGATCGTCCAACGGCGCGAGGAAGATACGGTGAGTTTCAACGTTATTTTCTAACGTCTTCTATACTAACTGATCTGATGATCATATGACCCACACTAGATGAATGGTATAACGTTGCCCACGGAATTATAAACGCCCCCTCGCCCATCCGGTCAATATCAGATGATACGTAGTAACTTCTAGAAGTACCTCCAGTTGAAATTTTTCATCTGGCACCGATCGCTACCAAACTGTATTTGATCATCAATATAGTGCATTTGGGGCTATAAATCAAGTTCTGGAGAAAGCTGCAGAAAACGATAAAAACATACTTATACTTTAGACCGTATTTTAGTATGAATATGTGAATGAAAAAGTATAACATTGATACACCCTGAACAATACATATAGGACATTGAATGGGCCATAATAATGTCAATTTAGCAATAGAATTTAAAAAGTTATAGCCCTGCAAAGAAGGGGAACTTCTCCATAGACAAATAGAGCTGGCTAGGGATGGTAAATTATGAATTTAACCATGGCGATCAAAGTGTTAAGAGCACATTTTAAAATACATTAAAAAAAAAAAAAAACATCTTTTTAAAAGAATAAAATAGCTAAAAATTAAAACAGAGGTAATAATTTAAAAACAATTACATATTGTGGTGACCTGATTGGTCATTAAGGTTCTAAACCGACCCATAGACACTAGAGTGTCTAGTTTCAGTGTTTCCTGCAGGGTATTCCATGATGTAGGGGCAAAACAGCCAAAAGCAGATCTACCAAGTTCAGTACAAACTCTAGGCACTCTAAAGGCGCTCCCATAGTCCAGCAGACTGTACACAGAGCAGACTCCGCGGATGTCCGCGCGGACGTCCGCGCGGACTCTTGAGCTTTGATCTCAGCGGACAGCAGACCCACAGGTGCGACGCTCCTATTTTCTGAGGCGCTGACTTGGTGTCACACAAAACGCTGCTCGGCGTTTTGGTTGACATCGAACTGCATTTAATGTGACGCCGCGCAAGCGATTGGTGGCGCGAGGAGAGAGATGAGCCCGTGAAGCTCTCTCTCTCTCTCTCTCTCTCTCTCTCGCTCTCTCGCTCTCCCGCTGATAATGTTCCCTCTGAACAGACAGAATTGTGGGAAATGTAGTAAAACTGGTGCGAGAAATGTAGGAAATAGACCGCGGACGTCCGCTGAGATCTGCTCGACTATGAAAGCTCAAAGAGCCGCGCGGACATCCGCGGAGTCTGCTCTGTGTGCAGTCTGCTGGACTATGGGAGCGCCTTAAGTGTAAGCCAAAAACTGGATTGTGTACGACAGGGTCCAGTGGTCCATTCCAATAAAGAACTAATATAATTTGGACAATCTCTAATTATGGCTTTATAAATAAAAAGATTGCAATGCAACTTACGTCTCTCTGCCAGAGAGGCCCACCCGACCTTATTATATAGGATACAATGGTGAGTACCATAACTAGTAGTTGTAGTGTATACAAGTCTTAGACGGAGATGCCAAGGAATACATTCCTAATTACCCACTGTTTGGAACACGGTGCTTGGAGCCATCTAGTCTAAATCATTCAAAACAAACAAAGAGTGTGACGATTATAGAATTGCTTGTTTTTTTTAGGGCTGGGCATTTAATCACATTTGACAGATTATGAAAACAAGATTATTTACTTTTAGGCAGGTCATGTTTTTAAGCCAGGTCATGTTTTTTAGCCAAGTCAAACCTTTTGAGCCAGTTAATGTTTTTGTTTTTCAATTGAATTATATTTAAAGTTCAAGGAAATCCACTGTTTTCATTCATATATATATATATATTTCTTAAGTTATAATAAAATAAATGCATAATGTTTCCAAAATCAATGAGTAATCGTGTTAAATAATTGCGATCTCAATATTGACCAGAAATAATGGTGATTAGGATATTTGCCATAATCGAGCAGCAGCCCTACTGGGAATCATAATCACAAAAAAGCAGTACTAACTCTGGTAAATAATACTATACAGTCTCAGAAGACGCAAACTGTAGGGGAGCTCCAGTAGCTCACCGCGTATCTCGGCGCTATTTCGGCGTCGGGGACAACCGTGCGCGTCACGGATCTGGGGTACACGAGTTCGACTCCCGGACTCGCCGTATTTTCTCAGTGTCTTCCCCTGATCTATATCCCATTCAACCTGTTTCTGTCGGTCATGCTTGACCAGAAAAAGCGATAAACGCTAAAAAATGAAGTTTTAAAAAAAAAGAAGATGCAAACTGTAAAACCTGCACCTGTACGTAACAACATGTTCCCGTGCCAGTTTGTAGCGATTTCAGTTGCACACCTGGGCACAGCGGTCTTTGTGGTGGCTGTGTGTGGTTTGGCAGGCGACAGTCTACAGACCACAGACTTAGAACGTTGCTACAAACATAACATATTGTTTATACTCGGTACAATAAGGTCCAATTTAATTTGTTTCCTGTCTTTTTTCTTTAGGGACTATTTATTTAACGCCATTGAGACCATGCCCTGTGTGAGACGGAAGGCAGACTGGGCACTGCAGTGGATAAATGACAGCACATCCACGTTCGGTAAGCATGTGCTGTGACATGTCAAGATATTGTTAGATTAGATATATTATTAGATTCGATTATATTAGATTAAAATGTATTGTCATTATACAGCACAAGTACAGTACAACGAAAATAAGTTTGAGAGTGCAAATGTAGCAGTAAAGTGCAACAGCAATATACAATGTACAGGTGATTAAGTCCCAACTGAGTATAGTCCTAATCAGATGTATGTACAGAGTTGTAGTATGATAATTAAAGACAGTATGACTACTACTGGCCAGCAGCGTAACTAGTAAGAGTAGGATATGTACAGATATAGATATAGTAAAGGACTATGTGCAGGTAAGTACAGACAGGAGAGGATAGGTATACGGTATATATATGGTATATACAGCATTATTGTACATGCTATTATACAGAGCTATGGGTTTAAGTTTAAGTTTATTTGGATCCCCATTAGCCACAGCAGTGCTGGGACTATTCTTCCTGGGGTCCATAACACGTACAGACTTATACACTCACAACATTCACATGTCATAGAGACAATTAAAACAACAATAAAAACCCTAATCAAATTCATAATACAATACAACAATATATACGCCTTATGAATTCATAATACAATACAATAATGCCTACTTATAATTAATTCATAATACAATACAGCAGTGGTGCCCAACCAGTCGATCGCGATCGACAGGTAGATCGCGGGCTGATTTCAAGTAGATCTTCATTAATAAAATTTGATTATTAAAAAAAAATAAAAAAATGCTGTTTGTTATTTAAGATGAGGTCGGACTCGGCACTGACAGATTTGTGTTCATTATGCTGCTTTTATAAAGCCTCAAATGACGGCTTACAATATACAATTTTGGCTGGTAGCTCTCGGGCTAGGTGGTAAATGAAAAAGTAGATCTTGGTTCAAAAAAGGTTGGCCACCCCTGCAATACAGCATAATATACTATTTAGCTTTTACATACATTATCTATGTTCATATCAGCCAATTATACAATCTTTTAATAATATATCCCTATCAGACACATGCCTTTTCATTTATTTATACCTATCTCTTTATCAGACACATACATTTTCATTTACGTACACACTATCTATTAGGGAATGTCAATTTCTTTGGTTGAAAATGTTGTTTTACCACGATTTTGAAACGACATTTACTATTCTCCTGCTTAACATGTCTGGGAAGAGAGTTCCATTCCTGCATACCACGGAACATGACAGTTCGCTTCATTGCATTCGACCTCACTTTTGGAAGTGTAAAACCTCGTGCAGAAGCATGTCTGGTGGAATGGTTGTGTCTGTCAAGACTTATAGATAAATTGGGGCGGCTACGTGGTGCAGTGGGCAAGGCGCTCACCACGAATACTGGAGGCTGGGCTCAAACAGATCATCTCTCTGTTCGAGCCCAGCGCTCCACATTGCTTTCAGTTTAGCTGGCCGTCCGCACTAATACACATTGGCAGTATTAGGGGGAGGGAAACTGATGGGTGGGGATCGGGCGTTGTGGACAGCGACTCCTACAGGTCGGTTGGTGCGCCTGCGCAGTAGAATCAGGAAGCGACGGGGGCGGGGCCCCTCCAAAGCCCAGACCCCCGACGCTGAAAGATCGAGCCGCGCAGGTGGAAAGATGCGACTGCTGTTACCTCGAGTATCGGAGGGGACTCGTGCTATGTATGACTTAGTCCACATTGCAGCCGGCTTGTGGGAGGCATGAAACAGCGTTCAAAGACAGGGGAGGGTTGAATTGGACGATACGAAATTGGGATGGGAGAAAAATTGAAAATGGGAGAAAAAGTGGATACAAAAAAAAGACTTATAGATAAATTGTTATATAAAATTGAGGGGATCTTTGTAACAAGAATATTCCTAGTGAATACAAGGAGTGAGCAGAGTAATTTATGTTTGACAAGTAACCAAGTTAAACAACTGTGCATCGCTGCAACATTAGTTCTGTACTCACAGCGAAGCGTTATACGTGCTGCTTTGTTTTGTACCATTTGCAATTTTTTCAGTTTATTCGTCGTTACATTCGACCATACTGCAGGACAATAGTCAAGATTTGACAACCAGAGCTTGAATGACCTGTTTGATAGAATTTAGTGGTAACAAATGAGCACATCTTTTAACAACAGAAATCCCTCTTCCCATTTTCACTACTATATTGTTTATATGGTGTGACCATGACAATTTACTGTCTAATGTTACCCCTAGTTTAGTCTCCTGGACTTGATTAATTACCACATCACTTATCAAAAGTTTCAAGACTGGGTTCGAGTATGGTTTGAACCAAAAATGATGCTACTTGTCTTTGATATGTTTAGAACTAGTTTGTTATTATTTTATTGTTATATGCAGGTGTACAAGCAAGTATATAGAGGGGATATAGGCAGGTATATTCAGACAGATATGGAATGGGTATATATATATATATGTGGTAAATATAACAATCAATATAAATGTAAATCTGCGGTATATACAGCACTGTTATACATGCTATCATATGGAGTATGTGGGTAGACAGTGAAAGTAGTAGGAAGGTATAAATTGAGTCGTACAGTAAAGGGATAGTTCATATTTTTGGAACCTATTTCTTATTTACCAATGATGTAAATAATTGATGTAACATTTAATCATGTTGTTGATCGGTAGAGTCCTTTTTCCAGCATAGTCTGTGATGTTTCTCATAATGATAATAATAATAATAATAATAATAATAATAATAATAATAATAATAATAATAATAATGGCTTGAATTTATATAGCGCCTTTCAAGTACCCAAGGCGCTTTATAATAAAAAGGGGGAGGGGAGAGGATAATGGTGACCTAAACTAAGAAACAAAATACAAAAACAGAACAGAACAAAAACAGAATAGAACAAAACAGAATGAATGGGATACTCAGGAGCATCAGAGACCATAAGCCTGAATGAAGAGGTAGGTCTTCAGCAGGTTTTTAAAGTGGACAAGAGAATTAGCATTTCGGATGTCCATGGGGAGGGAGTTCCAAAGGGTGGGGGCAGCCACACTAAAAGCCCTGTCCCCGAAGGTCCGCAACCTGGCTTGTGGGATGGTAAGTAAGCCTGTGTCAGAGGAGCGGAGATTCCGGGAGGGGGTGTAGGTGTGGAGAAAGTCGGATAGGTATTGAGGGGCAGTGGTGTGTAGAGATTTATGTCAGCAGGAGGATCTTGAAGGTGACACGATATTTTACAGGAAGCCAGTGGAGGGTGGGGGTGGTGTGATGTTCTCATACTATCTCTGGCTAGCTAATAAACTAACGCAAAGTCAATGAGGCTCAAGCTCCCGTCTGTACAAGCTGACCGAAGCTCCACTGAAATCTACTCCACAGTGCAGACAAAGTAGACTTCAGTGGAGCTTCAGTGAGCTCGTACACAGGCGGGAGCTCGACCCCATTGACTTTGCATTGGTCTGCGGCTAACGATCTGGGGTTAGTACGAGGAACAGCATGGATTGTGCTGAGAAAGGACTCCTACTGATCAACAACATTATTTGTCAGTAAGAAATATGGCCAGGGCTCCATTTCGTATTTCCTTTTGGTTCTCTTGAGGTTTTATGGCAGTTATCACACATACTGTGCCAACCTCATCAGGGTGAAGTATACAAGAGAAACCGCACACCTGGATCAACCAGGTGCTTGCCACAGGTGCTCATCGCATCAAAATAACACACTACACTACATTATGGGGATGCACGTAAAAAATCCCATATACAATTTCTACGTTTGTTTACTGAACTGTGAATAGTTATTTCTTTTCTTGACAATTGTACATACTTATAAATAAACATGTTGTTAAAGATCCCCTCCAGATGTATTTTAAACCCTTAAAATAACGTCCATATTGAATAACAATTTGTATACATTTATTCAATCAAATTGTTCAATAAACTACTGAAAATGGCTCAGCAGCATCTCTACACCTTTACCCTCATTAAGAAGGCAAGGATCTATGAATATGCAAATTGACAACAAGCACCCGTTGATAATTACCAGGAATTCCAAGTCGGCAGCTTATTATTCTTTCAAGACATGTCTGTGTCAGAATGATGATTTCTGTGTCTGCTGAAGCTAAGGGTGTCAAGTTACCACATGTTGGACCATGATAGGTTCGACCTATCAATGACATCACACATGCAACTCCGATTTCAGGGAAGGACAGAGAAGCTTCATGTGAAAAAGACACTTTGGTTACAAGTTCTGCACAAATAACAACCTGTATAGCTAAAGTCAGAGGATTTAACCATAAGAACATGTTTTTAAGTGGAAGGGATCTTTGAAAAGAAAATAGTTAGACATAAGAACAGGGTCAGCCAGGGATACATACAGCACAATGATTGGAGGGTACCATTATAGCACTCGAATCCAGACCGCGGTGGCCGTTGTGTTCGCAGGGGAGCGGCTAGTGGCGTTTGCAGCGGTCGAGGGCATCTTCTTCTCCGGCTCCTTCGCTGCCATCTACTGGTTGAAGAAGAGAGGCCTGCTGCCCGGCCTCACCTACTCCAACGAGCTGATCAGCAGGGATGAGGTGAGAGGAAGCTTCAGTGCGTTTACATGCAGATAGATATTCCAGTATTACTTTGGATAGATATTCTGTCGTTGACATGCCGTGTGTAAATACCACGTCCTGTTTACAAGGGATGAATAAGCTCATTATCTCAACTATTGGTAACTATGTTTGTGTCATCTGCGATCGCCTGGCATCACCAGTTGCCACTGCCATTATAAAACCGGTTAGGTTTGCACCGAAATGGGTCTGAACTGAAGCTCTTTGTGTTGGGTTCGAACTAGGAACGTTTTCAGATTCTGTACAATTAAATTCTTTATGTGTTCAAATGTATGCATACTACAGAGCTCTAACTACTCTATTATACGTATATACAGTAGGGGTGGGAATCACCAGTTTCATCATGATACGATACGATATCGATTCTTTGGACAACGATACGATATTTGCCGATATCACAAAGTCTCTCACGATACAATACGATTAGATTCAGGTGCCTGCGATCGATATGAGATGATATCATATGCCCATTTAACACAATCAGTAACATTTAGATCAACAAAAAAAAGGTAATGAAAATATCATTTGACATTTGTATTTTTGAGCTCTTCCAGACATTTAAAGGAAAATCAATCTATTGTTTTTAATACAAATAGACCTCCTGTTCACTGTAAAGTGCCACGTTTTTATATATTGAGCTTTAAACTTTAAGCTACATTTTTTGGAACTCAAAACTCACAACCTCCCTCTCCCAAACCGTTCCTACAACAATTTGTTGATGTTGCATGATCATGTATAGGCCTACATGTATTATGTATTATATTGTTTATGTTTAAATAACATTTAAACATCAAACTCCTCTGACCTCATCTGGTCTTTCCAAAGACGCGCGCACACACACACACACAGAAAGGGAGAATGCTATGCTGTAACATCTACACACACGGAGCTACTGCTGTTGTTCTTGGGCGGATATGAGACGCGCCACAGGATATTCAAAATAAGAGTATCGATATGAATCGATCTTATTACATCGCATCGATCCGATTCGATTGTTGATAATTACATCGATGTATCGATCTGGATCGATGTATCGTCCCACCCCTAATATACAGTATGCTACACAGCTTGGTTTGGCTGAGAAAAATACAAATTGTGTGTGTGTGTAGAAACCTATCCAGCTGCAAGCTGGCCTAGCACAGCACAAATGAAAAGAAGCGGATACAGACCATTAGCCTAGAAAGGTGTTTTTGGCCAACAGTTAAGGCTAGCTGGTCTGTATATGCTTCCATTCATTTGTGCTAAGCTAGGCTACCTTGCAGCCGGATAACTTTCTACCTAACACACAGAGAGGAAATTGGTATCCATCTTCTTATCTGATTCTAGCAAGCGCATTTCCCATAACGTTGGCACGTTCCTTTAAAGCGAAAAGGGCAGGGGACAGGGAATTATTTTGCCTTGTCGACCTCTCTGACAATCACTCCTCCGTCTCTGACACGTACTGTGTGTTGACGTACTGTGTGTTGACGTACTGTGTGTTGATGTACTGTGTGTTGTACTATATGTGTTGACGTACTGTCAGGGTTCCCACGGTACCTGGAAAACATGGAATAGATTTTTCCATTTTCCAGGTATGGAAAGGCATGGAAACTGAGCAAAAGTGAACACTTACATGGAAATAGAAACAGTTGTCCTGGAAAATTGTATTGGATGATGTGTAAAATAGTAATAAAATGAAACTATTGAGCACAAAATTAAGATGAGTTTATAAAAACCCTTTACATGTGAACAGCTTTTACTGTAGATAGAAATGCATGGCATCCTATATGGTATATTGGATGTTGGAATTTGATGCAGGCAACTTGGTGATATGGACTTTAAAAGTATAGTTTCGGATTGGTGGACTTCAGGAATAATAACGTTACTCGCGATCTCAATAGAAGGGTCAAATACATGCATTTCCCAGCCAACACGGGAGCCTTGACATCTACAGTGAAACTTCTTATGCAAGTTTATCCTCAAATGTAAGTACTGTAGCTGTGTTTTAACTGTGTTAAACCTGGGTTTATCAACGTTAGTTAGTAAGCAGTGCAATCTTGCTAACTAGCTAGCAACTTGAGTTTGTTTTGAATTTGGATTGTGTTAACACTTTGACGACTGTTCGGCGCCGTCTAATATGGTGCTAGAGGACCAAGGTTTGTCAACAAACCGATGTGTCTTTGTAGAGCTATATCTATACTTTATAGTATTGCTATCTGTCCATTCTCATTGTCACTTTCGTCTCATATATTTTCTGGGAAGCTAGTTATGGCGCTAAAGGCTACTAATGTTATATTCAACGGAATTTCTGTTGTATATATGCTAATGAAATAAAACAAACTGCTTATGATCCGGACTATTCCAGAGCATCTATGGATGAAATGGGGGCGGCGGGGGACGCCGATTAGTATTATTGATTACCAATAGAGTGTCCGTGCAAGTAGCCACATTCACAGATCGATTGCTTGCGTTGCACAGCAAGCTCCAATCCGGCTATAATTTAGGTGAAAAGGGTCTTACCGTCAGGACGTGTGATAGCCGGCAGCATTTCCCTGTTATCGATCGGCATCTGGTAGATCGATATGTCCATTGGCTGATCATAAATCCACTTATTCCAGGCTGAAATCTGCGCTTCGAAACGTGATCAATGGTGCAGGCTCTTTGTTTGGGATCAGGCTAATATGAAACGCCCCTAGACTGTAAAATAATTTTTTTTTCCATTCGCCCACAATGATACTGCAGTGGAGCGATGGCGCCCCTAAGAGGATCTGGCCGGTATTGCATGCTCGCGTTTCCACAGAGGCGGGTAGATCTGCAGAGTCGGTCTGCGATCTCGATCCGGTTATTAATATGGAATAAAACTATAACAACTGGCCACGGCTATATACGTGCCTCTGGTCCACAGCGCATGGCACCGAAACACGTATATATACGTGGACGGTCCTTAAAGTGTTAATGAATAGTTTTTCATCTACAGCTTGTTGCATTATTTCATGCATTGATATTATCAATAAGACATAATCTCTAAGCATTTACAATGTAGACTTGACTGGCACATCTTTTAAATCAAGTAAGTAGTCAGGTGTCCTAGGGGGTTGTGTGTGTAAGGGGAGGGGGGCGCGGATGGGGGCGGAAAGCTTCAGGGACCTATAGATCATCACTTAATAATGGTACCTGGAAAATCAGGAGGTAGCATGGAAAGAAATGTCAAGGCAAGCGTGGGAACCCTGACTGTGTGTTGTTGACGTACTGTGTGTTGTACTGTGTGTTGATGTACTGTGTGTTGATGTACTGTGTGTTGATGTACTGTGTGTTGACGTACTGTGTGTTGACGTACGGTGTGTTGTACTGTGTGTTGACATACTGTGTGTTGACATACTGTGTGTTGATGTACTGTGTGTTGTACTGTGTGTTGACATACTGTGTGTTGATGTACTGTGTGTTGATGTACTGTGTGTTGTACTGTGTGTTGTACTGTGTGTTGACGTACAGTGTGTTGACGTACTGTGTGTTGACGTACTGTGTGTTGTACTGTGTGTTGTACTGTGTGTTGATGTACTGTGTGTTGATGTGCTGTGTGTTGATGTACTGTGTGTTGTACTGTGTGTTGATGTACTGTGTGTTGTACTGTGTGTTGTACTGTGTGTTGATGTGCTGTGTGTTGATGTGCTGTGTGTTGATGTACTGTGTGTTGATGTACTGTGTGTTGATGTACTGTGTGTTGACGTACTGTGTGTTGTACTGTGTGTTGTACTGTGTGTTGATGTGCTGTGTGTTGATGTGCTGTGTGTTGATGTACTGTGTGTTGATGTACTGTGTGTTGATGTACTGTGTGTTGACGTACTGTGTGTTGTACTGTGTGTTGTACTGTGTGTTGACGTACTGTGTGTTGACGTACTATGTGTTGTACTGTGTGTTGATGTACTGTGTGTTGATGTGCTGTGTGTTGATGTGCTGTGTGTTGATGTGCTGTGTGTTGATGTACTGTGTGTTGATGTACTGTGTGTTGTACTGTGTGTTGATGTACTGTGTGTTGATGTGCTGTGTGTTGATGTGCTGTGTGTTGATGTGCTGTGTGTTGATGTACTGTGTGTTGATGTACTGTGTGTTGTTGTACTGTGTGTTGATGTACTGTGTGTTGATGTGCTGTGTGTTGATGTGCTGTGTGTTGATGTACTGTGTGTTGATGTACTGTGTGTTGATGTACTGTGTGTTGATGTACTGTGTGTTTATGTGCTGTGTGTTGATGTGCTGTGTGTTGATGTGCTGTGTGTTGATGTACTGTGTGTTGTACTGTGTGTTGATGTACTGTGTGTTGTACTGTGTGTTGATTTACTGTGTGTTGATGTACTGTGTGTTGACGACTTGACGTGCTGTGTGTTGACGTGCTGTGTGTTGACATGCTGTGTGTTGACATGCTGTGTGTTGACGTGCTGTGTGTTGACATGCTGTGTGTTGACATGCTGTGTGTTGACGTGCTGTGTGTTGACATGCTGTGTGTTGACGTGCTGTGTGTTGTCATGCTGTGTGTTGACGTGCTGTGTGTTGATGTACTGTGTGTTGACGTGCTGTGTGTTGACATGCTGTGTGTTGACGTGCTGTGTGTTGTCATGCTGTGTGTTGACGTGCTGTGTGTTGATGTACTGTGTGTTGACGTGCTGTGTGTTGACGTGCTGTGTGTTGACATGCTGTGTGTTGGCGTGCTGTGTTGACATGCTGTGTGTTGACGTGCTGTGTGTTGACGTGCTGTGTGTTGACATGCTGTGTGTTGACGTGCTGTGTGTTGACGTGCTGTGTTGACATGCTGTGTGTTGACGTGCTGTGTGTTGACGTGCTGTGTGTTGACATGCTGTGTGTTGACGTGCTGTGTGTTGACGTGCTGTGTGTTGTCTCCGTTCCCCAGGGGCTACACTGTAACTTCGCCTGCCTGCTGTACAGCTACCTGGTGAAGAAGCCCTCAGGGGACAGGGTGAATGACATCATCACCAAAGCTGTCAGCATTGAACAGGTCAGTAGGTGCTCATGGAAAACACGTTCCAACCTAATATCACAAGGCTGTCGGACTGCTCCCGACACTTCAGAAGACTATTGTGTCGAGGTGGGAACAGCATTCAATAGCTCATTCGGCTGCTGTTGCAAATTCCTGTCTTTGTTTTGTATTTTTTTGCAATAAATTTAAAAAGAAATATGGACAATTCTCCTTCATGTCCTTACATAACAGACGGGTGAAAGATTAAAGGAAAACCTGAACAAATGAGGAGAGAAACGTAACGCATGCAGATGCTTCCATACAGGTGAACTGCATGATACAATGACGCAAATAACATTCTGTCATGCTCTGTGGCCTCATGTATAAAAATGCTGAGCAGGCCCAGTTGACCTTGATTTTGGATTCAAATGGCAAGCAGAAAAGATCTAACCCTAACCCATCCACAATACACTAACCCTAACTCATCCACAGGACACTAACCCTAACCCATCCACAGGACACTAACCCTAACCCATCCACAGGACACTAACCCTAACCCATTCACAGGGCACGAGGGTTTTGATGATTATGAGAATTATGTGAATCATTTACTGTGGCCTTCAGTCGCCAGATCTCAACCCAGTTGAACAGCTATGAGAGAATTTGGACCGACGTATTTAGAGAGCTCTATCCACCTCTATCATCAAAACACCAGATTAGGGAATTTCTTCTGGAAGATTGGTGTTTCATCCCTCCAGTAGAGTTCCAGAGACTAGTAGAATATAAGCTGTTTTGGTGGCTCCTGGCCCAACCCCTGTCTCTCTATGTCTCTTGCAGGAGTTTTTGACAGAGGCTTTGCCAGTGGACCTCATTGGGATGAACTGTTCTCTGATGAAGCAGTATATCGAGTTTGTGGCTGATCGGCTACTCGTTGACCTCGGACTGGCTAAGGTGATTTTATTTGTATTTATTATTATTATTTGACAGGGCAAAATAATCCATGCACAATTTAAAATTGCACCATAGTTAGCTTCAAGCAAATTTTTGTTACATTTGCATCTTAGTACCTGGTTAATGTAACGATTCGATCCAACGTTGACTTGACTCTGATTCTTTAGGAAAATACATCATAAAATAATACCTTTTGACTTAAAGGAACACGCCAACATTTTGGGAAATTAGCTTATTTGCCATCTACCCTGGAGTTAGACAAGCAGATACATACCCTTTTGGGCGCAGTGATTTCATCACCTCAAAAGCCCTGTTGTTCTTTGAAAAATGGGGCTTTTGAGGTGATGAAATCACTGCGCCCAGGCAGCAGTGGTTTGGCAAAAAAAATTCAGAGTATCTGCTTAGAAAATGTAATTATCTCATTTTTTTTTACATTTATTTCACCACGTGGTAAATACACAGGTCACAACATGTTTACAGGAAAGTTTGAGTTGTATATGTGTAACGGATAGTACCGTGAAGCACAGTCACGAGGGACTTCAGATGTTGTGAAGTGACTGGGGCGAGTAGCGGTACTATCGGTTAAACTCACTCTCACCCTTAAAAAAAAGACACATAGACACGTTGCAAAGCAGTGAGTTCACCTCTTGGTATAGAGGTCTGTGCTTTAGCCCGCGGTGCGGCAGACCGCGGGTTCAAAACTCCCTCGGGGCATCAAAGTTTGAGGTGACGATATGACTACCGTTACATATGGAGTGTATTTCGTGACTGTTGGGAACTAGGCTACACTGGCACACCTACTTCCAGTGAATGACGCTAAGCTAGGCTAACGGTGCGGCTGTTCCCTAAGGCCCAGTCCACACGAGCGCTGGATTTAATGTAACCGAAGTTTGAAAAAAATAAACCTCTGTCCACACAGGTGAATAACCGCGTATAACCGCATACTCACGGCAGCTGGAAAACCAGCAACCGATACATGTAGTACAATGCCAAAGCAGTAGGCGGCGATGTTGTTCAGACATGAAGGCCATTTCAACCAATCAGAAAAGGTTGAACGCTCACTACACTTCCTGCTTAAAAACAAAACAAAGCCGCCATCTGCATATGCAAATCTGCATATGGCTCGCTGATAACAAACTATCATTACACATGGGCAAAACAGAGTCCATTCTCTTCGGTTCAAATAACAAACTCAGCAAGACCGACGGATTCTCAGTTACAGTGGGTGACAATATTGTCACAAGGAAAGATGAAATTACCTACCTGGGTTCCATCCTAGAGGCAAATCTTTCCTGTGACAAAATGGCATCCAATGTAATAAAAAAAGTCAACCAACGAACTAGATTCTTGTACCGGATCTCCTCTCTGGTAAACAAGAATACCCTGAAGACTCTGGCAGGAGCACTCATTCAAGGGTACTATGACTATGCGTGCACCTCATGGTACCAAAGCACCTCAAAGGCGCTTAAAACAAAATTACAAACATCACAAAACAAACTGGTCAGACTACTACTTGACCTGAACCCCAGAACCTACCTCACCCCTGCCCACTTTGCCAACCTAGGATGGCTTAGAGTAGACGACAGAGTACAGCAACTTGCAATGGGCCTGGTCTACACTATACGACCGGGGTGCCCATGTACATGTCAAAATACTTCCCAAAGGTCAGTGAATACCACAACCACTACACCAGAGGAAGCTCAACAAATCATGTTAAACCCAGATTCGGCTCAAACAAGGGACTAAACACGTTTCGCAATTATGCCACAACAATGTGGAACGCCCTACCCAAAGCTGTAAAGGAATGTGAATCCCTGCCCACATTCAAAACCGCCCTTAAAGAGCACCTACGGGAGGCTGCAATTCGAAACTGGCCACCGTAAATGCCCAAAACCCCCACCACCTCCTAATAGACAGTCTCCTCCCCACCGCATGTATATATTCCCTCCCCGCCGTATGTATATTTCCCTCCCACCCACCCACCCCCTCCTAATGTACAGTCCCCTCCCCATCATATGTATATACTCTGTCAGGATCTAGGGGTAACAGTACTGTATATTTGAATACCGCCTATGTCACAAATGTATCAGTACTAAATACCTATATGTCCCTATGCCATAAATGTCATGTATGTTGTGTATGTCATAAATGTCTATATGAATTGAAAATGGGGGACCCTGATGGAAACAAGACAAACGTCTTTCTCAGGTCTGCATCCCCTTAACAATTGTATGTATTGAGCCGTACTGTATTGTACCCATTCTGCAATCTGTTAAATAAAGTTTTCATTCATTCATTCATTCATCTTTAAATACTCTTGCGTTAGCCATTTAGCCAACGGAGCATATATTTTTCAGCAAAGAAAGAAAGTGCAATAAACAAACGGATACATTCACTGTGTGTTCTGCCTCTCATTTTCTTGATGAAACAAAACCAACAGCAACACAATTTACCACCAAGAGCGGATAGTTTAGTCTCACAAAAAGATCTCCAGTGTTGTTAGCTACATGCTAATGTGAATGGCATTCTCTATGTATAGTATATAGCTTACATGCTAATGTAATAATGTAACGTTAACGCTAGTATAATGAATGGATGCAAACGTTATTTAACACATTGCAGAATGGGTACAATACAATACGGCTCAATACAAACAATTGTTAAGGGGATGCAGTCTGGACTGGGTTCCTTATAACAATAACTTGACAACACATGAGTTTAGTTTAGCCGCAGCTACAGGTTTTACTCTGGTCGGGTCAGGAATGCGTCAGACATCAGTCGATCACAACACTCTTCAACAATACGTTTCGAACAAAAGTTTGTTACAATCATTTTCATATAACGCTACTTGCGACAGCTCTGCTGTAAACACTGGGAATAACCTCGGTTGCTATGCCCACACGCACCCACTGCAACCGGGATGTGCGCAAAACTTCACCCTGGACTCCGGTTTTCAAAGACCGCGGTTGCAGTGTAGCAAAACCCCGGTTGTGTGTGCCCGAACAGTGCAACTGCGCACATACAATCATGGTTACATTAAATCCAGCGAGCGTGTGGACTGGGCCTAAGTCTAATGCATGCACAGAGAAGAAAATGGTATCTGCTTGTCTAACTCCAGGGTAGGTGGCAAATAAGCTAATTTCACAATTTGGTGATTTGGTCAGCGATAATTGCTGTAAGTCACAGCATTATGATGTAAATTAATTCATAAAACCACAAACACATTAATTTTGATGATCAATTTCATGGATTGATGCAGTTGGATTTGTATGTATTGTGTGTATCACAATGTCATTTTCTTAACATCTTATTGGTAAAACATATTCCTCTAGTTATCATGACCGCTAGTGTGGCCACTGGGGTTTGAGACCAAGTGAACGCTAACCACGGGTGGAAGAAGTCATCTGACATGCACCCATTTAAAGGAACACATCAACATTATGGGAAATGTGCTATAGCGTCTTCTCCAGAATCAGACAAGATGATAGATACCGATTTCCTCTATGCGTTCAGTAGAAAGCTATCCAGCTGCAAGCTAGCCTAGCTTAGCGCAAATTAATGGAAGGGGATAAGGACCAGCTGGTTGGTTCCCATAATGTTGGCATGTTCCTTTTAAGACATTTTTCAACAATGGCCTTTTGAATATAAAAGCACTAACTCTGCAACAGTCGATGACTTTCTGAAACAACGTACCGTGTTTCACTTGCTGGATTTGTCTACATCATTTCGATGTCAGTGACCAATGTTTTTCTTTGCTCTTTCTTTGATTTGAGGTCTACCGAGTGGAAAACCCATTCGACTTCATGGAGTCCATCTCGTTGGAGGGGAAAACAAACTTTTTCGAGAAGCGGGTAGCGGAGTATCAGAGGTTCGGAGTGATGTCGAACATGATGGACTGTGAATTCACTCTGGATGCAGATTTTTGAGATTTTATTGCCTCCACTATTTTGTCACATATGTTTGTTACATTCAAGATATTTATTTCATTCATAAGTTTACCTGGGGGCAGTGACGCAGGAACTAGGGGTGCTGAGGGTGCTGCAGCACCCTCACCTGTTGGCGGGGAGTTGTAACTGCAAGCAACGTCAAAAGATTTACTAAAAATGAATACAAAACCTTTTTTTTGTTAGCATTTTAGTGTAAGCAGTCTAAAACATGTTTTTTTTTAAATGGTTGAAATCCAACCTCTGTTTTTTTATGATATTTTCTGTGTATCTGATATTCTGATTCTGACGTGATGCACAAACGCAGGCAGCACACACACATCGCATGACGTGGATTGGGCGCAAAGGATCGCGGTTGAGGTTGAACACAACAACAATGGGTAACTTACTAGTTGCGTCTGAAAACATTTCTAAAAAAAGAATATTATGATTTCTTTAACACTTTCACTGCCACACACGAGATATCTCGGGTTTCCGATAGTTATGTTGAAAGCCACTCACGAGATTTCTCTGAATTTTTTTTTTTTTTTTTTGCGATCTGAAATCATATTGCATCACGCGAGCCTACCCGAGTATACCCGAGCGCCGCCGGCGATCATATGTGGAAAAAAGCGCCCCCTATCGTCTCCCAGATGACATAAGGGATTTTGGAATGGACTCAATGAAAATGGATGGGGAAAAAAATCCGGTACTCCACATTTTCCAGTCCACTGATCCAGCCGGAGTTACCACAGTTCATTCTGGAGCCTCTCAGCCCCGCGGAATCATGTGTACTACTGTATCACGTTGGATCCATACACTTATCGATTTTTTCGAATGATGATCAGGAATTGGAATATACCAGTTGGATACCATCTGATGTCAGGTAAGGAATCTATGTTATCAGTGTTAGGATAATCAGACTAATTTTGATGAAGATATAGGCTGTTTTGTGAAATGGGCTCTTTCGGTTTCACTGAAAAAGTCAGAGAGGAAATGAACACGGCGATTATCCGTGCGCGGCCCGAATGTGCTTGCGTGCACGTATAATATTGATCATCTAGCGCAGGGGTGGCCAACCCGCGGCTCGCGAGCCGCATGCGGCTCTTTGCCCGTCAATGTGCGGCTCTTCCATCCATAAAAAAGAAAAGATTTTTTTTTTTTTTTTTTTTTTACTTTTTTTTTTTTTTTTTTTACTTTTTTTTTTGTATGTCACTCATTCCATAAGGACGTAGAATAAACATTTACAATTTTTTTTTAAATGGTCCATTTGCATGTTCTTGGTATCTGAATCTAGGGACATATATGGATCAGTGTCAGAAATAGTGTGTCTGTTACTAGGCTTGAGTAAATTGTAATGAACCAAAGGAGAATATCAATTCTATTTAAAAAAAAAATTTTCTTTGACTGTAAATAACACCATGCTAAAATTGACCAGACCTGAAAAATCTAAGCAAATGAATAAAGGGAAGATGATTAAACAGAAGGTTTTGTAGATACAGTACTGAATTCTGCCATCTTTTTTATAATGTAAATTTCTCCACCATTTTTCATCATATTGCAACACCGTTTTTTGCAAGACGTTCACAGAAAGGTAGAGAAACTAACTGCGTTCTGTTTTATGGCAATAACGTTCAGGTTTGTGGGAGATAATCCCAAAAAATAAGAGAAATTAAAAAGTAAATCCAGAAGTCAGATGATTGACAGGGGCTGGTGTGAGCTGGGTAGGGTAGTTTTTCGAAATTTGAAAGCCCTGAGTCTCTTCCTTCAAAAGACTACACTCACTTTTGGCTGTGCCACTTCCTCCTGTCAATATGCGCCGGTTTCCGACTCAATGCCCTGAGATTTCTATAATCTTATATTTCACTAATAACAGTTAAAATAATTGGTAAACAAACATAATGCTGAAAATATACACTTTTACTGTATATCTCGGGCTTAAGAGGTTAACCCTGTGAGGCCCAAATTAAAAAGAAATTAGCAACTTCAGAGGCCAGAGGGTGGGACATATAAACACATGTACTATCAAATAGCATTGTGAGGCTGAACAACAGGACCAATTGACTATACATGTGCTTAAAGGGGAACTATCTTATAAATGGCTTTTTTCAGTGTTTACCATTGTTTCTTAGCTATGTGGACTTATATTAATAGGATATATGTCTCTAATTCTCATATTGGCGAATTCTTCCAATTCTCCTCTCACAATATTCACCCTCACTGAACTGAGTCATCTGAAAATGTGCATATCTGTGATGTCAGAGATTTCTCAGCTGCATAATAATGTGGCAGTTGATGTGGCAGTTGGCACCAGGCCACACAGTGGTTGGAGCCCAGCCTCAAAACGGCTTAAGATCTTGAGGTAGAAAAATGCGGTTTTTAGTACTTGATTAGAAATACAAAACAATGCATTTTTTTTGAAAAAAACCTAGGTGTTCCATACTCACAGGAATTGTGTAAAAGTGCCCAAATAGTGAAAGAAATTGTAAAATAGTTCCCCTTTAACATTTTTTAAATAAACATTATTTTTTTAAATGGCTAAAAGTGATTTTGTAATTTTGCAACCGTGGGTCTCACAGGGTACTTTTAACCCTGTGAGGCCCAAATAAAAAAGACATTAGCAACTTCAGAGGCCAGAGGGTGAGACCTATAAACACATGAAGGGTGCCGTGACTGAAAAAAAAGGTTGAGAAACACTGGTATATGGTGTGGCTCTTTGTGGTACCACGGTAATTTTTTTGTGGCTCTTAGTCTCTGACTGGTTGGCCACCCCTGATCTAGCGTTTATTTGAAAACGATTCATAAATAGGCCGACGAATATCAACGTTCTGGAATATTCCAGTAAAAGACGATTATCATAGAATGGTCCAGAATGAACTGTTTTTTTATCTCAAAACGGGTGCTTTTCTAAATGCTCTGAAACGGAAATGAAGCGATAAAAAACCAATCTGCCTTGACAGCACTGACTGGAAAAGTAGTCTTTGATAAGCGACGGGCAGATTAGACACATAGCCATAATTTAAAACATAGATTAGGCGATATTAACGTTAACATTGAAGTGGACCGTGGCATCAAGGGGGTAAAAAGGAAAACCCGGCGTGGCACTCAAAGTGTTAATGATCCCAAAGCTAAATGGATATATGGTATTTTTCCAAGGCATATAAACAAAGCAATTTAGAAGCTGTACCGGGCTGCACCGGGCAGAAAAGATCATTGATGCCAAGACGAAACGTCGCATTTCGCTGCATTAAGGTAAGACAATGGTTAATCTATTATTGGATGCCTTCATTTGAACACTTAATTTGCACTATATATTAAAAGAGTGGGGCTCGCCTCGCATAGCCTAGTGGGTGTGTGTATATTGACAAAAAGAAGAAAAGAAATTGCGCATTATTGCCTCCCCTTCAGCGCACCCGCCACCTATGACTAGGGATGGGAATTGATAGGATTTTATCGATACGATTCCATTATCGATTCTGCTTATCGATTCGATTCTTTATCGATTCTCTTATCGATACCTGATCAATTTATAATTTAAATAAATAAATTGGAAATGCAACAGAACTAAGCTGGTTAGAATAACAACATGCAACTTGACATTTCTGATTGTCATTTATTGTTGAGCCCCCATGTCAGGGGCGACAGTGGCTCGGGAGGTAGAGCAGTCGTCTGGCAATCCGGAGGTTCCCGGTTCGATTCCCGCTCCTCCCGGGCAGCGTGTCGATGTGTCCTTGAGCAAGACACTTAACCCCTAACTGCTCCCGATGAGCAGGTTGGCACCTTGCATGGTTGCCTCCGCCGTCGTTGTGTGAATGTGTGAGTGATTGGGTAAAATGTAAGGAACAAATTGTAAAGCGCTTTGGATAAAAGCGCTATATAAAAAAGCAGCCATTTACCATGTCAGAAAAATACAAAAACTGTAAAAAATAAAACATTAACTATAGCCTACACTTAAATAAAATAATGTATTTGAGATTCTCTTAAAATGTTTTTTTTTTTTTATTCTTAAACTAATTTAATCTATTGAATAACAGGTCGTTATTCCTCTGACTTCTGTCTCACACACACACACACACACACACACACACACACACACACACACACACACACACACACACACACACACACACACACACACACACACACACACAGAGCTCCCTCCCCGGGCCCCTGTCCTGTAAGGTATTGGCTTGTGTTGCTACACAGACACATTTGTATGTTGCACCATGGTACTTCCTGTCTGACAGACTCAGAGTAGAGACTTAGTAAACAAACACTCCGGCTCTTATTATATGTGAACTAAAGAGTACAAGATTTACACAACAGTCCCCACCCGCTGTTTTATTGTATTTGTACCTGTACTATCCGCTGTCAGCTGTTTATCTCTCTTTGTGAGCTTGATTAAATAGCGTTAGCTCACGTTAGCTAGCGATAGCTCCGCGGCTAATTTTAGCTCACCCTAAACTAAATCAATGACTAGGTTCTAAAGCATTCAAGTAGTTTTCACTGCACATAGAAGTAGCCAAACAGCGGGAGCATTTCGGGAGCATATTACCAAAACCCAGGCAATTTCGAGCCCTTAATGAATCAAATAGAGTCTGCCATGGCTACATGCTAACGCTAACATTATTGCGCAACTAGGAAAAACCTGGCAGCGATAAGGGAATCGAAAGTCACGGGAGCCACACGGTTCCAGGCATCGGCCAATTAGGAACCGGTTCCCAACCGGAACCGGTTTTCGATTCCCATCCCTACCTATGACGTTATTATATCACTTATCTCCGCACCCCCAACTCTGACTGACTTCCCGCGTCCCTGCCTGGGGGTTCATGTTATACAAAGAACTAAATGAGATGTTGGCAATTTGGAAATGGTGCAAGTCTTAAAATTCTACCTAAAACCCAGGCGGTTAGGTGGCCGAGCGGAGATTGCGTTCGTCACCAACCGCGGAGCTGTGAGCTAGATTCGCCTGTTCGAGTCCAGCTCACAGCTCCGGGGTTGTCACCAGCTTGGCTGGCCGTCTGCACTAATACAATTGGCTGTATTAGAGGGTGGGAGAAGCTGGCGGGGTGGGTCCGGGTCGTTGTAAACAGCGACTCCTACAGTTCGGTCGGGGCGCCTGCTAAGCGCGGATAGGACTTGAGGGGGATAGTGTGGTCCTCCCACACGCTACGCCCTCTCGATGAGAATCCGCGCTGCCAGGTGAAAAGAAGCGGTGATTGGCTGGACGTGTGTCGGAGGAAGCACGTGGTAGCCTCCACTCTCCCAGATGATCTGACTGTGGGGGGTAAGTGTGTAGCGACCAGGAAGGGACTGGGAATTGGCATACGACTAACATTGGGATGGGAAAAAATCGGAGGAAAATGGAGGGGGAAAAAGATCAAAAAAAAATAAAAATAAAAAAATCTACCTAAAACCAAATACACGTTGCACAATTCCAACGGTCAATATCTATAAACGCAGACAAATGTCCCTTTAAGCAGGAAATGAGAGAATCAAGACTTGAATTTATGATGTCATTAAATTACACTTTTTGGAGTTGGTCCATCGACAATGAATTAGTGATTGACTTTGTGGGCTCACAGAAATTCTAGTTTGAGCTATTACATCCAAATTGATTTAAATGTAGGGCCTACGGCTCTGAATCAGAAAATGTACCTATAATCTCTGTAAATTCTATCACCATGGTTACCATCATAGTGTCCTAGGAGTTGTTCCCACTATTCACTGTCTTTGGATCAGCTTCAGTAGTCTGTCTATTGATGACATCATCACTGGAGTCTTGTCTCTCAGGTGTTCAAGCCTCAAGCCTAAAGAGAGCGACAGCGACCCCACCTGGGCAGCAGCGGTACCCTAGACATTGGCCACACTGCTCAAAATTGCCACAGAGCACTGGGCTGAAAGTTCCAATTATTTCAACTTTGCCTGCAGTTGCAGCTGACCTTGCTGAGCTGCCAATAAGAAGCAACTCCCAAACTAGAGGGGATCGTGTAAAATGACAGTGGAGAAATTGTTTTAACACCAGAAAACTGACCATGATCTTTGCAAACAACGATTTTTAGTTTTTACTCAGAAGACAGACGATCAGTACAAAGTCTGTTTGGTGAACAGCACACCCATGGCAGTCTTTCATCGCTGTCCGTAAACAGAGCTATTAGGGGAGCAGTCAGATTGGTACCATTTAGGTCAGGATTGGGAATGCAAGGATGGCGTTGTTGTAAGGCCACTTGTATATGTTTTTATAATAAATAGATTTTGTTGAGTCTGTTGTTGCTTCCAATTTCTTTTCCCCATGAATGATTTTATTAATAGACTTTTGTTTCATTTATCGATCACAATTAAGGTACAAGCTGTAATCCATGTAAACAACTCAAAACCAAACCATAGTATTGGAGATAATTTGCTTTCCATTCTCCAATTGACTGAGTGAGGTTTTGATACACAAATAATATTCCATGTGGCAAATAAACATGCATTTCTCATGTAATTTGATGCTGTAAAACGTTTGTGTGAAATGTTTGTAAACATTGCTAAAGGATATGTATTGGTATTGATTTGAATGAATGAATGGTGATTTTATTTCTGTCTTTTTTTTTACAAAGCATAGTAGAACTTCAAAAAAAAAAAAAATGACCGAAAATGTGTAGGCTGAAGCCGAGGCTTATAATTGCCTACCCTTTTTACATTACATTACACTATTTACATTACATTACACTATTTACACAAAAAAAAAACACAATTTCAGTATATCATTTAGCAAAGGTTACAAACGTTTCATAGTTTTATGTACAAAACGTATACAAATTTATTTATGTTTCATTTATTTTTTAAATACTTTTTCTTTTATGTTTTTCTTTTTCCCTTTGTCACTATTTGAACACAGCTATGTTTTAGATTAAATATAACTAGGATAATAATTTGGTTTTATATTTATGTATCACCTTATATTTGAGTAATTTCTTAAAAGTATGTAGCGAACTACAAATTTTTACTTCTTTGTCAAAGCTATTCCATAATTTTGCCCCTTTAACATCAGATATACATCGACTTTTTATATTTGTCCTTGCCTTTGCAATATTGAATACACAAGTTCCCCTAAGTCTACACCGGCTCTCTAGTCTGGAACAACTCCTGAATGCCACTTGGAAGTGAGTGCTTATGTGCTTTGTACATTATTATTGCTGTGCTAAGATCGACAAGATCTTCCAATTTTAAGGCATTTGATTTAATAAAGAGTGCGATTTGAATTCTGTAAAGCCAGGCTTATTTTCCATCTAGGTCAAACTCCTCAAGGATGAATGTGCATAATAAACTAAATGTACCAGTATATGGTCAAATTATTTGCATTTTTTATTATCAACATCATAATTGTAATATAGTCCAGTAATAGCATCCATGTGATAATAGTTACAGAGGCTTCTTCTTTTGTAATTAAATTGGATTAGAGGATTTAAGAAACTTGAGGGTCCCATGATACTCTGGGGCCTCTTAAAGTTTCTTCACAAACATAGCCACAACACTGGTAAACAAACTACCCTCCCACTCAGGGCATTATGGGGTAGAACACATAGTAGCATACTACAAGAACCTAGGGGTCCACAAAGACGACTTCAAACTGGAAATGGTAACAACAGATGAGATACTCAAAAAACTGAGCGCCCTCCAACCTAACAAGGCCACTGGCCATGACAACATCCCCTCCAAATTCCTCAGAGACTCAGCAGCCGCCATCACCCCAGTCATCACACACATAATAAACCTCTCCATAAAACAGGGACACGTCCCCAAGGACTTCAAAATTGCGAGAGTAACACCCCTGCACAAAAAAGGCAGTAAATTAGACCCAGGCAACTACCGCCCTGTTTCTATCCTTACCTCCATCTCGAAAGTCATGGAAAAAATTTTATACGAACAGGTCGAAAAATACCTTGCGAAAAAAAATCTAATCTACGAATTCCAATCTGGCTTCAGAACATCCCACTCCACTGACACATGCCTTCTCTATTTAAACGACCACATCAAACAAGAGGTGGACGCGGGCAAATACTGCGGCATGGTCATGCTGGACCTACAAAAGGCCTTCGACACTGTCAATCACACCATTCTGATTGACAAGCTAAAAGCAATTGGTTTTGATAGTCTATCAGTGAGCTGGATGCAATCCTACCTGGAGGGGAGAGAGCAGATGGTGGAGGTAAACGGTACCCTATCCCCCCCCCCTCACAGTAAGCTGTGGTGTTCCACAAGGAAGCATACTAGGTCCGATACTGTTCCTAATTTATGCAAATGACATGTCGTCAGCTTGTGACTGCAACTTGTTCCTGTTTGCGGACGACTCAGCCCTGCTGGTCTCTGACAAGAACAAGTTACAGGTTGAAACTACAAACAAACTATCACTACACATGGGCAAAACAGAGTCCATTCTCTTCGGCTCAAATAACAATCTCAGCAAGACCGACGGCTTCTCAGTTACAGTGGGTGACAATATTGTCACAAGGAAAGAAGATATTACCTACCTGGGTTCCATCCTAGAGGCAAATCTTTCCTGTGACAAAATGGCATCCAATGTAATAAAAAAAGTCAACCAACGAACTCGATTCTTGTACCGGATCTCCTCACTGGTAAACAAGAATACCCTGAAGACTCTGGCAGGAGCACTCATTCAAGGGTACTACGACTATGCTTGCACCTCATGGTACCAAAGCACCTCAAAGGCGCTAAAAACAAAATTACAAACATCTCAAAACAAACTGGTCAGACTACTGCTTGACCTTGCAATGGGCCTGGTCTACAAGATACACTACACGACCAAGGTACCCATGTACATGTCAAAATACTTCCCAAAGGTCAGTAAATACCACGATCACAACACCAGAGGGAGCTCCACAAATCATGTTAAACCCAGATTCGGCTCAAACAAGGGACTAAACACGTTTCGCAATTATGCCACATCAATGTGGAACGCCCTACCCAAAGCTGTAAAGGAATGTGAATCACTACCCACTTTCAAAAACACTCTCAAAGAACACCTACGGGAGACTGCAATTCGAAACTGGCCCCTGTAAATGTCCTAACACAACCCCCTCCAATGTACAGTAAATTACCAAGTATGGTCTTGTCAATATTCCAATGTACAGTTTTGCTTGTACAGTGGTACAGTGTCCCCCACCCACCCCTCCTACCCAACCCCCCCCCCACTCCTACCCAACCCCCCCCCCCCCACCCAACCACCTCCAATGTACAGTCCCCCCCACCTACCCAACCTCCTCCAATGTACAGTTTCTACGTCAAATGTATATACTTTTTTTCTGGACTCTTTTCGTATCACAAACAGTACTGTATTTGCAAATCTGGTATGTCATAAATGTATAGATGTAGCAGTACTGTATCTGTATGTCATGTATGTCATATATGTTACGATGAATTGAAAATGGGGGACCCTGATGTAAACAAGACTGTACTGTACCCATTCTGCAATCTGTTAATAAAGTTTTAATTCATTCATTCATTATTTATTGAAATTAAAAGCCAAAGGCTTTTCGACTACTTAAACCACTGCTGTAAAGACCATACTGCTTGGCTATATCCTTTGTCTTCCAGAATTTTATTTAATTAAATTATGAGGTCAACATGAATGCATTCACACGATATATTTTAAATGTTGGGGTGACAGACGTGTTTTTCTACCCTTGCTATGTTGTCTGTTGTAGTGATTGTAATGGTACATAATTCACCCACGGAACTAATGTAGTTCCGCCCGAACATTCAGGAACATTTGTGGTGATGTCATAGCCGACCGTTCTAGAACATGGGTGACGTCACCATATGATGTCATGACCAATGTTCTAGAACATTGTGTACGTATTATATATTCGGCAATTCTCTCAGTCAGTCAGTCGAGCTGCAAGCATCGTAGCAGTAGCATGTTGTATTTCTGTGCTTAATAAATGCTATTCGCGCTGCCGCGAGCCATGTATTGTACCCATTCTGCGATCTGTTAATAAAGTTTTCACTCAATCAATCAATCCATCCTTCCAAAATCAGGTAAAGAAAACAGCGGACTGTGTCTTTACCGAGAATCGCCCCAGACTGTCAGAGTAGCACCGCCCCCTGGTAGCAGACGGTAGCCTGGCAGTGCGAGCGAGGAGGCGAGCTAATAGCTGAACAGCGTCAACCGTCAACCGCGATTTGAAAAGATGGCAACAACGGACGATTTGCTAGCTCTAGTTTCGGAGCACGCGGAATTATTGTGTTCCCGTCTGAAGGAGCTTCTGTCTTCCGGCCAGGGTTATGTCAGAGCTCAGCTCGGGGTCGACCTGGGTCTAAAGCCCGAGGAGTATCCGACATGGGCCGTCCTCTCCACCACGGCGGCGCTGGGGCTGCTGCTGCTGCTGTCGTCGTGGGCCGCGCTGTGCGGCGGACTGCTGGCCGGGAGGAGACGCGGAGCTCCCGTCACCAGAGCCAGCGGGGAGCCTCTGAGGGCCGGGGCCCCCCTGCTGCTGGTTAATAAAGGTGCCAAGCCGGAGGAGCAGAAGAAGAAGAACAAAAAGAAACCCACGGAAAAGGTACACCAGAGTCCAGACGCGTTGTCATCACGTAGGCCACTCGGTAGTGAGTGACTGAGGGGGTACTTGTAGTTTTGTTTTCGCTGACGACAGCTACCGTTAACTGTATTATGTTGCTATGTGTGACAGCTCGGCTCTTTCAGCGCTAGGTTATGATGAATTGAAAATGGGGGACCCTGATGTAAACAAGACTAAAGTCTTTCTCTGGTCTGCATCCCCTTAACAATTGTATGTATTGAGCTGTACTGTACTGTACCCATTCTGCAATCTGTTAATAAAGTTTTCAATCAATCAATCAGGTTAGCAGATGGCTAGCTAAAAGCTAGCACCAAAGTGTTACAAGGTATTTCCCTGTCAAATAAATGCCGATGGACCAAAAATATTGTCTGACCTCAAAAGAAAAAAACGAATGTTCTAGCAGATGGTAGCTTGAGTAACGGTTAGTTATGTTTGAGATGTTCCTCTAGTCTAGTGTATACAGCTTCTCCATGAGGTCCTGTAACGTTATCTTGCTTGGGATTGGGGTTGTTGAATGGGTTCCAGTAGCTGTTTGCTCCTGGTTATAACAGTGATACACAGGGCAAGTTGTTGGGGAAACTGTCGTGCAGTGCTCAGGCAGTTAGTTGAACATTCTTGCTTTAATCATATGAGAAAATATTGTTGCCAGGTAACATTCCATACGTTTTTTGAACCTGTGTGTACTATATACCTGTATGTCATGTATGTCCCTATGCCATAAATGTCATGATGTCATGTATATTGTGTGTCATAAATGTCACTGAATTGAAAATGGGGGACCCTGATGTAAACAAGACAAATGTCTTTCTCTGGTCTGCATCCCCTTAACAATTGTGTGTATTGAGCCGTACTGTATTGTACGTACCCATTCTGCAATCTGTTAAATAAAGTTTTCATCCATTCATTCATGTCTCACTTTGTTGCCTGTTGCTGAGAGCGTTGCCCGTCTGCATTGTCTACTCTACTGTATCACTGCATAAGGAAGAGGCTCTCCTCCAAGCCTTTCTGAGGCCCTGTCCACACGAGCGCTGGATTTAATGTAACCGAAATTTGAAAAAAATGAAAGCCGGGAAAAACTTGCCTTGTTTGCTTGCCTGTTTTGCTCTGGCTAGCTGTATTTCTGACAGCCTAGCATGTGTCATTTCCACTGATCTTCCCAAAGGTCAGTGAATTCCACGACCACAACACCAGAGGGAATTCCACAAATCATGTTCAACCCAGATTCGACTCAAACAAGGGACTAAACACGTTTCGCAATTATGCCACATCAATGTGGAACGCCCTACCCACAGCCGTAAACAAATTTGAATCCCTACCCACCTTCAAAACCGCTCTCAAAGAGCACCTACGGTAGGGTGCAATTCGAAACTGGCCCCCGTAAATGTCCGAACACCCTACCACCCACCCACCCCCCTCCTAATGTACAGTTTCCCTCCCCCTCGTATGTATATATTTAGTACTGTTAGGATCTCTGTTTAACAGTACTGTATATTTGCATATCTTGTATGTCACAAATGTAACAGTACTGTATATCTGTCATGTATGTCATAAATGTCATGATTAGATTAGATTTTTATATCTGTATGTTGTGTATGTCATAATTGTCATTATGAATTAAATGGGGGACCCTGATCTGCATCCCCTTAACAATTGTGTGTATTGAGTTGTACTGTACTGTACCCATTCTGCAATCATCTGTTAATTAAAGTTTTCAATCAAGAGAGGCACCCCCCCAAGTTGCTCGCTGGCCTAGATATTTAAGCCTACTAACCTACTTCTCATATGTCTAATCTGTCTGTCCTTTTAGAAAGCCCAGTCCAACGGACAACCGGTGCCCGTACCTCAAGACTCTCAAGAGGATGTGAAAGTCGATGAGCCCGTCTCCAAGCCGCCCCAGGAGACCAAGATTGAGAAGGTGTGTGAGAGTAGCTGTTGGCACCAAATCAATCGTCCCCAGAAGCTGTTCATTTTAATCGCAAAGCAGGCATCGTGTGAATTATGGAATTATCCCTTGAAATTATGTTGGGACTTGTGTGAGACATCATATGGATCGGAGTTATTCATTAGGCCTACAACCGCTTTTATGTCTGCAGTGTATGTCTATATCATGGACACAGTAAGTCTTCATTATAGTTTATTAACGATCTCACAGAAGAAGTTCAGCACTGGGAGATGACTACTTGTGATGTAATTTGTCTAAAGGACCTCCTCCTTGTCTAAAGGACCATACCGTTATTGGTGATGAACCCAAGCTTAAATCTTATCTCCTGGCCAGTGTCCACGCTAACAAAAGACGTATGCCTTGTCTCCACTAGCCACGGTTTAGTTGTGCTGTGGCCTGTCTGGCACACACACAGACAGACAGTGAGTGTCTCCATTGTCCTTTTGAACCTGGCCAAAGCTGACTGGACCCCGGCTGAGACAGCAACCTTTCATAACCTGGCCAAAGCTGGCAGGGACAGTTGTATCATCGTGGTGTAGCTTGTGTACCACAGTTGGTGGTGTGAGTTTACAAGAAACACAATGGAGACACAAACCCAACCATACCATGCTAGACCCAGCCAGACTGAACATAGCTAATGGAGACAAGGCAGTAGTCTCTTATCAAAGGGATTGATGCAAAGAGAAAGTCACTATGGAAAACAGTGTGTTTCTGAATGTATGCGTCAATAGAGAGACAAACATGTTTAAATAATTATAATAAAAAACAATGTCTTTGTAGCATGACCAGGAGATAGCTTTCTTTGGGTAGCTTTCTTTTATATAATTCTATGATTTATCACCATAAAGGTAAAAAGAAAGATAAGGTGAAAATTCTAAAAGATCTAAGACTCAGGAAAATGGTCGCGTGGTAATGTAAAATATGTGTGCTGACTAGTAAACGTGCTATAAAACTTCTATTTACCGTAGATAGCGATGGGCCTTTGAAAAGGATAAGCCATTTTCCGACAACACACTGACTCAGCCTTGTGTTATAATTCTAGGAAGAATGATGAGCACATTCTGGTATTTTTCACAAATAGGCTTTAATAAACATTCAGTCACACATTCAGAAAGGTTGGTTCGACACAAATAAGTTATCACTCAATTTGAAAAAAACCAACTTCATGATATTTGGAAATGGTAAAATAAACACTGATCCTCAACTGAAAATTGATAATGTAAAAATTGAGAGAGTACATACAAACAAGTTTCTAGGGGTCTTAATAGACTACAAACTGCTGGAAACCCCATATAAAATATCTGTGTTCAAAGTTAGCGAGAAGTATTGGTATACTGGGCAAGACTAGATATATCCTGAATCAGAAAACTATATATACATTATATTGCACACTCATTGCACCATATCTATTGTGTTGAAACCTGGGGAAATACTTATAAAAGCAACTTACAAAAGATATGCACACTGCAAAAAAGAGCCATACGGATAGTACATCATGGTAGATATTTAGATCACACAAATAGTCTGTTTGTAAGGAGTCAAACATTAAAATTCATGGACTTAATCAAATTCAAATCTGCACAAATTATGTTTCTGGCAATAAAAAACAAATTACCAAGCAACATTAAAAAAAAATGTCATGGCTAGAGAGAGTGTTTATAATTTTAGAGGGACATTAGCTTTAAAGCAACCTACAACTCAAGAGTATAAAATTAAGCAAAAATATCAATCAATTTAAAGGTAGCTATAAACAAGCACTTATGGACACATATAAGAGAGGAGCTTGAGCAGTAATGTGACTGCCTATTATTATTTCTTATTTGGATATATAAAAAACTACTTTTATTTAATTTTTTATTATTTGTTATATTATTTATATTTTTATTAAATTATAATGTAAAATATTGTAAGGAAGGGGCAGGGCTTGATAAGTTGTTTTACTTCCCCCTGTTCTTTCTCGAACACTTATTGTATGGAAATAGTCTTTGACTATTTACCTTTTTGTTTTTTAAACTTGTTTGTTTCTATGTTCGAGACAAAATAAAAATCAAATCAAAAACATTCAGTCACAGAATCCATTTTTATCATAATTACATAGAGCTGGGTATCGACATTGATTACCTCGATTAGATTACGTTTAAATTCACAATGGTCCTGATTCAATGAAATTCCATTCAATATCGATTAAATTAGGCTTGATGGCACTGGTTTCGTGCGAGAAGTGCCATTGTTGTCAAGTGGTGTAATTTGGTGAACTGAGTTTCATTAGTAGTTCAGCAGAAACATGGCGATTAAAAGACTGATCTTGGGATTTTAACCTCTTAAGCCCAATATAATAAACATACCGTCATAAATAGATCAATACAGTCCGTATTAAGTGATGTTGCGTTTCTTTAAAAAAATATATATATCCAAGAGTAAAGACCCTAACCCTATCAAAACAGCAGTATATTTTCAGCACTAAATTATTTTACCAATGATTTGAGGTGTTATTAACTAAATATGAGCGTGTAAAAATCTGCAGTACTGTATCTACAAAGAAAATTCACTTTTGGTCAATGTTAGCATGGTGTTATTCACCGTCAAAGATAATAATTTGTATTCTCTTAGTCTTTTGGTTCATTACAATTTCCTCAAGCATAGTAACAGACACAATATTATAATACATTCCCTGAGGTCCATAGATGTCCCTAGATACCAAGAACATGCAAATGGACCTTGTAGAAGTGGAGCAATCTTCCATTAACTTTCCATGTACTTTTAGGCACATTTCTGGAAATATGGCTAGGGCTTAAGAGGTTAAGAATAAATTCAAGTGAAACGATTCAAGATTTTGGGGGCGGGGTGGCATGTTCTTTCTGGCCCTATAAATACATTATATCATGGTCAAATTTAATTTGATAGGTTGGTGAAAGAGGTGAACTTCACAGAGTTTGGCTTTAATTACCGGTACTGTACATATTCGTAGTATTAGATAGTATTTTATCTCTGGGTACAATTTGGCGAGACCTCTGCTGGATTTCCTTACATTTTTCAAAACTACACATGAGAATAACTTCATAATGGCATAACTTGTCAGTAAACAACTGTGATTTTGTCCATTTTCTCGGTCATCTTGCTTCTTCACTCACGTATGAACACACAGCCATGCGGTGTAGAGTGGTTTATGGTAACATCCTTTTTGCAACAGGAAGCAACAGAGTTCATGGCAAAAATATAATTTTGTTTTTGAGAAACATTTGCAAGATTGAAACACCATAGAGGCTATAGACTTTCTCTGTACATTTCTCACTTTAGATGTAGAAGCGTTCTACATATAAGTGTTTTAAAGAGGTCCGTATGGGTCCATGTGCATGATTTCATTCATTTGCAGTGACGAATCATATGTACAAATTAATTCCTCAATTATTGATTAGTTCAAAAATCATTATTTGTCAACAAAAATGTTGTATAGCTGAGGACAGCTGTAATTATCATAATGCAACATTTTTCTCAACCCTCGTTTCCAGGCCCGGGTGGTGCAGGTTCAGGTGAAGAAGAACAAGAAGAAAACCAAAGCAGAAGGGAAACCAGCTCGGAGCGCCACAGATGGGAAAGAACCTGATGATGGTAAGACTCACTACCGTGTAGTTTCCCCTGAAAAAAAACAGCTGTGCTGCGCACATGCTACCGGAATCCATATTGGCGCATGCTGCCAGAGAAATAACTTAAAACTACCATAGAATTGTTCGAGATAGGTTATTATTCATGTTCATGGAGTCATGTGCGTGTGAATTTGCTAGAATGTTTTTGGAAGTGCTCTGGAGGCCTAGGTAGCTGCATATTTGTACACTGCAAATATGCAAAATCTAATCTTATCAAGTGAAAATATCTTGTATTTGGCAGATAATTTTGCTTATTTCAAGTTTATTTCCTTGATTTGTCAATTTAATCTTGTTTTAAGAAAATGTCAATTGAGCAAAATCGGGAAATAAACTAAATTATCTGCCAGTGGGATAAGATGATTCAAGATAATTCTACTCAATATTGGACCAAATACAAGATATTTTCACTTGATGAGATAAAATTATTTTGCAGTGTAGTTGTAATCAGGGTAATGTCAAGATGAATGACATGCCTCAACACTTGTTAATGTACAACACTAAGAAAATTACACTATTTGTATTGAACATAGATATAGATGATTTAATAGATTATATAAATAGAAAACCTAGATACCTAGAACATACTAACTCTAACATACACAAATCATAACACTAACAGCATGTTACACCTAAGAAGTCTCAGTGGCATAGGCTACATTCTGCCTTAGAGCATTTTCCTGGGCTTTTGAAAGAAAAGCTCCAGGGCTCTTCGGTAGGGGAATTCACTGGTAGGGGGCCCATTGATGCTGAGAAGCATACAAGCAGCCAGATGGTCTCCCTGCAGACTGGCCTGTTCCTCAGGTCAGTCTTCACCTGTAAATATGGAATCAATCACTAGACAATAAGTGGGGTGGGACCCATGAGGGTGAGATTTGTGGCAAGTCAAATAACAAATCTGATGTACAAATTACTAGGGCTGACCTCGGCTAGTCGAATAGTTCCTAAAGCAGATGAGAATTTTTTGTTCACATTGTGATCCATTTACACACTATACTGATTACTGAGCACATAACAGGGACAATTCAAGCTGCCCTTGGCTTAGGATGGTTCTGAGATGTTAAATTAAAACAAATATATATTAGAAAAGGCTGTATTCATATAAAACACAACCAAATATTTAGGATTTGGGACGGTTGCTCTTCTCGTCTTCATATGGGGTGATGGTATGAGGTATACAAGGTTGGGAAAGCCTGTTTTAGCCACCAGTTTCCAACTAATACCTCCAGGCTGCATGATCATTGTGACACACAGTATTTAAAGACTTGCACAAGAGCACAGTGGCATTGTTGAAGGAATTACCCCTGATATACTTAACTTTTACTGAGTCAAATAGGTGAGAGGTTATATGGCCTCAGTCCAGTGGCATAATGTCATTCGGTGTGGAGTGGGCCGTCCATGGACATCAAGCGATTGTCCACATGGCCAATCCATGCCCCCCCCCCCCCCCCCCGTCTCTCTCTGTGTACATTCAATGATTTGAAGGTCTCGACTCCCGGAGAGTCAGCATTGCCTTGGCTCGGGCTGATCGCTATACTAACTCGTTTGGCTGAGTTAGGGGGAGGGGAGCCGTGGGTGGGTCCTGGGCGTTGTGGACAGCGACCCCTACAGTTCGGTCGGGGCGCCTGCTCAGCAAGGGTAGGATCTGGAAAGAGGTAGTGCGACCTTCCACACGTTACACTCTCCCAGTGAGAATCTGCGCTGCCAGGCTGGCTGCCAGCTGGCTGCACATGCGTCGGAGGATAGCATGCGACAGTCTCCGGCCTCTCAGACCAACAGTAGGGGAAAGTGCGCAACAACCAGGAAGGGGGTTGGGAATTGGCATAACCATAGATATATATAGAAGATAGCTTGCCCGCGCTGCCGGCCAATGGAGAGCGACGTCACTGACAGGGTTCCCACGGTACCTGGAAAACATGGAATTCATTTTTTCATTTTCCAGGTATGGAAAGGCATGGAAACTGAGCAAAAGTGACCAATTACATGGAAATAGAAACAGTTGTCCTGGAAAATTTTATTGGATGATGTGTAATAAAATTTAACTATTGAGCACAGAATTAACATGAGTTTATAAAAACCCTTTACATGTGAACAGCTTTTACTGTAGATAGAAATGGATGATCCCATGTTGTAGAAGATCATGCTCTTGGCATCCTATATGGTATATTGGATGTTGGAATTTGATGCAGGCAACTTGGTAAGCCAAGGGAGCCTTGGCATCTACAGTGAAACTTGAGTGAAACTTCTTATGCAAGTTTATCCTCAAATGTAAGTAGCTGTGTTTTAACTGTGTGGTAAACCTGGGTTTATCAACGTTAGTTAGTAAGCAGTGCAATCTTTCAGCAGTCAGTCTGGAATTAATGTATGCATTCAAAAGTGCTGAATAAATGTTTTATGGGCCCATAATAGTGATTATTATTATTTAAGTTAAGTTTTGCCATAATCATGTCTTTTGCCATAATCAGGTAGCTGAAAAAAAAAATACATTATATATATATTTATATTGATCATTTTCGGCCTTTCGGCATTCGGTTTTCGGCCAACTGTTTCCTATTTTCGGTATCAGTTTCGGCCAAGAATTTCCCTTCGGTGCATCGGAAACCCATTGGGGGGTGCGTCAGCTAGGTCGGGAGGTGACAGGGGGGCGTCTATATTAAATCCAGCCGAAGAGTGCATCCACATTGGCGTTTTGCGCTCTGATTGGCAGAGCGCGCGCATGAGCCGCGACGCGCTCCTCTAGCCAGGAATCGAAACTCCGTTTAAGCTCCAGAGAGCGAGGCTGAAAATCCACAGTTCTTACCCCACTGATGGGAGCCGAATCCCGGATCCGAGTTTTCTGATGAATACCCCCAAAATATGGAGGTCCCGAACGCAATTTTAAGTATTGATTCCGCCGTAACGAATCATTAAAAAAATATACTGTTAACTGGAGTATGTTGTTTCTTTACATATATGTTGGATTAGAGAATTGGTTTGTCATGACAATCCAATAAAAAATCGCAATTTACCCGGTGGCTACAACAACACACATCATTGTGGGGCGGCGTGGCTCAGGGGTAGAGCGGGTCGTCCAATGATCGAAGGGTTGGTGGTTCGAATCCCGCTCAAGCCCATGTCCATCCCACTGCCGTTGTGTCCTTGGGCAAGACACTTAACCTACTTGCCTCGTATGAATGTGTATGCATGTGAATGAATGTTGCTGGTGGTCGGAGGGGCCGTAGGCGATGATTATTCGCCACGCTTCCGTGAGTCTGCCTCAGGGCAGCTCTGGCTGCAATTGTAGCTTACCACCACCGGTATGACTGTGTATGAACGAATAATGGACTGTACGCGCTCTGGGGTCACTGGGGTGTCATGAAGAGCGCTATATAAATCCAATCCATTATTATTGTTTACAATGAACGGTGGGGCTAATCGACACGGACGCGTTAAACTAACCTAAAGTTAGTTGTTCACCAACAATCTACAGACACAAACAAACACAGAACCGGACTGTTATATTAAATTAATTGATTGCTGTTTAACGCGTCCGATTATTCCCATCATGTCATTGCCATTGGCTCCACGCCGCGCTCAATCACTGGCCGTCTTACCCCACGGACGCACGCTCGTCCTCGGTATCGCCATCGGTCAACCGCCGCCGCCGCCACCTAAGTGGGAGCACCGCGCGCCCCAGCCCAGCCCCACCGTTCATTGTAAACAATGATGCATTGATTGATTGATTGATTGAAAAGTTTATTAACAGATTGCAGAATGGGTACAGTACAGTACAGCTCAATACATACAATTGTTAAGAGGATGCAGACCTGAGAAAGACTTTCGTCTTGTTTCCATCAGGGTCCCCCATTTTCAATTCATCATAAATCAATCATGCATGTAGTTACTGTGTGTTGTTGTAGCCACCGGGTAAATCGCAATTTTTTATTGGATTGTCATGACAAACCAATTCTCTAATCCAACATATATGTAAAGAAACAACATACTCCAGTTAACGGTATATCTTTTTAATGATTCGTTACGGCGTAATCAATACTTAATTGCGTTCGGGACCTCCATATTTTGGGGGTATTCATCAGAAAACTCGGATCCGCGATTCGGCTCCACAGTGGGGCAAGAACTGTGGATTTTCAGCCTCGCTCTCTGGAGCTTAAACAGAGTTTAGATTCCTGGCTAGAGGAGCGCGTCGCGGCTCATGCGCATGCGCGCGCTCGGCCAATCGGAGCGCAAAACGCCAATGCGGAAGCACTCTTCGGCTGGATTTAATATAGACGCGACAGGGGGTGCACGGGCAAAAAAGTTTGGGAACCGCTGTAGATCATCACTTAATATGGTACCTGGAAAATCAGGAGGTAGTATGGAAAAAAATGTCAAGGTAAGCGTGGGAACCCTGACTGAACCGCCGCCATCTTGGGAGAGTCAGCCTTGAGTGAGAGTGAGTGAGCTGCACAGACAAAAATACTCATAACTCGCTGAAATATTGACGGATTTACAAACGGTTTGGTTTATTACAAGCATTATTAACGTGGCTATGATTCAAGCGGTTTGTAAAAAAAAACATCTTTAACATTTTTTTTTATAAGTATGCAGTATCATAACTACATCTTTGATGTTTATAGCAAACCAACCCGTTTGTAAATCCGTCAATATCTCAGCGAGTTATGAGTATTTTTGTCTGTGCAGCTCACTCACTCTCACTCAAGGCTGACTCCCAAGATGGCGGCGGTTCAGTGACGCTGGTGACTCCGCCTTAAGCTATCTAGTGTTCTATATATATCTATGGGCATAACGACTAACAGTGGGATGGGAGAAAAATCGGAAAAAGAAGGAGGGGGAAAAAAGATAATAAAAAAAAATAATAATAATGATTTGAAGTAGCCAAACGTTAGACTATAAACTGGATAGTTGATGATAATAAATATTTCACTTCATTAGGGCAATTTCAGTGTTATGGATGTTACAATCAGAGAGAACATTGGAAACTTAACTTAACATTGACAAGGCATCGATTTGAATTGGAAGTATAATTTACACATTTTAGTTACACTTATTGAGATAAAGATGAGCCTGCAATAAGAAATGTTTTGACCTTTTGATTTTGAGATAGGTGACAAAATACACAGCGTTATGGATGTTACGGAAATTGACAAGCTTTTCGGACTCACTGAACACATGATGAAAACTCTGTGAATATATTTTTCAAAGAATAACATGTTTACTATCACTTTGTAGGGAGGGTTTGAGGTACCCAAAAAGCACATTCCGGAAAACCTGGCATTTCCTCTCAAGGAATGAATCACAAAAAAGTGCTGTTATGGATGTTACATTTTTGCGTTATGGATGTTACACGTCTGAAATAGAAAAAAAAACACTATCAAAAATAGGGCTTTACCCACATGTGTTTGACTTCGGTGGACCATTTTGAGGGTCAAACCAGTCTGGATTCATGTTGTAGTCTGAAAAAATGCCAGGAAATGCTGAGAGAATTGTTGAATATATATGATTATGACATCATACTGTGACATCACAAATGTTCTAGAATGTTTGATTATGACATCATACTGTGACATCACAAATGTTCTAGAATGTTCTATTATGACAGCATACTGTGACATCACAAATGTTCTAGAATGTTCTATTATGACATCATACTGTGACATCACAAAAAAAAATCTTTACTTTTTTTTGTGTCTTAAATAGTTTCAAAATATAAGTCACTTCTGAAAATAAATTACAAAAAGTTTTTGGAAAATAGCTCTTTATTTGACACTTTGGGTGCCATGGGTTAAATTCATTATATACCATAGGTTGCCGGCTCTATTTGTCTATGGAGAAGTACCCCTTATTTGCATGGCTATAACTTTTTTAATTCTATTGCTACATTGCCATTATTAGGGCCCATTCAAAGTCCTATATGTATTGTTCATTGTGTAGCAACGTTAAACTTTTTCATTCACATATTCATAGTAAAGTATGGTCTAATGTATAAGTATGTTTTCATCTCTTTCTGCAGCTTTCTCCAGAACGTGATCTATAGCCCCAAATGCATTATATTGATGATGAAATACAGTTTGATGGCAATCGGGGCGATATAAAAAAATTCAATTGGACGTACTTCTAGAATGATCTACGTATGATCTGATGATGACCGGATGGGCGGGGGATCGTTTATAATTCCGTGGGCAGCGTTATATCATTCATCTAGTGTGGGTCATATGTTCATCATAACAGTTTATATGGAACACGTTCAAAAATATCGTTGAATCTTACCGGATCTTCCTCGCGCCGTTGGACGATCAGCGTGGTGTAGACCGTTTTCGATTATGGGATGTTTATCCTGATGAACCATTTCCAGCTTGTATAATACTATATACGTCCAATCATGTTGTTTATCGAGTTATTGGCAATGGATCGCTATATAATGTGACAAGCCAGAGTGCCGGCAGCCAAACCGAGTGCCCGGAAGTAATATGGCCGACCAGCACAACCTCCACAGCACTTCCTGTTTGGCGATTGCGCCGATCGGCCACCAGATGGCGCTCCTGAACCGCCAGAGAGCTCAGTGGGTCCTCCTGGTGGATCTCAGGCCAGCGGAGGGGAAATATGAATTCGATCACAGATTTTTGAAATATTGATATTAAAGACGCTGTACAGCGTCCTTCGGCAACTTGAGCATGGCCGGGAATGACGCTGTAAAGCGTTTCCCGGCAGTTAAAGTGTTAACATAAAAAGTGTTTTTTATACAGAGAACAGCAATATTAATATTGGTTAAATCAGAAAATGAGTTTTGGAGCAATTCCATGAAAATGTCAACCTCACCATGAAAAAGAAAGTTATAAAAAATCAAGTCCAATTCACTATGCCTGGACTGGTTAAGAGAAATGGCATCTCCCTGTTATCCATGTGAGGATTGAGGTGTTCACGAATCTGATCAAAACTGACGCAGGACGCCTATGCTAATACCAACGCATTTGTGCGATTTGCTAATCTGATTGGCCACTGACGTTTCTGGTCATGTGACATGTGCAAGTTCTTTCGACGGTTAAGCTTAGGCACTCTTTCGAAGTTGGTTAAGGTTAGAGTTTGTCTTACAGCATGGCGATAGTTTGCAGGCTGTTCGACGCGGAAATGGGCAAAGACACAGCTCGTCGCGCTATTGGGCGCACATGTCACATGACCAGAAACGTCAGTGGCCAATCAGATTCGTAAATCGCACAAATGCGTTGGTATTAGCATAGACGCACCCAGGACTTGTCCTCTTTGGTTGGAAGTGCAGCGGTAAGCCTCCATAAGGGACATGGACATGTGGCGTTTCTGAACCCTCTGCTTGACTCCTTCTCTTATGGTCACTGCATCCTTCATTCCTGGGGCCTGTCTTGAAATGTCGTCCCTGGAATAATACTCATTTACTTTCTGTTTGGTTTCATTTGGGGTTTCTGTGTTTTTTGGGGTGGGTTTCTTGTCACGATACTCGGCAAAACAATAACAAATACACATGTAGGCTGAGCAGACGCGAGGGCGAGATGGCCGACAGCAGCCGATTAGTAGTAGGCTAACGTGGACACTGCTCTGCCTAGACCAACAATGTGTGAAAAAGTTGTGTCTGGAAATATGTTGGATTTTAATCAAACAAGGAGTCATAAAATACTTCTGATTTAAATCAAACAAAGGGGTCATAATCGGACTTAACAACACACATTTTTGATAGTGTTTTTTGTCTATTTCAGACGTGTAACATCCATAACGCAAAAATGTAACATCCATAACGGCACTTTTTTGTGATTCATTCCTTGAGAGGAAATGCCAGGTTTTCCTGAATGTGCTTTTTGGGTACCTCAAACCCTTCCCTACAAAGTGATAGTAAACATGTTATTCTTTGAAAAAAATATTCACAGAGTTTTCATCATGTGTTCAGTGAGTCCGAAAATCTTGTCAATTTCCATAACATCCATAACGCTGTGTATTTTGTCACCTATCTCAAAATCCAAAAGGTCAAAACATTTCTTATTGCAGGCTCATCTTTTTTTTTTAAACTTTGACCAGTCAGCTGGTTCTTTTTAGCGTTTGTCGCTTTTTCGTCGCATTCATACTTGGTCAAGTTCGACCGACAGAAGCAGGCTGAAAGGGTTCAGATGGGGGGAAAGACACTCTGGGAAAGGCACTGCTGCCGTCCGGGATTCGAACGCGCTCAGCCCCAGATCCGCGCGAGCGCGGTTGTCCACGGCGCTGAAATAGCACTCGCGGTACGTGGTGAGCTACTGGAGCTCCCCTGCAGGCTCATCTTTATCTCTAAGTGTAACTAAAATGTGTAAATTATACTTCAAACAAAGGGGTCATAATCGGACTTAACAACACACATTCGCAATGTAACATCAGTCACTTGCAATGTAACATCCATAACGGTAACATCCATAACACTTGTAAATAATACAAAAAATAAGACCAGAATGACTAATTGTTGCTAATATGTCATCTTTATAAAAGTTAGCTTTGCTTAGGAAGTTTGGTTGACATTGCATTCCAGATGCATGTTTTATGACAACTTTTCCTGGAAAACGTTATGGATGTTACATTCGCTGTCCCATAAAGGGGCATTATAACAGCATGCTTCACCTGCCAATGGAAAGACACAAAGTACATAATTGATTCACATATTGATACAACAGCCCTTCATGACCAAAGGTGAGGTTAGAAAAATATCTGTTGATTTTTTGGGTTTCAGAAAGTCATACAATTAGGTTAATCAAAAAAAAAATGTACATTATTGTGTCTCCTCCTGTAGTGTGAAAAAAACTGCATTCTCATAAATATTACGATCAAATCTATTTTGTACTTCAAAATATAGACCTTGATGATACATTTGAAATTGGTTTGGTTATGATCATGTTATTTAATTTTTTTCATGGTGAGGTTGACATTTGCATGGAATTGCCCATTAGCAGAAATATTGTAAAATCATTAAGTCTGCTATAAGCTATTCTCCCTCCCTCGTGTGTGTGTGTGTGTGTGTGTGTGTGTGCATTTACTGTATAGGCTACTCTTTTTGACATGGATTAGGCTAATTAGCTTTAACAATCCTGATTCATGAGCCTATTTTATTCTAAAGTAAGATATTGATTTACATATGTATACAGTATATATATTCCCCAGCAGAGAACCCTTTACATTTTTGTACTTATTTTTTTGCTATAAAATTTATTGTAATATGTACACATTGTATATTTTTTATATAATACGTAAATAAATATATTACTTATTGCAATAACATAATATGTACCTTTTCTTCCTGTAGTCGATCAGTACTTTATTTACATATTTTAAGCAACATAGAGCTGCTCCGCACCAACACACATGTTTTGACATTATTTCTCTTTCAAGTGAATTAGTCTAAAACACTTTGAAATCAACGCCATAGAGACGGCGGTGATGCGTTTTCAAGCCAACCAACCAAAGCCAACCAACCAGCTGCTCCCGTCTCTCCACCAGGTTCCTGGGAGACCAAGGTCAGCCTCCGGGAGAAGAAGCAGCAGCGCAGGAAGGACAAGGGCCCAGACGAGTCCGGGAGCCCGGGAGGACCGGAGGCCCCCAAGTACCACACAGAGACACCCGTAGCCCCAGCAAACGCCCGGAAGAACAGGGGTAACTACGGCACGTCCGATAAGAGGCCTTGCGCTGAATCATGTTAGGAATGCCCATTTTTTCCTCCCATGTTGGAAGAGATAATGGCTGCTTTGTGCAAAACACGGGTTGCTATGAGAAATATATAGACAAAAATGTAATAGATTGGCAAACTCTTCACATGGAGACTGTTATTTAAAGGAACACGCCGACATTTTGGGAAATTAGCTTATCGTCGTCTCCAGAGAGAAGACAGATACCAGTTTCCTCTCTGTGCGTTCAGTAGAAAGCTATCTGGCTGCACGTTAGCCTAGCTTAGCACAATGAATGGAAGCGGACGGTGCCGGTTAGCCTTCGGGAGAGGTGTTAGTTGGACAATGCCTAGGCTAACCAGCACGGCCCGCTTCCATTCATTGTGCTAAGCTAGGCTAACATGCAGCCAGATAGCTTTCTACTGAACACACGGATAGGAAAGCTTTCTACTGAACACACGGATAGGAAACTGGTATCTATCTTCTCGTCTCTCTCTGGAGAAGATGGTAAGCTAATTTCCCCAAATGTTGGCGTGTTCCTTTTAAGTGTGAGCGTGTTGGTTAAATGTTAGTGGTCTAAAACAAAGAGGTGAAACACGTTCTCCTTCTCAACGTCTTGTTCCAGAGCCCCTGCACTCCAGAGCCGCGGGGAAAGCAGACGCAGGCGGCGACGCACCTGGTAACGACCCAAACCAATCATTATGTCCTGTTCAGTGATTTGAAGGGAATGGATTCATACATGTGATTTCTCTGTGCCCCAGGACAGTTCAGGCAATATTTGTGAGCAATGCACCACTCTCTCTTGGAGAGAGAGAGAGAGAGAGAGAGAGAGAGAGAGAGAGAGAGAGAGAGAGAGAGAGAGAGAGAGAGAGAGAGAGAGAGAGAGAGAGAGAGAGAGAGAGAGAGAGAGAGAGAGAGAGAGAGAGAGAGAGAGAGAGAGAGAGAGAGAGAGAGAGAGAGAGAGAGAGAGAGAGAGAGAGAGAGAGAGAGAGAGAGAGAGAGAGAGAGAGAGAGAGAGAGAGAGAGAGAGAGAGAGAGAGAGAGAGAGAGAGAGAGAGAGAGAGAGAGAGAGAGAGAGAGAGAGAGAGAGAGAGAGAGAGAGAGAGAGAGAGAGAGAATTTTTTGCTTAATTCAAAAAATATTCATTGCAGTGGTATAAAAGTAAAATAAAATTGATCATTTTGAATGAAATAGGACCATGACAATTGTATTACGAGATAATGGTGTAAAAAAAAAAGATGTCATATCACAAATTGCACTGGAAAATTCTACAGTCCAAACTAAGGAACATTTTGTGATATGATATTTTGGTCGTATTGCCCAGCCCTAGTGTGATTCAGTCACCTGGGGGCGACAGTGGCTCAGGAGGTAGAGCGGTCATCTGGCAATTGAAAGGTTCCCGGTTAGATTCCTCCTCCCGGCAGCATGTCGAAGTGTCCTTGAGCAAGACACTTAACCCCTAACGGCTCCCGGTGAGCAGGTTGGCACCTTGCATCATGGTCACCTTGGATAAAATCTCTATATAAAAATGCAGTCCATTTACCTGGGTGTAACACCCTGGGCTTCTCTATAGACGATGGACATGTTTGTGTGAATGAGGTTTAATTTCTGATAATGATCTGTTACTCTGTTAGCAGTACAAATTATGAGCTAATTTAATATTTCATGGTTCCACAAAGTCTGAGTTCCATATTGCCTATGGAGCAGCCCCAGATGTTACATCCAGATATATAATAATATATAAATTAGGAGGGTGGCTAGGTGGTGTAGTGGGCAAGGCGCTCGCCATCAACGCTGGAGACGCTGGGTTCGAGTCCAGCTCTCGGCGTTGCTATCAGCTTGGTTGGTCGTTCATACTAACACAATTGGCAGTGTTAGGGGTGGGAAAGCTGATGGGTGGGTCCTGGGCGTTGTGGACAGCGACCCCCACAGTTCGGTCGGGGCGCCTGCACAGCGAGGGTAGGATCTGGAGGGAGGTAGTGTGACCTTCCACACGTTACACTCTCCCGGTGAGAATCTGCGCTGCCAGGCTGGCTGCCGGCTGGCTGCAAATGCGTCGGAGGAAAGCATGTGACAGTCTCCGGCCTCCCGGACCAACAGTAGGGGGGAGTGCGCAACAACCAGGAAGGGGGTTGGGAATTGGCATAACGACCAACAGTGGGATGGGAGAAAAATCGGAAAAAAGGAGGGGGGAAAAAGATAATAATAAAAAAAATATATATATAAATTAGGGGTGCACGATATTGATTTTTTTGACCCCGATATCGATACCGATAACTTTCTGCTCCTCAAGGTCGATACCGTAACTGATATATATATTTATTGTATTATAATATTTTTTTTTAATGTATATTTCTGTAGTTCTGACCTAACCAGATTTATCATGACATGAGCGTTACTACTATGGACAAAACAAAGCCAAGAGAACGGTTTTGACTCTTCAAATAAAGTGACTATTTATTTTTCCAAATAAATATAATTTGAGTCGATCACAAAATTCACAATCTGTCAATGTCATTAACAATGTGTTTCCCTGAACAATGAGTGAACTAAAAACCAACAGGTATTGTGCTTTGTCAGTACGGATGGGTATCGGTACCTGTGAATCCATACCGGTACCCAACGGTACCTTTTTTCGGTACTTTAGTCTCTAAAAAATCTACCTACCTCATTTGTGGAAAAAAATAACCACATTTTCGACCGTTTTCGGCTTGCCATTGCCCCCCGACTGCTTTGTTGTTGAATCAAGTCAAATCCTAAGTAAGCATATATTGTGCGCGTGAACGTTGACATGAAAGGAAAAAAATTAAATAAAGTGTAAAAAAAAAGAAAAAAAATTATCGGAGCTATCAATAATTTTATCGGGATGACGTCATAATGGCTGATATCGGCCCGATAATTATCATGCATCCCTAATATAAATAAGTAATAAACTGGACTTTTGAAGAAGTATTTATTCATCATGCAGTGACACACACATGCGATGGGCGGCACACACAGCAACACACACACATGCAATTTCTTTGGGTCGCCGATTTAATTGAGTCTCTGCGCGTGACCCATCCCATCGTCGTCGTTTTTTTTATAATAATAATAAATTATAATCTATTTATTTTCATTTGTATTATTATTACCATTCTTTCCAAAAGCAAATAGGCCTAGAAGCGTGGCTAACACTAATGGTGCGCATACCAGCGAGGCTAACTGCCTAAGAAAACAGGCACAGAGGCACTGAAAGAGGATTTCACCCATCTAATGAACACACTAGACAAATATCAAGATGTATCGTTGGACCAATTGCATGCTTCGCAGAGAACAAGAAGCCTTCAGTCGACTCCTTCAGACATTAAGCGACCCCCACGGCCCAAATGGATTGATACAAAATATTTATAATATATATTTTAAATTTATTTAAAAAAAAATTGCATTCGGTGGGGGTAGTCGACTATCGGCAAATTTTGACAATACAAATCCTTAGTCGGGGACAGGCCTACCCCCTACTTGCTCTCTCTTCAAGACACGCATGATAATCAAGATGATGGGGGGGAAACTGAACTCAATGTGAAACTAAACGTAATGGACGTTTCTAAATGAGTCATAAGGAGAAAAGTGCTCAAAAAGACATGCCCACAAGAAGAAAATCTTAAAAAATAGTATACAATATCAAAAGTGTACCTAGAGGGTTAAATAAACGGTAACACATGACTAGTTCTATGGGTGTGTTGACTGTAACGGGGCCAGCATTCATGCCCCGTTACCAAGAACCTCCCGCATAGATGAACACAAACGGCGTAACCTTTTGAGGTGGATGTCCTACTTCAGTTGCAAAGAGCCACGTGTGTGCAGCTCTGAAGACGGAGTTCCATCCGGGTCTCGTTGCCGTGGGCAGCGGTGGGAGAGCAGACACGGTCAATGGCAAAATCACAAAACTTGTCAGAATGCATCATCTACCGTTATTGATGAAAGGATGACTCACTGCTGCTTTCACTTTCAATTAGTAAAATATGTGTTCAATTCAGACCCCAGTGTTGAATATATTCTAAACCTAAGCCCGTCCAGGTACACGGATGATGTATTCTGCGTCTGTAGGATTGTCCCATTTTGTTATCTTGGTTCTGTTGATGTGTTTATATCCCTCGTAGCTTGTGAATGAGCTATGAACGAATGTGACTGTTCAATTAGGCTTCCTATGAGCTACACTACTTTAACACCTTCAAACTTTGAATACCACTGCCCCAGAGGCTCTCATTGTCGAGCACTTTTTAATCAATATTTTCTTCACAAAATTCTGGATTTTAAAGGAACACACCAACTTTTTGGAAAATTAGCTTATTTGCCATCTACCCTGGAGTTAGACAAGCAGATACATACCCTTTTCTTCTCTGTGCATGCATTAGGCTTAGGGAACAGCCGCACCATTAGCCTAGCTTAGCTTCATTCACTGGAAGTAGGTGTGCACACAACAGATCGCTGACGCTGTCGCGTCCTTGACGAAGACGGGCAGGAGCACATGGATTGGTCCCCGGGCGCGGTACCTCGCCGACGTCCTGTCTGCTCCCGGCTGCCCTTGGGGGGAAGGACGGCGGGATGGCTTAAGCGCAGAGCTCAATCGCATCAGCGACTGAGAAAAAAGACAATGCGTGTGTGTAGGGCTGGGCGATATAACGATAACGATAAATATCGCGATATATTTTAATAATCGATATCGAATATCGAAATTAAAAAAAATCGAAAAATCGTTTTTTTTTTTTTTTTTTTTTTTTTTTTACCTGCAACAGGGCAGTTTTAAAACCAGAGACAGTGGACAGACTTGTCTTTCTTGCCTGCAACTTAAAGTAATGGCTTTGCTTGTTCAAATGACAATACTGACCAAATTCAGATTTATTTTTCTCTTGTCCATTTATTTTGTTTGCTTTCTAATTTAAAATACATTTTGAAACCGTCTGTACACAGTAGGCTATGTGTGCTAGCAGAACTAGACTCCAGTCACGAGTCACAGTGCACATGTGCGGTGGTTTGTCCACCAAAAAAGCGCCAAAAGATCGAAAATAAACTAGCAGAGCCAGAACTGTTCAACTCCTCTGGAGCCACAGCCAGCAGAGAAGCCGGTTTACTTGCTTTTAAACCAGCTGCAGCCTGAGAACTGGAGTGTGAGGGGATGTAACACTAAAGATGGCGGCAATGACAAAGAATTGCTGCAAAATAAACATACAATTTTTTTTTTTTTTTTTTTATACTTATAACAATTCGATAATTATCGATATCGAGAAATAAAATAAAATTATCATATCGTTATCGCGATATGATTTTTTTCCATATCGCCCAGCCCTACGTGTGTGTGTGTGTATTCCAGTGTGTGTGCCGCTCCCATTGAATGTCCCAGTTGACGAAAATTACGTCACACGCACCAATGCGCATATGCGGATTGCGGAGGGAACTATATTCCGGCCTTAATGCATGCACAGAGAAGAAAAGGGTATCTGCTTGTCTAACTCCAGGGTAGATGGCAAATAAGCAAATTTCCCAAAAAGTTGGCGTGTTCCTTTTAACCTGTTACACCCCAGGTGAAAATCTGCATAAAATGTATACCTAGGTAAATGGAATAATGCTCCACTTCTACAAGGGCTATTTGCATATTCTTGGTATCTAGGTACATCTATGGACCTCAGTGAATGTATTCACAGTGTCAGAAATATTGTGTCTATTACTAGGCTTGCTTAAATTGTGATGAAACAAAGGAGAATATGAATTATGATTTTTCTTTGCATATTTGACAGTGAATAACACCATGACCTCGTTCAGTACCCTCTTGAGATCATGTGTACAAAAAATCTAAGGAAATTAATAAAGGGAAGATGATAAAACCGAAGGTTCTGTAGATACAGTACTGAATTCTCCCATCCGGACCAATGCAATTTGAAATATTATAGAATATAGAATAGATGCTTATACATTACCTTATTATAGCCAATTCGCACATTTATATATATATATATACATATATTTTCTTTCAAATGCCCGAGTTCAATTTGGATTTAGTATCACCAGGCGTGCATAAGAACAGATAATGATATCTACTGTAATGTACTGTACTTTTTTATTTTCACCACAGTGCAACCATTTTGAAACTAATTTCAGATCTAATTGTTGCTACATGCTAACAATAGGGAGGAGAAACTAACTGCGTTTCAATATTTGTCAAAAACGTTACCTTTTGTGGCTTATTATCCCGAATAATAACAGTTATTGATATTATTCATTCAGAACGCTGAACTTTTAACCCCCACTGAACCTGCCAGGAAGTGAAGTTTGAAAAAATTCCAACGCTGATCGGCAGCTATGCATCCCCTCCACAAAATGGCAGCAAAAAAACTACAATTCCCATGGTTAAAATTTTCAAAATGGTCGCCATCCTCCCGGTAGACTTCAGTAAATCGAAAACTTAAAACGATGTGACACTTTTAACCTATTGCTAAACTAACGTATTGATGATAATATACATTCTACATGCTTTTGTGACATGTTAGTGATGTTAATACTTGAAAACGTTTGATTTTAAAATCGCAATTTTTTTGCATCACTCTGATACCGTGGGGTGGAACAAATTTGAACTCAAAGTAAAAAAAAAAAAAAAAAAAAAAAAAACTCCCACAAAAGTCCTCATTCATCTTTTAGGTATGCCGGCGATGGATGGACAGAAGGTAGGACACAATGAACTTGATCTTGTGTACATTTAATGTCATTAGCTAACGGTCTCCTTTCTGTCTGTCTCTCTCCCCTTAGCCTCCTCCGGTTGGAGAGAAGAGCCGTCGGTCAACGGCGGAAGCTGGGCAGAGGCTTCCCTGAAGCTCCCAGGCCAGATGGCTCCTTTGGAGGACAAGTGGAGCATGTCCATAGCCCCCCATCGCAGGGCACAACCAGAGCCCCAGTCCTGGGAACAGGAGACACCAGGTAACACCTAGACCCGAGTGAAATGCCTCTTCACACCAATGTAATTTATAACTACATAGAATAGAAATACTTTATTCATCCCATTTGGGTAGACAAAAACAAGTCACAAATAAGAATAAAAATAAGCCTAAGAATAAAGTGATGCATTATAAAGTCTGAGGGCTCTCGCAATTAAGGACTTCCTGTGCCGTTCAGTGCTACATTTTGGGAGTGTTAGTCTAGCACTGAACATGCTCCTTCTGTCAGCCAAGTCTGTGTATAGTGGATGGGGAGGGGTTGTCCATCATGGCGTGGAGCTTAGCAAGGCTCCTATTCTCCGCCACCACCGCTAGAGAGTATTACTGGCCTTCCTGACCAGCTTATCCAGCCTGTTTGCATCCCCCGCTCTCAGTCCCCTGCCCCAGCAGATCACAGCGTACAAGAAGGCGCCCGCCACCACCGACTCGTAGAACATCCTCAGCATCCTAAATCCACATACAACACGTAGGCCTGTAAATCTGAGGGTAATTGTAACATTGTGTAGTCCTCGCGTCAGCCTCGCTCGTGTCTCCACCTAGCATGTGTCAGTCAAGTAGTCCTCGTGTCTCCACCTAGCATGTGTCAGTCAAGTAGTCCTCGCGTCAGCTTCGCCCGTGACCCCTATACATATACACACATACACAAACCATATATATCCTGGGAAACATCCCTCAACTCGGGTATCGTCGTTTCCAGAATTTCATTGGCTACAAAAACGGTCAGTAATTTGATGATTGTGATTGTGATTGGTCCGGTCACCGGGAGGCGAAACCGGAGGTGGTCACTTTTAATCAATATTTTCTCCATAAAACTCTGGATCTTAACTAAAAGTTTGAGGTTTCCTCCTTGGGAATCCCTCCCACAAAATGGGTATTTTTAGTTATCCTGGTGATGGATGGATAGAAGGAAGGACACGGATGATTTTCATGTAGTTCAAGTCGTATATTGTGGGAATATATTTACTTGCCATGTAAGTGTAACCCTATGGCATTATAAGGTCTCCTATTGGATTTCCTAGTGATGGCCGACTTCTCAATCTCTTTCTTTCAATCTCTCTTCCTCTCAATGTCTTTCTAATTTATATGTTTATAAAAAATAGGGAAACAATGTCCAGGCACGCACTCCAGGTTTTTCCAAATTTATTGGCAGCCTGTAATCATGACGTTTCGGTGTGAACACACCTTCTTCAGAATGGCTTGCATGAAGGGTAAGTGACCCTAGTAAATACAAGTCAAACAGGAAGTGACAACATAGGAAGTGACAACACATTCCCACAAGAGATCTGCAAAAAAGTACAAAATACCACTTACAAGCACAACCTTTTCAGAATTATGTAAATCAAAAAGAAGCATGTAAATAAAAATAAAAAAGAAACCGTAAATCACAAAGAGATATATCTATATATAGTTATATATATTTTATACAGAGTAGGCCTACATCTTAAACTCTAAACATAAACACTCATGACCCATATAAGCCATCTTTCAATTATAAAGAATGATAAATGAAAATAGTAAACAATCGAATGAAATGAAATAATCAAATGAAACGGGTCAAAACATTTTCTTCATTGAGGCCTCTAGGCTCTAGACAATCCAGAAAATTTATATAGAAGCATTCCCTTTGTAGCAAGAGCCTGTCTCTGTCGCCGCCTCTTGGTGGTCTCAAGACCTGCTCTATACCCATGTATTTTAAGCCAGAAATATCATGTCCTAACTTATTAAAGTGCCTTGCAACTGAAGACTTCTCGTCATTTCTTCTTATAGAACATTTGTGCTCCGAAATTCGATTTTTAAAACGTCTTCTTGTTTTTCCAACATAGTAAAGGTTTCAAGGACATTTAAGCAAGTAAACAACAAAATCAGAATTACAGGTAATCCGGCCTCTAACAGCGATACTCCTACCTGTACTTGGTTGTTGTGCGTGCCTGGACATTGTTTCCCTATTTTTTATGTATGATATCAGAGGTTACAGCACCCAGTGTCAAGTCTAGTGAGGTGAGCGCGTTCTACTACTTTTTTTTTAAATTTATACTGTATGTTTACAAATGTATTTAGAACGTCCCATATTACAATATCTATATATTATGTTATTTCAACTTGAAATATCAACCAATATATTGTTCAGCCCTGTGTAAAGTTGTCTGGTAATCCGGAGGTTCCCGGTTCGATTCCTGGACAGCATGTCAAAGTGTCCTTGAGCAAGACACTTAACCCCTAATAGACCTGTCGCTAAACCACACCCCAAATAGAATTTGTCCAATCATATCACAGCGAAAATCCCCACTGGCAGAAAAGTCGGACATCACCAGAAAAGCCATTTGTGGGGCGCATCAAACCAAACGTCTGTGATCGAAACCACTGTGAAGAGTTCAGTTTATATGTTGTTATCTACCTAATATCTGATGGTGAAACGCTGTGTGTGGGGTACCTGTAATTCGGACACCAGGTACCCTGAAAGACTGGATGCAGGAGTATATTTCATACACCCTGCAAGCGGTGGATTATGCTGTGTCGTCGACCACATACACAACTGAATGTGAAGACCATTACCAAGGACACTTATGTTTGCTCAAAGGTAAGGTCAATTCATAAAGACATAATATTTGACGGCATGTATTAGAAACGTAGACCAAACTATTAGTTTGCTAACGTTTGACATTTCTTTCTCCCCTCATTCACCTCTCCCCCTCATCCCTCTCCTCATTCACCTCTCCCCCTCATCCCTCTCCCCTTATCCATCACCCCTCTCTCCTCCCCGCTTACTCCTCTCTCTTCTCTAAGAAGGTCAGGGTGTGGAGGAGCCTCCAGATGAGGAGCGCCGGCCTGTGGAGCAGCCTCCCCCAATGGAAGGTGGACAAGAGGAGCGAGATGAAAGATTGAAAAATCAACAAGCACAAATCGAATCACTGACGAGTATAAATACTGTTCTGAGACAAATTAACACAATGCCCCTGCGTGTGCAGCTCTTGCTTGTTCTTATGCAACTGAGACAAAATCATGATTTAAAAGATTTGGCATTTTGGTACTTTGTTCAACGCATGGGTGGACTACATGTTCACAGTTCTAGGGGAACTACCCGCATGGCCTCATAGAGACATAATAATGGCACAAATGCCAGGAAAGTACAGAGAGGAATTTCCTACAACGATGGCAATATTAGACTGTACAGAGTTAAAAATTCAAACCCCAACTTCACTTGTATTGCAGAGTCAAAGTTACTCAACCTACAAGTCTGCAAACACATTGAAATCCCTCATAGCATGTGATCCATGAGGTTCTGTAATATTTTGTTCAACTCTTTTCACTGGATCTATGTCTGACAAAGAAATAGTTAGGCAGAGCAACTTTATTGAGCTAATGAAAAATCTGCTTAAACATGGCTATCTGCAGGAAGGGGATGGGCTTATGGTAGATAAAGGATTTTTAATTGAAAATGACCTACAAGAAATTGGACTTGAAATAAACATCCCACCCTTCGTCAGAGGAAAAAGGCAGATGCCCTCTACAGATGTCTGCCTGACAAAAAAAAAGTGGCTGTACACAGGATACATGTTGAACGTGCTATATCGAAGATAAAGAAATTTAAAATTGTGTCGGAGAGGATCCCTAACATAAGGTTGACAAACATCAACCAGATCTGGTATGTTGTGAGTGCTGTCTAACTTCCAGCCTTGCATCCTCAAGAATACCATTACCTGATAGCTCAAGCCACAACCAATGGGGTAGTCCTTTCCACCTACTGCTACCAGTATAGGGGTCTGGTTAACGATGTAGCTTATAGGTGTGCCTCATTCCTCTGTGTCTCATATATTTCCTCACTGATTCCTGACTCTTTCCTAAAGGCAGAAAGATACATGTTACTGTTAACTGTGTTAGAAATGTATCGGATGTTGTGCCTAGGCTATTATTCTTTCACATCAAACTGCATGACTGTGCAAATATCTTTTTTCAATAAACTGTGAAGGAGCACCATTTTGCCTTTATTACCAAATGTATCTGTGTTTTTATTGTGCTTTGAAACTACCTGTTAGGAGTGTAGGTGGGGATCACTGGTCTCCGTTTGTGGTTCAGTTTGGCTTTTGCCACGACTGCAGAGGTTATAGGCTGGCCTGCTACCTTCTTCCCTCTGGGTTTATGCCACTGCTGTGGCCGTCTTGTACAGGAGGCAGTGTCATCATTTTGGGCATGAGAAATATCTAAACTGTACATGAGCCCAATGATGTGTGAACAGTAACCAGGTGCCCTATGGTTTCAACAGCAATGAGAAGGGGAGAAAAGAAATAGGCTACTGACTGTTTGAGAACACTGCTCGTACTAGCTGCTACTTGAATATCACTAACGTTACATAAATGACACAGCTGTCGGGTCTAGCTACTGGCCTACACGCGTCTATGCCAAATACAACGCTGTTCGGTTTCCGGGTTCCTCTGATTGGCCACGACGCCCACGTGACCCCGCGCTAGCACGCCCCCTTATCCACGCCTGCCGCTACGCTGCGCCAAGCTCCTCTGTGTGTTGCAGCGCGCGGCAGAGGTCCCTGTGTGTTCTCAACTTCCTCAATTTATACGCATGGAAGTATTGACTACGCCGTAACGAATCATTAAAAAAATATACCGTTAACTGGAATATGTTGTTTCTTTACACATATGTTGGATTGTTTTTTTCTGTAAATGTTTATCTCATGAACGTACTTTTCCACTGCGTATTGTAACCCTCTGTCTGCTTCTAGATGAAATATTTATGTCATCTTTAAAAAACAGGTCTATTTTACCTGCTGTGGTAAATCTGACAATTGAACTTGAGGTCCCCCCCACGGCCATCGTCATTCACGGTCGGCTTTGTTTGTCCGAGTTTTCAAAGGGGGCGTGGCTTAGTGATGGGTCTATTGCTCCCGATGAGCAGGTTGGCACCTTGCCGTCGGTGTGAGTGAATGGGTCAAATGTGAGGAACAAATTGCAAAGTGCTTTGGATAAAAGCTGCTATATAAATGCAGACCATTTACATAATTACCATGACCCTCTAGCAGGTTTAAATGAATATTTCTGATATTCTGTCTGTACAAGCTGACTGAGGACAACTGAAACCGTCTTTGTGTGACACTGCGGAGTAGAGGAGCTCGACCCCATTGACTTTGCATTGGTTTGTGGCTAACTAATGGGGACTACAGGGATCGCACAAGGTCCTTGAAGTGCTTAAAGTGCTTGATCTTTGCCCAAAAAAAGTCAAGGTTTTGAAAGTTTTGTTCATCCATGATAAAAAATTTCTGAATCAAGAAATTTTCATCTAAAGTCTAACTAATTGTCGGAAATTGGTTTTAAACCATAAATATTGGATCCGATTTTTTTTCAATAAAGAAAACGGCATTTAAAAGTGAATTGTATCCTTTTAAATGCCCTTTTAAAATAAGAAATAGTGCTTGGGAAAGTACTTGAAAGTCCTTGATTTTCATTTTGCAATGTCTGTGGGAACCCTGGGACTAGTACGAGGAACAGAGTGCATTGTGCTGAGAAAGGACTCTACCAAATCTAAAATATCATTGGTGCTAAAAATCGGAACTATCCCTTTGAAGTCTCTAGATAGATATGTGTAATGTGGGACACCCCTACTACGTAAGTCACTTGGTATGTTAGCTGTAACTGTAACCTCAACCCCACCTACTCTCCCAAAAGGAATCTCCTAAATCTCCTCCATCTCTCAGTCCATACTGAGCACAATTTTATTTTCTGGATATGGAATTATTGACATGAGAAAAATCTGTAACCGCTGGATATGATTTCTATACATTCCACAGCTCTTCATGATGCCACACGCTGCTGGCTTTTAACACTGGCCGAGAATTATGAATGAACTCTGAGCAATATCGTGGAATGCCCCAGGGGTCGTGGCATTTTAATATTGCAAAATGCAAAGCGATCACGTTTCCTTTTTTCTATATTTACATCAGCGCGTTAAAGTGTCTGAGTGTAACGTGAAGCCCAGGTTCCCTCTCCCTGAACCGTTCCTTAAATTACCGCGTCTGGTGAGACACGCTCATATCTTGTCAAAATGTAGGTCACGGAGGGACACGACCCCATAACTTAAACTTCAGTTCATTTCTGGGGCAATACTTGAGTGCCTCGGATGAAGAACCATATATCTCAGTTTTAGTTTATAGTAATATACGTTTTCCGAGGAATGATGTTTTAAACCTTTTTTTTTTAAGCCAACTTTTTGGGAGATTCGCTTATTTGCCATCTACCCTGGAGTTAGACAAGCCGATGCATACCCTTTTCTTCTCTGTGCATGCATTAGACTTAGGGAACAGCCGCACCGTTAGCATAAGGCGTCATTCACTGGAAGTTTGAAAATCCTGGGGAAATCCCTGAACGTTGACAATTGAACCATTCTAACTTAAAATAGGTGTGCCAGTGTAGCCTAGTTCCCAACAGTCACGAAATACACTCCAAATACAACTCCAAAACTTTCCTGTAAACATGTTGAACTTGTGACCTGTGTATTTACCACGTGAAAAAAGATTGACATTTTCATTTTCATTTTTTTTGTGACTTTTAAATTTTTTCAATTGCCTCTGGATCAACAACAGTATTACAACATTCACTTTTTTGAAAACAATAAAACAGTCCCTCCTCTTTACCGACAATCTCACTTCCTTCTCATATTTGAAGAGTGAGAATGTTCATCAATTCTTTCCTTGTTTGTGGAATGTGAGAATGTCCGACATTTTCGAAGCCGATATATACTCAAAACAATTTTGTCTAACCACTGCTGCCTGTGTGCAGTGATTTCATCACCTCAAAAGCCCCCTTTTTTATATATATACAAGACAGCGATAGACTTTGTTCACGCAAGTATTAACACATTGTCCGCCATGCATTGTACCCATCCTTGGGCCCAGTCTGCCAGTGCTATAACCCTATGGAGATGTTTACCTTCTTTGCAGGGCTATAACTTTTTAAATATTATAGCTATATCGACATTACTATGGCCCATTCAACATCGGGTATCTATCGTTCCGGATGTGGGAACGTTATATTTTTTCATTCATACATTGTCGTGTTAATACCGTCGTGAATATAAGTATGTTTTTAAGGTTTTCTGCAGTAATTCCTAAAACGCGAGTTATAGGCCCTGACGCATATGATAGATTATCTATTGGCGTTTCTTTCCTATACATCAGGGGTCTCAAACTCGCGGCCCGCAGGCCAATTGCGGCCAGAGGGATGATATTTTGCGGCCCCCTACTTGACATCAAAGTTTAGTGTTAATGCGGCCCGCGCAACTGTTTGCCGAGTCGTTGCGCGAGAGTTGGACGTTTTATTTATTTTATCACTTGTAGGCTACCATAGCGCAGGCTCATGACAGCAACGTTATGTTAGTGACTTGGTTGAAACGTGATTCCGGAGTGATATCAAGTAAAGTGGAAGGCAAATGCATCCTCGCTATCTCCTCTGACTGCGAGCAGTGCTCTGCATGTCCAGCTGCACTGCCACTGTCTGTGTCTGTGTACGGTTCTGGTCCAATCACATTCAGCATCCCGTCAGCGTTTTCCCCCCTCACCCACAGTCTGCGAATCAGATGCAGAGTAGGGGAGTAGGGCGGGTCTTCACGGAATGCAAGTCGTCTCTCTCTTTCAGTCCGAGTCAGTTGACAGCTCATCTACAGTAAACTCGCTCCCAGTTTTATCTCTGTGAGATAAATGTAGCTACTAGTAGCCTAGTTTTGCCAGCAGGCAGCCAGCAGAAAAATATGGCATTTTCAAAGATGATCAGTAAAAGAAAAGTCGACTGCAATTCAAAGGTGAATGGACTGAAAAATATGCGTTCATCCTGAGTCCCAGCACCAAACCAATGTGACTATAGTATATGCCAAGAAACTGTAGCTCTTGTGAAGGGTGGCAATTTGAAATTAATGTATGACTGAGTGATGGAGACCATGTTTGAAGGCAAACAAAAGCAAATCCCCCTCAGATCGCACAGCAACCAGAATAACTGAAATACTGGCTGGTGATTTGATTAAACAGCTTTGTGATTAAATAAAAAAAATGCACAGGCATTTCCATAGCTGTGGATGAGTCCACTGACACCACTGAGAAGCCTATGTTCTGAAGAACCATTCATGTTCTGAAGAACTGTTCATGTTCTGAAGAACTGTTCATGTTCTGAAATGTTATTGCTAAAGATTGAGAAGATTGGATCAGTTGTACTTTTTTTTTGAATACTTGAAACCCTTTTTTTGTGGAATATTTGATGCGGCCCAGCCTCACCCAGACTCTACCTCCAGCGGCCCCCAGGTAAATTGAGTTTGAGACCCCTGCTATACATGCTATATTAAAAAATTAAAATTTATATGATCGGTATACATTATGCTTCATCATGCGTGAAGGAAAGGGGGGGGGGGGTGTTTATAATTCCTTGATTGTCGGTAGCGACTTTTTTTACGATGGGTTAATACGTTGATCAGATGAATTGCTGTGAAATAAATAAACAATCGGGCTGAAAATAACGTTAGATTCCTCCTACCGTTCGCCGATGAGACTGGAGGAAAAATATTCCAATTATTTGACGTCTATCTGCTAGATCCATTTCCCGTTTGTATGACGCAATAAACGCCTAAATCATATTGATTATTGCGTTTCGAAAGCGATCCCAATGCACTCGATTGTGTCTCTTGATCCACGTTACAAGATATTACTACCGGAGGATTCTCCCAGATGCACCGAGCGCCACTTCCGGTTTGGCTTGGAGTGTAACTCGCCCGACATCCACCAGGCGGCGGTATTGAGGCGTTGCAATATCAGAACAGGGTCCAGCTGCGTCCCGGAGGGAGGCTGGATGAATTATGAATGCCATGGCGAATTTTTTTTAATATTGATCCCAAAAACTAGTTAACTCGTTTCTGGCGCACAACGCATGGCGGGCAATAACGAGTATACTCGTTTTTGGCGCACAATGTGTTAAAGGAAAACTCCAACATTTTGGGAAATTATCTTATTTAACATCTTCCCTGGAGTTAGACAAGAAGATACATACCTTTTTTGTCTCTGTGCGTGCATTTAGCTTAGGGAACAGTCGCTCCGTTAGCATAGCTTAGCTTCATCACTGGAAATGAGGCGGGACCGGAGCCTGGCGTTCCCTTACAGTGTATAGTTTGATTGATTGATTGAAAAGTTTATTAACAGATTGCAGAATCTTCGTGATTGTTGACATTCTCATTCATTCAAAGGATCCGAACTGATTGAAGTTTATGGATACCATGACTTGAAATCCTCTTACCTTGACGATTAAAAGCCTCCCCAATTTAGAAAACAGTAATCCAATGGCTGGTATTGTTATACTGGACGCTCTGAGCTAACCGGAGCTAACACAGATCAGGATGGTAAAGCATATATAATGACTTCCTTTCTGGGGTTGTCAAAATAAAAGTGCAACGTTTATAGCAGCGGAAAATGTTTATTTTGTACATTATCTAACGTTAACACGAACCTAAACTAACTTTAGGTTAGTTGTAATCCAGTGATGAAGCTAAGCTATGCTAACGGAGCGACTGTTCCCTAAGCTAAATGCACGCACAGAGACAAAAAAGGTATGTATCTTCTTGTCTAACTCCAGGGAAGATGTTAAATAAGCTAATTTCCCAAAATGTTGGAGTTTTCCTTTAAGAAAGTTGTGGCCACAGAATCTCCCGAATAAGGGGTTGAGAACCTATTATATCTTTATTTGGTTATTGTAGTGTGCACTCACAGTGTGATATGCTCTCATTCAAGTGAGTAGTGTCTCAGCCTAATGTCCATTCGAAACTGTTTACTATTTTCTTTTGTTTGAAGACCTATATTTACGTTGCAATTTGAATACACTGGACTTGATGCACTGCGTTTGGGTTTTGTTTATACTATTCATTATGTCACTACCTCAAACATTACGAGTTTTTTGTAATTGTTAGGAGTGTGCTAATTAGTTTGGTTAACTCAGGGTTACACACGTTTCTCAGCGGGAGATGCTTCTGCGGGAGGATGGAAGGGGGTGTAACATTGTCTTGTCAGTTACTGTATCTTTTACTTTGTGTACTTAGCTTGGTCGCCCTATTGCAGTTTTATTTTATTATCACTATTCCTCATTTGTTTTGTACCCAGCACAGGTTTCCAGATATCTACCGGTACTCATTATCTTGCTGTGTTATGACCCAACCTAGATCAGCACGGCGGTCGGGAGGTGTACTTAGGTTTTGCAGCTGGAATTGCAGAGGCCTAAATCAACCAATCAAATGTAGTTAGGGCTAAGCCCAAACGTTCGAACCTTTGATCGTTACGTTGGCATTCGAATTCTAAATCAACATTCGAATTCTTTATTTTTAATAAAAGTTATTATATTTTCTTAAAAAAAAATCTAAATTTTTTCTAAAATTAGAAAAGATAAGATGTACTCTGAGTGGTTCTTCATCCAGGTTCAAGAAAACGTGGGGTTCATTCCTTGTGCTTGTGGATGATGTACAGTTCCATACTATTCCAGAATAGCAATTCTCGTGCTGCTTTCTTGCATTCATCTGTGTGTACTATAATACAGCGTGATCTATTTGAAATATATACATTGGAGAAGCATATTTGGGTACTTGAACATGTACTATATGCTACACTATGTTTATATGTGTGTGTATATATATATATACTTTTGAGGTAACTTTGTTGTTCGACCAAGTCAATGTTTGTTTGTTTTCTTGTTTTCTTTTTCTTTTGCTCAGTTTAATATTGTTGTTATTTGTTCTATGTGGGCAATGGCAATACAATAATGCATACTTTGACTTGTATGTCCTCAAAAAAGTACAATAAACAAAAAAGGAGGGGGAAAAAACAACAGGGCTTTTGAGGTGATGAAATTATAGTAGAAATCTGAATATTAATATGTATGTAAACACACTCTGCACTTGTACCAAGATAACATAACCCATGTTGTCATGTTCCAGCGACGTGGATCGGTTTGGACGGCAGGATGACGTCTGAACGCAGCCCTGCACCCTTTTCCATGCTGGGACTGAAACCTACAGGTTGGTGTCGGACCAATCACAAATCTACCCTACCCTAGAATCGGAAGAACATCTTTGCTGTGTTGGCCCCTCCCACAATTTGTCTCTCTCTGTGTCTCTTTTTCTCATTTGTTCGTTCTCAGAGCCCATGTCGCATCCAATTGACCTGCAGTGGGACAGCTACCCTGCTGCTGATGACGAATGGTCAGGATGTAGTAAGTACATAGTGTACATGCATACATAGTGGTATATTGTATACAGCACATACATATGTAGTGGTACATAGTGTACATACATAGTAATATATGGTGTACATACATACTAGGGCTGACCCCGATTAGTCGAATAGTCGACTAATCGATCGAAAGGAGCCATAGTCGACTGCCAACCTCTTAGTCCAATGCAAATTATTTAAAAAAAAATATGTATATACCGGTATATATATCTTTTTTCTATTTCTATTTCTATTAAGTCACAAACGCACACGTACAACCCAAATTAGATTTAGAGTGCAATTTTATTAGAACACTTGAATAAAAAACTTGAAGCAACACACTTTGAATATGAACAAAATATAAAATAAGCATTCTAAACTGCTTTGTTTAACGATATATTAACAACCTGAATCAATATGTACATTACATTGATTGGGTTGCATTGTTGCCTTTTGAGTAGATTCAAGATGGATTTACCATTACACCCATGGTCATGTCTGTCTGTCTTCTGTTTGACTGGTGAAATAGTGACCTGGTCATGTCTGTCTGTCTTCTGTTTGACTGGTGAAATAGTGACCTGGTCATTTCTGTCTTCTGTTTGACTGGTGAAATAGTGATCTGGTCATTTCTCTCTTCTGGTTAGCTGGTGAAATAGTGACCTGGTTTGATTGATTGATTGAAAACTTTATTAACAGATTGCAGAATGGGTACAATACAGTACGGCTCAATACACACAATTGTTAAGGGGATGCAGACCAGAGAAAGACTTTCGTCTTGTTTACATCAGGGTCCCCCATTTTCAATTCATTGTAACATTTATGACATACACGACGACATACAGATAAACAGTACTGTTACATCCAGACATTTATGACTTACAAGATATACAAATATACAGTACTGTTTAAGAGACAGAGTTTCTAAAAGAGAGTATATACGTTTGAGGGGGAAGAAACTGTACATTGGAGGGGGTTGGGTGGGGGGGGGTTTGGATATTTACAGGAGCCAGTTTCGAATTGCAGCCTCCCGTAGGTGCTCTTTGAGAGCGGTTTTGAAGGTGGGTAGGGATTCACATTATTTTACGGCTGTGGGTAGGGCGTTCCACATTGATGTGGCATAATTGCGAAACGTGTTTTAGTCCCTTGTTTGAGCCAAATCTGGGTTGAACATGATTTGTGGAACTCCCTCAGGTGTTGTGGTCGTGGTATTCACTGACCTTTGGGAAGTATTTCGACATGTACATGGGTACCTTAGTGGTGTAGTGTATCTTGTCGACCAGGCCCATTGCAAGTTGCTGTACTCTGTTGTCTACTCTAAGCCATCCTAGGTTGTCAAAATGGGCAGGGGTGAGGTGGGTGTTAGGAGTAAGGTCAAGCAGTAGTCTGACCAGTTTGTTTTGTGATGTTTGTAATCTTGTTTTTAGTGCCTTTGAGGTGCTTTGGTACCATGAGGTGCAAGCATAGTCGTAGTACCCTTGAATGAGTGCTCCTGTTGGGGTATTCTTGTTTACCGCAGAGGAGATCCGGTACAAGAATCTTGTTCCATTTTGTCACAGGAAACATTTGCCTTTAGGATGGAACCCAGGTATGCAATTTCATCTTTCCTTGTGACAATATTGTCACCCACTGTAACAGAGTGGTCTTGCTGAGTTTGTTATTTGATCCAAAGAGAATGTACTCCGTTTTACCCAGGTCTAATGATACCGTATTTCCTCTAATATTGGACGTGTCTTGTATTTACCTCAGCTGCAAAGAGCACCAGGCCTTTATTAGAGAGAGGCTTATATAAGAGGCAGGCCTTAATTTCTAAAAATGACACTCATGGACATAATCCCTTCATTTTCAGACTTTTATTGCAAAACATGGGCACATACCTGTAGTACAACATATTATTTAAATATTGAGTGCAACACAGTAATTGTGAAACTGTGGTGGATAATGGATTAACATAATTCACACACTGAAGTTGGAACTGTCTATAGGTTGCTGGGTCCGCACGGACAATTTAGCGTGTGGTACCTTCTCGACTACCTGAGTCGAATCGAGTTGATAACATACAGTGCAGCAATAGCTTTAGCTAACGCTATCATAGCCATCATGATCTGTAATATCAACTGGACAACGCCAGCCCCGCCTGCCAACGCCATATAGATAGCGAATGTTAACGAACGTTTGCAAAACAAAGCCAACGCCATCCAGCCGACACCACTAGCTATGACAACGTTGGCTAACACCAACGAAGTGAGAGTAGGGAAACGTTAATGTAGTCAGAGTGTAGCGGGAACGGTAGAGAGAGGCAGCACTTAATTTGCATTGGCAAGAGTTTATCTCTCTTGCCTGGCTTCAACCCCCCCCACCCCTAAACCCCCCCCTCCCCTCCAACCTGATTGATATCTGTCTCCAGTCCTTTTTTGTGCTATCAGGCTGTCTCCCCTGTTCCCCCCATGGTCTCATGTTCCTTTTGTTTTTGTTTCTTTGTTGTTTTTGTTTTTGTTTCTTTGCTTTCGTTTCTTTGTTTGTACCCCTGCTCCCGACTACTGTCAGCGACTTCGGGTTATTGAGAAGCACTATATAAATTAAATGAATTATTATTATTATTATTATTATATCGCGGTACGAAAAAAAGAAATTCTTGCGACCTTGTATTGGAAGCCGGCCTGTATTTGTCTGCATGTATCAAACCCCCCGTCCATTATAAGAGGTCCGTCCTCTATTTGAATGCCCTCCTCCACTATTAGAGGATTTACGGTAGTTTGTTATCAGGTCATAGTATGCTTCCTTGTGGAACACCACAGCTCACTGTGAGGGGGGGGATAGGGTACCGTTTACCTCTACCATCTCTTCTCTCCCCTCCAGGTAGGATTGCATCCAGCTCACTGATAAACTATCAAAACCTATTGCTTTTAGCTTGTCAATCAGAATGGAGTGATTGACAGTGTCGAAGGCCTTTTGGAGGTCCAGCATGACCATGCCGCAGTATTTGCCGGCGTCCACCTCTTGTTTGATGTGGTCGTTCAAATAGAGAAGGCATGCGTCAGTGGAGTGGGATGTTCTGAAGCGAGATTGGAATTCGTAGATTAGATTTTTTTCCGCTAGGTACTTTTCGACCTGTTCATAGAAAAAAATTTCCATGACTTTCGAGATGGAGGTAAGAATAGAAACAGGGCGGTAGTTGCCTGGGTCTAATTTGCTGCCTTTTTTGTGCAGGGGGGTCACTCTCGCAAATTTGAAGTCTTTGAGGACGTGTCCCTGTTTTATGGAGAGGTTTATTATGTGTGTGATGGCTGAGTCTCTGAGGAATTTGGAGGGGATATTGTCATGGCCAGTGGCCTTGTTAGGTTGGAGGGCGCTCAGTTTTTTTTTTTTTTTAAACTTTGGCCATTTCCCTGGCTCTTTTATACGTTTATCGCATTTATACTTGGTCAAGTTCGACCGACAGAAGCAGGCTGAAAGGGTTCAGATGGGGGGGAAGACACTCTGGGAAAGGCACGGCTGCAGTCCGGGATTCGAACTCGCTCAGCCCCAGATCCGTGACGAGCACGGTTGTCCACGGCGCTGAAATAGCACTCGCGGTACGTGGTGAGCTACTGGAGCTCCCCGGGCGCTCAGTTTTTTGAGTACCTCAACTGTTACCATTTCATGTCATGGTCATGTCTGTCTTCTGGTTAGCTGGTGAAATAGTGATACTCTGAATACTGGGATTCGCCAGCCGCTGTTACCCCTTCTGTCCCGGTAACCTGCTGTGTGTTTGTAGGTGGGATGGCTGCGGTGGACTCCAGCTCAGACTGGAACGCCCCAGTAGAACACTGGGGGAACTATGAAGAACCTCCTGTCTTGGTGACCCCGGCCTCTCCACCCAAGGACCAGCCTGGCCCCCATAAGGTATGACTCTGCCAAGTGGCTGCTAGTGCCAGTCGCTGCACGAGTTCTCATGTTATCCAAGAATCATTGCCGAAAACGGCGGTGATTCCAGGGTATTATTTTATGCCTATTCTTATGTCTGCACTTTCTACATTGCACTATTTTTATTGTCTTTTATACCTATTCTTATAATAATAATAATAATAACTTTATTTGTATAGCACTTTTCATACAGAGGTTGCAGTTCAAAGTGCTTCACAACAGTAAAAAATACAGGCATAAGCGAGCATAAAAAGATAGACAGGTAGAATCACAGTGTTTCACATTAGGATCTAGCATCCCAATAGGCTCTCCGCTTACAGTTTTCAGTAACACAAATAGTAAAAATAGTTTAAAATGATTCAGTTTAAAAATAGTAAAATAAAAATAAAATAAAATAAAAATTATAAAATAGAACGGACATAAAAAATACAGGCATGAGCGAGCATAGCAAGATATGGCAAGTGACAACAATGCATAAAGTTTACAGACAATCCATGCTGATTGATCTGCCATAAGCAAGTGAAAGTTTACAGACAATCCATGCTGATTGATCTGCCATAAGCAAGTGAAAAGTTTACAGACAATCCATGCTGATTGATCTGCCATAAGCAAGTGAAGATTACAGTCTGTTCTAACAAACCAAACTGCCATGTATTAAAGTTTACAGACAATCCATGCTGATTGATCTGCCATAAGCATAAGATTACAGTCTGTTCTAACAAACCAAACTGCCATGTATTAAAGTTTACAGACAATCCATGCTGATTGATCTGCCATAAGCATAGTGTTTCACATTAGGATCTAGCATCCTAATAGGCTCTCTATTCAGTAATTAAAAAGTGCAATAACCGACGGACATAAAAAATACAGGCATGAGCGAGCATAGCAAATAATAAGAATAGTTTAAAATGATTCAGTTTAAAAATAGTCATCAGTAAGAAGTAAAAAGTGCAATAACCGACACATGAATTTGATAGGCAGTGTAAAAGAGTAGGCAGGGTAAGAATAAATACAAGTTGTGTCAGTATATCCCTGATGTTTCCTCTTGCCACTAGGTGGTAGCAGATATCTATCAGTGAAATGCCTGAGCAAAGAGATAGGTTTTAAGCTGTCTTTTAAAGATGTCTAGCGAGTTGGCTTCCCTGATGTTTTGGGGTAGTTTGTTCCATAGTTTTGGGGCATAGTTGATAAAGGCTGCATTACCGATCCTCTTTTGACTGCTTCTGGGAGCCTCTAGTAGTCCAGCAGCTGATGATCGCAGTGTTCTTGCTGGTGTGTAATTTATTAGAGTGTTGGCGATGTAGCTAGGTCCCTGTCCATTTAGAGCTTTGTATGTAAGGAGAAGGACCTTAAAGTCAATTCTAAATGTTACAGGAAGCCAGTGTAAAGCGGCTAAGACTGGACTAATGTGCTCTCTCCTTTTGGTTCTAGTTAGCAGTCGGGCTGCAGAGTTTTGGATTAGCTGAAGCCTCTCTGTGGTTTTCTTAGGGAGACCTGTGAAAAGTGCATTACAGTAGTCTAACCGGCTAGATATGAATGCATGAATTAGCTTCTCAGCATCGTTCTGATTAATAAATGGTCGTACTTTTGCTATATTTCTGAGATGGAAGAACGATGTTTTCGTCACTTTGCTAATATGAGAATTGAAGTTCAGTTCTGAATCTATGACAACCCCAAGACTAGTGACCTCAGATTTGATCCAAGGGGTTAGTCCCCCCAGGTTCTTTATTAATGTTTCTTTTTTAGTTTTGGAGCCGATAATTAGAATTTCAGTTTTGTTCTCGTTTAGTTTCAGGAAGTTCTTACTCATCCATTTATTTATTGCCAGTAAGCAGTCTGTAATGGAGCTAATCGCTGTATCATTTGGTTCAGCAGATATGTACAGTTGTGTATCATCCGCATAGCTATGGAAATCTACATTATGTTCTCTGATGATATCACCCAGCGGTAACATGTAAAGGGAGAAGAGTAAAGGACCTAAGCAACTCCCTTGTGCAACTCCATAGTTGTTGTCGTATATATCAGACATGTGATCTCCTAGTTTAACATAGAATTTCCTCCCTCTGATGTATGTTTTAAACCAGCCTAGCACATGGTCTGAGAAACCGACATGGTTTTCAAGACTATCGATTAGAATATCGTGATCGATTGTATCAAATGCTGCACTGAGATCTAACAGGATAAGGATGGAGATCTTATTCTCGTCAGAGTTTAGTCTGAGGTCACTGATTATTTTGGTGAGGGCAGTTTCAGTGCTATGATATTTTCTGAATCCTGACTGAAATTCTTCTAAGATGTTGTTTTCTTCAAGAAAGGAATTTATTTGAACTGAAACTATCTTTTCAAGTACTTTACTAATGAATGGTAGGTTGGATATTGGACGATAATTTGCCATTTCATTACTATCCAAGTTAGGTTTTTTTAGTAATGGCTTTACAACTGCTGTTTTAAAGGCATCCGGGAAAATACCAGTCCTAAGGGAAGTGTTTATGATATCTAGCACAGGGCTTGACACACTATTAAATACCCGTTTGAAGAAAGCTGCAGGTATAGGGTCAATGTCTGAGGTGGAGGAGTTACATTCTGAGACAGTTTTGCAGAGTACATCTAATGTGATGCATGTGAAACTTCTCATGGTTACATTGCACGGTTTGCCGCAATCAACTTTATTTCCATCATGAGTAATGCTGGCCCTGATCAAGGTTATTTTGTTGTTAAAGAATAGTGCAAGTTCTTCACACTTAACCGTTGATGACTGAGGAGGTGTAGGGGCAGTGTTGAGTAGTACATTAATAGTGGAAAAGAGGATTCTGGAGTTTCCAGCATTTTCTGTAATGATTTTAGAGAAGTAATCTTTCCTTGCTAAGCGGATGGTTTTATTATAAGCAGTTAAAGCATCTTTGTATATATCACAGCATATGGTGGTTTTTGTTTTTCTCCATTTTCGCTCCGCTGCACGACATTTCCTTTTTTCTTCGTTGACCGTATTATAGTTTAACCAGGGCGAGGCTCTAGTTTTCTTCTTTTTCGTTTTTAATGGGGCGACAGAATTTAATATAGATGACATTGCATCATTGAGATTTTCTACCATTTCATTTAGAGAGCTGTCATGATTGTGTGGTTCATGTAGTCTGATAAGATCAATGAACTTTGATTCAGCTTTGTCGTTTAGGAGCCTCTTTTTAACTATGATTTCTTTTTTTGTTTTAGTAAGGGTTATTTGAGTATCAAAAAATATACAGTGATGGTCGGAGAGAGGTAATTCAGTTATTGAGATATTTGTTATGCTTAGCCCAGTTGTTGTTATAACTAAGTCTAGTGTATTCCCAAGCCGGTGAGTTGCATTTGTTATATGCTGTATTAGGTCAAAGCTATCCAGTAGATTTTTTAGTTCCATAGTTTTGGAGTCTGTTTTCTTATTAAAATGGATGTTCAGGTCTCCATTTAGGATCACCTTATCATATCCGGTAACACATAGTGAGATCAGTTCAGAGAGCTCCTGTATAAATACTGGTGAGTGTCTAGGCGGGCGGTATATTGTGACAATAATAGTTGATTCTGTTTTTAGTTCAATGGCAAGTGTAACTGAGGGGTACAATTCCCTGACTGTATTACTAGATATGATACTTACTACCACTACCTTTGTACTTAATATTCGGCCACCCAGTACACGGCATAAATATATTATCATAAACACTCTCACGTAGATGAAACGGATCCAACACAAATGTACGAAGTCGAAGTATGCGTTTATTACTACACAGCAATGGTGTGTAGAGCAAGCACTTAATCACTTAATTACATTTATGAATTGAAATAGTATGCACTTTTATGGCAAAGAGTATTCGTCGGTATATCAATAGAGAATGTCCAATCTCTGATGGCGCAGGTGGTAAATATACGACCTGGAATAGTTAAGGAATAACAGCAATGATACTTTAATGATTATATACTAGATACACTAAGGGGGGGTTAATCCGGTCGCTTGTAAGCCGACAGGAGTAGGAGGGGGGGGGGGGGTAGAATCCGGCTGCCTCGTCCGGCCAAGGGTATCCCAGGTGAACCCACTGTAGTGCCGTTCAATGCGCCGGCGATCCTTGGACCACAGATGAAAGCAGGTGGACTCTTTGTGGGCCGGCTCTCTCCGGTCCACGGGGGAGAGACGTGAAGCGACCTCGTCTTGCAGAGCGTCTCCTCACCTTGCGTCCTCTCCAGGGGGGGGGGTTCCAACACACGGCAGTGTCGGGGGTCTTTATCCATGGAATAATCAAAGTATACAAAGCATAATCCGTGCCTGGGAAGGCGGGCTGTCGTCGGTAGAATAATCCGGTATACAGGTCCACTCGCTCGTCGGCTCTGGGGCTCCTCGGGTGCAGCTTCACATGGGGTCAACCACCCTGGGTAAGCAGCCAGTTCTCTGCCCGAAACGATGGGGTACTGACTACGGTAGTATTCTCACCGCACGAAGCACTATATATTAACAGACTATTATTAGCTTAATAGACTACGTCCAACTCGACGATATAGTGCCAAATATGACTATTCAAATATTAATATACACGATGTCTCAATACCGATGGTAGGCGAACTTGGCCTTACTCCCACACGTGGCGTCGCGGGGAGGCTTTACGTCTGTGACTCTATTGGAGGGTAAGAAACTGGACTGAAAAGAAAGTCCTACTTTAGTAGCGCAGTATATATACGCACTATGAACAAATAGTCCCATTAGTGGTGCGGTAGCCAGATTCCTACGCGGAACTAGGACTTGTTCGTACATGTGGAGCGGTACGTTTGAACTGGGTCTGAGGGGTATGGCAGCCTGGCACCAAGGTCTCGACCAATAGTAGAATGGAGACTATTATGGGATGTTCAGTAGGCTAGAATGGATATTCAATGCATATTGTACACGGAATATACAAGGGATATCAGGGAATATTAGAGAATATACAAATACAATTAAATATATATATATAAATAAATATATATATTCGGTTTAATCTGGCCCTTCACAACAGCAAGATATTCCATTGACATGAACTGGCCTAGTTCTGTGATTCTAAACAAGAGTTTTGAGGAGAAGATTGCTGCTACTCCTCCGCCCCTTTAATTTTTTCTGGGTATTTGAAAAAAGTTATAGTCTGGTGGACAAGCTTCTATCATTATTGATGTAGCTGTGTCATTATTTAGCCATGTCTCTACTAGGCAGATGCAATCTAAGTTATTTTCTTTAATCAGATCATTTACTAAGAAAGTTTTATTATTCAGTGATCTGACATTTAGGAAAGCTAATTTTATTTGTTGGACTTCTTTAGAGGAGGTCTGCTTTGGCTTGACCGTGATGGCCCTGAGGTTAATAGCAGGTAAACGCATTGATGGTGTATATTTTTCACCATGCCATTGGCTGGTTAGGATTACTTGTATGTTTTGAGAGATGGCATGGCAATTGTGCTATTCTGCACCGTACTGACTGTACTGTGCTTTCGGGGACATTTGATCAGACGAGATGGCCTTGTGTGATATGGGGGGGGGACGGGACGTCTTGTGCTGCTGTAATCCGTGGTGAGATTGTGTCCTTCATGACTATCTCTCGTGCTGGTATGAGCTTAATATTCTTGGAGGCCATCAAGGCATGACGCATGTTTGCTGATAGGAGCTTTGAACCTAAGCGATTTGGGAAGAAGCCATTTCTTTGAAAACGTTCTGGGTTATTCCAGAAAATATTGAAGTTGTCAATGAATTTCAGGCCGTGTACGAGACATGCAGCCCCTAACCATGAATTAAAATTTAGGAGTCGACTGAATGCTTCCTGTCCTCTGCGAAAGCATGCAATTGGTCCACTGATGGACACATCAGTGTTTGTGTACACAGACTGATGTTTGTCTAGTGTGTTCATTAAACGTGTGAAATCGTCTTTCAAAGTCTCTGTGCCAGTCTTCTTTCGCAGGATGTCAAACGATCCAGAGTGAATGACAATTTTTGTTATTCCCGGTCTGATTAGTGTTGGAAGTTTTTCGGCCAGCTCTTTGACAGATGTATTGTCTAGACAGATATTTTCTGTGTTTGCCATCTCCACATACCTTGTTGTGGAATCTCCAATCAGTATACAGTCTATTTTCCGTGTGAGGTTAGCATTTTTCTTTCCAACAGTTTTGGGGCCGTTTGTTTTTGGGCTAGGCCTAGTCTGCCGGTTCTTTCCACAGTCCTGTGGCCTTGGTGAAGCCTCGTTAGCCTTCTCAATAGCCGGCATGTTAACGCTGGTCCCGTACCTTCGGCGTTGGCTACCGCGACGTTCTCGGCGCATGATAGTCTCTTCGCTGTTAGCCGTTCGCTCGGTCTGGGTCGTGTTTGCTAGCCGTGTCGCTAGTGGCTCTGTTTTCCTCGTCGTCTCGTCGTTAGCGTGTGCTCCGATGTGCCGGCTGTTAGCTTCGCTAGCATTAGCGTGAGCTCCGGCATGCCAGCTGTTTGCTTCGCTAGTGTTAGCGTGAGCTCCGGTATTCTTGCTATTAGCGTCGTTAGCGTGAGCTCCGTTTCGCCCGCTGTTTGCTTCGTTAGCGTTGTTAGCCACGCTTCTATGTCTCTTTGCTTTGGGTGTTGATATCCATGTTTCTGAGAGTAGGTTGAAACTATTTCCTGGCGGTACCGGGGGTGAGGTCCTGGTTCGTTTTTTTCTTTTTTCCTTGACAGTGATCCACTGCTTTGGTCTAGCTCCTTGGTTGTGCCAAGGACTGTCTTTTGGGTGGTGCTGTTCTGTAGCTACTAGCATAGGCCAGGTTTCAATCATGGTATTGTTGGCTATATTTGTAGTAGCTTCAAACATAGTCAAGGAATTGCTCATTCTGCCGTATTTGGTACAGGGCAGAAACCCGAGCCTCCAGCTCTACAATCTTCATACTCATCTTCAAGCAATTAGTACATTCTGTGGGAGAGCCGAGTCCCGGCATATTCCCTTATTTCCTGTCTTTTCAGGTTAGGCTAAACTGAAGCTAAGCTAGGTACTTAGCTGGTGGTGGTGGTGATGATGGTGATGGTGGTGATGGTGGTGGTGGTGGTGATGGTGGTGGTGGTGGTGGTGGTGGTGATGGTGGGTCACTCACTTCACAACCGGGGTCTTTATGAAATATCATACAGGAGAGCTGTCTGTCGCTCTCTCCTAAACGGGGCAGCTTCCGTCGCTCTCTCCTACACGGGGAGTTCCGTTGCCCTGGAGCTGTGCTATTACTCAGACAGCCAAAACCACTGTCGTCTTCCGTCTCGTTAAAACTCAAAATGAAGTATGAAGTATTCTCGCCTTTCATAAATATCCTCGACTTCAGCAGTGCCCGACATAGTCCTTTGTGTGTAGCTGATAAGACGGAGACTTCTTCATCTCGCCGGTCCTCCCACGGAGAGATCTCGCTACTCGTCCTTTCGGTGAAGTACTGCGGTCATAAATCTAAATAAATAAATTCACAGTTCTGGAGAAGTACCATAGGAACTGGGAGTTAACATACAGAGTATTTAGAGTTGAAAGGGCTATAATAAATCATTAAGGTAGCGATAGGTAGAAAAACACGGAGCGACAGTGAAAAGCAGCTTGCATAGCAGAAGCAGGAAGTGCTCCCGATGTCTGCACTTTATGCATTGCTTTTATTCTGTCAACTGTATACAAATTGTATGCCTATGTTCATTTTATGCTATTTTCTGTGAAGCACTTTGAGCTGCAATCCATGTATGAAAGGTGCTATATAAATAAAGTTATTATTATTATTATTATTATTATTATTATTATTATCCAATGGTCCTTTTAAAAAGTCTGAAATTGGCCTTGATGTTTTTTGATAACTGAGTTTTGATGGATATTGATTTTACTTATTTTATAAGGTTGCTCTGTAGAGTTACCTACATATTTAGTTAATGGGGTTTGTTTGTCGTTTGTCTTCAATTTAATTCCCACTTGTATGAAAATGGTTTTAAAATTGCCATATAGAAACCCACAGATTCTATGGTAGTTCTTACATTGCTTGGCTGAAGAAGTGCCAAGTCATACAGTAAATTAATTTGAGTTCAGCTTTGGTGGTGGGTAGTGAGGAGAGCATGCTGACATAAACATTTTATATATATATATTTTTAAATCATTTTATTTTTATATTATATTTATAATATATATTTATATTTCGAAAGGGTTTTCTTTCCTTTCTTTCTTTTAAAAATGTTGATCATTGATCAACATACTTCTGTCTCTTTCCGTTGATATCATCTCCACCCAGGTATTGGATGATGAGAAGGAGTCTGAGGATCTGGCCGGGCGAGGGGCCAAATCCAAGAAGAAGAAGAAGAAGAAGAAGAGAGCAGAGGAAGAAGGCGCCGCTGCTGCAGCCCAGGTTGGAGCAGATGACCTCCTGGTGTCTGATGTCTTGTGGCCTCGACACGTTATCTTATAGCTTTGGCACTTTGCCAGACGCTCAGAGAGGCACACATGACACTTAGTTAGTAATTTTCACTGTGGGTGTAGGAAGAAAATGGTGACTCATTGATATGTACTGTATGTGGAAATTCGATTGCATGGATCTGAAGAATAAATAATAAAAATAGTCAATCTATTAATCTATGAACTAATCATTTGGTGTAAGCGTTTAGTTGCATACATTTGGCTATTGCCTAATTATTCCTGTGACATTTTTGTACCCGTCATACTTTTCTTTTTAGAAATGTTTCAAAAGGAATTGAACTGCGGTGATGCATCAAATCTTTGGCTAAATTATGATTATTGAGCCAAATTGATGTTTAATTTACTTGATACATGCCAAATTTTAAATGTAAATGCATGAAAGTCATGTTTGTTAATTAATTAATTACAATTGCTTTATATTTATTTTCAGGTGATCAGTGCAGAGCTTTCTGCAGCGGCCTCGACCGCCCTGTCCTCCCAGAGCAGTAGGTCTTCATGAGTTACAGTATATATACACTCCTTGATGTGAACATACAGCATTATGTTATATAATAATAATACCGGTAATGTATATACATTCTTATTCAACTCGTTTTACTATTTGAAAATACATTTATGTAGCGTTGTTTGCAAATGAAATAATTTTGCCTCAATTTCATCAACATTTCTTTGAGCTCCAACGTTTTTGCACTTTCTAATTACTTTCTAATTCATTCAAATTGGGGCTGAGCATTGTGGATAAATATAAACATGGCAATGATCATATGGAATCTGTTTACTATCGATATTATACTGTATATCACAATATCTGCTTAGGAATGGGAAATATATGTTAATCCAATCGATGATCATCATACTAAACTGTGTGGTAATTAGAAGTGTGATCACATTTTCATTTTACATTCTTAAATATTTCTGAACATTTTGTGAACAATTAAGATTTGAGTTGATTTATGATTATGATTCACTATATCACAACTCTCTTTTAATGCTTTGCAAGGTGTACTTATTAGTCTCAATTGGTGCTTAATGCTAGTAAGACAACATTTATGTTGTTTTCTAAAGCCAAAGATGTTGTTCGCAATGACTTCCATATATCTACTGTGAATGAGTATGACATAGAGATTATCAGCATATAAATACCTCAGTATCTGGCTTGATGAAAGATGCACATTTAAATATAATGTGGCCGTTCTTGCCAGTAAACTGGCAGAATATTGTCTCCTTGTATAGGAATAGAGCCAGCTACCCTGTGATTAGCAGAAAGACAGTCTTCTTGTTTAGGAATAGAGCCAGTTCCAATGACTGTCTCACACTCAAAGCACCTAGAGTTTGTACTGAACTTGGGAAATCAGCTTTTAGCTTCTGTGCTCCTGACATGTGGAACATCATACAACAAACTCTAAAACTCAATATCATGGTCCGTTTAAATCCTTAATCACCAACCATTCCACCATAATACTACAGGGCTTTTTTTGTTTGTTTTTTTTACAAACCCTTATGACTGCACTTTGCACAATACAAATTGTATATTGTATTGTTTCCTGTATATTTACTGTATTTATCATGCATTTATTATTATGTTTGTACGCTCAACGTCATTAGAAATGAGGGCTTGCCCTCAATTAATCTTTGAGTTGAAATAAAGAATGAATATAAAAAAAAAGCCAGATACGGTGACACTGATGGAAGATATATATACAATGAATATCACTATACCAGCCATAATTATAATCGCCAGTCAATAAATATGAGTTTGACATTTCTTCCTGTTTCTCCAGAAAAGTCGGAGCAGACGTCGGAGCCTCCGAAGCCGTCTCAGAAGAAAAAAGTGCGGAGAGAGACAGCAAGTCAGATGGAAAGAATATCCACTTTTAATTAATATGCAAATGATTGTTCAGTGTGTAAAAATGCAATAATTTACCAGGTACAGATTTTTTTTCTTTCTGTGGGATAAATTGACTGTACTTTTTTCTATATGAAGTTTTAAGAAAAAGAAAGACGAGCGAGTGAGCAGTGGAGCTGCTTGGCTCACCAGCGTGAACCAGTGAAGGTCCCACGGACTGACATCTGATCTGATTTGCACTATGCGCTTCACTGCAAATGGGGGGGGTTGGGGTCAGGAGTGTTGGTTTTGCAGGGGTGGTACAATTTCTAAACGATTATTTTTCAATGGCATCAAAAGGTCGATTATTTTTGTGTTTGTTTGTTTGTTTATGATTGTTAACCCAAATGTAGAAAAAATAACAGAAGTTTTCAAGAGAAGTTTACTTTATTCTGTTGTGTGGCACTTTGTACTCATTTAATGAGTATGATGAACACTGAATTACTGAAAGCTTCGGCATAAAGTTGCTCCTTGAATGCTGGTCACAAATTGGCTTCAAAGATTTGACTCCAAAAGGCTAAGATTTTTATTTGGAGTGGGTAAACCCATCCTGGATTCTGAATCTGTACCAAATGGGCGGCTTGCTGATACTGTATGCAGCAGTTAATATCAACCACCAGGGGGCAGTGGTAACTTTATGAGATATGAAGTACAGAAACGCACCACTAGGTTGGTTTGAGGTTGTGTGTTTTTATTTATTTTTTCCCCACACTGCAGTGACGCCAGTCATGGGTCATGGCACTAGTATTCTCTCTACCTTTCTCATTCTGACTTTGTCTTTCCTTACTGTGCATTGATGTGTTTTTTTTTAGACAGTGATGGTCCCTATTGCACTCTATATTAGCTGTCAAGATGATCTTTTCTTTTCTTCCAACCTCTGTGCTGGAAAAAGCCATGCCATATGTACAGATTGTAAGGGCTTTTTCCTATTCTCTGTGGTTGCAATGTGCAAAAGGCTGTATCCACTTCCTTTTGATATTTTTTCATGCGTGTGTTTTTTTTTTTTTTTAATACCCATTTTCTTTTGCGGAATGTGAAATGTGTAATTGTTAGTTTTGTTACTGACTTCCTGTTGTTTTTTTTGACGATGGGAAAGTCCTTCTGTGATGTGAAAAATGGAAGCAGATGAAGGCGGAGGGTGAGAAGAGGGTGGGGCATAGAGAAGAGGGAGGGGCATAGAGCGAGGGTGAGAAGAGGGCGGGACATAGAGCAGCTTTAATTCCACGTGACGTCGGTCTTGTTTTCATAATGGCATATCTATCAGGAATTGAATTCTTATGGCCTTAACCTGTAGTTGTGTTCGTGTTGCGTCCTTTTTTCTTTTTTAATATACTGTAGTTTCCATCCACCTGCAAGTTTTGATTGATGTCAAAAATTTATTTAATCTTTGCATGACTTTGATAACAATTTCTTGTATAGGTTGATTACATGAAATGGACGGATGACTCGCTGTCAATTGTAGGAGTTGCTGTAGTACCACTCAGTGTGTGTGTGTGTGTATAGCCTTTGCGAGATGGAAATGTGGACTTGAGCATTTTCCGTAGATATTTGCTTTAGCAGAAATTGAAACAGCTGTGTTTTCGTTGGGCTTTGAGTGTGTATTCAACAAGCCTTAGTCCGTCAAGCTGTTGATTGGCTGGTGGCGGTACAGTATTTTTGCCCAGATCTTTGTAGACTTGATCAGTCATCAAGGACATGATATGTTGGTGTAGCTACAGACACCTGTATTTCTTTGTTTTTAATGATGATTAAGATGATAATGATTCAATCAATTTATTTATAAACTTGTCCTTAGGATTTGATTTTGAGAATGATTTTGTTTATCGAAGAAATAAAAATGAAATTTCTATGTTTGTTTGGTAAAGCAATTTTTAATTAAACAAATGCTTGATATTACTGTGTATTATACCCACAACTTTGTCTTTAAAGAGGAAAAGAAAATGTACGTTATTCCAGTGAATCATGAAAGTTTGCCTTTGATTTCTGAACATGAACAAATCTTCCAAAAGTAGAAATAATAGTCATAATAACCTTTCTTGGTTTTATGAGACAATTCTGAGAGCTGCTCCACTGTCAGCCTGGTTTGGTGGACAATAATAGTCTCCTATACTCTGTGTGTACATGTGTATATATATATATACAGAGAGAGATGTGCTCACATAATTACAGCAGCTTTTAGAGGTCATCACATCTGAAATGAAGAAATCAAAAAAATATGGTTTGATAGAAACTAATTAGCATTGAATTTGAGCAAAATTCTAATGTTATTTGGAAACTAGATTAAATACTCAAGTACAAGTTAAAATAAATTATGTGATTATTGAAAGAGTTTATGAAAATAAATTCCTAGGTGTAATAATAGACTATAAAATCTGCTGGAAATCTCACATAAAACATGTCCAATCTAAACTGTCAAGAAGCATTTCAGTCATGAGTAAAGTAAAGCACATTCTGGATAAAAAACCCACTCTACATTATCTACTGTTCACTAGTTTTACCATATTTAAATTACTGTGCTGAAGTCTGGGGAAACACTTATAAATTCTAGACTACAACAACCACTTTTTATGCTCCAAAATGGGCCATAAGGATAGTTCACATTGCAGGTTATCGTTCGTGATCACACAAACATTATTTTTAAAGTCAAAAACATTAAAGTTAAATGATCTTGTGGAATTTAAAATGGCACAATTAATGTATAAAGCAAAAGGTCATGTACTTCCAGGAAACATTCAATAACTTTCTTTGATAGGGAGGGGGGTTATAATCTGAGGAGAGAACTCAATTTAAAAGTTCTTAGTGTACGCACCATGAGAAGACACCATTTCAATATGTGGAGTGAAACTGGAACAGTCTGAATGTGGTGCTAAAGCAATGTCCAAATATGAGAATTCAAACTGATTTATAAGGAAATTATGTTCACGAGGTACAGGGATGAGGAAGGGACTTGATATTCACGGGTGTCTACATTTTTTAATGTTTTACATATATAGTTTTTTTTGCATATATATATATATTTGTTTTGAAATGTTTTAAATTAGTACACTCATTTGAGTAGTGGAAAAGGGGTAGGATTAAATAAGTGTATACTTCTTCCTACTCCTTTTCGAACATGTAAATTGAGTTATGTTTTGCTTTTGTTTAGTTATTTATTTAGTTTGAGTTATGTTTTGATTTTGTTTAGTTATTTATTTTGTTTGTATTCATTTACATGTTCGAAATAAAGATTTAAAAAAATTTATAATAATAATTACAATCAGGATTTAGAGTACAATTGGGTATTTAGCAGATGCTCTTATTATTTCACATTACCCAAACAAACCAAATAATTCAAATGGAGACCTCCATTCAAAGGAACTTTTGGTTTTACTCTCAATCCATGAAAACAGACCGTATTCTTTGGACCTAGTCTTAACCAATCACCTCTTGAGAACATACATTTAAAATCTGCAAGACTGAAGCCTCTCCCTCTGGTGGTTTCTATCCATTACTGATGTTTTGCTCTGTGTTTGCGATCATAAATAAAGAACTGTAATCCCAAATCTCAGATTAATATACTGATCTAATATGTCAGTGGCCTGGGCCGTGATTGGAGGGATTATCCCCCAGAGGTCTTGTGCCAGTGGCCCCTCTGGGACCCAGTCAATGTGGCCGGCCAATCGCGTGGCACGCGTGCAGCGCCTGACCTCCTTTAGTATCTCTATCTCACTCTCTGCCCCGCCCTCCCTCTCAGCTCATTTACCATCATATAATCCTTTATCTTTCCATTCATTCACCTTCATTTCACACATGTCTTTTTCTCTCCATGTTGATGTCTGCATAGATGTCCCAATATCCTTCCTCGTGAGTCTTACGTGTAATATGGTAAAATGTTTACACCCTAGAAATAGGAAAGGTTAATTAATTGGTAAATGGTGCATTTATTTAACAGCTTTTTAACATCTTTTATCCAAAGCACTACAATGTTTTCCTCATATTTTACCCATTCACTCACACATTCACACACCGACGGCGGAGGCAACCATGCAAGGTGCCAACCTGCTCATCGGGAGCAGTTAGGGGTTAAGTGTCTTGCTCAAGGACACTTCGACTCGCTGCCTGCCTGGGAGGAGCGGGAATCTAACCGGGAACCTCTGGATTACCAGACAACTGCTCTACCTCCTGAGCGACAGTGGCAGAGGTTCAACCTAACAAATAACCTTTTTTTGTCCTGAGGGATGGTCTTGCCAAACAATCCCTCTCTCTCTCTCTCAATTCATTTAGGATTTTCACAACACAGAATCTATCCCAATCTCTTCCTTTCTCTCCATTCATTCATCTTTCATTCCTGTCACGTTTCCCCCCTGTGACCGTCGCTCCCTCCCCGGTGCTTTCCTCACGGACAGGATTATGTGAATGGGAGGGCAGAACCCCTCACTGTGATGAGTGTATTTATAGGGAAGGAGGACAGGGGGTAGCTCATTCTAATTAAGATGACCAGAACGTGTTTTAACCCTTTCACTACCAAATGGTTAACCCTTTCACTGTCACACTACAGAAGGTTAACCCTTTCACTGCCACACAACAAAGGGTTAACCCTTTCACTACCACACTACAGAACGTCTGTAGTGTGATAGTGAAAAGTTAACCTTCTGTAGTGTGGTAGTGAAAGGGTTAAAAGCTTGTGTAGGCCGCAGGATGAGTTGGCAGACTTTTGAAGCCTCCATCGCTTTCTGTGTGGGCCCACATTATATATTTAATAGATGACCGAAGCCATATGGATAAAAATGCCTCTTTTTAGTTTACTCTCATTTAACCGGGCAAGTTGACTAAGAGCACAATCTTATGCACAGCAATGGCCTGGTTAGTAGAAGAGAGGGTTTGCACTCCTGACAAGCACAACTGCGGCCTTGTACCGTGTCGTTCGGTAGAGCAGTTGGTGGGTTAAGTGCCTTGCTCAAGGGCACCTCAGTGGTAGAGCGAAGAGCATGAAGAAGCATAGGAATGCGACATCGTATCATTATGAGAGTCCTGTTGGTCCTGAAAGGTTGCGTAACCACTGATTTATAAAGAAAATCCCATCGTATTTGAAACCTATATAACCCTCGGGAAGCAACGATTGTGATTGGAGGATCGAGAAAAGATCTTTGATATTGACAGTCTGCTAAGAAGGACGAAAATTCACCAGGCTGCATTAGATAAACATTCCCAATACAAGCTGACCTTGGATCCTGGATCTGTTTCCCCTCTTCAGTTCCCAGTCTAGCATGTGAAAGGATGGCAGTCTGTTCCCAGATCAGTGACTTTTAGCCAGCAGTGGAAAAATCCCCTGATGTGATGATGATGCTGTCCGCCCACGAGGACTTATGGCCGTGGAGACTGGACCATCTGTCAAGGACTGGTCTGGACTGCAACTCCCACAGACAGAGGGACACAGACAGAGGGACACAGACAGAGGGACACAGACAGGGGGACACTGACAGAGAGACACAGACAGAGGGACACTGACAGAGGGACACAGACAGAAGGACACAGACAGAAGGACACAGACAGAGGGACACTGACAGGGGGACACTGACAGAAGGACACAGACAGAGGGACACAGACAGAGGGACACAGACAGAAGGACACAGACAGAAGGACACAGACAGAGGGACACTGACAGAGGGACACAGACAGAAGGACACTGACAGGGGGACACTGACAGGGACACAGACAGAGGGACACTGACAGAGAGACACAGACAGAGGGACACAGACAGAGGGACACAGACAGAGGGACACAGACAGGGGGACACTGACAGAGGGACACAGACAGGGGGACACTGACAGAGAGACACAGACAGAGGGACACTGACAGAGGGACACAGACAGAAGGACACAGACAGAAGGACACTGACAGAGAGACACAGACAGAGGGACACTGACAGAAGGACACTGACAGAAGGACACAGACAGAGGGACACAGACAGAGGGACACAGACAGAGGGACACAGACAGAGGGACACAGACAGAGGGACACTGACAGAAGGACACTGACAGAAGGACACAGACAGAGGGACACAGACAGAGGGACACAGACAGAGGGACACAGACAGGGGGACACTGACAGAAGGACACTGACAGAAGGACACAGACAGAGAGACACAGACAGGGGGACACAGACAGAGGGACACTGACAGAAGGACACTGACAGAAGGACACAGACAGAGGGACACAGACAGAGGGACACAGACAGAAGGACACTGACAGAAGGACACAGACAGAGGGACACAGACAGGGGGACACAGACAGAGGGACACTGACAGAAGGACACAGACAGAGGGACACAGACAGAGGGACACAGACAGAAGGACACTGACAGAGGGACACAGACAGGGGGACACAGACAGAGGGACACAGACAGGGGGACACTGACAGAGGGACACAGACAGAGGGACACAGACAGGGGGACACTGACAGAAGGACACTGACAGAAGGACACTGACAGAGGGACACTGACAGAGGGACACAGACAGAGGGACACAGACAGAGGGACACTGACAGAAGGACACTGACAGAAGGACACAGACAGAGGGACACAGACAGAGGGACACAGACAGAGGGACACAGACAGAGGGACACAGACAGAGGGACACAGACAGAGGGACACTGACAGAAGGACACTGACAGAGGGACACTGACAGAGGGACACTGACAGAAGGACACTGACAGAAGGACACTGACAGAAGGACACTGACAGAGGGACACTGACAGAGGGACACAGACAGAGGGACACAGACAGAGGGACACAGACAGAAGGACACTGACAGAGGGACACAGACAGAGGGACACAGACAGAGGGACACAGACAGAGGGACACAGACAGACTCACCTGAAATCCAGGCGTCTTGCTCATGAGGAGGATAGTATTAGCCATTATACTGTACATGGACACATTCATTGAGCTGGTTTCAGAGTAAAATGTGACTTTTACCTCTAATGTAATCAGTGGAATCAAATAACAGTGGCTCAGGAGGTATGCGCAGTCGTCTTGACTCGTCTGGTAATCGGAAGGTTCCCAATTAGATTCCCGCTCCTCCTGGGCAGCGTGTCGAAGTGTCCTTGAGCAAGACACTTAACCCTTAACTGCATGGTTGCCTCCGCCATCGTCGGTGTGTGAATGTGTGAATGTCAGGAACAAAATTGTAAAGCGCTTTGGATAGAAGCGCTATATAAATGCACCATTTACCATTTATCCTATAAACATATTAGGAATGGTTTAATTGCTATGGCAAGAACAGTGTTAAATCCACACAGCGCCAAACTCTTGCAAAGCACTCAATGTAATCATTCATCAAACCATTATAATTAAAGGGAACACATCGCGTGTGTGTGCGTGCGTGTGTGTGTGCGTGCGTGCGGGTGTGTGTGTGTGTGGAGGGGGCGGGCTATCTGGTTGAAAATGCCTCTAGTCTCAGCGCATCAGTAAATGGAAATATACTGTATTGCTCAGCATCCATGATCCATCCGCACCAATTCTGATCTCGGTCAGAGTCCTCCTCGGGGTCACGTGTCCCCGGGATGAGCTGCTAGATTACCGTTAGGTCAGCAGCGGCAGCAGTCAGACGCAGATCTCGAACGAACAGAACACCGAATGCGGCGGTCGTGACAAAGTCGGACGGGCTCCACCGAACTCTTTTTGGGGGCAGCTGCAGAAGCCTTTATTTTATTCCCCCCCCGGTAGCATTCATGAAATAGCTCCGCTATTTTTTTTTCTTGGGAATAAACTTCAGAATGATCTCCCCGTGGGACGGCTGGTACTCGACCAGCTGCTGCCTGTGCTGCCATGTTCGGACGGGCACCATTATCCTGGGGGTATGGTACATGGTGAGCGACGTTCTGGATTTTGATTATTATTTAGACTGTTATGTTTGAAATCCGTGTCGAGATACAAACACACGTGCAAATGTTACATGTTTGTTTGTCAATACGTGTGTTTATTTGCGGGAGGGAATCTCCTCCTGTTTTGCACTTGTTTTTCGTCACCATGATTCATTGCTTGGCCATTTTGAGAGAGAGAGAGAGAGAGAGAGAGATGGATTTGCGAATATTCCCTCATTTATCATTTGGAGTCTAGTGTTATTATGAATACATTGTAACCATTCTTAAACGCTAATTATTTCGATATATTGTATATTGCAGCCTGATTATACTTTATCCCAAGATGACAACAATGCCCATTTGGCTGTGGGATTTGTTTTGTCCTATTTCAAAAGAGATAGTCTTTAATTGCTTCTGTTTTTAGATGCAGGTGAGCTATGGTCTTAAAATAGTTCAGTAAGCTCGGTAAATCCATGACCTAACATCAGTCCCCTAAGGTTTTTGGACGTTACTATTCATTAAAATGCTGGAAAGCAGTTCCTGGCTTCAGATAAACATGAAAACTACTTGGAGAATAATAGCCAACCATTGACTGACTTGCTCATGCTTTGAATGTCCCATTGCCACACTTAGAGGCTTTGCTTTGTGGACAGATAGGAGCTGGACCAACAGTTCAGCAACCATTTCAAACACAAACATCATGGCATTGTTGTCGTTATGATCAGCAGGAAGGAAGACTATACCGATTTTTTTCTAGTGCAATAATTGAAAATCTGATTGATTAAAAAACAAACAAAACAAGAAGCCACATTTGGGAAAATGCATCATTGTATGTAAATAACCAACATTATAAGCTGTCAACTGACCTATATAGCCTCAAGTGGCAATTTTAAACTATAAAGCGTTTCAAATGGTCATTCAACATACTTAGTACGGTGAATATGTTTATGTTGGCTATACTGAAATCTAAACAAGGCAGCCATTACTACTAAACACCTAATAAGACCACAGCTTAACACTTTTGGAGGATAATTTACCCCAAAGCCTGGGACAAGATAGCATTCTATTGTGGCTAACATGTCCCCTTAAAATAGGGAACAAAATTTAGGTCCTTCTATACTGTTGTTAAACAGATACTGTAGGAAGTTGCTGCATGTGATTTTCCAAAGATATTGTTGAAAACTAGGGCTTGTAGTGATTGTTGGTGAAAGATCGTTTACAAAAAAAATTACAAATTTAACCACATACGATTTTTATATTTGGAAAAATATAACACATACACTTTTCACAAATCTTAACAATTAATTATGTTACCCTTTTTGACCCCAGCAGCCTCTCATTTTGGGATTTGGTATTCTACTTTAATATGTTCCTGGGTGGAGGGTTTGTTTACATTCCTGAATCACATGCACCACATGGAGAAGTACCATGACCAGACATCCCCAAAAGTCTTATTTCATAATTCAAAGTTTCCGAATGGACTTTTGGATTAAACCAAGTTGTGTGATGAACGGTCTTTCCCAGAACATTACACGGGTCGAGCTACGCTCGCTTTGCGTGCTAACGTTAACCCTTTCACTACCACACTACAGAAGGTTAACCTTTCACTACCACACTACAGACGGTTTAACCTTCTGTAGTGTGGTTGTGAAAGGGTTAACCCTTTGGTAGCGTGGTAGTGAAAGGGTTAAATATCAGTGTTGATAAGAAGGAGCCGCCTGCCAACAAAGGTGTTGTTTCAACAAATGTCACTAAATGGATTACCATCCAAACATTATTGAAGACTCCTGTGAGTAAGTACTACTACGTACGTCTAACCTTTCCTAACCATCTCGTGACACACACACATTTATTTAATTAAATCACAAAATCGCAGGCACGATCGCAATTGCGATCGTGCAGCACTATATTGAGTATTAAAGTGAGAAAATATTTCTCTGAACGTGCGTTAACTTCACTCATGGCTTCTCATCTGTATGAGATCAAAGAGGAAAACATCACTAAAACTTTAAAAGCCATAACTCAGAATAACTCCCACGCCAGTCCTGTCTCGCAGCCTAAACCCCAAGAGGAACTCAAGGATGAAGTAAAGGGTGATTTCACTGTTCCTAACCTTTCTCCTTTTATGTTCCTATCTTATTATTATTCCCACGTAGCTCATCAACGCGGTGGTTCTACTCATCCTGCTGTCGGCTCTCAATGACCCGGTCCAATACCGCTACCACCTTACCAGCTCTGAGCTGGGCACCGACATCGATGTCATGGACGATGCAAGTGAGTGACCGCCACCACTGAGCTGTCACATGTCCACTTAAACTGACCCAGGAGCTGTCACACTTAAACTGACCCAGGAGCTGTTACACTTAAACTGACCCAGGAGCTGTCACATGTCACACTTAAACTGACCCAGGAGCTGTCACACTTAAACTGACCCAGGAGCTGTTACACTTAAACTGACCCAGGAGCTGTCACACTTAAACTGACCCAGGAGCTGTCACACTTAAACTGACCTAGGAGCTGTTACATGTCACACTTAAACTGACCCAGGAGCTGTCACATGTCACACTTAAACTGACCCAGGAGCTGTCACATGTCACACTTAAACTGACCCAGGAGCTGTTACATGTCACACTTAAACTGACCCAGGAGCTGTCACATGTCACACTTAAACTGACCCAGGAGCTGTTACACTTAAACTGACCCAGGAGCTGTCACACTTAAACTGACCCAGGAGCTGTCACACTTAAACTGACCCAGGAGCTGTCACACTTAAACTGACCCAGGAGCTGTCACACTTAATCTGACCCAGGAGCTGTTACACTTAAACTGACCCAGGAGCTGTTACACTTAAACTGACCCAGGAGCTGTTACACTTAAACTGACCCAGGAGCTGTTACACTTAAACTGACCCAGGAGCTGTTACACTTAAACTGACCCAGGAGCAGCTGACACATTCTTCACAACTTCTTCACTACCACAATTTGGATGAAAACAATTGGACTTTCTGCTGTGGCTGAGTTGTAAGCTCTGTTGTTTTGGTTTTGGTAATAGCTGTAATAGTAGCTTCCATGGTTTATTATAGGTGAGATATCTTTAGGCGTAAGATCTCATTGAAAACAGTTCATTTGAAGGGCTGTTCTGATTCAGGGTGAGGGGAGCCGAGACAGACGGATGAAGCAGAAACAGAAAGTAGCACTGCAGGCATGTGATTCAGGTGGATCCAGTCAGCAGCTCTTTTGGAATCTTGTTATAATTTATTCAATAAATAGATGTGTTTCAATTTTGGGAGTTAAATTGTGGAATAGTCTTAGTGACGGGTTGAAGTTGTGTACAGTTTTGAGTAAAACATCAAACATTTATTTTCTCTTTTCTTTTTTCTCTTAAAGAAAAAGAAAGAAATTATATCTTGCAGCATATTTTAAAAATGTCTTTCTTATATTAAAGTATATTTAGTTTTTAAGAATTGTAAAGGATAGGCAAAAATAAGCATGTGCTTCAGCCTATTCCTTTTTTTGGTCATTGAGTTTGGATTTTGTGTGTGAGCTTACTTTGAATATGTACATTTGTGATTTTTTTCTTTTTTTTTCTTTTCCTTTTGAAAGTCCACACATGTGTGTTTTTGATTTATCTGTAAACAAAGACCGAAAATAAAACTATTCATCATCATCAATAATATTTAGAGCTCTTTTGATCCTTGAAGCTTTATTCCCCTGCTTCCCAATATTGCAGAATGAAATAGGCAACATTTAAACTTGAATTTGAGTTGTTTTGTGTTTGTAATTTAAACAAAATAACTAGAAAATGTCCAGAACCGCTGTGCAGACATGGTGGTGTACTTCTAAAGTGAATTTATGAGATTAGATTCAAATTCATTGTCATTATACAGCACAAGTACAGTAGTACAGTACTTTTCCATATGCGAGCCAATAAGCAAAGTTGTCAGCAGGAGCTCACTAAACTCTGTTGATACATTTTAAAACTATAACAAGTGTACAGATTTCATAGTCCAGATTTTGTCATAATAATGTAATAATTGAATATCATACCATCGAAAGCTTAACTAACACTATGTCACAGCATTGTGTTTATAAATACCGGTAAATTAAATGAGGAAAGAAAGGGGAAAAAACGCACACATTCATATCAACGCGTCACAATGCGTCAGTTCTTCAGCCCAGCTACAGACCTACCTGTACACCTCTTAAAGGGATAGTTCAGATTTTTAGAACCCTAGCCACATTTCCTACTTACCAATGATGATCGGTAGAGTCCTTTCCATGCTGTTGCTCATACTAGGTCAGACTAGTCAGCCACAAACCAATGCAAAGTCAATGGGGTCAAGTTCCTGTCTGTACAAGCTGACTGAGGCTCACTGAAGTCTACTGTGTGTTGCACCGTGGAGTATATTTCGGTAACCTTCAGTCAGCTTGCACAGACAGGAGCTTGACCCCATTGACTTTGCATTGGTTTGTGGCTGACTAGCCGGATCTGTGGGCATCCAATGTGAAGAACAGCATGGGTTGTTTGGAGAAAGGTAAGCAGCAAACAGGGCTAGGGTTCCAACAAACAGAACTATCCCTTTTAAGAGGTCCCCTCTGCACTCTTTACATAAAAAAACAGGAGTGCTAACTGTTTCCCCTCCGGCTGCTGTCGTCGTTCATCACGGGTGCCGTGTCGGATGCCACGGGCCACTCTGGCACCGGCTGCTCTGATTAAAAACGACGGTTGTAATTCTCAGACAGATTAAAGGACCGTGTCCGTCGACTCCCTCGGCCGAGTGAAGGCTGTCTTTTTCATATTTGATTATCTGTCGTCTACACGGTTTTGTTGTCCAAATGAATTCCGAAGAGCTAAAAAGCAAATGTAAACCAACGATTCCTGAACTATGGTTTCAGTTTGATACACTATATCACACATCCCAGTACCATGAACATCCACCTGTATTATCTAACAAGTCAAATTCCATACCGAAGCAGATATATAATATTGATGTAAAGGAAGTCCTTTGCCCATATGGGGGTGGAGGTGGTGATGGTGAATGGTGGTATCTTGTTTTGTAAAAGGCAGGCATCAATAATACAGAGTTCAATCCAGACAACTCCAGTTGTGTGTGTGTGTGTGTGTGTGTGTGTGTGTGTGTGTGTGTGTGTGTGTGTGTGTGTGTGTGTGTGTGGTGTGTGTGTGTGGTGCACAGGGGGGATTAGGAGGTGAGAGTATCATTTCCTGGGTCTTAATGAAGTGTTAGAACTGTAATCATCACTGCGGCTGAGTTGCAACGGCAGAGCAGGAGTCTGAGCACATGTATGTTTATTCAGTGTTACGTGACTGAGTGTCTTATCAGGGTTCACAGAGGGTCTTAACTTCTCAGGGGGAAATGTCCGAGGCTGCAATGTAAGCAGTATGGTAATACTAGCAGTATTATATAATCAGTAATCAGTTCCCCCACAACAATTCATATGTAAATAAATCAACATGATGGAACCAGTAATCACTAACTTTACAGCCCCCGGTGAGAACTTATCTGAGAACACCCAGCTAGAAACTGTGCCTATAACAATCAAGCTTGTGCAGCGCCAGTCAGGTAAAGAGAACCTGACTGCGCCAGTCAGGTAAAGAGAAGTCAGAACCTGAGGTAAAGAGAACCTGAGGTAAAGAGAACCTGAGGTAAAGAGAACCTGAGGTAAAGAGAACCTGAGGTAAAGAGAAGTTAGAACCCGAGGTAAAGAGAACCTGAGGTAAAGAGAAGTTAGAACCTGAGGTAAAGAGAAGTCAGAACCTGAGGTAAAGAGAACCTGAGGTAAAGAGAAGTTAGAACCTGAGGTAAAGAGAACCTGAGGTAAAGAGAACCTGAGGTAAAGAGAAGTTAGAACCCAAGGTAAAGAGAACCTGAGGTAAAGAGAAGTTAGAACCTGAGGTAAAGAGAAGTCAGAACCTGAGGTAAAGAGAACCTGAGGTAAAGAGAACCTGAGGTAAAGAGAAGTCAGAACCCGAGGTAAAGAGAACCTGAGGTAAAGAGAAGTTAGAACCTGAGGTAAAGAGAAGTCAGAACCTGAGGTAAAGAGAAGTTAGAACCTGAGGTAAAGAGAACCTGAGGTAAAGAGAAGTCAGAACCCGAGGTAAAGAGAACCTGAGGTAAAGAGAAGTTAGAACCTGAGGTAAAGAGAAGTCAGAACCTGAGGTAAAGAGAAGTCAGAACCCGAGGTAAAGAGAACCTGAGGTAAAGAGAAGTTAGAACCTGAGGTAAAGAGAACCTGAGGTAAAGAGAACCTGAGGTAAAGAGAAGTCAGAACCCGAGGTAAAGAGAACCTGAGGTAAAGAGAAGTTAGAACCTGAGGTAAAGAGAAGTCAGAACCTGAGGTAAGGAGAACCTGAGGTAAAGAGAACCTGAGGTAAAGAGAAGTCAGAACCCGAGGTAAAGAGAACCTGAGGTAAAGAGAACCTGAGGTAAAGAGAACCTGAGGTAAAGAGAAGTCAGAACCTAAAGAGGTAAAGAGAACCTGAGGTAAAGAGAATTCAGAACCTAAAGAGGTAAAGAGAAGTCAGAACCCGAGGTAAAGATAACCCGAGGTAAAGAGAACCTGAGGTAAAGAGAAGTCAGAACCTAAAGAGAACCTGAGGTAAAGAGAAGTCAGAACCTAAAGAGAACCTGAGGTAAAGAGAAGTCAGAACCTGAGGTAAAGAGAAGTCAGAACCTAAAGAGGTAAAGAGAAGTCAGAACCTGAGGTAAAGAGAAGTCAGAACCTGAAAAGAACCTGAGGTAAAGAGAACCTGAGGTAAAGAGAAGTCAGAACCTAAAGAGGTAAAGAGAAGTCAGAACCTAAAGAGGTAAAGAGAAGTCAGAACCTAAAGAGGTAAAGAGAAGTCAGAACCTAAAGAGAACCTGAGGTAAAGAGAAGTCAGAACCTAAAGAGAACCTGAGGTAAAGAGAAGTCAGAACCTAAAGAGAACCTGAGGTAAAGAGAAGTCAGAATCTAAAGAGGTAAAGAGAAGTCAGAACCTAAAGAGGTAAAGAGAAGTCAGAACCTAAAGAGGTAAAGAGAAGTCAGAACCTAAAGAGAACCTGAGGTAAAGAGAAGTCAGAACCTAAAGAGGTAAAGAGAAGTCAGAACCTGAGGTAAAGAGAACCTGAGGTAAAGAGAACCTGAGGTAAAGAGAAGTCACCTGGCGCAGCGTGATCATATGTCTTAAAATCTTTACTTTTGTAACGCCATGGGGAAGTAATATCTGACTGTAAGTAATTCTGGGACTATAGCTATTTTTTTTAATCCACTTTTTCTCCTATATTTTCTGTATTTTTTTCCCACCCCAATTTTAGTCGTTATGCCAATTCCCCCCTCCCCTTCCTGGTTGTTGCGCGCATTTGCCCCCTACTTGCCGGTCTAGGGAGCCCTGAAGTCTATCACATGCTTCCTCCGATACATAGGAGACAGCCAGCAGCCTCTTTTCACCTGACAGCGCGGACTCTCATTGGTGAAGTGTAACGCGTGGGAGGATCACACTACTTTCACCAGTTCCTTCCCTTGCTGTGCAGGCGCCCTGACCGACCTGTAGGAGTCGCTGTTTACAACGACCAGGATACCACCCACCGGCTTCCCACCCGCTGACACCGCCAATTGTGTCAGTATGACGACCGGCCAAGCCGGAGGCACCGCTGACAGCCAGATTCGATACCAGTGTATCTGCGGTGGTAGACAGACGCTTAGTCCGCTGCGCTACCCGGCCGCCTGGACTATAGCTATTTGAAATGGGTATTAAATTCTATTCAAAGTGGTCTTAAAGAATCGTTGAAACCTGGAGATCTCCGTGTGAGAGAACGGGCCAGTACATTACATAAAAAGTCCAGGTTTGTCGCTCAGCTTCTTGGCCAGCCGCTTAGACGGCGGAGGGGTCAACGAGGACAAGGCTGCCGGTTCAAGTTCCACTTGATACGCGGCCCGGATGTTGCCTTTGTAGCATGATATGGTGGTATATTGGCTCGACTGACTCGCCTGAAATAGTGAGAGAGAGAGAGAGAGAGAGAGAGAGGTCTCTTGTTGCGATGACACTTTCAAAGACGATTGATGGATGAGGAAGAGGGTTACACTGTTAAATGTAGCACCTGTTGTATAACAATGACCTGTGTGCTGGCAGAGAAACGGTGAGAGATAATAATAATTATCAGCATAATATTAATAACAGCATAGCTGCTTGTTCTTTTGTCTTTTCTTTTTTACACATAATATTACAGGATAGCACATGATTTGATAGGACGAGGTAAGCGTTTGATTCTTTCTCAGGGGGAAGTTGAGTTGTAGGGGAACCATCATCAGCATGTTTACTAAATGTATGAGTGTCCCATTTTAGCCTGTCCTTACCGTTGGTATGTGTGACCGTTTCAAAATGATTGCCATAAGATATAAAACTGTGCTCAGGATAGCGTGGGTCATATCCTCAGTTCCTCCAACAACATCCCCCTTGCAGTCACCTCATCTCCAAGTGTTTCAACGCCACTTTCTGTTTTTGTTCTGATTGACTTCAAAATATACAGTACATGTATAATTACATTTTATAAAATATTATAATTTCTTCACAATAATTCTATATCGCGGTTGACATTATAGTAAATAAATACCTTTGCATGGATCCATGAAGGTATGCCCTCATATTCTGTATACTTTCCATCCATGGGTACAAAGTCTCGTGTGGTAATCATGTCCAGAGACAATGTGATTGGTGGATCGCTACGTCAATCATTATTTTGTAAATGGTCAGTAATTGTTGAACAATTCACAATGAAGTGAGATGGATGATTTGACTAATTGTGACGTCCATTGTTGTCGCCGACTTCATTTCATTGTGCTCTGTACTTGTAATGTACTCATGCAGTGACAGTACATTTTATCTAATCTAATGTTTCTTCCCCACAGACATCTGTATAGCCACCGCGATATCGCTCCTCATGATTCTAATATGCGGCATGGCGACGTATGGAGCTTACAAGGTAATGGGACACACACGCTACACATGTGGCTCGGTCTATAATTTTCAGTCAAATAAACCACCATTTTTAACACATTTGAAATGTTCCACAATGTTGCGAAGAGGAGAATGATAGGTTTCTACGAATTGCTTTATTATTGATCTGGTCCTGATATCAAGCCAGCTATGGTCTGTTGAATATTAATGTTCAATTCTGTTTTGGAGAAAATGACCTTCATGAATTTAATGCACTGGAATAAAGTGTTACACTATTCTGAATGTATCATCAACATGATACAGATAATGAAAGCCCAGACATAGTTTTAGTAAAATATAGCATATATAACGCAATATATAATGCAAAACAAATCAAATCAATCAACATTTTGATGAAAACATCACTCGAATGCAAATAATCCAATGGCAACTTTCGACTGAAAATTATAGAACACATGAACATGAAATGTACATACATTTAATTGAATCAAACTTAATGTCTTTCTCTCCGTCTCTCTCTCTCTCCCCCTCGCTCTCTCCCCCTCTCTCTCTCTCCCTCTCTGTCTCTCTCTCTCCCCCTCTCTCTCCACAGCAACATGCAGCCTGGATCATTCCATTCTTCTGCTACCAAATCTTCGACTTTGCCCTTAACACCTTGGTAGCCATTAGCGTGGTGGTTTACCCCAACACCGTGCAGGACTATCTCCAGCAGCTGGTGAGCAGAACACACCCTCCACCTCAGACATCCAGTCAAACCTTAACCTCCACCTCAGACATCCAGTCAAACCTTAACCTCCACCTCAGACATCCACTCAAACCTTAACCTCCACCTCAGACATCCACTCAAACCTTAACCTTCACCTCAGACATCCACTCAAACCTTAACCTCCACCTCAGACATCCACTCAAACCTTAACCTCCACCTCAGACATCCACTCAAACATTAACCTCCACCTCAGACATCCACTCAAACCTTAACCTCCACCTCAGACATCCAGTCAAACCTTAACCTCCACCTCAGACATCCACTCAAACCTTAACCTCCACCTCAGACACCCACTCAAACATTAACCTCCACCTCAGACATCCAGTCAAACCTTAACCTCCACCTCAGACATTCAGTCAAACCTTAACCTCCACCTCAGACATCCACTCAAACATTAACCTCCACCTCAGACATCCACTCAAACCTTAACCTCCACCTCAGACATCCACTCAAACATTAACCTCCACCTCAGACATCCACTCAAACATTAACCTCTACCTCAGACATCCAGTCAAACCTTAACCTCCACCTCAGACATCCAGTCAAACCTTAACCTCCACCTCAGACATCCACTCAAACATTAACCTCCACCTCAGACATCCACTCAAACATTAACCTCCACCTCAGACATCCACTCAAACCTTAACCTCCACCTCAGACATCCACTCAAACATTAACCTCCACCTCAGACATCCACTCAAACCTTAACCTCCACCTCAGACATCCACTCAAACCCTCCAACAAAAGGGGTTCCTTAAGACTTTTGGTTGTTATATTTCAGAATCAGAAATACTTTATTTGCTCAAGAATGTAATGTTGCAGGAATTTGTCTCGATGACAATGGTGCAAAGACATAATTCCAATGTATCACATTGGGTGGGACTGGATGAATGTTAAAGGAGACACATTCTGGAAACCAGGGCCCTCATTCATCAACGTGACGTAGAAAATGTTCTATTTCCATACTTAAGCACGGAATTTAGAATCTGTGCACGCACAAAAAAAACGGGATTTATCACACGTGCATACACAGGTTCTACGCACACCTGTCTTGATAAATATGACTTTGATCCTATGTTTGAGCTTGTGCACTGTTTTAAGTATTTGCATACCAGAACCGCCCCGATTAACCATATACGGTAATGGAATACCCCCATGAAATGTGGAAAAATGGACTAAGCCGAGGGAAGCGTGTTATGTGACAGGCTGACAGACGTGTACACGTACGGTGATGTCGGATATGATATCTATTAACCATTGCTGCCTGGGCAGCACAAACACTAATAAAGACCGTGCTGGAATATGACTGCCTTTTCCCGTTTTGTTTGATTAATACCCAGGGATTAAAGTTCTCCTCAATTTTATTCCAAATCGCGATGGATTTTCCGTAAATTTTCTACCTGCTGCATATGATTTCTAGAGGCATACAATCTATTTTGATGTCAGTATTGGGTAGCCTATATAAACAATAATACGAGAGCATATACAAGAACAATGAATCTCACTGCCATGTATGATGTAGCCTATACGACATGTGTAGCCTGCCTATATGTGATCAATACAAACTTGAACTTGAATTCCATCATGTCTGTGTGCGGGTCACTGCGGGAACTCACAAGGCTGTTGTCACAATGTAAATAAGAACGTGCACTGAAAAGTTACAGTATGTAGTTGGTTGATTATTTGTATGACAGTCAGTAAACCCTTGCGAAAAGTATCCGTTTTATTTAATGAATTGAAAACATGCAGCATGCCTTTCCTCCCGGCATGCAGCAACAACATGTATCAGGCAAATGCGCATCGCAACATTGACTGAGTGGAATCCCTTTCTATTCACATAACTGCATTTGTGATGGAGCTTTGACAGCTACAGTAACAGTCTATTGCTCGGTCCATCTCCAATATCACGATGGACCGTGCCGGTGGCAAAGACCCGAGGGTGGAGAGGACTTGAATGAATTCCATCATCATATTTATATGTTGTGTCTGTCCACTATGTTTGTTACTTTGTTATTCCCCCCCCCCTATCTATGTAAAGCGACCTTGGGTCTCTTGAAAGGCGCTATATAAAATGAATAATAATAATAATAATAATAATTATTATTATTATTATTATTATTATTATTATTATTATTATTATTATTATTATTATTATTATTATTATTATTATTATTGTTATTATTATTATTATTATCACATGTGCGGGAGCTCACAAATAGACTGTTAGTCTCAGTGAAGTTTCAACGGAGGTCATCTATTCTAACCAACAAATTGAAGTAGAAAGCATTTCGTGACCAATCTTATTTGGAAACATGACACACAAAATAATTCGCTTTTTATTTTAAACAATATTTAATCGCGTTTGGAGGTTGGTGTTCTGCGTCTGCCCCCCCCGTGCCAAACAAGCAGGCCAACCTCTTGTTCGCGTGTGAGCCCGTTATAATTACACTACTGTCGCTATTTTACAATGAACTATAATGAATTACGGGTCATACAGAGGTTGAACACGCCAGTGTTGAAACTAATGCACGGAAGCCTATTTCCGCGTTGAAACTAATGCATGAACTGAGCAGCGCATATGCCGTAGTAACGATATTCTACCACTGGGCGTCAGCTAAGCATGCTCAGAGCTGTGCGTACACATAAGCACGAAGTCAAGTTCAAGTTGAAATTGATGAATCCCACTCTTTGCTTAGAAATGGTTGTACGCACAGTTTAAGCACATATCTGTGCGTAAGTCACGTTGATGAATGAGGGCCCAGGATTTCACTGGGCATTGCGCTGGAGAAACAGATCTACATAAGACACACCATGCCGTTTGGCCAGGGTTTAAATTAAAATCTTCAAATGAACAAGCCTAAACAAGCTGTTCACAATTATTGCCCTTGGTGATGTCAAAAGGGGGACACAATTAGCTGTGCTTTTTGGAGCCAGGATCACTGCCTACCTAATGTGCTGCCCAGATTGTAAAGTTTTTTACTCTTGGGTGTGGAGTAGCCAGGTAATGTAAAATGTGGTGTTGCTACAGCAACCAAAAACACTGTTCAATACAAGGGAAGAAAGAGGTGCTGGAAAACAAATCATTAACATTTTATTTAGATTAGTGTTTTTGCCAAAAAATTACTTCTGACATTTGTTCCCCCCTCTCTCTCTATCTGTCTCTCAGCCGGGGACATTCCCTTACAAAGAAGATATCATGTCCACTAACAACATGTGCCTAGTCTTCGCAGTGCTTCTCTTTGTGGGTGGCATCCTCTCCTTCAAGGTGAGGCTTCACAGTCACACACACACACACGCACGCACGCACGCACGCACGCACGCACGCACACACACACACACACACACACACACACACACACACACACACACACACACACACACACACACACACACACACACACACACACACACACACACACACACACACACACCAAACAAAATTACTATTTTAATGTGAGGGTGAAAAGGAACAGTGTTTATAAGAGACTAGGGATGCACCAGGGCGGCTACGTGGCGTAGTGGGCAAGGCGCTCGCCACGAAATGCTGGAGACGCTGGGCTCGTCAGTTCGAGCCCAGCGCTCCACATTTGCTTTCAGTTTAGCTGGTCGTCTGTACTAATACACATTGGCCGTATTAGGGGGTGGGAAACTGATGGGTGGGGATCGGGCGTTGTGGACAGCGACTCCTACAGGTCGGTTGGTGCGCCTGCGCAGTAGAATCAGGAAGTGTCGGGGGCAGCGTGAGCCTCCCACGCGTAACTCCTCGCCACTGAGAGATCGAGCTGCGCAGGTGAAAAGATGCGACTGCTGTTACCTCAAGTACCGGAGGGGACTTGTGCTATGTATGACTTAGTCCACATTGCAGCCGGCTTGTGGGAGGCAAGAAACAGCGTCCGTGACAGGGGAGGGTTGAATTGGATGATACGAAATTGCGATGGGAGAAAATATAGAAAATGGGAGAAAAAGTGGATAAAAAAAAAAAATAAAAATAGACTAGGGATGCACCGAAACCAAAACTGAAAATAAGGAATCACTTGGCCGAATACTGTTATTTTTTTAATTTATTTGCCAATCAGAAATGTTATTAAATAAATGTTGCTTTTGATTCATGCTTTTCAATGACATAATTCAATTACAAAACGAGGTGATGAGAAAACCTGTATTAGTCTATTGAACATTGTCATTGTCTATTGAACTTTCCACCAGACATTACACCAAAAAAGAGGGCTATCGCGACTGTACTTGATCCGTGGTATAAAGACCATTACTTTTATGTGGGGCGGAAAGCAGCGTCCATGTGAAATGATCCAGGGTAAATTGGATTTGATGGAAACACCGTTTGATGATGGAGACGGGGCTCGCAGCACAGAGGATACATCTGGGCTAAAGAGGCTCGTTCAACATCACTTCCTGTGCACACTGCTTCCCCCCCCACAACACACACACACACACACACACACACACAAACACACACAAGGTTCTGGAACACCGTCCCCCACGTAGCCTCACTGCCCTCTGACCATATTGCGTCACGACCCACGCACAATGAAGTCTCCCACTGTGCCTCATCATGAAAGGAATACAAACCATATGGCGTGTAATGAGAGCACCGCTGAGCTCTGGGGGCGGGGCATCCTCATGATGATGACACACGGTCACAGAGCAATGGGGCATCTCATCACACTCATGATGTTGACACACGGTCACAGAGCAACGGGGCATCTCAAGAGCGGGAGGCAGAGTTGCAGTCACCTGTACAATCAAATCAAAGTTGATTTTGATTTGCCCCGAGTTGATCCAAGTGGGGATGCACCGATCCGGATACTGGTATGGGATACGAGTTCCGACACCATGCGAATAGGAAGGAATTCGAGAATTTCCCTGATACCAAGAAATGTGTAACATACTAGAACATCTAAGTAACTTGATTTGCTGCATTGTTGAACACATAGTTAATACACATAGAAGTTTAGTACTCTGATATTGTATTGGCAGTGAATAAGTGTTATGGGTGCATCCCTAGAGTGCAGTTGGGGAAAAGGTTCTCTGTCCTCTGATCTTCTTGTCTGAAGTCAGAGCTGCAGTGTTGAGAGTGAGTGATGGAAGGAGGGCTTCTGGGAGATTTGATGGAGCGGCCAGACGTAACGGAGGTTTTAACCCTTTTACTGCCGCATGACAAACGGTTAACCCTTTCACTGCGACAATACACAGAAGGTGACCGTCGGTTGTGTGATAGTAAAGGGTTAACCTTATGTCGTGTGGCAGTGAAAGGGTTAAATGTGACCTTTCTGCCGACGGGATCCTGGTCAGACTGAAGCTACAGAGCGCATGGCTGTCGGGCAGCTCGTCGTTGTGACGTTTCAGTCGGAGAGACGGTTCACATCTTTCACGTGGAGGCCTTTCCCTCCTAAACGCGCTGGTACCGATGTTTTGGTTTTTGAAATATTGGAAGCAGATATTGTTAGCATTTGTTGGGAGTGCTAGTGGAATTTAAATTACATTTTCTCTAAAAGCACATGTATGTTTTACAACATAGTTATGTATTGTATTTCTGGCTGCTTCTGGATCTCCTGCAGCTGTAGGGAAATGAAAGGGTTATTGATCATGGTTCGCTGCTAGCTTTGTCTGCTTCATGCAGCTTATCTGCTAAGATGGTGGATTTAGAATTTCGAAGAGACAATTTAAAAAAAAGTTATTATCGCTAGCCAAAAGTACATTGGGTAATTTAGTGTTAGCAACATGGCTCTTAAAATTAGACTAGTTAGCGTCACTTTTACCACTCACCTCATACTAGTATCAAAGCATTTGATACTATTAATCATGATATATTAATCAGGAAATTGGAGAGATATGGGATCAGGGGGGTAGTATTGGACTGGGTAAGAAGCTATCTAAATAAAAGACAACAATTTGTGACAATGAGAGATTATAAATCTGAATGTTTGGACATTGCTTGTGGTGTCCCCCAGGGGTCAGTGTTGGGTCCAAAACTGTTCATCTTGTACATTAACGAGATATGTAAAGTATCCAATATATTTAAATGTATTTTATTTGCGGATGACACTAATCTTTTTTTTTCTGGTGAGAATGTCCAGCAGCTTTTAGAGGTCATCACATCTGAAATGAAGAAATTGAAGGAATGGTTTGATAGAAACAAATTATCATTGAACTTGAGCAAAACTAAAATTATGTTGTTTGGAAACTGTAGATTGGATACTCAGGTACAAGTTAAAATAAATGATGTGATTATTGAAAGAGTTTATGAAAATAAATTCCTAGGTGTAATAATAGACCATAAAATCTGTTGGAAACCTCACATAAAACATGTCCAATCTAAACTCTCACGAAGCATTTCAGTCATGAGTAAAGTAAAGCACATCCTGGATAGAAAATCACTCTACATTCTCTACTGTTCACTAGTTTTACCATATTTAAATTACTGTGCTGAAGTCTGGGGAAACAATTATAAGTCTACACTACAACCACTTTTTATACTCCAAAAAAGGGCCATAAGGATAGTTCACATTGCAGGTTATCGTGATCACACTAACATATTGTTTCTGGAGTCAAAGACATTGAAGTTAAATGATCTTGTGGAATTTAAAACGGCACAATTAATGTATAAAGCAAAAAGTCATGCACTTCCAAGAAACATTCAAGAATTGTTCTTTGATAGGGAGGGGGGTTATAATCTGAGGGGAGAACACAATTTAAAGGTGCTAAACGTACGCACTACCATGAGAAAACACTGCATCTCAATATGTGGAGTGAAACTGTGGAACAGTCTTAATGTGGTGTTAAAGCAATGTCCAAACATGAGACAATTCAAACTGATGTATAAGGAAATTATGTTCACAAGGTACAGGGATGAAGAAGGGACTTGATATTCACGGGTGTTTACATTTTTATTTTGTTTCTATTTTATTTTATTTTATACATATATAGTTTTTGTTTTTTGTTTTGCATATATATATATATATATTTTTTTTTTCTTTTCTTTTCTTTTCTTTTTTATGTTTAAAATAGTACACTCATTTGAGTAGTGGAAAAGGGGTAGGATTAAATAAGTGTATACTTCTTCCTACTCCTTTTCGAACATGCAGATTGAGTTGTTTTTCTTTTTTGTTATTGTTTGTTGTATTCATTGCATGTTCGAAATAAAGACTTAAAAAAAAAAAAAAAAAAAAAATACTAGGGCTGCACGATTCTTGCTCAAATGTTAATCACGATTTTTCTCCCTAAGAATTGAGATCACAATTTTCTCACATGATTCTTATTTTTTCCAATAAAAACATGTATTGCACTCTTTCAACATAACATACATGAAAGTGCTTGACTTAAACTTAAACATAACATATATGAAAGTGCTTGACTTAAACTTAACTCATTCAGCGCCATACGCTGTCCCCATCTTAAAATGGAAATTTTCGCTGTGTTTCACGATGTTTGCAGAGCTGTGTGTGTGTTCTGTATTATAGCTGTGGAGACAATGGTGTGGCTCATTTGACAGACACTACTTGTAGTCCAACATGGAAAAAATTGTTTGTTTCTACACACTGTAGTTTTTTTGTATTTTATTTTTTTATTATTTTTTAAACAAACACATAAACAAACATGACAACACACGATAAGATATACAAGCATTAGTTGACAGTGCACATCCAATGAAATCACATTTTAGTTAATTGTCATATATAGGATATACCCTTAATACTTGTTATCTAAAAACCTACACACATATGCTCCAGCTCGTACCCCCCCCCCTCCCGGACCCCCCATTGGATAATCCATCCACTTTCCCTCGCTCCTAACCAGACATTACCATTATATGCTAGCTTTTATTTTCTCCACCACTTCTAACCACAATGTCATTTTGGATTCATTGAGACCCAAAATTCTTGCTGTAGATATTTCTTGATAGATCACATCGAGATATGTAATAATCCAGACCTTTCGGCACATTCTTTCCGGTTGGAACCATCGTGATGCTATCAGCTTTTTAGCCACTGTGATACCCGATAAAACCAATCTCTTTAGCTGTGGATGTACTGCACACTCAAAAACATCATTCAGCTGTAATACAGAGGGGTGTACAGGTATATTCCAAGTTAAGAGATTTGATAATTGCTGGGTCACCTCTTTCCAGAATATCTTAACTGGTGGGCAGTCCCAGTACATGTGCATAAATGTCCCCTCGTCCCCATTTGTACATAAAGAGCATTTGGAGTCTTGTATAAGACCCATTTTTTTCAGTCTTATAGGAGTCAAGTATGTCCTGTGAATATAGTTAAGATTGATTTGTTGATGGTCAGGGTTCCTTGATGTGAGTCGAATATTTGCCCAGGCTTCTTGCCAATCAAAATCACTTTCCAGGTCTGGTATATCCCTCCTCCAGACGGAGTCTAGGTGGAGGGTTTCATATGAGGACGTTAGTAATTGATGATAAAAATCTGAAACAAAACCTCTTGATGTCTCTCTTTCATAGAAGAATTTGTGGTATCTGTGGTGTTCAATTGGTTTCATTAATGGAACACCTTGAGTCTTCAAACATAACAATAACTGTAAGTAAAAAAGATGTGTGGACTTGGTGAGATTAAATTTCTTCTGTATTTCTTCATAACTACAGAAACCCTGTTTGTTAAAAACATCCCCTAATGAGTGTATGCCTTGCTTTTCCCATATAGGGAATCTTATAGGTTGTTTTCCAATCAAGAGTGCATTGTTATTGAATAAGGGAGTATGATTGTGCCATTTATGTGGGTTAGGATATTTCTTTTGTGTTTCACGCCATATCCGGATCGCATGAGTAATTATGGGGCCAAATTTTCGTTCGCAATGCTTGATTGGTAGTTTAGTGTATGCTATGTCCTTCAGTCTATGTGGGGCTACTATGTTTTCTTCTAATTTTCTCCAGGATACTAATGCTTGGGGATCAAACCATGTTGTCAATGGTCTTAATGTGTACGCCTTAAAATAGTGGAAAAAATCTGGAAATGCCATGCCACCGTCTGCTTTATTTCTCTGTGCGGTGGATCTTTTTATACGTGGTGGTTTGTTATTCCAAATAAATTTGTATGTGGAGGAGTGTAATCTTTTCCAGTAACCCTCTGGAGGGGGTAACGGTAGCATTGAGCTGAAGAAGTTGATTCTAGGTAGTACGTCCATCTTAACTATTGATATCCGTGCCTGTACTGAGTTTTTAAGTTTTGCCCACCTATCAAGGTCGTCTTTGATTTTGTTTTGGATTTTTGTGTAATTGTGCTTCACTGTTTGTCTTATGGTGGGGAATATTTCCACTCCCAAACATCTAAAATGTTTTACCATAGGTATCTCTCCTGGGAGGGTTATATCTTTTTTTGCAGGGGCGTTAAGTGGAAGAGAGCAGGCAACTGCACCTCCTCATCCATCACCCTCAACATAGGGGCCCCCCAGGGCTGTGTTCTGAGTCCCCTCCTCTACTCCCTGTACACACACGACTGTGTGGCTCAGCGGAGTAGCAATACAATCATCAAATTTGCTGACGACACAGTGGTGGTGGGCCTGATCTCTGCCAACGACGAGAGGGCCTACCTGGAAGAGGTCAAGGTCCTGGCGGGATGGTGCCAGGAAAACAGCCTCTCCCTGAACGTCAGCAAAACAAAGGAGATGATTGTGGACTTCAGGAGGTCGGGGGTCAAGGACTACAGCCCCCTCAGCATCGACGGGGCACCGGTTGAGAGAGTCAACAGCTTTAAGTACCTCGGAGCCTACATATCCGAGGACTTGACATGGACCACACACATTGACAGTGTTGTGAAGAAGGCACGACAACGCCTCTACTTCCTCAGGCGCCTAAGGAAGTTCCAAGTCAGTCAGAAGATCCTTAAGAACTTCTACTCATGTACAATAGAGAGCATCTTGACCGGCAACATCACCTCCTGGTTTGGGAATAGCACTGCACAAGACCGAAGCAGACTACAAAGAGTGACACGTTCAGCCGAACGCACAATTGGAGGGGGGCTCCCCACCCTCCAGAACATTTACAACAAGCGTTGCAAGGGCAAGGCTAAGAGAATCATTAAAGACTCCAGTCACCCGAACAACTGCCTCTTTGAACTGCTGCGGTCAGGCAAGCGATACCGGAGTCTCAAGGCGAGCACAGAAAGACTCAGAAGAAGCTTCTATCCCCAGGCCATCAGGCTGCTAAACGAACAATGAATGAACACTACACAACAACAACCACCATAGATCCTCCCCTACACAACAACAACCACCAAACGCACATAGCACACACATCCACACGCACACACTCACTTTAAACAAACACACTGTAGCACCCACTCCACACACTTTATAGCACACACCCACTTTAAACAAACACACTGTAGCACCCACTCCCCACACTTTATATTTATTGATGAAGGATTGCACTACAACTCGTACACCTTACTGTAAATTGTACCTAAATTGTACCTCATCCCATTTCTGCTTTGCACTATATAGTACTGTACATTAGTACACTGCATAGTATTGTATATTATATGGTAACTCAGAACATTGTACATATGTCTATACCGAACACTGTGACCTCATTTTCTTCTTCTAAACTACATGCTATACTATGTTATTTGATACTATCTTGTCTAGCACAGTCTCTGGAGCGTAACAGTAAGAAGCATTTTGTATGAAAGTATTCTGTACTTCTGTATGACAACTATTAAAGAAACTTGAAACTTGAGAAACTTGGAAGGAAAGCCGACTTCGGCCAATTTATCTTGAATCCCGATAAATCTCCAAAGTTCTCAATCAACTTGAGCAGATGAGGCAGTGTGGTGTTGGGGTTTTGCATGAACAGTATTACGTCGTCCGCATATAAACTAATTTTATGTTGTGTGCCCTTGATTACGATTGGTTCTATGGATTGGGATTGTCTTATATATTGTGCTAAAGGTTCTAATGATAGATCGAATAGTCCGGGACTAAGAGGGCAACCCTGTCTAGCTGAGCGTGATACCGGAAAGATTCCGGAGGTGATTATACCTGTTGTAATCATGGCCGATGGGTCTTTGTATACTACTTTAATAATATCAATGAAACCTTTACCTAACCCCATCTTCTCTAATACTGCCCATAGATACGACCATTCCAGCCTGTCAAAAGCTTTCATTGCATCCAGGGACAGCATCGCCTTAGGTATGGTGTCGTCCTTGTCGGCATCTAGTACGTGCAGTATTCGTCTTATGTTATCAGTGATCAGGCGTCCTCTTATGAAGCCAGTTTGGTCCGGATGAACTAAAGACGTCATATGCTTTTGTAATCTGATGGCTAATACCTTAGAGTACAGTTTGATATCGGTTCCGAGGAGGCTTAAGGGTCTGTAACTACCGCACTCTGTGGGGTCTTTGTCTTTTTTGAGAAGGACTGTTATGAGGCTTTGGCTCAGGGGTAGAGCGGGTCGTCCAATGATCGAAGGGTTGGTGGTTCGAATCCCGCTCAAGCCCATGTCCATCCCATTGCCGTTGTGTCCTTGGGCAAGACACTTAACCTACTTGCCTCGTATGAATGTGTATGCATGTGAATGAATGTTGGTGGTGGTCGGAGGGGCCGTAGGCGATGATTATTCGCCACGCTTCCGTGAGTCTGCCTCAGGGCAGCTCTGGCTGCAATTGTAGCTTACCACCACCGGTATGACTGTGTATGAACGAATAATGGACTCTGTGAAGCGCTCTGGGTGTCATGAAGAGCGCTATATAAATCCAAGTCATTATTATTATTATTATTATTATTAATATTGTCGTTCTTATGGAAGTTCCCCTCCTTGACTGAGTATAAGATCATATTTAGTAATAAGGGTCCAATTATGTCCCAACAAGAGAGGTACATTTCTGGTGGGATACCGTCTCTTCCAGGAACCTTACCACTTTGCATTTCGGATATGGCCTTCTTGAGTTCCTCTAGTGTGATCGGTGTTTCTAACTGTTTAGCGTCATCCTCTGAAAGTTTAGGGAGAATAATTTGATTAAGATATGTGTCCATTTTGTTTTGATCGAAGGTCGTTTCTGATTTATATATCAAATAGTCTCTGGGATGCAAAGACATAATCTATTCTGGATAATGTGTTATGTCTCGCAGATCGACAAGAGTACTTTCGGGTCGTGGGATTAAGTGATCGCCATAAGTCATTTACACCTGTAATCTTCGACCAATCCTTTAATGCATTAGATGAATTCTTTTGTTCGCTGGAAAAGGCGAGGTAAGATTTGTCCATCCTTGGATTCCAAATGGCATTAAAATCTGCACCTATTATAAATGTATACACTGTAGTTTGTAGTTTATTACACGCTAAACATCGCGCATTTCCAAGATAATCCAGTATTTTTCCATAGAACGCGAGATAAAACGTGTTATATGCAATAAGCCCAAACCGTTTTGGTTGATCCCCTGAAACCCCAAATACTCCAAAATCAAAGGTATATACCATGTACACATGTGTGTGTGTGGGGGGGAGGGGCGTTTTAACTCAAAACTGTGATTGTGTTTGTCGGTAAAATAGACATAGGGGGTCCTTACCTTAGCCAGAAGGTAATCCAATAATTCCAATAATAATAATTCCAATGATCCCATCGGCAATAGCGATGACTTGTTTATATGTAATTACATGTGTTTATGGGACACTATAGGTTTTGAGGCGAGCAGATCTGCTAGTGATTGCTTTGGAAGAGCTCCTCCCCCCCAGAGCGAGTCTCGATAGTCCGGTTCATTGACTCTCCTGACCCATTTCCTTCTAAGTTCAAAAGGTAGGCGATACTGCCACCTGGTGATATTCGATCGGCATTGCAATTCCAACGTAGGCAAACGATCCAGGGACACATAGAATGATCCGGATGATGGATTAGAACGGGGATCAGAGGGAAAAGATCAAAGGATCTAAAAACGTAATATTACGTGTTTGGCGCTCAAGCGTTGGCGAGGAAACACATAATATTACATGTTTGGTGCTGAATGAGTTAAAAGTCTCTTGTAACATACAAAATAACTCAAGTCTCTTTTCCTCTCTTAAAAAAAGAAAGTGCGTTGCTGCACTTTGCTCTCGTCAGTCAGCTCAGGGCGTCATTTGACAAGCGCTCTGTCAAATGACCACTTTCGGTTCTGACCTTTGTCCCGACTCTAGTGTCAGAATGTTATGAAGTGGACGGCAGGGGAGGGTAGAATTGGACAATACAAAATTGGGATGGGAGAAAAATAGAAAATGGGGAGAAAAAGTAGATAAAAAAAAAAGAATTAATAGCATTGTTTTGCTTTACATCGTGTAAGTGTGATTGATATCGCAACTTGGATTGTTCCGAAGCAAATAAGTCAACATGTGAATGCAGCGTGACGTGAATGCATAGGGCAGGGCTATTCAACTGGCGGATCCGGCCCGCGGGATGATTCTGACCGGCCCGCCAAAGATTACATGATAATAAAAAAAAATAAAAAAATAATATTTTTTTTAAATATTTTTTATTGTTTTTTTTTTTTTTTTTTTATGTCAACGTTAACACGCACAATTGAGCCAAAAGTCACTCAATTAATGACAGATTTCATTGATAAATTGAGGGAAAACTTTGCAAGTTGATTTGATGAATTTGACATGTCCAGATAATTGATGCATTTTGTGAGCAACCCATTTGCCAATGTAGCTGCTATTTCCACAAAAGGACAAGAGTTCCTTGCATCACTTCACATTGATGAAGGTCTCCTGCAACTTGAAATAATTGACATGCAAGCATCATCTGCTCTGAAGCAGGCACTTGAGAATGAATCCACCACAACATTTTGGATAAAGTGTATTCATGTCAAGACATTCCCCAAAATAAAAACGCTGGCAATATCTGTGCTAACAATGTTTGGCTCAACATACACCTGTGAATCCAGTTTCTCTCACATGAATGCCTTAAAACAAGCAACCATGCCTCCTTGACAAATGAGCATTTGCATCACTGTTTGCGGGTAGCCCTCACTTTCTATGAACCCTCTTTCTCTGCCATTGCCCAGTCAAAGAAGTGCAATCGCTCTCATTAGATGTGTGTATGTAGGCTAGGCCTGTCTGCCCCCCACCCCCCTGATGTTTGAGAGTTAAGAGTCGACAATAAGTGCTAATAAGATGCTGTGATTTGCTGTTGTTGCACAGACATGAAGCACTTTTTCATAAGCTCAGCTGCACTATAAATGTGTTTTTTTGTTCAAGTGTTGATGTTAGAATGTTCATATGCACATCATGCACTTGTTTGTTTTTTATTTTATTTTTATATTGAAATGTTGAAGAGGAGATGTTGCAGTTGTTGCACATAAATGAAGCACTTTATTTGAAAAGTATACTACTTTTGCAATGTAGTTAAAGGGGATCTTATAAATGGCCTTTTTCAGTGTTTAGCATTGTTTCCTAGCTATGTGGACTTATATTAATATGATCTATGTCTCTAATTCTCATATTGGCGCATTCTTCCAATTCTCCTCTCACAATATTCACCCTCACTGAACTGAGTCATCTGAAAATGTGCTGATTTGTGATGTCAGAGAGACACTGCTGCATGATAATCAGCTGAGTTTCCACACAGTTCCCACAGTGGTTGGAGCCCAGGCTCAAAACGTGTTTTTGAGTACTTGATTAGAAATACAAAACAATGAATTAAAAAAAAAACATATTACAGAGGTGTTCCATAAACCCACAGGAATTGTGTAAAAGTGCCCAAATAGTGAAAGAAATAGTAAAATAGTTCCCCTTTAAATAAAAGTTGTGAAAATGTGGTTGCGTGTTGTGTCAAGTGTACATATATTCATAGCACGGGGAGGCGCCGTGGCAGTCCGGCCCCTGGCCCCTTGGGTTTCTGACAATGTGGCCCCCTGAACAATTTAGTTGAATAGCCCTGGCATAGGGGAATAGGAGCGAGTGTTCAGTGTTTTAATGCAACTGATCTCCATTTTGACGAAAATGCAAATACATCAGAATCGTCATAATTTAGAAATGAGATCGCAACTTTTTTTTACGATTAATAGTTTAGCCCTACCTCACACGCAGTTTAACGGAGAAAACTACTGGTAAACAGGAAAGGAAAATACTGTTCATTTGGACAGTTTCATGGCTTCATGTTTTTTGTACGTAGTCTATTATATAGAAGGATTTAAATGGGACTTTCCCCATTGATTTCCACTAGCATTGCTAATACATGCTAACAATTTCTGCCTCCAGTGTCTCAGAACCCAGAAAATTGGTGCAAGTATGGATAGACTCATTTGGAGCGATGTGTCGGAGCTGTAACAGCCTACGTGCTCCTGGGGGCGGGGCCTGTCATGGAACCTAGCAGACGGTCCAGATAGCACAACACTGACAGCCATTAGCTTAGCTAGAGCTGAAGCCAGCATCTTCCAGCTCACTGCAGACAGCACACAACTGACCTATAAACCTACCTCTGGGCTGGAGAGAGACTGAGAGGGGGGGAGGTAGAGAGAGAGAGAGAGAGAGAGATTCAAGTTTCTTTAATAGTTGTCATACAGAAGTACAGAATACTTTTATACAAAATGCTTCTTACTGTTACGCTCCAGAGAGAGAGAGAGAGAGAGAGAGAGAGAGAGAGAGAGATGGTACAGACAGTGAAAGAGATAGATGGAGAGAGATTGTGACAGAAAGGATGAGTACGTAAGAAAGAGAGAGAGAGAGGGCAGAACAATTTACAGTAGGCAGGAGAGAGTGCTGAGAAGATGGACAGCGAGAGAAAGGGGATGAGAGAGATTATCCAAGCAAGATAGGCCAGCTCTAAAATTAGTAGCGCTTTGTATTACAGGGCCATGACATCACTACCACACACACACACACACACACACACACACACACACACACACCAAACAAAATGACTATTTTAATGTGAGGGTGAAAAGGAACAGTGTTTATAAGAGACTAGGGATGCACCGAAACCAAAACTGAAAATAAGGAATAACTTGGCCGAATACTGTTATTTTTTTAATTTATTCAGAAATGTTATTAAATAAATGTTGCTTTTGATTAATGCTTTTCAATGACATAATTCAATTACAAAACGAGGTGATGAGAAAACCTGTATTAGTCTATTGAACATTGTCATTGTCTATTGAACTTTCCACCAGACATTACACCAAAAAAGAGGGCTATCGCGACTGTACTTGATCCGTGGTATAAAGACCATTACTTTTATGTGGGGCGGAAAGCAGCGTCCATGTGAAATGATCCAGGGTAAATTGGATTTGATGGAAACACCGTTTGATGATGGAGACGGGGCTCGCAGCACAGAGGATACATCTGGGCTAAAGAGGCTCGTTCAACATCACTTCCTGTGCACACTGCTTCCCCCCCCCACAACAAAGTAATGGTAATGGTATTCAGGATTAGCATGTAATCACCACAACATGATGTTTGGAGGAGGAGTGGGTCATCATGTTTAATTAAGCCGGTAGTTATTTTTATTAGTCAGTCACGTTAAATATGTTTCATGTTTAATTAAGTCTGTAGTTATTTTTATTAGTCAGTCACGTTAAATATGTCTGACTTTGTCCTTCAGCTTCTTTGCATGGTTGCTATTAATCATTGAAACAAATCGATAACACGACCAGCCACTAACGACTCATAGCTTGTGGCTGGCGGTACCCATTGGTTTCTATTAGAAATTATGAATGAAACAGGACTTCGGACTTCAGTAAAAACCTACATCTGAAAGAACAATAGACTGAAATAAAGAACTACATCTGAAAGAACAACAGAGTGAAATAAAAACCTACATCTGAAAGAACAATAGACTGAAATAAAGAACTACATCTGAAAGAACAACAGAGTGAAATAAAAACCTACATCTGAAAGAACAATAGACTGAAATAAAGAACTACATCTGAAAGAACAACAGAGTGAAATAAAAACCTACATCTGAAAGAACAATAGACTGAAATAAAGAACTACATCTGAAAGAACAACAGAGTGAAATAAAAACCTACATCTGAAAGAACAATAGACTGAAATAAAGAAGTACTGAAATAAAGAAGTACATCTGAAAGAACAATAGACTGAAATAAAAACCTACATCTGAAAGAACAATAGACTGAAATAAATAACTACATCTGAAAGAACAGCAGGCTGAAATAAAGAACTACATCTGAAAGAACAACAGACTGAAATGGCAAATGTCAAAGTATACGTTTTAAGGTATCAACATCCGTTTTCAAGGATGAATATTGATGTGAGAAGAAGTAGGGCTCTGATTTCAAACCCTCTGAGCGTTCTTCTCACCTCAGCAGACGGTGCACTGATTGGCTAGCCGGTTGGCAGGTCTGTTGGCAGGTCTGTTGGCTGGTCGGTTGGCAGGTCGGTTGGCTGGTCGGTTGGCTGGCTAGCAGGCTGGCCGGTCACTGCTGGCAGAAGAACCAGCCCAGCGGGCTACTCGTATAGACAACACACAATGAAGCTCCTGTTCCTACCTTGGCCCACTGCAGGCAGAGTCTCAGGGAAGAGAGTTGCCAGGACCAGGGATCCCCAAACAGCCCCAAGTACTGGAGATAAGGCCCCATAGACCCTCACTTAAGAACAATATGTGTGCCAGTGTCCATGGAATCACATAACAGTATTTTTTTTTTTTACTGTTGGTTGGGAGAAAATGGAAAGAAAGTGGGGACAGAGAAACGTTTGATCAGAACAGCTGTTTTATATGTCCTTTCATTGTGCTTTCTAGTGACCGATCTTAAACCATCCCTCATTGTGTTGGTGTGCCTCTGGAACTCCTTTAAATGACTTGTATACTGGTCTTTACTATGCACGTTATCTTTATTTTCTTGTTTTCGTGATCATGGGAAGCCAAGATCATAATTGAAATTGAAACTACATCCTTGTTTACGTTCATGAACTCACAGCTTTTCTGTAGACTAATGCGCACTTCAATTTCTTTAACAAGAAGCTACCAATTTGTTAGCGTGACTAAGATACATTTATCTAAAGGCATGGTCCTTCTTTTTGTCCCTTTGGAAATTGAATGTCAATTAAAACACCTTGACCCCTTTAGTTCTAGTGTTAATCAAAGGTCTGAACATATTGGTGAAAAGTGTTATGAATGATGTCAGAGATCATTTGCAATGAACCAACTATGACCCCAGCAATCAAATCCTCGACCAATCGACTGTGAAGGTGATCCTGTGCCCGTGTTAACCCTTTCACTACCACCCTACAGAAGGTTAACCCCTTCACTACCACTACAGACTGTTAACCGCCTGTAGTGTGATAGTGAAAGGGTTGACCTTCTGTAGTGTGGTAGTGAAAGGGTTAACCCTTTGTCGCATGGCAGTGAAAGGGTTAACCTTCCGTGTTGTCGCAGTGAAAGGGTTAAACCATTTGGTAGTGCGGTAGTGAACACTAAAAAGCTACCTTGTGTTGTATCCTGTGTCTCTGTCCCCGCCCCCTCCCTTCGCAGGCCTACCTGATTGGCTGCGTGTGGAACTGCTACAGATACGTCAGCGGCCGGGGCACCACAGAGGTCCTGGTGTACGTCACCACCAACGACACCGCGGTGAGTCCCCCCCCCCCCTCTCCTCCCTCCCCCTCACCTCAAGGACACGTAAGCGGTTCTGTCCCTCCCCCCGCCTTGTGTCGTGTGAACTCACACACACACATACACACTCGCTGGGATACATTAACACAGGCATACACCAATACACACACAGAGGACATACACTGTTTTTCAAGATTCAAGAGGTTTATTCATCACATACATACACAAGACATATAGTGAAATGAAGGTGGCCATGCCCGCTTCGATTGTGCAAAAAATACAAATAATAATAATAATAGAATAAAAAAATAAAATAGAATAGAAATAAAATAGACATGATAAAAATAAAGATAAAATACAAAAGGCAATGAGTCCTATGTACACTTTCTATACAATATACAGTTCTGCCTTATGTCACTATGCTATCCTAACTATACTATAAAAAAACATCCAGTTATGTTTAGTTTTTTTCCTTTAAAGTGACCTCTTCTCATGTGATTAAAGTGACCTGTGGTGTGTTTGTGTGTGAGAGAGTGCAGATGTGTGGTGTGTGTGTTCATGTGTGCTTGTGTGTGTAGATACAATGCCGCTACAGATGAACTCGAAGGCACATACAGTTTGTTTGTTTGTTTGTTTGTTTAACGCAGTTGAACAGAAGTAAAAACAATACATAATAAGTTATAACGATTGTGAAGGAGAAGTTAGAAGCCTAGAGGCTTATCAAGAACTTCCCCTGTTTTATAAAATCAAACATACAAAAATACAAAAATATGCATATTATAAAATACCAGAATACATTCAAAAGATTCGTGTTAATACAAACATACATACACACAGTACATACATGCATATACTGTATACTGCGTACATAATAATATATACATTAACAACCCACCCACCTGCCTACAAACCTACCCACCCACATAACCAAATGCATACCTACATGTATACAGTACATGCACCATCACACACAAAGGCATAAACACTTGTTCATACACACACACACACACACACACACACACACACACACACACACACACACACACACACACACACACACACACACACACACACACACATACATTCTTCATGCAACACTGTCTTTTACTGTTACGGACAGCATGCATTTCATGGTTCAATCTAGAAGAAGATTGATTGATATTAAGCTCTGGAACATCTTTATCACCCTTTATCTTTATCACTCTTGCACAGCAGGACAAAAGCAGGCACAAGTATCAATGTTAGAGTGTGACGTAATATGGTTAGATAATTGTATACATGCTAGTAGTTCAAATCAATCTCCTTTTCCCCCCCTTGTAAATCCACACGTACTTTTGCATGTTATTGCAGTTCAATGACTTGATACCGCTAAATGTACGAGGTAAGAATTTCAGGCACCACTTTAGTACATTATATGTTATGTTGTTTTTTACTACTTTGTAATATTGTGATCATTTATTTTCGCATCTGTTCTCCATACTGGATACTAGCTATATTCAGACTCTGAAACTCTGAAGTACAACTTACACTTTGTAAAGTAGTAAATACAGTAGAACCTCATTTGTCCGACTCCGAACCTCAGACTCCACAGCCCGACAGTGTGATGATAACAGCATGCGGAGCCATGTGAAAGTAATATTCTATAAAATGGTTGGAATTGTTGGAACATTGTTGTTGACATAATATACAGTTGATTGTGAATAAGACACAATAAGCACAGTGTTTTAAGAATATGTGCGCATTACATGTGTCACGTTTGGAATATGTTTTCAGTGTGTTATGAATCTGAATATGTCACTGTTTCAAACGACAGCCGTCACTGATTCAAACGACAGGCGTTTGGACTAACGAGGTTCTACCGCACATAATGTAATGAAGCCTTGGATGTCATACATTGTAACTTGTAGTTTAGTGCTGTTTTGCAAATACTAGACCTACTAGAGCGCAACTGTGAAATATCCATTGCTACATCCCTATAATTGAACTTGAGTACGTAGCTGTCCAGCTCCAGACATTTATAGAATAGCGTCCTTTATCACGTGTGCAGTGAAAATATTTTAGAACCCAGATTTGTCCCATCGACCCCCATCTGTTTCCCTAGCTTCCCCTAGCTTCCCCTAGCTTCCCCTAGCTTCACCTAGCTTCCCCTAGTTCACCCTAGCTTCACCTAGCTTCCCCTAGTTTACCCTAGTTTACCCTAGCTTCCCCTAGCTTCCCCTAGTTTACCCTAGCTTCCCCTAGCTTCCCCTAGTTTACCCTAGTTTCCCCTAGCTTCCCCTAGCTTCCCCTAGCTTCACCTAGTTTCCCCTAGTTTCCCCTAGCTTCCCCTAGCTTCCCCTAGTTTCCCCTAGCTTCCCCTAGCTTCCCCTAGCTTCACCTAGCTTCCCCTAGTTCACCCTAGCTTCACCTAGCGTCCCCTAGCTTCCCCTAGCTTCCCCTAGTTTACCCTAGTTTCCCCTAGCTTCCCCTAGTTTACCCTAGCTTCCCCTAGCTTCCCCTAGTTTACCCTAGCTTCCCCTAGCTTCACCTAGCTTCCCCTAGCTTCCCATAGCTTCACCTAGCTTCCCCTAGCTTCACCTAGCTTCCCCTAGTTCACCCTAGCTTCACCTAGCTTCCCCTAGTTTACCCTAGCTTCCCCTAGCTTCCCCTAGTTTACCCTAGCTTCCCCTAGCTTCCCCTAGCTTCACCTAGCTTCCCCTAGTTTATCCTAGCTTCCCCTAGTTTACCCTAGTTTACTCTAGCTTCCCCTAGTTTACCCTAGCTTCCCCTAGTTTACCCTAGCTTCCCCTAGTTTACCCTAGCTTCCCCTAGTTTACCCTTGCTTCCCCTAGTTTACCCTTGCTTCCCCTAGTTTACCCTAGCTTCCCCTAGTTTACCCTAGTTTACCCTAGCTTCCCCTAGTTTACCCTAGCTTCCCCTAGTTTATCCTAGCTTCCCCTAGTTTACCCTTGCTTCCCCTAGTTTATCCTAGCTTCCCCTAGTTTCCCCTAGCTTCCCCTAGTTTATCCTAGCTTCCCCTAGTTTACCCTAGCTTCCCCTAGTTTACCCTAGCTTCCCCTAGCTTCCCCTAGCTTCCCCTAGTTTACCCTAGTTTACCCTAGTTTACCCTAGCTTACCCTAGCTTACCCTAGTTTACCCTAGTTTACCCTAGCTTCCCCTAGCTTCCCCTTAGTTTACCCTAGTTTACCCTAGCTTCCCCTAGTTTACCCTAGTTTACCCTAGCTTCCCCTAGCTTCCCCTAGCTTCCCCTAGTTTACCCTAGTTTACCCTAGCTTCCCCTAGCTTCCCCTAGCTTCCCCTAGTTTACCCTAGCTTCCCCTAGTTTACCCTAGTTTACCCTAGCTTCCCCTAGCTTCCCCTAGTTTACCCTAGCTTCCCCTAGCTTCCCCTAGTTTACCCTAGCTTCCCCTAGCTTACCCTAGTTTACTCTAGAGACGATTGACAATCCATGAGCCTGTGACATTGCCGCTGTAGGGCAGGTCATTTTAACACATTAACTGCCACGCTTATATCCATCAATGTATGATCACTGCCACCAGTCTAAGCCTATGGAGATGTTCACCTTCTTTGCAGGGCTATAACTTTTTAAATTGTATTGCTAAATTGACATTACTATGGCCCATTCAACATCGATTATCTATCGTTCAGGATGTAGGAACGTTATACTTTTTCATTCATATATTCATACGAAAATACAGTCTAGAATATAAGTATGTTTATCGTTTTCTGCAGTAATTCCTAGAACGCTAGTTATAGGCCTAAACGCATAATATAGATTATCGATTGCAGTTTATTCGCGATACACGCTATATAAAAAAATCCAACTGAATACGATCCTAAATGTTATGACTCATCATGCGCGGATGAAGGGGGGGGGGGGTCGTTTATAATTCCGTGATATATATTCAGTGATATATTGATCAGAGCGGTTTGCATTGAAAAGAATAAACCATCAAGCTGAAAGTAACGTTACTGTCCTCTTACCGTTCGCCGATGAGACTGGAGGAAAAAGATCCCACTTATTTGACGTCGATCGACTAGATCCATTTCCGGTTTGTATGGCGCATAAACACCCAAATCATATCGATTATTGAGTTATGGCAGTGATCCATATACACGGATGTGTGTCTAGAGTCCCGCAACAATATGTGACTGCCGGACGGAATTCCCAGATGCACCGAGATCACCAGAGATCCATTTCCGGTAGTAACTCGCCCGATCATCCACCAGGTGGCGGTATTGAAGCGTTGCACGGTTGTGCCGAGTCCCACTGTCTCAGCCGAGGCTGGGTGAGGGAATTATGAATACCATGGCGAAAAAATTAAATATGATCTCAATAACGTTGTACGCCGTGGATTGGCGGAATTAGCATGATCAGCAAACCCGTCGTAAGCCGTTTATGGCGGTGGATGTGTTAAGGCGTCATTGGCTGGCTGAACGCAGGCAGGCCATGTCCTCTCATTGGCTGGCTGAACGCAGGCGGGCCATGTACTCTCATTGGCTGGCTGAATGCAGGCGGGCCGTGTCCTCTCCCTCATTGGCTGGCTGAGCGCAGGCGGGCCGTGTCCTCTCATTGGCTGGCTGAGCGCAGGAGGGCCGTGTCCTCTCCCGCTTGTCCTCCTCAGTGTCGAGTCAGGGTTTCCGAGAGGCTTTAGCCGAGCCGCTGTTTCCATCTCTCTCACTTGACCGACTGTAATCCTCAACACTGAGATATAATACGTTAATCTCCCTCGCTCACCCGTTCTCACGATGATAGATAGAGCTTCTGTATCTGTGCGTGTGTCAGTCAGTCATTCACATACTGTATGTACACTACAGTATGTTGTTTGTCCTTGTGTTGTGGTCTGTTGATCCTTGACTTGAATAAGGCCCTGTTCCTGTCCCCTGCCACAGTTCTAGGCAGAGAGCATGTAGAGCACAAGTTAACAGAGCAATGTAGAGCACAAGTTAACAGAGGGATGCATAGCTAGAGTTAACAGAGGGATGTATATCTAGAGTTATTACATGGCGTTTTCACATTCGCCGAAATGCTTGCTTGTGATTGGTCAATAGCGCTCGTCAGAGGTCCGCTATTACTCGATAACGGACCTCTGCCGAACAATAATGACCGCTGTGCGCAGCTGTTCGCAATCAAGCCCACTGACACTGCATCAGTGCAGCCAATCAGACACACCTGCCGGCTGCACTGACAGCGGAGTGTGTGTGACGATGACAGCGGGAGCGACAGAACAGAACTGCGTCTGCATTTGATCTCGTCTTGTCGATGTAAAATGAATTAGGTATATTGTTAGTAAGTTAGCCATGTAATAAGTGGGATAATGTATAGCTATACTCGATCATTGTCGCAAAATAATTGACCTTCACTGACGTTTAAAACACCTCGGCGAGGCGCCTCGGTATTTTAAACTCTGTGTCGGTCAATTATTTTGCAACAATGACCTCGTAGCTATACATTATCCCTTACTTAACAGAGGGATGTATATCTAGAGTTAACAGAGGGATGTATATCTAGATAGAGATAGAGGGATAGACATAGAGGGATGGGGATAGAGATAGAGAGATGCGTTGCGACATCTGAGACGACATCTCAGCAGTTTTATGATTGCCCACCAATGAATCATCCACTAATCGCCTATGAAGGCACAGTCCTAAACGAAAAAAACGTCAACATATTGAATCGACGATACTTGTCTTGCAGCAGGTAAAAAGTCCAAATTCAAACGGAGGCCACAGCACAAGGGATACGGACAAGTGGCACATAAGAGACATTTCTCCTTGTTAACACATTGAGTGCCAGCAGGGGGCGCACGATTTACCGCTTGAGTGCCAACGCTGTAGTCAATGGGAGGGCGAGCACATTTGCGAACGCATAAACTATATCTTAAATTATGGCTATGTGTCTAATACGCCCGTCGCTTATCAATGACTTGTTTGCAGTCAACATTGTCGAAACGGATTTTTTTTTTAATCGGTACATTTCCGTTTTATACTATTTTGAAAAACGCTCGTTTTTTGAAACTTCCAGAAAAAAAGGTGATTCTGCAGGAATCGCGCTTTAGTGGAATACACAAAACACGTTGTAATTTTTCGGCCTATTTATGATCGTTTTCAAATAAACGCTAGATTATCGATAGTATGTGTACTTATGCACGCTAGAGAAGCGGGCTGAAAAATCTATTATCTTATTTCCTGATCAGCACACTCACACACACATACACACATATGGGACACGTTGATATATAGGTGAAAAAAACTCTGATTATCCCAAGACTGATCAAATAGATTCCTTACCTCAGATCAGATGTTCTCCAAAAAGATTATTCCAATTCCTGATCGCCATTCCAAATATCGATCGCGTTTATTGATCCAACGCTGGGTACTGGAAACACATATTCCATGCTGTTCTGCGGCTCGGCAATGAATGGGATCGTCTCCGGTTACATGCCTGACAAGTAAAATGTGGATTCCGGACTATTTTTTTCCCATCCATTTCATTCAGTCCAATCCAATGGGTGCAATACCATCCGGAGAGATGATAGGGGGCGGTATTTTCCCTGTTTGAGCTCAGATAGATCGCCAATGGTAACGTGAGGCCGCTAGATTGATGAAAAATGAGTGGAAATCGCTAATAAAAAAAATAGCGATTAAATAACGGGATTTCTCGTTGTTGACACTCAACGCATGGCATGAACTAACGAGATTTCTCGTCGTTGGCACTCAAAGTGTTAAAGGTAAAAGGTTAAAATGCTAAAATACTGCAGCCTCACGTATAGACTAGCCCAGTGACCACATCACTACTGGTTATATCATACAGACCAGCCCAGTGACCACATCACTACTGGTTATATCATACAGACCAGCCCAGTGACCACATCACTACTGGTTATATCATACAGACCAGCCCAGTGACCACATCACTACTGGTTATATCATACAGACCAGCCCAGTGACCACATCACTACTGGTTATATCATACAGACCAGCCCAGTGACCACATCACTACTGGTTATATCATACAGACCAGCCCAGTGACCACATCACTACTGGTTATATCATACAGACCAGCCCAGTGACCACATCACTACTGGTTATATCATACAGACCAGCCCAGTGACTATTATTATGGTTATATTATCATATCATCATCATCATCATCTCGTTCCAACTGGTTGCCACTGAGTGAATAGAACGCACTTCATCCATCCCCATCATTACTGCACCGAACATCAAGTACCCCAGCTACTAGTCTTTTTATATAAATGCCAGTCTCTCTCTCTCTCTATCTCTCTCTCTCTCTCTCTCTCTCCTTAACGCGTTACGTAATTGTCCGTGCTTGTCCGCTTCATTTCAAATCCTCCCCTGGTGATCCCTCCCTGGCTGCCTCACAATTCTGTCCCCTAAGAGCATAATATTATTTCTTTCTCTCCTCTCTCTCTACCTCTCTGTCTCTCCCCCCCCCCCCCCCTCTCTTCACCCCACTCTCCTCCGATCCCCCTCTCGCTCTCCTTGTCCTTGAATGAATGGTAGTGTGGGTTTTATAACACCATTTAAGGGAGAGAGAGACGTTTGACTAGAGTAGATAGTGGGGATTTTAAATCACAGGTGTGTTGATGGAGCAGTGGCTATATTATCTGCAGAGGGATTTGACCCCATGGGGAACTAAACCACTTCACTTCTCAAACTGGGGTGATGGTGCCCTAATGGTTACAGAACAAGGCTTGCATCTCCAACGTCCCTGCTTTGAATTACAAGTAAATGAGTGTCACTCTGGCTTCTCTCCCAGTCACGCACGCACGCACGCACACACACACACACACACACACACACACACACACACACACACACACACACACACACACACACACACACACACACACACACACACACACACACACACACACACACACACACACACACACACACGGACAGAAAACAGCAGGCTTGTTAAAATAGTTTGACTCCCCCAGTATTTGCAGTCACATGGCCAGGAAAACGGTGCTGTATGTTTTGCAGAACTCATCATAATCCACATTAGCAGACTCACTGACGTCAGTTCCTGGTTCTTCTTGCTGAGGCTGGTTGCTCATGTTAGCACTGGTCAGCGCTTTGCTTTGAGGTGATATTTCATCTCTGATGATGATGATGACGAAAATTCCTTACTGCACAAATCGCACAGAACGGTGCTCCTATCAACAGTTCCATCTGGGCGTTTTCTTTTTTTCCTTTATAATTTCCGTTCACTGAGCCAAGCAGCGCTTTGTCATCTGCTTCCATCGTGTTTTTTAACAAGTTTTTTTCTTGTCCTGGTTAAATAAGAATGTGTTCTTAGTCAACTTGTCCTGGTTAAATAAGAATGTGTTCTTAGTCAACTTGTCCTGGTTAAATAAGAATGTGTTCTTAGTCAACTTGTCCTGGTTAAATAAGAATGTGTTCTTAGTCAACTTGTCCTGGTTAAATAAGGATTCTTATTAGTTAGTTAAACAAGGGTTCTGTGTTTCAGGTGCTGCTGCCGGCCTATGAGGAAGCCATCGCCATGCCGCCCAAGGAGCCTCCTCCTCAGTACGTGGAGGCCTGACTTCACCTGCCCCAGCGCCTCTCTCTCCCCCACACTGAAGACTGAGGCCTGAGAGAGTTCACCTGCCCAGCGTGTCTCTCTCCCCCACACTGAAGACCCTCTGCTGGCTGGAAAGCATTGAGAAAAGAAAAACTAGGAAAAAAAACACTTAAACTATCATGTCCCAGAGGCTGGTCACATGTCGGATCTGTGATTCCCATCCTTCCTTAACATCAGGATGACAATCTGACCCTGAACGAATGAAAGGGCCTCCCACCACCATCATCCCTCTATCCCCATCTCTCTATCTCTAAACCTATATCCACATCCCTCTATCCCTCTATCTATATCCCTCTATCTCTAAACCTCTATATCTATATCCCTCTATCTCTATCCCTCTTTCTATATCCTGCTATCTCTATCCCCATCCATCTATCTCTAACCCTCTATCTCTATCCCTCTATCTCTATATATCTCTAACCCTCTATCTCTAACACTATCTAACACTATCTATCCCCACTATCTAACCCAACACTATCTCTATCTATATCCCTCTATCTCTATCTCTATCCCCATCTCTCTATCCCCAGCCCTCCATCCCCCAGTCCCTACTCCTCGCTACTGTGACATGTCGCGTCCTCTCTTCTCCTCTCCTCCGGGAGCAGTATGGTGACCTTGAGATGTCCCGCCCCCAAACCCCCCTCCCTATCGACAGCTGTTGTCGACCACTACAGCGCGGACCCTCAACCTCCCATTTCATTTGCACTTTTCCGTGAATGCAGTGCACACTGGCCTGGCCGCCAGCTGTTAAACTCCCCACCCTACCCCACCCTCGATACTGTGAATCTGTGTATCGAAAACAAACTACCTGAAAACGAGAAATGGAGAACGTGAAAGAGAGAGAGCGATATACATGATCGGTTATGCAAGGGCACTTTTTCCCCCTTTTTAATTAGTTTCTTTTTTGTTTGTTTTTTCAAAAATGGATGAACTCCCTCATTGAATGTAACGCGAGGGGGAGGGGGGGGGGATTTTTGTATGACTTATTTTGTATACTGTAAAAAGAAACGGGAGGAAAAAGTGTTTTAAGGAACAAGCAAAAAAAGGAACATACCGTTGCAATAGAATACTCATGGGTTTTAAACCGCGTTGTCATGTCCCGTAAAACAGGGAAGATCTTAAGGGAAAAACAAGAGGGGTTTCCTTGACCAATAACCACCACAGCGTCTTCCTTGTTGTATCCATGTAACTGTCTGTGAACCTGTGATCCACTCACTGAAAAACATGTTCTCCCACGGATGGCAAGTCTATTCCAGTTTGCCCTCCAAGCCCTCTTTTCTTTCCGCACGGTCTCATGGGATTTTGCTATGACTTGCACCTTCGCAATCTCCATGTGATCAAGCACTTATTTACATTTACATTTAGTCATTTAGCTGACGCTTTTATCCAAAGCGACTTACAACTTATCACAAACACAACTTAGTTTTGTCATACACATATGCGGGACATGATACCGGTACATACATACATATATACATACATACATATACATACACTACACTGTACACCTAAATGTGCAGTGCCCACACACACAAAACTCCAAGCAATCCACACAATCTATAAATATGTAGATGTTGATGTGTGTGAATGTGTCCATTTTGAGATTTAGTGTTACGTCGAGTTGTAGTCGCAACGGAGTTGACTGTTTTTGTTTTCATATTTTTTACATGTAGGTGTTTAATCTGATCTGTTTAGCTGAGCTAACTTAGCTGGACTGAGGGCATTTTTCCTACGATGACAGGGTGACATGCTGCTATGTGTGTGTTTTGTTCGCGAGCCTGCATGCTAGGCTGCGTGTGAGGGTACTATACAGTATGTTCCTCCTAGCCTGCGTGTGAGGGTACTATACAGTATGTTCCTCCTAGGCTGCGTGTGAGGGTACTATACAGTACGTTCCTCCTAGGCTGTGTGTGAGGGTACTATACGTTCCTCTTAGGCTGCGTGTGAGGGTACTATACGTTCCTCTTAGCCTGTTTGTGAGGGTACTATACGTTCCTCTTAGGCTGCGTGTGAGGGTACTATATGTTCCTCTTAGCCTGCGTGTGAGGGTACTATACGTTCCTCTTAGGCTGCGTGTGAGGGTACTATATGTTCCTCTTAGCCTGCGTGTGAGGGTACTATATGTTCCTCTTAGCCTGCGTGTGAGGGTACTATATGTTCCTCTTAGCCTGCGTGTGAGGGTACTATATGTTCCTCTTAGCCTGCGTGTGAGGGTACTATATGTTCCTCTTAGCCTGCGTGTGAGGGTACTATATGTTCCTCTTAGCCTGCGTGTGAGGGTACTATATGTTCCTCTTAGCCTGCGTGTGAGGGTACTATATGTTCCTCCTGTGGGTCCTTTGTATGTAGACATGTTTTTTTTGCACATGCAGCAATATCATTTCAGTATGCTTTCTGCGCTGGCAAGCTTATTGAATTGGATGGGAATCTAAACCCCTGATTCAGCTGTTTAGGATATATACAGTTAATTGAAGAAAAGTGTGTGTGAATGCTTCCCTTTTGCCCTAGAAACTATTTGGGCCATTGATTTAGCATAACAAAATAAAATAGCTATGGGACAAACATGATCTAATCATATGCTGAGATATCCCATTATTTTCCTTTACTCATGTCAGTAGTATTGGCTCTCATTAGGGGAAATAAAGTAACTTTTCATCTGTCAAAAAGCTATGCAAGTGTCCATTCGACAATGCATTAGACTACAAACAAGCACCGTGAGTAACGTGCTGTTGTTTTTTATACTGTAGTTTATAACGTATCCCCATGTATGAAGTATGACCGCCGCTTCCGCAAATCCAACAATGTTTTGAAGGGGAAAAAAACGATACCCAGAATTTGCACTTTAAACGACCATGCGAGATCATTAAAAAGGTTGTCGCTTGCTGTATTTCCATTTGTTTCACTTCTGTCATCATGCCGCCGCGTCAAGTGGTTCTAACTAGGGATGAACCGATACCAGCACTAGTTGGTTTCATAACTCGCATTATAATAATAATAATAATAATTATTATTATTAGTATGTTCAAATAGAATATCAGAGAATTTCCCAGATATTAAAATCTGATGCCAAGAAACATGTCTAACGTGCCAGAAATCAAAAGTAAAGTGACTTGATTTGCTGCATTTCTTACACGTTAACTCTCCCTAATGGAGAGAAATGTATTATACAGTACAGTAGCTTAATCGTTTTTGTCCAATGACCCCAAAATGACGGCCCAAGTCTCTACTTTTCATTAAAAGTAATGGGTCAGAATCAGTACTCTGTTATCGGCCGATACTCAAAGCCCAGGTATCGTATCGGTATCGGGACTGAAAAAGTGGGATCGGTGCCTCCCTAGTTCGTCACCTTGACGTTTACCCCCTCTGTACTGGACACTTCCAAAACTATGAAAGAAACAAGTGTGTCAAAAAGAAAAGAAAAAGATATTCCACATCACGGCCCTGGAGAGTTGACACCGTTTCCGATGTGATTGGAGGTGATTTCAGACCGAGGCTCCAGCTCAGTAGAGATGTGTGCCACCAAGGTGCGCAGCCGTCTAAGGGTTTAAAGACTTGAGTCTGAGCCAGGGGTGGCCAACGCTACGTCTCATTAGAATCAGAATTAGAATTAGAGACTGAGACTGTTGTCTTCAACATTGTGTCTCTGCATGTCCATTCATTACCCATTAATTCTATTTGTCTGTCACACACACGCACACACTATCCCGTTGTTGGATCTGTATGGGATCATGTCTTCTTCAATTCTGAATAATAATAAAACATTTAAATCGATATATCTGTTGACTTTATGTTTTTGTGTTCACATGCATTTTCTTTACATGCCAAAATAAATGGACCACCAGCAGATAAATCAAATCAAATGTATTTGTATAGCCTGAGATCACATGGAATAGCCCCCATGGGCTGTACAAGTCTTCTTGTACAAGTCAAGAAGAAACATTACAAAAGATCAAAACTAAAACCACCATAAAATCCAAATATGCAACACTCCCAGAGGAACGACTCACTAAAAACCTAGCAACACAGGCGGCGTGTAGGAGAGAAACCTTAATGAGAGTTGCTGGAAGAGGGTCAAGCGAGCAGGTTGAAGGTTTAGCTGCACCAACCAATTTTGAGAGGACACTAAGTGAGACGTTTTCAAGGCTAGGATAGCGTATGGTTGGATTGCATAGCAGAGGGAAGGCCCAGCGGAGGTTGGATAGATAGATAGATGTATTGTCCTTCAAAGGAAATGTGTTGCCACAGTCTGTACAGTGCATCACATGCTTTAAATAATACGTCATCCACACATACAGTACCTATATAGATACATCCACACATACCTGTATACATATAGACTCCCCTCAGTGGCTCTGATGACAGAGGGATGGTTCTAATGCTATGGTTTTTCGGTCCACTCATCTAGAAAGCAACGCTGGTGTCTAATAATATATTGATCTTGATGCATCTTGGCCCAACATAATTTTAAGAGCAGTGTAAAACTGCACACTTTCAGAATCTGCCAAACCCACTGGGTGACTTACTTGTGACTTCTCGAGAGGGACTTGTTGACTTGTTGAGAGGAACAAGAACAACATCCTACCGAAATGCAAATGAGATGAAGGGGATGAATGAGAATTGTTCCTGCAGTATTGATTAGACCTTGCCTTGCCTTTAGGGTTGAATGACTTTATCTCATGCCAGGAAATTCACCCCACACCAGTATAGAACCGCTAGCCTATAACCTGTCGGCATTCATTAAACACTATAGGCATCTCATGCAACAGGTTCAGATAGGGGTGGGTTTATACATGAGATACCAAGCTTTCACCTCAACATTTTACATTCATTTATATTCCCTCCACTATACACACACACGCTACACAGAGTATACTGCATACAATCTACACAGCAATCATTCCTCGGCATGCATGTACGCAGTAGAAGCTTAACCTCACTATTATTATTAGAACATTATAATCATTTACTACCAAATCCCCACTGGGTCACTCATTTTAGCCACACGGGTCAACAACGGTTGACTCTCTGTGTGGCGATCCAAAAGCAGGGTCAAACTCATCTGTGTGTGTGCCCCGGCCGGCCCGCAGGAAGGTCTGCAACGCCCCTCCCAGCGTGGACGGATCAGGGAGGGGATTTCATCCCAGCTGGTGCGCCTGCCACAAAATGGAGGCTGGCATTACCGCGGGTCTTACACACACATAAACCTACTTTATGCCACCAGAACCAAGCGAAACGTGAAACACAACTAGGTCACATGTCGTTCTGTCTGTCTGTCCTGTTATGTGCATAATGTGTGTGTTGGGTGGGGGTGGTGGAGTGGCTTCACAGAGTCTATGAGTGGCTAAGTGTTTGACCTGGATAACATGTAAACTAGAGCAAATGCTTTTTGCTGTAACACTTTAATGTTGTATTCTTCGTCAGGGACCCAAATTAGATTTGAATTTTCTTTCCCTCACAATGGGGACCCAGGCCATGGCATCCAGTTCCACAACAGTGTTGGTACTGTTGGTACTGTCATGTGGAGGAGGAAAGGACGGCCCGAGAACTATTCTAGGTCCAGATCCATACACAATAATGATGATTAGGTAGCTTTAAGAACTATATGTTAACAAACCCTTGAACCATCAGTTACTGCATGCAGGGCCATGCAAGAAAACCTTTTAAGAATGGCTTTGTTTCCCAAAGACACATTCGGTAAAGAACTATCCACTTGACTCTATAGGTTAGCTATCAGTTAAATAAACATTTGTAGAGTGGAATATGTCTAACACTATGTTAGTTACTAGGTAGCCTTCTTAAAACTGAATATGCCACCCGTTTCATGAACTCACGCCCCGGGACAATTCATTCAATATTTGTGGACATGCACGATGCACCGCTCTCCCCCTGATTTAGAAATCTGAGAGAGAACCTTCTGTGACGACCCTCCCCCACATTGTGTTGGCTTCCTCTGCTTTAGCTGGCAGAGCAGAGCTGGGGAAGGCTCGTCAAGCTAATTGGGGCACACCTGGGCCGGTGTGTCCCATGCAAGATATCAGAGAGAGGCTGCCTCTGCTCTTTGGCGAACTCCCCACATATTTGGTTACTTTGATTCTTTGTTTGGTTCTTTGGTTTTGCACTTACAACACTCATGCTATACATACACCTCATCCACACACTGCACCCACACTGATACTCATATATATTGGCTGCTGACTAGTCTAGTTTAAATAAATCTTTTGTTATTTCTTAAATTGTGCCTGTGTCTCCCCATTCTTGTTTGCGAGCTTGAGCCAGTTCATAACACTTGAGATTTGTGATGTCACTTGGATATAGAATAGCCCCAGCCTCTACATCCAGGTGACATCAGATTGAGGGGTCCCTCTCTGATTTCTAGCTTTAGGAGAGAGTGATACATGAATATTGACTAGCTAAAAATCCTCAGCCAAAGTTTTTTTTTTAACCTTCTCTTTCTCCAATTCTTCTCTGCTTTTCTCCCCGTCCCAATTTTAGTCGTTGTGTCAATTCCCCCCCTCCCCTACCTGGTTGTTGTACGCATGTTCTCCTACGAGTCGGTACAAGGGCGTCCCGAAGCCGATCGCACGCTTCCTCCGATACGTGCGGCGACTGCCAGTGACGTCTTTTCACTTGGCAGCGAGGACTCTCATTGGTGAAGTGTAACGCGTGGGAGGGCACGCTATCTCCACCAAGTCCTGCCCCCGCTGAGCAAGCGCCGAGACCTGACCTGTAGGCGTCGCTGTCCACAACGCCAGATTCCCACCCACCAGCTTCCCACCCCCTAATACTGCCAATTGTATTAGTATGAACAACCAGCCAAGCTGGTAGCATCGCAGAGAGCTGGGCTCGAACCCAGCATCTCCTGCGTTGGTGACGAGCGCAATCTCCGCTACGCCACCTGACCGCTCAACTCCCAAAGTTTTAAGCTAGGCTAGTGGTAGGCGGCTGGGTGGCGCAGCGGTCTAAGTGCTTGTCACCAACGCAAGAGACACCGGTATCGAATCCGGCTGTCAGCGGTGCCTCCGGCTTGGCCGGCCGTCATACTGGCTCAATTGGCAGAGTCAGCGGGAGGGAAGCCGGTGGGGTGGTATTCTGGTCATTGTAAACAGCGACTCCTACAGGTCGGTCAGGGCGCCTGCACAGCAAAGAAGGGATATGTTGAAGGTAGTGTGACCTCCCACGCGTTACACTTCACCAATGAGAGTCCGCGCTGGCAGGTGAAAAGAGGTTGCAGGCTGTCTCCTATGTGACGGAGGAAGCATCTGATAGACTTCAGGACTCCCTAGACCGACCAGTGGGGGGCACATGCAAGCAACGACCAGGAAGGAGGGGGGGAATTGGCATAATGACAAAATTGGAATGGGAGAAAATCTGAGAAAAACAGGAGAAAAAGTGAAAAAAAAAAGAAAAAGCTAGGCTAGTGGTCCGTATCCGCTTCCATTCATTTGTGCTAAGCTAGCTTGCAGCTGCATGGATGAATGAATGAATGAATGAATTTTATTTGTATAGCGCTTTTCCAAACAAAGTTTCAAAGTGCTTTACAGACATGTTAAAAACAGCAAACAGCAAACATCGGGAAAGGTGAAAAAATCTAAATAGAAAATAAAACAATAAAACAATAAAAACAGCTTACGCAATCAGAGCTGACCTAGACCCATAACTTTAGGAAAACCAAGAGGACACTGACTCTGCTAGCTAGATCCAAGGGTAGGGCGTTCCAGAGCATAGTTTTATAAGGAACCAGGAGGGCCTTACCCGCGGATCTGAGGCACCGTTCCGGAACATGGGGTTCCAACAAGTCCACAATATAGCTGGGGGCCAGTCCATGTAGGGCTTTAAAAGTAATCAATAAAATCTTAAAATAAATTCTGTAGCTCACAAGCAGCCAGTGTAAAGCAGCCAGGATTGGCGTTATATGGTCACGTCTCCTTGAGTTGGTGAGTCGTGCCGCAGAGTTCTGCACCATCTGGAGACGTGATAATGGATCTTTTTGTTGATGCCTGAATAGAGGGAGTTACAGTAATCTAAACGTGAAGAAATAAAGGCATGTGACCGTTTCAATGTCTGCAGAGGACAAAAATAATTTTACTTTGGCGATGTTCCTGATCTTGTAGTAGCAGGACTGGACTACTTTAGTGACTTGGGTGTTAAAAGATACAGTATTTGCCTGGGTCAAAGAATACGCCCAGGTTGCGGCCTGAGTGTGAGACATTAGAGGCTAAGGTGTCAAGTTCTGAAAGGAAGGGGTGAGTGGAATTTGGGGGGCCGAATATAATTATTTTCGATTTAGCTTCGTTCAGTTGCAGGAAATTCTGTGACATCCATTCCCAGGCGGTACCAGGTTTTAAGGGGATAATAGCTGTGTGTCATCAGCATAACTGTGGAACTGGATGCCATGGTTCCGAATAATGTTGCCAATTGGCAACATATATATGGTGAACAGTAGGGGACCCAGAATCGATCCTTGAGGAACTCTGCACTTGAAAGGAGCCCGTGATGAAGAGGCCTCCCCAATTACCACGGAGAAACTTCTATCTGTTAGATATGAGCGAAACCACTCTAAATCTACCTCATTTATGCCAACCAGCTTTTTCAGCCTTTCAATTAAAATAAAATGATCGACAGTGTAAAATGTTGCACTGAGATCTAAAAGGAATTAAATTGAGCAGTCACCAGAGTCTGCATTTAATAAAAGATCATAGTGACTTTTAAAAGTGCTGTTTCAGTGCTTTTTTTTTTTTTTTTATCCACTTTTTCTCGCATTTTCTATATGTTCTCCCATCCCAATTTCGTATCATCCAATTCAACCCTCCCCTGTCACGAACGCTGTTTCTTGCCTCCCACAAGCCGGCTGCAATGTGGACTAAGTCATACATAGCACAAGTCCCCTCCGGTACTTGAGGTAACAGCAGTCGCATCTTTTCACCTGCGCAGCTCGATCTCTCAGTGGCGAGGAGTAACGCGTGGGAGGCTCACGCTGCCCCCGACACTTCCTGATTCTACTGCGCAGGCGCACCAACCGACCTGTAGGAGTCGCTGTCCACAACGCCCGATCCCCACCCATCAGTTTCCCACCCCCTAATACGGCCAATGTGTATTAGTACGGACGACCAGCTAAACTGAAAGCAAATGTGGAGCGCTGGGCTCGAACAGGCAAGCCCAGCGTCTCCAGATTTTGTGGCGAGCGCCTTGCCCACTACGCCACGTAGCCGCCCAGTGCTGTTTCAGTGCTATGCAAAGCCCTGAAACCAGACTGAAAATTTTCAAAAACAGAATAAAAATTCATAAAAGTAATCAATTGGCGTGACACGATTTCTTCTCAAATGTTCGATAAGAAGTTGAACGGTAGTTTGGAAATGGGTCTAAAATTATTTAAAACTAGGGGGTCCAGAGATGTTTTTTTTTAAAAGAGGTTGGACCAGGGCATTAGCTTTCTACTGAACACATAGAGAGGAAATTGGTATCTATCTTCTTGTCTGACTCTGGAGAAGACGATAAACACATTTCCCATAATGTTGGCGTGTTCCTTTAACAGCCAATAGGCCCGCAAACCTGTCACTGAGCAGTTTTCACAGCTCTGTTATGATGACACATTTTATTATGTGTAATTGGTACAATGTGAACACATCATATTTTTTCTCTCCCTTCAATATGAGATCAATAAAGGTTGGAAACCCCTGCTGTATGTTTGATAATCAGTCCCTCCATGATTATTTTTGATTGTTGTGCTTGATTTTGATTTGCAGCTGCTTTTCTCAAGGATTGGATGGATGAGTTTTATGTGATTTAGTTTTTCAGTAAAATTGCGGGAATTGGCAGAAATTGCTAAAATTGCGTGAGTTGGCAAAAATCGTATTTGACATTTTTGGAATGTTTGGGAATTCCCCCCCCCCCCCCACAAAGTCCCCACAAATATTGAAAAATTTGCTTGAATTTGCATTCATTCTTGCAATCTTAAGATTTCCTGGAGGGACGGGATAATAAATATTATCCTCCATGGTTACACACACCTTTGTTCACCCATCGATGACGAGTCAAAATGGCTGCTGTGAAAATGTTATCTCACAACAGGCTGTCAGTCATAATTTACTACACATCTTTTTTTAAACACCACAAACAAATAACAGATTAATAATAAGAGTCATATTACGCACCTATGTGTACTATATATAAATCACCGGGACAATAAATGAAGATAGGAGCGTGACTGCCTCGTGTGTCACATTGTCAGTGTGGCAGAGTTCAAAACTATTTACAGAGTGATCAATAATGTCACTCGCTGTGTGCGAGAGGGCGTTCAAGCCCACAGCAACACCGACACGTCAACCAAGGAACAATCAATGCCAGCGTATATGAACCAGCACTCTGTGTTATAACAGGACAGGTTATGTTATGTACTGTATGTTCATGATGTCCTAATCATGATGACGAAAAATTACTAATGACTAAATAATACGTTTGCTTCGAGAGGCCAAAGTGGTTCTTTGGGCTTATAGATGTACTTTCTTCTTGTACTTCTAAGACTATGACTTGTAATCTTTTTTTGTTTTGTTTTTACTCTCTTTAATATTATACTAAAGAAACTTTCTACAGCGTCAAAATGCCTCCAAATGCATGTGATTCTGATATTGTCAATGTTACAAGCAGTCTGTGGTCAGCTTCAAAATCATATCTCATGTTTGAGATTTCTGCAGTGGGTGTGCTGAAAATTGAAGTTGGCCTATAATGCCTACTGACTTGTTGTTCTGTTGTAAGCCTACTTTTGGCCTGAGAACTACACAATGTTGGCTATATCAAATAGATAGATAGATAGATAGATAGATAGATAGATAGATAGATAGATAGATAGATAGATAGATAGATAGATAGATAGATAGATAGATAGATAGATAGATAGATAGATAGATAGATAGATAGATAGATAGATAGATAGATAGATGGATAGATGGATAGATGGATAGATGGATAGATGGATAGATAGATAGATAGATAGATGGATGGATAGATAGATAGATAGATAGATAGATAGATAGATAGATAGATAGATAGATAGATAGATAGATAGATAGATAGATAGATAGATAGATAGATAGATAGATAGATAGATAGATAGATAGATAGATAGATAGATAGATAGATAGATAGATAGATAGATAGATAGATAGATAGATAGATAGATACAACTTTCTACACATGGGTAGTTTATATCTACGGCCAGAAGGAAGGGGGGTAAAGTAGAGTGGTAGAGTGGGTGGTCTGGGTCATGAATTGTGAGTGCATGAAAGTTGGGGTGGGAATACCAATGAGTTTGCTGGCTAAATGAGTTATCTTCAAGGATGTATTCAATTATATAACATTTATTTCCAAATACATACTGTGATTGAACGACATACATTCCGTGAGTGCTTACAACTGGTATCAGAGATAATATTAATGATACTTCCCTCATTCATTTGATTTAATTGCAAATCAAGATACCAGTTTAGGAAGGCAGTGAGTGGGGAGAAACTAGGCCATATCTCTCAGTGGACGATGGGGGCTTATGTCTGGTGGAATGAATCCCAGTAGAGTACTCAGACCCGGCCTATATATAAATATAAAATATAAAATAAATTAACAAATAAAGAAACAAATACTCGTAATGACCAGATCATTTGTGGTTATTTCAACATTATTACATAGTTTATTTACATCCACAGCCCACAGGTGACATTTCAAGCTAATGCTCTTTCAGCTCTTCGTGTGCTCTGGCGACACGATAAGCACATATTACAGGTCCACTTTTCCCCACTAATATCCAAAAGGTATACATATTAAATACAGACACATGTTAAGAAAACATATATACTTATAGTACATATTGATGAGACCCTAAAAGCACAATAAAATCACATCAGGTCAATTGCCATCATTACCCTCGACCCTCGACCTGGCCTATCATGCAGCGAAGGGAACGGCTCCCGCCTACCTCCGGTCAATGGTCTCTAACTACACACCCTCAAGACCCCTATGCTCTGCATCTTCTGGCCGCCTCAGACCCACTCCTATCAGAGCTCCGGGAGGGTCATCAAAGAGAAGTCGCCTATTCTCTGTCCTTGCCCCACAATGGTGGAACGAACTTCCCACCACAGTTAGGACAGCCGAAACCCGCCCAATCTTTCGCCGTTGACTAAAGACGCACTTCTTCAATCATTATCTGATCTGATTGACAAGCTAAAAGCAATTGGTTTTGATAGTCTATCAGTGAGCTGGATGCAATCCTACCTTGAGGGGAGAGAACAGATGGTGGAGGTAAACGGTACCCTATCCCCCCCCTCACAGTGAGCTGTGGTGTTCCACAAGGAAGCATACTAGGACCGCTACGGTTCCTAATTTATGCAAATGACATGTCGTCAGCTTGTGACTGCAACTTGTTCTTGTTCGCGGACGACTCAGCCCTGCTGGTCTCTGACAAGAACAAGTTACAGGTTGAAAAAACCCTCAGCTCAGTCAGAACTCTGCAGAATCTGCACCTGGCTCGCTGATAACAAACTATCATTACGCCTGGGTAAAACAGAGTCCATTCTCTTCGGATCAAATAACAAACTCAGCAAGACCGACGGCTTCTCAGTTACAGTGGGTGACAATATTGTCACAAGGAAAGACGAAATTACATACCTAGGTTCCATCCTAGAGGCAAATCTTTCCTGTGACAAAATGGCATCAAATGTAATCAAAAAAGTCAACCAACGAACAAGATTCTTGTACCGGATCTCCTCTCTGGTAAACAAGAATACCCTGAAGACACTGGCAGGAGCACTCATTCAAGGGTACTACGACTATGCTTGCACCTCATGGTACTAAAGTACCTCAAAGGCGCTAAAAACAAGATTACAAACATCACAAAACAAACTGGTCAGACTACTACTTGACCTTACTCCTAGAACCCACCTCACCCCTGCCCACTTTGACTACCTAGGATGGCTTAGACTAGAAGACAGAGTACAGCAACTTGCAATGGGCCTGGTCTACAAGATACACTACACGACTAAGATACCCATGTACATGTCAAAATACTTCCCAAAGGTCAGTGAATACCATGACCATAACACCAGAGGGAGCTCCACAAATCATGTTAAACCCAGATTCGGCTCAAACAAGGGACTAAACACGTTTCGCAATTATGCCACATCAATGTGGAACGCCCTACCCAAAGCTGTAAAGGAATGTGAATCACTACCCACTTTCAAAACCATTCTCAAATAACACCTACGGGAGACTGCAATTCGAAACTGGCCCCTGTAAATGTCCTAACCCAACCCCCTCCAATGTACAGTAAATGACCTAACCCAAGAATACACAAGACCCTCCTCTTGGAACCAAGTATGGTTTCGTCGATATTCCAATGTACAGTTTTGCTTGTACAGTTCTACAGTCCCCCCCCCCCCCACCTAACCACCTCCCCAGGCCATCAGGTTGCTCAACGAACAATAACACTATGCAACAACCATCAAAAGCACTCACAGCACACACATCCACACACACACTCACTTTAAACAAACAACTCACTGCAGCACCCACTCTACACACTTTAGAACACCTAAACACACTTTATATTTATTGGCAAAGAATTTGCACTACAACCCATAACTCAGTACACCTTACTGTAAATTGTACCTAAATTGTACCTCATCCCATTTCTGCTTTGCACTATATAGTATATTGTAATTAGTATATTGTATAGTATATTGTATGGTAACTCAGTTACTTCTACTCTGCATTGAACATTGTACATATGTACATACTGAACACTTGTGTCTACGTACGTGACTTCAATTTTATACTTGCTATACTTATTTTATTTTATACTTATCCTTTTGTCTAGCACAGTCTCTGGAGCATAACAGAAAGAAGTATTTTGTATAAAAGTATTCTGTACTTCTGTATGACATCTAATAAAGAAACTTGAACTTGAATGTACAGTCCCCCCCCACCCCACCTACCCAACCTCCTCCAATGTACAGTTTCTACGTCAAATGTATATACTCTCTTTTTTAAACTCTTTTTGTATCACAAACAGTACTGTATTTGCAAATCTGGTATGTCATAAATGTATAGATGTAGCAGTACTGTCTATCTGTATGTCGTGTATGTCATAATATATGTTATGATGAATTGAAAATGGGGGACCCTGATGTAAACAAGACGAAAGTCTTTCTCTGGTCTGCATCCCCTTAACAATTGTGTGTATTGAGCTGTACTGTACCCATTCTGCAATCTGTTAATAAAGTTTTCAATCAATCAATCAATCAATCTGAAATAAAAAAGTAAAATAAAAAAAATAACTCTAACCCTAACTAACCTTACTGTCATGCACCTAATATACTAACCTACACTGTAGCACTCAACACTTTGATGAACATTGTTACTCAGCTGATAGAGTTGTACCCTTCCTGCTGTCTTGTTGTACAAAACTTGTAAGTCGCTTTGGATAAAAGCGTCAGCTAAATGACAAAATGTAAATGTAAATGTACCCTCATCATGGCTGGATCTAAATAGAGGCGCCTCTATATTGTAAAAGGATGTCCCTAAGGTTTAGAAACAAGAGTCTACAATATACCCAACGCATGTCTCGCCTCTGAATGGAAGCAGTACAGACCACTCGCCTACAGTAGCTTAACCCTGTCACTACCACACTACAGAAGGTCACTGCGACAATACAGAAGGTTAACCCTTTCACTGTGACAATACAGAAGGATAACCCTTTCACTGCCACACGACAAAGGGTTAACCCTGTCACTACCACACTACAGAAGGTCACTGCGACAATACAGAAGGTTAACCCTTTCACTGTGACAATACAGAAGGATAACCCTTTCACTGCCACACGACAAAGGGTTAACCCTGTCACTACCACACTACAGAAGGTCACTGCGACAATACAGAAGGTTAACCCTTTCACTGTGACAATACAGAAGGATAACCCTTTCACTGCCACACGACAAAGTGTTAACCCTTTCACTACCACACTACAGAAGGTTAACCCTTTCACTACCACACTACCAAAGGGTTAACCCTTTCACTGCGACAATACAGAAGGATAACCCTTTCACTGCCCTTTCACTGTAGTGAAAGGGTTAAAACTCTGGGAGAGGTGTGTTCGGCCAACAGCTAGGCTAGTTCCTCTGTATCTATGCTTCCATTAATTTGTGGTAAACTTGCAGCCAGATAGCTTTCTACTGAACGCACAGAGAGGTGATTGGTATCTCTCTTCTTGTCGGACTCCGGAGAAGACGGTAAGTGCATTTCCCATAATGTTGCCGTGTTCCTTTAAAAAAAGAGAGCACCACATAAATCATATTGAATGAATGGCTCAGACAACCCAAGGAAGAAACAGTCTGATACTAAAGTCCTCATTCAAACTTCTTGGTGTGAGAGTCCCCAGTGTGTGTATATATATATCCAGAACAGTTGTCTCCTCAGGAGTAGAGAGTCAACATTCCTCACATTTTATCCATTCACTCACACATGCAAGGTGCCAACCTGCTCATCGGGAGCAATTGGGGGTTAAGTGTCTTGCTCAAGGACACTTCGACACGCTGCCCGGGAGGAGCGGGAATCAGATTTGTACAGCTTACCTAAATTATCTAGTGTACAGACAGCATGTTTTTGTCTGGAACCATTTTAACGACCAATTCTCTCATAACAAAATATCTGTTCTAGGGCCAGGTGCAGCTTATCAGTGTTTACCCCACGCTGTTATGAGAACTGCCCGACTTTTCTTCTGTCTGCAAAACCTTGATTTCTTTTACTATAAGGCTGGAAGTATCCTTGGGCTCGGGGCTCACTTCGCAGATTGTTTTCCACTCTCTATATCGAACTGAGATTCTGTGCACAGAATAAACTATCTTATTTTTTTTTCTATCCTTGATTCGATCTCAATTTCTACAAGCTCACTGCATTTGCTAAATAAGAATTTTCCACAGCAACATACATGGTTGACATAGTGAGTAGGGATGCTCGATATTGGCTTTTTTACCGATACCGATATCAACCGATACCGATATATGCAGGGTCCCCCCCCCCCCCAAAATGGAATAATTTCAGGTAATTAACATTACATATATCTTGTTGTGGAATTAACACAACATTATGCATACTTTTGACAATAAATAAAATCAGAATTTGTTCTTACTTGCTTGCCTGGGTAAATAAAGGTTATAGAAATGTAAAAAACAAAACAAAAACGATACCGATATTTTCCGATATCACATTTTAATGCCGATATCGGCCGATAATATCGGACATCCCTAATAGTGAGTGAATGGTAGAGATACATGGTTGACATAGTGAGTGAATGGTAGAGATACATTACTTTAATACTTTTTGAGTATAATTTTGAATGGACAGCCTTTTTACTTTTACCTGAGCACTATTAGTTAAATAAAATAAAGGATTTAGGTAATTCTGGCACTGTGTGTTTTCCTCTCTAGGGTAAACAGATCCCTCGCCGCCGTGCCGAGACAAGGGACGAATAATGAACCTCATGTAATCGCTCGCTGCTGAGTTATGAACGGCGACAGCTCCATTGTGTCACTCAATACACTGCAAACCAACACGTTCTCCAGTTGCCGTCCAGCTAGTGTCCACGCTAGATGTTATGCAAGAGTCGTGTGACAGTTACATGCTGAGGAAACTCGATATCAGAGCAATTTATTTGGAAGGGAGAGGTGTCGATGCTTAGAGGTCATTAAAGTGTCTAGTGATTGTTATTTATTTCTTTTATATTTATAAAGGGACCACAGGTTCCTTCAAACATACCATGGCTAGGTGTATAAGCAGCTGAAAAATATGAACAAATTCTATATAATTTCTCCCCCCCAAGAAACTATTTAAACACAAAAATTAAAACACAATTAAAAATGAATCCCACAGCTTTTCAAGGTATTAAATTACTGTAAAAGTCCTGCTAGTATTATGTGGCTAGTTCCTTTCTCTCAGTTGTGTCAGTGAGCAGGTGAGCCCAGCCAATTAAAATTAAGCTATTCATAAAACATAAGAAATGTCCAGCTGTGTTTACTATAGGCTGGGACCCCAAGGGGAGTGAAGGCCTGCTTTTAGTGCATCTCTGCCACACATGAATATAAAAAGCAATAAATATACTATCATTTGTATTGTTTATTGTTTTAGTATGATCCCCATTAGCTGCCAAAGGAATGACTGCTATAGTCTTCCTGGATCATCATACAACAGAATACAAATACAGAATGTAATTAGTAATAGAATTAAAATAGGCCTGACACAATTAATTCAATATCCAGTTAACCTTTCAGAATTATGACCACACATTATGACCAGAACCTCAACAACCCAACATTCCAGTGATTTGTCACAACAGCCATTGGCCAATGAGAGCCGTGAGATCTCACTGAGAAAAACTAAAAAAAACTCATATCTTAACTAGGGATGTCCGATATTATCGGCATACCGATATTATCGGCCGATATTGGCATTAAAATGTGATATCGGAAAATATCGGTATCGGTTTTCAAATTAAGTTTTTTTTTTTACATTTCTATAACCTTATATGGCAAGCAAGTAAGAACACATTCTGATTTTATTTATTGTCAAAAGTATGCATAATGTTGTGTTAATTCCACAACAAGAGATATGTAATGTTAATTACCTGAAATTATTACGTTTTTGGGGGGGGGGGGAAACCCTGCATATATCGGTATCGGAAATTAAGAGTTGGACAATATCGGTATCGGTAAAAAAGCCAATATCGAGCATCCCTAATCTTAACCCTTTCACTGCCGCACTGCCAAACGGTTAACCCTTTCACTGCGACAATACACAGAAGGTTAACCCTTTTACAGTATTACAGTACACAGCCTTCACCTAATACTGTGGACAGTTATCAAGGTTTATATAAATCACATGTACTGTTATGGAAGATCAGTGGGTTGCATAATTTAATAAATATCTAATGTCAGGCAAAGGCATACTAAGATGTTTAACAATCCGGTCTGTCTTTAAACAATGCTGTTGTTATTAAGGCAACGTCAGACTTATGTTCAAGTAAATTACATAGGGATTTCATAATTGTTCCGTCGAGTCCAACAATGGCCTGTCCGTAAGAGGAAACCTGACTTTCATAAACACCTTTGAACATGAAAACAATGAGACCTATGAAACAGTCTCCTATGTCTCATAACAGAGTCTACTGTCCTGTCATACTGTATCGTGTTGTAGTATACTTCTAGTGTCTTGTGGTCCTACTGTATTGACTGTCCATCCTGTCTTTTGTCATGTTGTATTGTCCTGTTACACTGTGACTATATCTAGTTTTAAATTTTGTAGTTACTGTACAGCACTTTGAGCTTTTAAATGCGCTATATAAATAAATGACTCGACTTGAAATTGCTTGGTCCATTGCAGGGTAACCTTATCCAACACGAACAAGACGACTGGCCACTGGTGCTCTCTTGTGGACGACATGCAATCTGAAGCAGAGGAACAAACCTATATATTAAATTGGGCTATTTAAACTGGACTGAACCAGTTCGTGTGCAGAGACTAGTGGAAAATTAACTATTTAAAGATTTAAGGTATTTGCACAGTGTATTTTAATTTTCAACACTTCAAGGCAAACCTCCAAACGTTATCTGTAACAGCTGGAGGTAGAATTGACTTCTAATAGAAGGCTTTTGCATGAAGACATCGTAGACATTTACTTTCAACTTTGAGCTAGTCTACCTCAAGATTAAGCCATCAGGGCTACTTCTAGATCCTACCTACTGTATTGATTGATTGATATTTTTATTACTGATTGCAGAATGGGTACAATACAGTACGGCTCAATACACACAATTGTTAAGGGGATGCAGACCAGAGAAAGACTTTCGTCTTGTTTACATCAGGGTCCCCTATTTTCAATTCAGACATTTGACATACACGACATATACAGTACTGTTAATTTATGACATACAAGATATACAGTACTGTTTAACAGAGATCCTAAAAGAAAATATATACATTCGAGGGGGAATAAACTGTACATTAGGAGGGGGTTGTCTACGTTTTTCAAATTGAAATATAAGGACACTTTGTCCATCAAACACTTTCTTATAACTTACTTGAGTACATTACCAAGTACTATTCTATCACAATGACTATATTATTATTATTATTTTACATTCTATCATGGGTGCTTCTAAATGTTCGCTGAGCAACATCAGGTAAGTGGTCCAGCTCTCAAAGAAGTTAATCTTTAGACGGTTTGTAATTTATATTGGGAACCCTACTAACTTTCTCACTTTATATGTATATGTTGCGTCTGTCCACTATGTTGTTAATTTGTCATCTCCCCCCCGCCCCCTTATGTAAAGCGACCTTGGGTCCTCTGAAAGGCGCTATATAAAAAGTTTTTATTATTATTACTCTGTACATGCGTTATTTTCTTTACTTTGGTTTATTTGTTATGTTCACCAGCTGGTTAAGGCAAATTGACAAACGATACAATGTCCCAGGAACACATTTGGACACAGGCGAAAAAGTTATGGCTACACAATGAACCACTTCCTCCACCTGGTTTTCTGTGCTCCTGTTAAGCACCAGAGGGTTTTTGTTCCAAAACTTATTTTCACATTTTTCGATACACGAAGAGGCAGCCTGTCACATCTTTTCACCTGCCAGCACGAACTCTCATTGGCGAGGTGTAACGTATGGAAGGCTCACACTACCCCCGCCATTTCCTGTCTCTGCTGTGCAGGCGTCCCCCAACCGACCTGTAGGAGTTGCTGTCCACAACGTCCAGATTACCACCCATCGACTTCCACCCGCTAACTCTGCCAATTGAGTTAGTATGACGGCCGTGCCAAGCCGGAGGCAACGCCGACAGCCGGATTCGAAACCCGGGGTCTCTTGCGTTGGTGATGAGCGCAATGTCCTCTGCGCCACCCAGCCGCCGATATTGTGTAATTCTATATCATATAAAGCTATAATGTGGCTATGACCAGTTTCCCCTGTAATTTATATTTTAAATTTACATAAATAAATATGATAATACATAAAGATATGGGTATATCATAACCCCACCCCAATACGAAAAAGTCTGGGTGAGGCTGGGCCGCATCAAATATTCCACAAAAAAAGGGTTTAAAGTATTCCAAAAAAAAGGTACAACTGATCCAATCTTCACTCACTAAAACCTCAAACACCAGCAACTGAGCATTCTCAGTGGTGTCAGAGGACTCATCCACAGTTATGGAAATGCTATCATGCTAAAATGCTAAATGCTATTCTATCACAAAGCTGTTTTAATCAAATCAGCCAGTATTTCAGTTATTCTGGTTGCTGTGCTATCTGAGGAGGATTTGCTTTTGTTTGCCTTCAAACATGGTCTCCATCACTTCAGTCACACATTATTTTATTATGCATGCATCAGAGAATGGCTTCTTGTGTTTAGCCAACACCCATGCCACTGAGTGAGGACTTGGTTGCTTTTTCTCGTTGTGACATAGCTTTTAACAATAATTCTGCTTGCAGCTTGATATGATGATTTCATTCCATTTATTTTTGTGGTTCTTAGCACTGAATTTTGAGGAAAGGCTGCATCAAAATAACCGTTTTGTTTCATAGTGGCGTTTCAAATTGCCACTCTTCACAAGAGCTACCGTTTCTTGGCATATTAACCAGTCCTGGGAGGATGCACGCATATTTTTCAGTCCATTCAGCATGAGCATGCCATATTTTTCTACTAACGGCCTGCTGGCGAAACTAGGCTAGTAGCTACATTTATCTCACGGAGATACTGTAAAACTGGGAACGAGGTTACTAGCTGCTACAGTACCTGCAGATTAGACTACCAGTAATCAACGATGTCAACTCTCAACCGCTGAAAGACACTCATTCCGTGAAAACCCACCCTACTCTGCTCTGATTCGCAGACTGTGGGTGGGGGGGGGGGGAGAAACGCTGACGGGACCGTACGCTGAATGTGATTGGACCAGAGTACAGACAGGCAAAGCACCGCTTGCAGAGGAGAATTTTCGAGAATGCCTGCCATACGCACTGGATATATTTTCCTTCCACTTGGTATCACTCCGAAATCACGTTTCACCCAAGTCACTAACGTAACGTTGCTGTCATGAGCCTGCGCTATGGTAGCCTACAAGTGATAAAATAGATAAAAAACATCCAACTCGCACAACGACGGCGGGAGCCGCACTAAACTTTGATGTCAAGTAGGGGGCCGCAAAATATCATCCAGCGGGCCGCAATTGGCCCGCGAGTTTGAGACCCCTGCTGTAAAGTGTGACGCCTTTTATGTCAGAAATAACTTCTGTAGGCAACTGATAAAAGACAGGAGCAGAGGTTCCATTTCACCAACTTTATTTATAACAACAAAAGTGAACGACTACTGAGGACCAGGCTGTTGCTGGTCTGGCATGCTCCTGATGATGTCAGAATCACCTGCAGGGAACAGAGGGAGGAAGGGGTTAAGTAAACTGAACACAATCATATTCAACTTGCATAATCCCAACTGTATTCAACTGATAATTACATGGATATAGATCCCGACATATAACATGTCCAAACACAAAGGAATAAAAGGTCACTAGAAGAATAACAGTTGCCAACAGAGCATAGAGCTAGCCAGGTGATCTGGAAAAGTTAAACTCTAACGCTCAGACTGGCTTTTGTCTAGCGAGCGACTAGTCCTGAATTGGATCTTATTGGTTAGTAGATCCAACCATGCAAAAATGTGCAGACGTTACAACTGTCACAAAACACAGTAAAAGGAACAGCAACATTATGGGAAATGCACTTATCCACAAATTAATGGAAGCGGATGCAGACCAGACCAGCAAGCCTAGCTGTTGGGCCAAAAACACAGTCTTAGCTAGGATAGTAGTGAGCATCCGCTTCCATTAATCTGTGCTAAACTAGCTTGCAGCTGAATAACTTTCTACTGAACACAAGAGGAAACTGGTATCCATCTTGTCTGACTCTGGAGACGACTGTAAGCCCATTTCCCATAATGTTGGCGTGTTCCTTTAAATATTTATTAAAAAAAAAAAATATATATATATATATATATATATATATATATATATATATATATATATATATATATATATGTAAAACGCATTATACTACTAAGCCATTTCAGAGGTCATCTGTGTACTTTTGGTCAGATCTCACAGCGATGTGCTGAGTAACCAGACAGATCAACAGTCTAAAGGTCTGGGTTCTCTCAGAACAGCACAGGGAACGTCCACTCACCAGGGTCGATGATGGCCAGCGTGCACACCCTGTAGTATTTGCCGCAGGCTGTTCCGAGCTCAATGTTGTTGCCACTGTAGTGGTGGACACCAGTCTTGGCCAGCATGGCGTAGTACTCAATCTCAGATTTCCTGAAAGACAAAGATATAGTGCAGTGAGTTTATTAGACATTAATTGTATTCATTCTTGGTGCCAATATCATAGGCTGAACAAAATTACCTATGGTAAATTAATCAACAACAGACGGCAAAGTAGTTATGTCTGTGCATTCAGAGAGCGTGGTTGAAGGCCTCTTGGGAGGAAAAACAATCAAACTAAGTTAGGGAATCACTGCAGGCAGGGCTCGTTTTACTGCACAGTTGTAGTTTGATACGTTAACTTTGCAGTTAACTCAATGACAAAATATTGCACCAAAATCACCATTGCTACTATGACTCAAACATACGCGGTAAGAATAAACATAACTTCTGACTCAAACAAAAAGCAAATCAGGTTGAAGAGTTCCCCGCCTCCAGTTTGTCTAACGTGGTCTGCGTTACTCAAACCAAACAGCCCTCTGCCTGCACCATTCACGCTTTCCAGAGTGTAACCTCACAAACCCAATGGCTACAGGAAAACCAAACTTATTAAGTTAGGAATGTCCTAGCTTATAGACGTTTCCTCTTCCAGAAAATGGTACTTAAAGGGGAACTCCAACATTTTGGGAAATTAGCTTATTTAACATCTTCCCTGGAGTTAGACAAGAAGATACATACCTTTTTTGTCTCTGTGCGTGCATTTTAGCTTTGGGAATAGACGCTCCGTTAGCATAGCTTAGCTTCATCACTGGAAGTGAGGCAGGACAGTAGCCTTACAGTGCCTTACAGTGTATTGCAAGGTCTGACATTGACCAAACTTGATATGCATGACCTTGGTGGGCTCTAGGTCAACTCCTGAAAAGGGGGTCAATGTCAGACTTTGCAATCAAAAGTTAGGGGGCTAATAACCCTCGCCATAATTTCAGTGCGCCCCCTAACTTTTGATTGCAAGGTCTGACATTGACCCCCTTTTCAGGAGTTGACCTAGAGCCCACCAAGGTCATGCATATCAAATTTGGTCAATGTCAGACCTTGCAATACACTGTAAGGCAACTGTCCTGCCTCACTTCCAGTGATGAAGCTAAGCTATGCTAACGGAGCGTCTATTCCCAAAGCTAAAATGCACGCACAGAGACAAAAAAGGTATGTATCTTCTTGTCTAAATCCAGGGAAGATGTTAAATAAGCTAATTTCCCAAAATGTTGGAGTTCCCCTTTAAGGCTGTTATTGAATGTGTATATTTAGTTTTTAATTGTGCTGCCTTGCTGAGCCGCCTGCAGTTTGTCAACTCTCCCCAAGAGGCTTTGAAGCACATCCTTGATGAATGTGTACAGTACATTGAAGCACATCCTTGATGAATGTGTACAGTACATGAGTACATTGAAGCACATCCTTGATGAATGTGTACAGTACATGAGTACATTGCAGGGGTTTTTCTAGCGGAGAGGGATTACTGCGATAGTTCTGATTGGGGAAATCCGTAACACTAAAGATGACAGCAACAATGAAACTCACTGCAAAATAAACATATTCAGAGAAAATAATTAAATGTGATGTAATTTTATGTTGAGTAAAACATTTCTGCATCTTGCGGGCGAAATGTGAGTTGTTAATGTTTAAAATGAATAATGACCTCCCTCAAAAGGCTGGGAATTGCAGCAAGTGGTTGCTATGGTAACTAGGGACTGATCCAAGATCTATGCACATGCATAAATGCTGGTCAAAGTAGAAAAACTGCATTTTCCGTTTTGGCATTTGGGTTTGACCAAATTAACCATTCTGTGTTGTCGGAAATTTACCAGCGACTTCAAACATGGAAGAATGTAGGTTTTCAATGTAGCGAGTCCCTGTGACCCACAGATCGTAATTTGAGTGAGTTCCAGGGAAATTGAGTGAATCCCCAATAACATTCGTTTTTATGGGGGGACAAAGTGTTAAACTTTGATTCTATATGGTTATATTCATGTATACGGTCACGTCAATACCTTAAGCAACCAACTTGCGTTCAGCGTTTCTCTGATTGGCCACGACGCCCATGTGACCGCGGCAGTGCGGAAATAGGCTGCATTCTATTGCCATGCTCTGCGACAAACTCTAACCTTAACCAACTCGGAAAGAATGCCTAAACTTAACCCTAACCTTAACCAACTCCGAAAGAATGCCTAAACTTAACCGGCGAAAGAATGCCTAAACTTAACCGGCGAAAGAAAGACGCTAGTTACGTTTATATAGAGATGATAAATTAATTAAACGTAAAAAAAAAATTGAAGTGATTCGAACTCGTCACCAACGCACCGCAGGCTCCACAGCAAGCTGAGGAACGAGTTGAGCTAACCGTCGATGTTAAAACAGGGGGGATTACGGCTGCATAATGACACGGCAACATATGCGCCGCTGCCGCGGGGCGTGCTAGGCGTTGTCGTGGCCAATCAGGGAAAACGCGGAAGCACTCTTGGGCTGGGATTAAAGAATAGGCTACCTGGTTGTTGTGTGCATGTGCCCCCTACTGGTCAGTCTAGGGAGCCCTGAGGTCTACCACATGCTTCCTCCGACACATGCGCGTCTATATTAATCCCAGCCGAAGAGTGCGTCGCGTTTCTCTGATTGGCCATGACGCCCATGTGACCGCAGCAGCGCGAGAGAGCGGCAGTGCGGAAATAGGCTGCATCCTCCACGTCAAGAAAGACAGACAGGCATTCTCTGCGACAAACCCTAACCATAACCAACTCCGAAATAATGCCTAACCTTAACCCTAACCGTAACCAACTCCGAAAGAATGCCTAACCTTAACTTAACCCTAACCTTAATTAACTCCGAAATAATGCCCAACCTTAACCCTAACCTTAACCAACTCCGAAATAATGCCTAACCTTAACCCTAACCTTAACTTAATCCTAACCTTAACCAACTGCGAAAGAATGCCTAAACTTAACCAGCGAAAGAATGCACGTTTATAGCGAGAGATGATAAACGTAAAAAAGAAAAAAAAAAAAATTGAAGTGATTCAAACTTGTGACCAACCGCACCGCAGGCTCCACAGCACGGCGGCGTACCAGTTGAGCTAAGCGTCGATGGAAAAACAGCAGGGATTAGGGCTACATAATGCCGCAAGCTCTGCCGCTCCGCGGCCAATCAGGGAAAACGCGGAAGCACTCGACAGCACTCTTCGGCTGGGATTAAAGAATAGGCGACACATGTAGACAGCCAGTGGCTCTCTTTTCACCTGACAGCGCAGACTCTCATTGGTGAAGTGTAACGCGTGGGAGGTCACGCTGCCTTCACCACTTCCTGTCTTTTGCTGTGCAGGCGCCCAGACCTGACCTGTAGGAGTCGCTGTCCACAACGCCAGATTACCATAGGCGACACATGTAGACAGCCAGTGGCTCTCTTTTCACCTGACAGCGCAGACTCTCATTGGTGAAGTGTAACGCGTGGGAGGTCACGCTGCCTTCACCACTTCCTGTCTTTTGCTGTGCAGGCGCCCAGACCTGACCTGTAGGAGTCGCTGTCCACAACGCCAGATTACCACCCATCAACTTTCCTCCCGCTAACTCAGCCAAACGAGTTAGTATGACGGCTGGTCCAAGCCGGAGGCAATGCCGACACCTGGATTCCAGACCGGAGTCTCTCATATTGGTGACAAGCGCAATCTCCGCTGTGCCACCCAGCCGCCCCCAAGATCTGCATAGTTTGCTATAAATAACATTAAGGCTTTGATTATTATCTTGCCCTAGGGCTGGGCGATATAACGATAACGATAAATATCGCGATATATTTTAATAATCGATATCGAATAGAAAAAAAAATCGATTTTTTTTTTTTTACCTGCAACAGGGCAGTTTTAAAACCAGAGACAGTGGACAGACTTGTCTTTCTTGCCTGCAACTTAAAGTAATGGCTTTGCTTGTCCAAATGACAATACTGACCAAATTCAGATTTCTTTTTCTCTTGTCCATTTATTTTGTTTGCTTTCTAATTTAAAATAAATTTTGAAACCGTCTGTACACAGTAGGCTATGTGTACTAGCAGAACTAGACTCCAGTCACGAGTCACAGTGCACATGTGCGGTGGTTTGTCCACCAAAAAAGCGCCAAAAGATCGAAAATAAACTAGCAGAGCCAGAACTGTTCAACTCCTCTGGAGCCACAGCCAGCAGAGAAGCCGGTTTACTTTAGCTTTTAAACCAGCTGCAGCCTGAGAACTGGAGTGTGAGGGGATGTAACACTAAAGATGGCGGCAATGACAAAGAATTGCTGCAAAATAAACATACATCTGTTGTTAAAAAAACAAAAAAAAAATGTTTTATACTTATAACAATTCGATAATTATCGATAGAGAAATAAAATAAAATTATCATATTGTTATCGCGATATGATTTTTTTCCATATCGCCCAGCCCTATCTTGCCCTGTCAGTATCTAAATGCAGAGGTTGTTTTGTGTCAATACGTTGGGGAGAATGTGTTGCCTTCCCGGATCTTTCGTGCTGGTAAATATATATATATAAATATGTACAGTGAAAGTGGCATTGGATGAAAAATTAAAGGGGAAGAAAATTGCATACGTGCCCTGGACGCATTGATAGAGTTTACGGAGTAATTTCATATTTGAATGTGTCAGACGCAGGACTCGTCACTGGATATCACTGGATATGTAGGACAGGTTCTTAGATATGGATGACTCCCCATTTAAAGAGATGGGGTCTGGTCTCGTTTGTCCCAGTTACCAAACCTTTGGATTGGTAACTTTGGATAACATACATAACAGCCTGTGCTTCCAATGGGGTGCAGTCTGTGAAGTTGAAGAGTCCTAGAGCTAGTTACCTGAGAGCAGGGCAGTTGTTGGCCAGGATCACCAGCTTGGCTTTGCCCTGACGAATCATCTTCTGGGACTGCTTGTAGCCCAGGACGTATTTACCACTCTTCATAACCAGCTGGAGTCTGGAGTTGATAGACTCCATGGACTTTTTCTACAAATACAGAATCACTCACAATAAGTCATAGATATGGATGACTGTATCACAAACAGTACTGTATTTGTAAATCTGGTACGTCATAAATGTATAGATGTAACAGTACTGTCTATCTGTATGTCATACATGTATAGATGTAGCAGTACTGTCTCTGTATGTCATGTATGTCATATGTTATGATGAATTGAAAATGGGGGACCCTGATGTAAACAAGACAAGTCTTTCTCTGGTCTGCATCCCCTTAACAATTGTATGTATTGAGCTGTACTGTACCCATTGTGCAATCTGTTAATAAAGTTGCCAATCAATCAATGGATCATTCGACTTTCTGAAGCCATAGTTAAGCTAAAGGCTAACTAGCCACCCAGTCCGTACAGTATGTACAATCATAATATAAGGCATGTTGACACAGGAAGGCCTATTTTATTTTACAATTGAAATAAAAGTATCTTAAAAGGCATAGAATGACTTGGGCCAAGGTTACAAGGGTTGACAAAACAGCCACAAATGCAACAACGTTAGCTGCTGCTAAACACAATGCTGCCTAACGTTAAACAGGCTGTTATCAAGGCTAACGGCATCCTAGCTGGTGACAGCTAGCACAGCTAACTGGCTAAACATGCCACCATTGATGGTAGGTGGGCACTGGGCAACAATTTCAGGTAACGTTAGGGCTGTTTTGAGAACAGCTTATTTACAAATGTAATGTAGGGCAAGTCGTGACAAGTGTTGGAAATGTGTTTATGCAGACAGCTAACAAGCTAACAGGCTAGCAGGCCCAACAGGTCTCCACGTGAAGCGGTGCAGCCAACGTGCCTCACACAGCGACACTCACCGTTTTCTTTGCGGCCACCATTGTTGCTGTTTAGTCCGAGCTGGCCCAACCTGGATACGAGAAGACAGAAGGACAAAGTTGTCGTTAACGCTTATATGTGAGATTTGTGTCGTGTTGGGCAAAGCCTGGGTAGTTTTAATGACAAATAGCAGAGCTCATCTTACGGTGAGTTAACTCCAATATGGCCTCGGCGAGAAAGGAAGTTCCGTCGTGCTTTGCGCTTCTATCAGCTCGTTTTTCCGCGGAGGGGGGGGCGAGAACGGGAGCTGCGCAGCTTCGCCGATCTTTAGGTTATAGCTTTCATACACGTTCATACACTGAGTGCGATGTCTAGTTTGTAGATCTAATCATTTGCCCAGCGCATCTTCAAATTATCAATAGTATCGCGAGAGGGGGGATTTCGAGAACATAACATTTCGCGACAGATCTCGGATCAGTTTATCACCACAAAATTGATAAAAAAAATAGTCATAATAATAAACGAAATTTAAATGTCCCTCCCTCGGAAGATGGATCTGGTATTCATAATTCGTCTAGTAATACCATGCAGGCTAGATTGATATGCTATCTTCTCTATAACTATCAATTTTGGTATTTGTTGCGAGTATTATTATTAATATTGTGGCATTAATAATAATAATAATGATCCTAATAATATTATATTTATATATAATTTATAATTTATAATATAATTTATAATATAAATATATATTTTTTTTACAACGACCACAGGAACATCATTTTCTTTGGGTTGTTAAAAGCCCATACAATAATAATTTATTCAGGATATTTTCCAAATGGATCTTGGATACTATATCTGAATATGGATAGCCTACTATCCTGTCTAAATGTCCTATTGACAGTACAGTCCTATTCTAGTAGATTGTGTTCCAGACCTGTTGCAAATTATTTTATGTTGTTGTTATGTGATGCCAAATACCAAATCCATCAACAGGTGCATGCGCACGCACAGTCTAACGTCTTCACACACTGAATAATGTAGCTCTCTGTGCCAGCCTCTTTTAAACAGGTTACACTAGCTAGCCTACGTTTCACTTGCGTGTCAAACTGAGTTTGAGTCGCGATTCGAGGTTCCGAACGGAACAACACACCTCCTTTTACTAAGTGGCGGGTAGACTATTGTGAGCCATGCGTAATTACGCGCGACACTAGTGGAGTTTACCAAGCCTGATAGTAGTTCGTCTCCAGTGGTTGGCATCCCAGGGTATCGAGCCCTTTCCATTTTCAGGACGTCACCACCGGGGCAGCGGGCACGTCTCCTCGTCTCCAACTTTCAACTCTCCAGTCCTATGTGCGGGAGACAGCATGGGATGCTCCACGAGTTCCCAAACTACAGCGGTGGATACGACCCGACCGAGCAATAAGCCAGAAGAAAGCAATGGAGCAAGCACTACAGGTACATTCACTAACAGCACCTGTCAAACCATGGGCACAGTGTCACTGTTAGCACTGTAGAGTTACATTATTGTATTTGAGCAAGCGGTCATGTCCATCTATTCACTATGAATTGAAAATGGGGGACCCTGATGTAAACAAGACGAAAGTCTTTCTCTGGTCTGCATCCCCTTAACAATTGTGTGTATTGAGCCGTACTGTATTGTACCATCTGTTAAATAACGTTTTCATTCATTCATTCATCACTACTTGTTACATTAGTGACAGAAATTGGCACAAATATAGCATTTGCAATTAGCCTGTAGCCTGCATGTACCGGTGTATATACTTTTAAATAGGTTAGTCAAAGGGATATGTATCACATCTTTCCTCTTTGTAGCCATGATGGTGGAACATATATGATGGCATGTAAGCATTTCACTGTTCCACACAGTATTTATTAATCATTTATTTAATGACATGTAATGATGTCAGAAAGGCACAGTCCAGAGGGAAACACCTGGGTGCACACATAATGTTAATATAGATATTGTCTCCCTCTCAATAGCAATGTGACACAAACATAGTCGTCTATGTCCATAAGGCAGAAGTATACAATAATAGCGAGCCGGGGAAGTCTACTGTCCTCCCTGGTTCAGTTCTTCGATCTGTCCTCCCCGAGTCCCCGTGTGAGAGACCTACTGTATGCTATGCGGGGGGGATTCGATGACAGTGTTTGGTTTCAAAGGGAAATGGAGAAGCCGCTGTTGGTCGCAAACTTCCTTGTACCGGGTCAGAGATGCCTGGGTACCGTGCAATTTAGAACACTTCTCAGGGTAGCCCCCCTCCCCTGCCCATGCGGGTCTCTGGGGTGTGTTTTTGAAGAGTCCCCCCCCCTAAGATGTCCCAGTGGTACATCATGTTTGCACCGTGGCATCTTTTTCTCATGGGCGAACCGTATGCGTGTGTCCTTAAAACCAGACAGACTGGCTGCTATAATTTGAGAGCTGATGAGGGAGGAGGACTAGGGAGGATTCAGTGTTTCCCTTCCCTTTTTTCTCTCTGCAGTTCTTTATTTTGGGAAATGTAGGCCTTTTTTGTGTCACTGTAAAGACAACCTTTGACATACTGAGTACATACACAGAAACACACACAGATAGACACACACACGTGGCACAAGTGTCATCTTTTCATTACTTCAAAATGAGATATCTCCTCACAGTCGATAACCAAGTCTGTTTTGACTTAAAGCCTCCATTTTATTATGCTTCTGGAATTCAGGTAGAAATTCGGCAGGGTAATTTTCTTAACTTTGCGTGTGTTTTCTTGACATCAATCACCATTTTCAAAGATGGACATCACCCAGATTCAGCCTTAACACTTGCTAGTGTTGAATTCACAATTGAATACACAATTCTTCTGTATTGCTCAAGTTCAAGTTTCAAGTTTCTTTATTAGTTGTCATACAGAAATACAGAATAGTTTTGCATGACATGCTTCTTTCTGTTTTGCTCCTGAGAGTGTGCTAGATAAAATAACAAGATAGTATAAAATAAGTATAATATAAGTATAAAATAGAAAGTCATACGTAAACAAGTGTAAACAAAACAAAAATGTTCAATGTTCAATGCTGTTGTTGTATCTCTATAAAACACAGTATCTAGGTCGCTCCTCTCAAGTGTCACCAAGACAAATGCCAGTACATTTGGTGAATAATTCTGATGTCAGGTGTCATGCTTGAAACTACACTAGCTACTAGCCAAATGCTACTTTGAGAGACCCAGAAACTCTCTCGGAAAGAGTATAGACTGTGGGCACGCCACCATTATGGGAAATGCGCTTACCATCTTCTCCAGAGTTGGACAAGAAGATAGATGGAGAGAGATTTCCTCTCTCTGCATTCAGTAGAAAGCTATCTGGCTGCAAGCAAGCCTAGCTTAGCACAAGTAGATGGAAGCGGATACAGACCACTAGCCTAACTTAAAACTCCGGGAGAGGTGTTTTAAGATAGCTTTCTACAGAATGCACAGAGAGGAAATTGGTCTTATCTTATTGTCTGACTAGGTGCATTTCCCATCAAGTTGGTGTGTTCCTTTAAAGTCTGTCACCTCTTCTCAGCCAAGTGTTTTAAATTCTTTCCTTATCTAAAAACAAGAAATTATATTTTCCGGTGATGTTTGGAAGAATCCTGTAGCCACTGTAGCTGGGTACAATCTTCCAGCAGGCTGCATTACATTTATGAGGTATTGACCTCTGAGTGCAAAGATAGCCAGACCAAAGCTGTAACATGCAAATGAGGAATTATCCATTTAAATAGCATGGGGAATCTAAACTGGAGGGAAGCAATGGCAATATTCCTGACTGTTCATACACAGTTCATACATAGTTCATACACTGTTCATACACAGTTCATACATAGTTTATACACTGTTCACACACAGTTCATACATCGTTTATACACTGTCCATACACGGTTCACACACTGTTCATCCACAGTTCACACATAGTTTATGCACTGTCCATACACAGTTCACACATAGTTTATACACTGTTCACACACAGTTCATACATAGTTTATACACTGTCCATACACAGTTCACACACTGTTCATCCACAGTTCATACACAGTTCATGCACAGTTCATACACAGTTCATACCTGGAACTATGGGCTCTGGTATGTGAGGGTCTTAATGTGTCTCAGTAAGAATGCACTATTCCAAGTAATAATTAACTCTTTGCAGTTTGGGTGATTTGTTATTAGCTAAGGTGAAGCATGTTGTTTGGGCAGGAACAATACCTTTCATTCATACCTTCTCCTTACCTTTACAGAGGAACATGTCACATGTCATTCCTTTATTTAGACAGAAGCATAGTTTCCCATTTGGGAGAATCCCCAAGGCACGGTCCTGTTGTCCCTATGTTATGTGGGAGAAGTGCTAATGTTGTGGCCTTTACATGGTCCAGTAGTCCGAGAAAAACTCATGACCTGCCCCCCTGGAGAGTGGAGTTTAACCCCAACACAGCGTTTTGCCCACATAACCCTCCCTCATCTCTGCACCAGGCCTGCTTTCAAAGTATGACAAGTGGGGTGGACTTCCAGGCAAGATAATTAGCATTTTTCCAATTAGAAAGAGAGATCAAAACCCTGTAATATTATCAGAGAGGCTTTATTGCGACACATGTACTGTACTTATCCAAAAAGGCTAAATCAATATGATAAAAAATTTAAAAAAAAAGAATGGGATGACAGCAGTAACTCCCACGAATGGACAGTAAACATTTGTCATTATTATGGGATTTATTCATCAGGTCAAAAAACGTACTGCATGTTCCAGACCCATATAATCAAATAGACCTGCAACAGAAATAATAGTACTAGTAGTCAATGGTATATATAAGAAGTTATTTCAAAATAGTTCCAAATGTGTTATTAATGTACGGGTACCATGCAGTACTTCCCCAATAACACAGTGAGATCCGTTTGTTTACTGTAGGCTCTGCGTCAGCCCAGCTCCACCGCTGTCACATAGGTGAACCCAAGGCTTCTAAATAAAGAGGGTAATCCAAGACTATAGTCGCAAAGCTCCAGGCTCCCTCTCTCCCGGTCTCTCAGTTAAATAATGAAATTCTAGAGCAGGCTCTTCTCACTTCACTGACTCGGTCTGGAGTTTGTTTATGTTGGCCTTTGGTCGCCTACACAATTGCCCATAACCACTCGAGAAAGTGCCGCTGCTGGTGCGCTGCGTTGCTATGAGGTCAGCCATTCATGGGGTTGAGGTGAGAGGTTATTCGTGGGTTGAGGTGAGGAAGTGTTTGCTCAGTTCCATGGCTACTAAAAGAACATGATGCGATAAGAGGTGCACTCTTGTCTATAAAACAATTATCCTACAAAGAAAGTGTCAAAAGTTTGCAAATGTATTGGGACTAATTCAATCATTAATAATTGATTATACTATGCAATTCAAATCTACCAAGTTATTACTTGTAATAGTAATAATCTCAAACATTTTCATGTAAATAAGTGTCTATTTTGCTACTGTCTATCACTAATTCATATAAAACAATAGTGATTCTACCTATAGACACTTCATGAATGTTTTTACATTTGATGTTCTTGGCTGATGTCTGGTAGGAAACTAGAAAACTATCTGGCACACAGTGTTTTATGTCACCAGCAGCAATGGCAGTTTGTTTCGTTTGTTTGATTTTATTATTATGGGATTTATTCATCAAGCCAAAAACCTTACTGCCTGTTCCAGACCTATAATCAAATAGTTCAATAGTAGTCAATGGTACATATAACAAGACATTTCAAAATAGTTTCAAATGTGTTATTAATAGTACTGGTACCATGCAGTAGTTCCAAGAACACAGTGAGATCTGTTTGACTGAAAAGGTTTAGCATGGGGCCACACATCCTGAGGGCCCATGCAGAATATACTGACGGGATGCACCACTGCATCGTTTGGAAACGCCAACCAGAATGACTACAGAGCACTGGAGAGAGTGGTGCGAACGGCCAAGAAGATCTGCGGATGCAAGCTACCCACCATAGACAGTATATTCACCGAGCGGTGCGTCAGCAAGGCACACAGGATCCTGAAAGACCCCAGCCACCCAAACCACAAACTGTTTAAACTCATGCCATCTGGCAGACGGTACCAGTCTCAGGTCCACATCCAAAAGAACACTGAAGAGCTACTTCCACCGGGCAAACAGACTACTGACAGATACACTCTAAATCATCACACAAGCATACTGTACACACAAAATCACCTTGGAGACTTACACACCACACCACACAAGCACACTTATTACATGCACACACTGCTGCTAACAGATACCTTGTATTGGAAAAGTTTGTATAGATAGATCAAATATATGTTGTGCATTATGTTTAGTTCTATAGTTTCGTTTATAGTTTTAAACTGTATAGATAGAATAATATTGTATAGATAGAATACAAGCATCTCACATTTTTCTAAATGTATGTACATTTTAAAAACTGTGACAATAAAATAATCTGAATCTGAATGAATAATAGAAGATTATCACCACTAGATGTCGCCAAAACAAACAAAAATTAGGATCTTGCGGATTACCACTTTAACAATATCATGTTTATTAAATAATTAAACACATTCATTTAGATGAATCTTTATTCCAGTTTCCACATTCACATAAATGCATCGCGATGTTCAGATTAGAGTACGTTGAGACAGGGCAGTTTCTAGTTTTTTGGGGGCCCTATGCAAAATGTTGTTTGGGGGCCCCCGAACGGTAAGAGGATTATATATATGTCTATTAAATATTATTTTTTTCTTGAGCATATAGGTGCTTTCACTCAACGCACGAGAGTGCTTGGCTACCAAGAGAGACTGGTCGTTTTAATTTCAGGAAAAAAAGGCTAAAATGGCAGCTTAGGGGACCCCGTAGTCCGCATATGGCAAGAAACGGCCCTGCGTTGAGAGGCTACACCCCTACCTCCTGTATAATATAATAACCAAGACCGTTTCTAAGATCCCTGCATGTCAGCCGCATTCTGACGATAATGTCCTCGCCAGGGGCAGCCAGTGAGAACGGGAAGGTAGCCGAGGACAGCAAGACCATCCCGGATGAGACCCCGGCCACAGAGGGGGCTGCTAAACCTGCAGAGGACGCCCCCACCTCTGCTCCCGCCGCGAGGGAGGTGGCCAAGCCTGTAGCGGCCGACACGCTGGCAGAGGCGGCTCCAGCAACCGAGGCGGCTCCAGCACCTGTGGCGGTGGCAGCGGATGCGCCGGCACCTGAGCCAGCACCGGCACCGGCACCCGAAGCGGCTCCACCAGCAGCAGACAGCACCACAGAGAAACCAGCTAGTCCCTCAGAGCCTGCGCCTGCAGACAAAGGTAGGCTGTTGTATCAGGGGGGTAAGTGGGGGGAATAGTGGAACTGACTGCCCCAGGGCCACAGTCAAATAAACAACCCAGAATCAAAAGGCACAGGAGGCGACACAGACCCAGAGGCAGGAAGCACATTTAAGAGGTTGCTCTCACCAAACACCACCATAAAGTTGTCTAAAGATTGAAATGCACACTCTCATATCAGTACAAGTCCGGCAGCGTGGCTACATGAAGAGAGCTCCAGACTCATGATCGGAAAGTGGTGTTGTTGTCCAGTAGGGGGCACTCTGGACTCGTCAGTAACAATGCCCCTGTTACAGTGATAGGGACACCGTACAGCTGCGAGTGCCGTCCTTCGGATGAGATGCTAAACCGAGGTCCTGACTGAATTCGGTCGTTAAAGAACCCAGGACACCTATCGCAAAGAGTAGGGAGTTCCCTGACGTTCCCTGGCCAAATTCCCAATCAGGTCTCTGACATCAAGGCCACCTAATCATCCCTCCCCCTTAATTGGCTGATATCAATCCCTGTCTCCTGAGCCGTTCAGCCATTGTGTAGTGGCATGTGTGCCTGGTGCCAGTGTATGGCAGCCATTGAGCCTGTGTAGCCCACGGTTGGGTGCTACCAGTGGTGGTGAAGGAGGCAATTTCCACCCTACATTGTGGGGAGCTCTTTGAGTGTCCATATAAATGTAATGATCATTCATTCATTCATTCATTTTGAGCCAGTCCATTCGGATCTACAGTAGCTCTGAACATCTCAGAGCATGTCAACCACATTCCTTGGCGATGTGCAATTGACACACAACACAATGTTGGTACAAACAACACCCAACGGTAGAATCACAAAAGATGAAGACATTACGTGATTCATCCTTCTGCGCCGCCTCCTGTGGACGGCCGCACCTCAGACAGGAGCACAGTTGAAAAGGGCCAATTAAAGAGTTAACAGCATTCTTGCTTGCAGATTAGCAGCATTGGTGACACCTGTTACATAATATAGAACCATAATTGCAATGACCTTTTGAGCAGTAGTGTGGGAAACAATAGGAATACAATCAAAAAGAGGAAGTGAGCCTCCGATGATGCAGGAAAACTGTCCACTGAGTGTTTGTAGTGCATCTGTTTAAAGTTCCAATCTAAAAAACGAAACAAATACAAAGACTGTAAAACAGGATGTATGCAAACACAAAGCATTTGCCAAGAAGGCTTCTTTAGGTATGAGTAGCATTCTGAAGAATGATGAGTAGCCACCCACTCGCACCTCCGTTGCAATAAGACATTACAAAAAACAATGTTTCAGCAACAATGCTTCATCAGGGTTAATCTGATTGTCAGAGTTAACCTGATTGGCACTGTTAATCTGATTGGCACGGTTAATCTGATTGGCATGGTTAATCTCATCATCAGGGTTAATCTGATCTTCAAGGTTAATATGATCACCACGGTTAATTTGATGAAGTTGAGCATCGCTGTCAAAATGTTGGTTTTTGTTATGTCCTACACTATTGCATGGGAGCTGGGGAGTGTGTGGCTATAGGTACCTCATTAATGCAAGTGTGCATTTCACCTAACATTAGGATCGTCAGCATCCCAGCTTGTTAGCATATACAGTAACTGGGCCGCAGGAAATGTCATGCAATTTCCTTATGTACTGATGAGTTTGCTCATATTTGCTCAAACCCGCAACATGTAATCACACACCAGGCACACCTACTGTTTCTAACATGCTTCTATGCTTCCTATCACCCAAGCTTCCTAACATTCTTCCTGTGCTTCCTAACATTCTTCCTATGATTCCTAATATGCTTCCTATGCTTCCTAACATCCTTCCTATGCTTCCTATAACCCTTTCTATGCTTCTTATTACCGTCTACTGTTAGCATGCGAATGGAGTATAAACTATAAATGGAGAGCAGTCAGTGTGTCAGTGTTTTAGCATTAGCATATTGATGCCAATGCTAATGCTAATAACTATAAGTAGAGCGATCAGTGTTTTTGCGTGTTTGTCTGTGTCTGGTGTGTCGCCTGGTGGAGATTTGTGCTCTACTGAGTGCACCTTTCTAGTTTAAACTAGTTTCATTACTTGTTTGTGGACTAGCTAGCTGATGTCCTTTACAACTACTGACAACTGACAGACTGACTGATGGGCCAATCAGAGTAACCCGAGTAGATAATGTAATGTTTTTAGGGAAGCAGATTGGATACAGATGGTTATTAAGTATAACTCTAGTTATATGAATGTTGGCAAAGCATCTTGCTTGCCTATTGGACTGCTCCTTGTGCCAATAGCCCGCCAGCTGAAAGAACAATGCACCTATCACAGACCAGGGCTATGCCCCCCTGCTGAGCAGGGGCTGTAGTGTACATTCTCCCTCCCATAGTTCCTTTTCAGAAACCCGGGACAACAGGGAAGAAAAGCAACATGCTTTGCCTGCATTCATATTCATATTCATTATACTTCATAACTCTGGCAGAGCGGTGGCGGAGGCAGCTGTGGTAGGAGCGGCGCTGTGTTTTCCCAGGCCTGGGTTCAGACGGCCCTCAAGGGGGGATGGCGCTGACCGGAGGGTGCCTTGCCCTGGTGTGGTCTGCGGGACTCCCAGCGGCTTGACGGCGCTCATCGTCGAGAACAATTATTTTGTGGTGTTAAAAGGCGCTGCGAAGCGTATTCCTCAGCTGAGAGGAACAGATAGGGAGGATGTAGGATACAGCCTCTGCTTATACTAGCTCGGGAGGTGTAGCCAGTGGCGGCTGGTCAATAGGGGCGCTAGAGCGCCGCCCTCCCTGGTTAAAAGAGAGAAGAAGAAGAATTTTTTATTTTTTTTAGAGCCCTATAAATAAAATAAACATGTTTAAAATGAATAATATTTACTCATTTTAAGTATGTTTGTGTTTCCAATGCACAATATAACGTTAATATATCAAATATAAATAATTGTTTTCAGTTAACAGGAAGTGACTGTCTGATAGAGAATACGTTCCGTAGCCGCATTTCTCTCGGGCTAGCCGTAGCCGCATTTCTCTCGGGGTAGACGCAATAGCGCTTACAGTGGGCGTGCACTGGTTTCATCGCTGTATCCGTCGCAGCCAATCAGTGCGTAACGCGATGTGCGTTGAAATATGATGTATTATGATGGAAGCCGGGCGCGTTTTAAAGCGATCTATTATCATCTAAGCAAGCAGCGCCAGTATTTTCCGTAGCCGCATTTCTCGGAGACGCTCTCTGATTGGGCGACGCCAGTACTTTTCCGTAGCCGCATTTCTCGGTTTGGCTTAGAGCAGGGCGATAGAACGCCAGGTAGTTTGCACTTTGCAGCTGTTGGTCGGATGCAGTCTGGACAGGTCAGTGACAGGCTGACGGCAAGTTCTTTCGACGATTAAGCTTAGGCACTCTTTCAAAGTTGGTTAAGGTTAGAGTTTGTCTTAGAGCATGGCGATAGAACGCCAGGTAGTTTGCAGGCTGTTCGATGCTGTTGTGTTGTGATGCAGTCTGGACAGTGGGCAGTGGATAATTTGGATATACATCGACAACAGTCTGGGACTGTGGGACAGTCAGTAGACATACACTTTATCAAGCCCTCCGGCTGAACCACGTTTCAATTAAACAAAGTGAGTTAATTCTCTCTCTCTCTCTCTCTCTCTCTCAACACAGCGTGTTAATTTCGCAGCGCGTGATGCATAATGGCTGAATGAATGAATGGTAACTTGTTTAAAATGACAAGATATATATGTGTTCATTATTGGATTGATGATCATACATGTACTAGTGTAGTATGAATGAACTCGCGCCCACCCAAATGTAGTTCACAGCGGCCGCCACTGGGTGTAGCCCTGGTCTGTGATAGGTTCATTTGTAAACTTCTTCCAGCTGGTGCGCTATTGGCCCACGGGGCAGTCCAATAGATACAAGCAAAATGCAGAGCCTGCATGACATACAACTGAAATGTCATGTCATAGTTTTCACAACTTACAGTTCTGACATTATGGCTGCGTTTACATCAATGTATCCCCTGTAAAAGAATGCAATGAGATTGAAAAAGACAGTTAAGCAATAATACACGAGAAACGGTGGGATGTCATGAATATTGCCACGGCTGTTATGCGCCCGCTCTAGTGGCGTAGGCATCACAGCCGTGGCAATATTCATGACATCCCATTGGCTTCCGAGTGTATTATTGCTTTTATACAGCAGGTTGCGTCGGGGAAAAAATAGGATGAATACAGACAATTCTAGGGTCTTTTATATCGATTTCAGTGAACTTGGCGTAGAAAAATAGTTCCTAATGATGTCTCGTTGCTATTGAATTTCAAATGGAGTAGGCTATCAACAAGCTTGGCAACGCAAACAAATGACGTATTTGTCTAATGCAAGCGAAAGTCGGAAAAAGTCATCAGCACCTCAGACAGTTCCGGGAGTTGGGCCAGTTCAATGCCCAGGCCGACTTGGTGGTGTTTAAGGATTAATTGAAGGATGAAGGATTAATCGGCTGCAGTGAGGACGAAGCCTTGCATCACGTGTCCCCTCCGGTACACGAGGAGGCAGCCATTGCATCTTTTCACCTGTACAGCGCGATGCCCCCGTTACTTCCTGATTCTGCTGTACAGGCGCACCAACCGACCTGTAGGAGTCGCGGTCCACAACGTCCAATCCCCACCCACCAGCTTTCCCACCCCTAACACTGCCAATTGTGTTAGTATGAACGACCAGCCAAGCTGGTAGCAACGCCGAGAGCTGGGCTCGAACCCAGCATCTCCTGCGTTAGTGGCGAGCGCCTTGCCCACTGCGCCACTTAGCCGCCCTTCCCCTCCCCTGTCTTGAACGTTGCTCGCATATGCCCCCCACTGGCCGGTTGTAGGGAGGATAGAAGCCTTGCATCACGTGTCCCCTCCGATACACGAAGAGGCAGCCTGTCACATCTTTTCACCTGCCAGCGCGGACTCTCATTGGCGAGGTGTAACGTGTGGGAGGCTCACACTACCCCCGCCATTTCCTGTCTCTGCTGTGCAGGCGTTCCCCAACCGACCTGTAGGAGTCGCTGTCCACAACGTCCAGATTACCACCCATCGACTTCCACCCGCTAACTCTGCCAATTGAGTTAGTATGACGGCCGGCCCAAGCCGGAGGCAACGCAGACAGCCGGATTCGAACCCGGTGTCTCTTGCGTTGGTGACGAGCGCAATGTCCGCTGCGCCACCCAGCCGCCTCTAGCGCAGTGGTATATTCATGGTGATTTAACCGTGTGTGTAACATGAATATACTCACGGTTTAGAACGCTCTCGACCAATCACAATGCGTGGTCGGACCTACCTGTTGTATAATTGTCATTGTACTGAATCTTTTAAGAAACATTTGGAAACTATGAGACTCAAGAGTTTTCAGTGGAGGGTCTCTATGAATCTTTGGGCAGGTTTCACAGGGAAAGATGAAGTCCGCTCTCCAGACCAGTAGGACTTCCCACGTGAGGTCTTAAAATCACACTAGCCTGTAAGTTCAATAACTGCCTAAAACCAAATAATCAAATAATACTCAAACAGCACCTGTGACGATAATAACGTGTCCCCGTGAGGGAAGAGACACTCACCGCAGGACAGTGAGGACTTGTGAGGACGCACAGTGAGGACACACACACACACACACTGTAGTGGCTTCATCCAGCAGTAACCAGCATGGTGACCCCTTCTCCCCCTAGGCCCTCGCTTGGTCCCACTACAGTGACTGTAACCAGGTTGTATCCAACAAACAGATGTGCATTAGCCCCGTTTAATGAACACACCAGGGGTAGGCACGCACGCTTAAAAAAACACACTCCCTGTTGTATTCATAAAAAAAAGGTCATACAGACAATTATTTAGTATAACGACTTCTCGTCGATGATAATAGGCTAAAATGTCAAACCGTTTGATTGAATGAACCCTTGTTTGTTTTCTTTCCTGACCAAATTGTCCTGTGGATGAGATGCGTCTCCGAGAAGATCTAATTTGCGATCTACTATGTGAATTTGAAATTATTCACTGAAACTGTTCACCCCCATATAGAACCATCATATAAAATGCACATTTAAGTGAAACACTAAAATCACTTAAACTGGAGGTACAGTACCTTTACATAATTTCTGTAACCTTAGCCATTTTTGCGACTTACCAGTAGTTGTCCATTCTAAGCACAGTCTATGCTGTTCCTCACACAGTAGTAGCTCTGGCTAGTCAGCCACAAACCTAATGCAAAGTCAATGGGGTCAAGTTCCTGTCTGTACAAGCTGACTGAAGGTAATTGAAAACTGCTTCACGGTGCACACAAAGTAGTATCCAGTTACATTCATTAGTAGGAAATAAGGCCAAAAACCAGGACTATCCCTTTAACACTTTGGATGCCACGCCTCCCCATCTCAAAACATGGTTGAATGCCAGCACCCACTTCAATGATAGCGTTGTGAACGCATAAACTATGTCTTAAATTATGTGTCTAATCTGGCCATCACTTATCAATGACTTGTTTGCAGTCAACATTGTCGAAACGGATTGTTCTTTAATCGGTTCATTTCCGTTTTATACCATTTTGAAAAACCCTCGTTTTCTTGAAAGTTTCAGGAAAATATAAAGATTCTGTGATAAACGGCCTTTACTGGAATATTCTGGAATACACAAAAAAAATATTTATAAATAGTTTTCAAATAAACGCTAGATTATCGATAGTATATGTGTACTTATGCACGCTAGAGAAGCGGGCTGAAAAATCTATTCTCTCATTTCCTGATCAGCGCACACACACACACACACATGGCACACGCTGATATCTCTCTGAAAACAGCTCTGATTATCCTAAGACTGGTAAAATAGATTCCTTACCTCAGATCAGATGTTCTCCAAAAAGATTATTCCAATTCCTGATCGCCATTCCAAATATCGATCGCGTTTATTGATTCAGCGCTGGGTACTGGAAATATGTATTCCACGCTGTTTTGTGGCTCGGCAATGACTTGGATCTCTTCGGATGGCTTGCCGGAGAAGTAAAATGAGGAAACTGGATTCCCCCCCCCCCATGTCTTTAATTCAGTCTAATCCAATGGGGTGCAGTACAACAGGGAGAGACGATAGGGGGCGGTATTTTCCCAATGGAGCTCAGAGAGAGTTTGCAGCACTAACGTGAGACTAGATTGATGAAATATGAATTAAAATTGCTAATAAAAAAATGGAAAAAAAACGCTATATGTCGTTGCTGGCATTCAACGGTCGGCATGAACTAACGACATATAGCGTTGTTGGCACTCAAAGTGTTAAGGACACAACACTGATTTGTGTACAGTATTAATGTAGTTGTTTAATCGCAAGAGCTTATAAAACGGTAATAACAAATCAGAATATTTATTGTATTTATTATATAACTGTCTATGCAAACGTCATCTCTGCAGTATATATAGGAGGTACATATACTATACCTTAGATTAAGACACTTAGTCAACTAATAATCATATTATATATCACTACATTGGCTCCCCTTCTCATCCCGGATCAACTACAAAATCCTGATGCTCACCCATAACTGCATAAACGGACACGCACCCCTCTACCTTCAGGAACTCATCACTCCACAATCCTCCACCCGTACCCTCGGATCTGCAGGTAGCCTGCTCCTTCGGGTCCCCAGTACCAGGCTCTGCACCATGGGGATACCGAGCCTTCTGCTCGGCTGCACCATGCCTGTGGAACAGCCTCCCCATCCAGCTGAGGGCACCACAGAGCCTGGCCTCTTTTAAAACAGGCCTGAAAACCTAGCTGTTTCAAAAGGCGTTTGATTGCTGTAAAGTCAACTCTTGCTTTCCACTCCAAAGGACATAAGGAAACAACTCCAAGTTCCAACTCCAAGTCAATTTTTATTTTCAACAGTTTCAGTTGCAGTTGATTCTTGACTGGTTGGTTCTTCATATAGGTTGAAAACCTTCGAAAACAAAGAAAAAGGTTTTAACAATGCAATAAACATAAACAACAAACAACAATAACCATCTTTTCAAACCAATAAGTTCTTTTTAAACATGGTTGATTTTAAACATTAAATATATATTTTAAATAATCAAACGTCTTTTAACGATAGTGTTTACACAATGAATGCCAAAATGTAAAGTATTAAATTACCTTATAAAGTCGACATTTTAACACAGTCTTAAATTAACTCGACATTTTAACCCAATTATTAAAGTAATTTTCAATGAATCATTTCTGAATTGTAACTTTTAATAAATGATTCAAGTTAGTAAACATTTGATTCAAGTCAAGTAAACATTTGGTATTTTAAATTGAATAAGTGAAGAAATATAGCTAAACTTTAAGCTTGTAGATCAGCTCTGATTGAACAAGGCATTTTAAACCTTTAAACATGAGTTGTCGACCTTTTTAGTAGTCTTTCAAATTCTTAAATCATTTTAACATTTCTAACTTGGTCTTAACTTGTAAAGATACTTTTAAACATAAATGAAAACCAACTCTCAAGCAAGTGAATGTGTAGACTGAAACAGTTGGAGCTACTAAACACACAATTGAATTAGCCTGATTTTAACCACATTTAAGCAGAAGTATAAATAAACAGTAGAATAAGTAGAACATAACCGACCATTGGCGTCTTTGGGGGTAGAGCTCCTTGGGTCGACCTTCAGCTTGCTTTGTTTGTTTGTTCTGTGAGTGTCTCCACCACCTTCAGCTTGCTTTGTTTGCTTGTTCTGTGAGTGTCTCCACCACCAGCCTTTAACAGCTGTTCAATCAGCCAACGGCAGCCATCTTGCAGCTGATGCACTCTGGGAGATGTAGTTGGTAGTTGTCTGAGGTGTCTTGACATGCTCCACTCATGAGTTTTAACTCAACACCTCCCACTTGAGCTCCTGGGTTCTTAACCACAGAGGTCACTCAAGTCCTTCACGCCTCTGTTGTTCTTCAGTAGGAAGTAGAATGACCAGCCGTCTGACATCTCGATGCAGAATTGTGGCCGGGATTTTGGTTTTCACTATTTGATTTTGTGGGCTTTCCTTTGTCATTTGCTTTCGTGATGGGGACAGGATAGCTGGGAAAGGTCCTCACCAGCACATCTCTTACGATGCCTTTGCGGTCAGCGTTGACACTGACTACTCTAGCCAGCTTGTACTGTCCTCTCAGGGCATTTTGGTCAGCCAACCAGACCACATCTCCAACAGCAACATTTCGCTCTTTGGTGTGCCATTTGTTCCTTATGAACAAATTAGGACCGGCCAATTGGCTCCATTTCTTCCAGAACTTGCTGACTTCTGCCTGAATATTCTGAAGTCTTTTGTATGGGTAGCCATCAAACTGAAAGTCTCCAGGGTCACCTTTAGGATGGGCACGTCCTAAAAGCAGAGAGTTTGGAGTGATGTACTCTATGCAGTCTTCCCTGCTTTGAGTTCTTGCATCGATGGGTCTCTCATTAGCAAGGTTGGCTGCCATGAAGAGAAACGTTTGGAATTCTCCCCATGTGAAAACACCTTCTCCACCAAGGTTGCTTAAGGCCCGCTTCACTATTCTGACAGCTGCCTCTGCTGCACCGTTCCTGTGGGGAGAGTCTGCGGGGTGGATCTTCCACGACCATTCTGTGCCATGTTTGGCAGCTCTTCCTTCAAGTTCAGGCCTGTTCAGTTGGTCAAGGAATTTGTAAAGCTTTTCCAGAGCAGGCTTGGCTCCCACAAAGTTAGAGCCAGGGTCTGACCAGAGTTTCCTGGGGTGTCCTCTCAGCGAAGTGAACCTTTGATAGGCGAGCAGGAATCCTTCGGATGACTGGTCACTCACCACTTCAGTGTGCATGGCTCGGGAAGCCATGCAGCAGAAGACGATTCCCCATACCTTGAGTCTGGTCCTCTTTTTGACCTCATCCTTCACTTCATAGGGGCCGAACAGGTCCATGGTGGTGAATTCAAAGGGTGCAGCTGGGCCTGTTCGCTCTGGAGGCAGGTCAGCCATGATTTGTTGACACTGTTTTACATTGTTCTTTCTGCAAACGACACAGCTGTCAACCACCCTCTTGGCAAGTCTCCGGCCTTTTATCACCCAAGCCTTTTTCCTCATGCGAAGAAGGGTTCCTGCTACTCCCTCATGGTTTGCTTTGTGGGATTCTTGTGCCAGCAATGTAGACACCCACGATTCAAAAGGTAAGACTGGCACTGCAGTCTTCACTTCGTTGAACATCTGGATTCTGCCTCCACAAAGTAGGAGTCCAGAGTTCACGTCTTTGTACACTGCCAATCTGCTTAGAGTCGTCTCTGGGAAGGCTATAGCTTCTTGAGCAGCGAGGAAAAGGTCTTCAGATGCGTTGTCAATTTCTTTTACAGTCAACCCAGCTTGTTTGGGTGATGCCTCCCACTTTGACTGCCCTGGCACCTGGCACTTCCTCTCTAGCCACTGCTTGACAGCTCGATAGACCCAGGCGATGACTCTCACCAGTTTGGACAGGTTGCTGAATCTTCTTATTTCCACAAGATCTTTGACCCAGCCAGTGGGCTTCCTTCTTAGAGGAGTTGGCATTTCCTTTTGACTTTCCTGTGTGGTCAGAGGGTCGTCTTCTTGCGGACTGATTTTAGCTTGAGCTCGTGTGATTGCAGCTGAAAATGCCTTCCTTTGGAGTCTGTTTACGCTCTCCCTGGCCTGGGCAGCTACCTCTCCAGCTGATTTAATGGGCCACTCCTCCACTGGCCACTTCAGGAAATCTGGTCCATTTTGCCAGGTGGAATCCTCTTTTAAATCTTCAGGAGTGGCTCCTCTTGTAATGATGTCAGCTATGTTCAGACCTCCACGGATCCACCACCAGTCCTGCACTGGTGCAGTCTTTTGGATTTCACCCACTCTGTTGGCAAAGAAGCTTTGGTACCCATAACTGTCTCTCTGGATTGCCCCAAGGACCGTCTGACTGTCCAGCAGATGGAACCATTTCTCGATCTTCATTCGAGCATGCTTTTCCACATACTTCCTGATTCTGGCTGCGAAGACTGCTCCACAGATCTCAGCTTTTACAGCTTCTCCCTTTTGATCCAGAGGTGTCAGTTTGGCTTTTGATTCCACGAACCGAACTTCAATGCCATGACATGTTTCCCACCTTAAGTACATCACAGCTCCAAAGGTTTTGTCACTTCCATCAGAGAATGTGATGCCCCAAGGGTTTTCTTTCCAGTCAGCTGGTGTGAGGCTTCTGTAGAATTTCACCTGACCAAGCTGTACATATTCTTCAAAAAGCTGTATGGCTTCTTCTCTGATGCTTTCCGAGAGTGGTTTGTCCCAGGTTTCTTGGGTCAGCTTGCCACCTCCTCCCTCTTGGAATGCCTTTCTGACAAGAATTGCTCCCTTCTGCTTGACCGGTGCTACTAGGCCAATTGGGTCGTACAGCCCGGCTACTTGGCTTAAGAGAGCCCTTCTAGTCAGTGGGTTTGGTGTTTCGGTTCTCACCTCTTCTTTGAGGAGATCTTTGCCAACTCTCATTTTCTTCTTTCTTTTGGAAAAGTTAACAGAGGTCAACATGTAGAGCTTGTCTTCGTCCACTTGGTAGCCGATGCCTAGAGCTTTGTTGTCTTCTTCCCTCATTTGATTTGGGAGAATGAAGGTTTTCCCTTGTTCCTCTTTTAGGACTTCCTTCTCTGTTCCTTTCCTCCCACTTTGCCCTGACCGGACCCATGGTTTGAGGAAGAAGCCTCCAGCTCCCAAAATCTCTTCAACTTTTGCAGTGATTTTGTCGAGTTGATCCAGGTTATTGTGGGAGGTCAAGAGGTCGTCCACATAACTGTCCTCTTCAATGACTCTGCGTTCATCTTCCAAGTGAACAAAGCTGGGCAGGCTCGCCGTTTCTCTCATAGCCAACTGAGCGATGCAACCAGCAGGTTTGTCCCCGATGTTGACTCTGGTGATTGCATATTCACTGATCTCCTCTTCTGGGCTGTCTCTCCAGAGGAATCTGTGTAGATGCATCTCACGCTGCTCCAGCCACACAGAGTTGTACATCTTCTTTATGTCTCCTAGAGCTGCATGCACACCTTCTCTGAACCGTAGCAGTACAGCTCTAATAGGGTTGAGTACATCTGGTCCCTTAAGAAGGATGTCATTCATGCTCACGCCTTTGTACTTCTGGCTGCTGTTCCAGACAATACGAACTGGTGTTGTCACTGAATGGGGTTTGGCGCCACCAGGTGGCTCACATACCACACTGGTCCAGTCCACTTGTCAATGATGTCATCGGTGAGTTTTATGGCTGCTCCTCGTTCGACCATTTCCTGGATTTGGGTTGTGTATGCGACTTTCCAGTCTGGTTCTTTGCTCAGTTGTTTTTCCATCCTTAAGAAGCAGGCCTGGACTGCACATTTGTTGTAGGGGAGAGAGACAGGATCTACGGTCCAAGGATATTTTGCATCCCAGTGTGGAGATGGGGTGTGAGCATCCTCCTCTTTGTAGGTGAGGCCTCCTTTAATGATTTCATACTCCCTCTCCTCTGCCAGGGTCATTTCTTTTCCTCCTGGTGGACAGTTTCCACAGCGACATCCTCCACATTTTGGTTCACATGCAGCTCCGATGCTGTCCCAGTGCCACCACTCAAGGAACTCACGGTTACTGGCAACTGTGAATGTCTCTTGATATTTGACTGCTGCTGTTCTCATGGAGCGAGCAAAGTGAGTTCTTGATTCATATGCTTCCACGTCCACCTCTTCATGCAGATCAGGATGTGCTCCGCCCACCGTCTTCCCCAGTGGACTCTCCCATAAGACAAGGTCTCCAACTACTTTTACTCTTTGGGGAGCAAGTCTTCCCTCTCGGTGGCTTATGAGTAGTTCAACCTCTTCTGGCCTTTCCAGCTCTTCAAGCTTGACCTCCGGGAAAAACCTTTGCAACCTCTCTGGTTGAATCACTTGATGGACCTTGGCGATTTCATCTAGGCCGTAGCAGACTAGTTTGTGGGCTCTTTCAGTGCCTGTAGGAGTCTTCACTCTAACTTTGAGGAGGTATCTCTGAGTGTCCACCTTCATGGCCATTCCTCCAACCCCATGCACAATCAATGTTATCTTCTCTCTTCTCAACCCAAGTCTTTCAGCAGCCTTATGGGTGATGTAGTTTGTATCTGACGCTAGGTCAATCAATGTCCCAATTTTCTGACCAGCGTTTGCAGTGACTTTCATCAGCATCATGATGACAGGAAGCTCGGCGAGACCATTTCTTCGCAGTAGTTCAGACTGGCCGGAGGTTTTGAGTGCCACTGTAGTTTTGTTAGTAAAAGCCCTTCTGCCTCGATCTGCCATTTCAGAGGAGAGTTCAGACAAGAACGACTCTTGTTCCTCTGTGAGTTTGCCTTTGTTGCCGTCTCTTCCACCTCTTCCTTCTTCCCATCGAGGCTTGAATTCTCCTTTTGGGCAGAGGATATAGTGGTGGTCTGCAGCATTTCCTCTGTTCTTACAGTCTGCATTTCTGCATAGGAATGTCTCTCTGCAGTATGCAGTTCCGTCATGGCATCCGAGACATTTCCTGCATGCTCCCAGCTTCTTCAAGGCAGCCGTCTTCTCCGAAAGCTTCAGTCTTTTGAACTTCCGGCAAAAGAACAGTTTGTGGTTATGTCCACTGTTGCCACAGACAACACATAAGTCAAGCTCTAGTCTCTTTGTGTTCTTTGTCGAGGCAAACTTTCTTTCATTCTTTTTGTCCGGGCGATCTGGCTTGTCAGTCTTCTCCACAATTCTTAGTTGATCAAGCCTCTCCAGTATGTCTTCCTGGTTCTTCAAATATTTCAAGAGCATGTCAAAATGGTTCTCTGCTGTGACATTGCTGCTGGGATCTACCATGAACATCAACCAGTCTCTCTTGATAAAGTCAGGTAACTTGCTTTCAATTGATTTGATCACAAGTGCGTTGTTCATGGCCCCAGAGTTGCCCAATTCAGTGAGATCTGACAGAGCCTTCTCCACAGTTTGTATAAGGTCGATGACCTTTCTTGGCTGGTTTCCTTTTACATATGGTATCCTGTCGAGCTCTTCAAGGATTTCCACAGTGATGCTTGATTTATTTCCATGCCTGTTCTCTAAGACTCTGAAAATGTCTCTGGCTGTAGTGTAGGTAGAAAGTCTGAGTTCTTTTGAGATTTTCTCCTCCACGCTGTCCAAGAGCTGGATCTTTTTAACTTCAGGGGATCCGGATGGCTCTCCCTGCCTTTGCAGGCTTTCCCAATCTTTTCTCCATCTGTGATATTCTCTCTTATTTCCAGAGAAGGTAGGTAGGGTGGTTGGCTTTATCCTCACCAACGGTGTCGTCGGATGGTGTGGTGCAACTCCTGTGCCTTGCTCATCATCCCTCAGGCTGCGTGCAGATGTAAACTGAGGTTTCCTCATCTTCAGCCTGAGAAGGGTGTCTTCTAGCTTCTTGAGCCTCGCATTCAGTTCATCTCTGGATTCGTCAGGTATCCATTTCTCCCACGTGGACATTATAGAGATGGCCTTGTCTCCCATCTCGTCTGAGAGCGTTAGGTGCTGTTCATAGCACTCTAAGGATTCAGTCCTCACTGGCACAGTTCCTGTTGCTTCACTTACTTTCTCAGCTCCATCAATAGCTGTTTCCAGCTCATGTTTTCCATATTTGGACCACAGGATTAGCTGCACAATGTCTTTGATCTCTCCCATCTTTGTTTCGGCTTCTTTTGAAGTATGTTTGAGGTCGTCCTCTTCCTTCTCGTCAAGCCCTTCATCCTCAGGTTTTACTTCAGCCTCCAGCCCAAACCTGAATTCATCATTTGCCTCAAGCACGGCTCTATAACAGAGTGAGAGTGTGCTGAACTCATCCATCAGCTCGGATCGCAGCATGGTGTCTGCTCCTCTGGCAATGTGGTTGGCTTGTTTGGTGAAGCGGCGTTTTGCTGTGGTCCTCTCCTTCTTTAGTTCTTTGACCTCCGCCATATCTTCAGCCATCTTTCCCTTCCGTGTCAGCAGTATTGGGTCGAAGCAGTTTTATCCTCGTCCTCCACTGCTAGCACTTGGTTTTCAACTGTAAAGTCAACTCTTGCTTTCCACTCCAAAGGACATAAGGAAACAACTCCAAGTTCCAACTCCAAGTCAATTTTTATTTTCAACTTTTCAACAGTTTCAGTTGCAGTTGATTCTTGACTGGTTGGTTCTTCATATAGGTTGAAAACCTTCGAAAACAAAGAAAAAGGTTTTAACAATGCAATAAACATAAACAACAAACAACAATAACCATCTTTTCAAACCAATAAGTTCTTTTTAAACATGGTTGATTTTAAACATTAAATATATATTTTAAATAATCAAACGTCTTTTAACGATAGTGTTTACACAATGAATGCCAAAATGTAAAGTATTAAATTACCTTATAAAGTCGACATTTTAACACAGTCTTAAATTAACTCGACATTTTAACCCAATTATTAAAGTAATTTTCAATGAATCATTTCTGAATGTAACTTTTAATAAATGATTCAAGTTAGTAAACATTTGATTCAAGTCAAGTAAACATTTGGTATTTTAAATTGAATAAGTGAAGAAATATAGCTAAACTTTAAGCTTGTAGATCAGCTCTGATTGAACAAGGCATTTTAAACCTTTAAACATGAGTTGTCGACCTTTTTAGTAGTCTTTCAAATTCTTAAATCATTTTAACATTTCTAACTTGGTCTTAACTTGTAAAGATACTTTTAAACATAAATGAAAACCAACTCTCAAGCAAGTGAATGTGTAGACTGAAACAGTTGGAGCTACTAAACACACAATTGAATTAGCCTGATTTTAACCACATTTAAGCAGAAGTATAAATAAACAGTAGAATAAGTAGAACATAACCGACCATTGGCGTCTTTGGGGGTAGAGCTCCTTGGGTCGACCTTCAGCTTGCTTTGTTTGTTTGTTCTGTGAGTGTCTCCACCACCTTTAGCTTGCTTTGTTTGCTTGTTCTGTGAGTGTCTCCACCACCAGCCTTTAACAGCTGTTCAATCAGCCAACGGCAGCCATCTTGCAGCTGATGCACTCTGGGAGATGTAGTTGGTAGTTGTCTGAGGTGTCTTGACATGCTCCACTCATGAGTTTTAACTCAACAATTGCTAGCTTTTTTGATTTTTTTGTGATTCTTTTTTTTTACACTATTTATACTATGTTTTTAACTATGTTCTATTTTTATTATTTTTTTTTTTTTTACAATATTTGAACCCTGTAGCACTTTGGGATCCTAGTGAACGAAAAGTGCAATACAAATAAAATGTATTATTATTATAATTATAATTATTATTATAATTATAATAATAATAATAATAATAATAATTATTATTATTATTATTATTATTATTATTATTATTATTATTATTATTATTATTATTATTATTATTATTATTATTATTATTATTATTATTATTATTATTATTATTATTATATTTCCATTAACTAATTTCCATTAACATTTAATCAACAAATCTGTAAACCTCCTGCCGTTGTTACTTCATTGTCCTCCTGCAAATGAATGAAAATAAAAAGATAAATCGGAGGACAATTATATATTTGTGAAAATCGATGTGACGCCGGAGAAAGGCCTGTAATTGACCATAAATGTACTGATAAGACATCACAAAAATGATTGAAAACAAAATCGACAAATCTTTATCAAGTCATTGACCAATCACCTAGGAAGGGACAGGAAGGGACAGGAAGGGCCATAATTTCACTGACGACTTTAGTATTGAGAAATCTCTCACCAGGCTTGAATCCAATGGATGGACAGCACAGTGGTTAAGTTTCTCAATACCAAAGCGATCAGTGAAATGATGGCCTGTACGAGTCAACATCATGTCAGACAATAATAATAATATTTTTTTTTTTTTTTTTTAAGTAAAGTAATTACATTGTAGGTACATTGTACTGGAATCTGGTGTTCAACTGTACATTCCAACAGAAGATATTTCAGGGGAAATATACAGGTACACGTCTTTAAAGTTAGAATCAGTGACGCATGGTGACATGCTGTAGTGATACGATGTCATCTCCACGGCGACGCATGGTGACATGCTGTAGTGATACGATGTCATCTCCACGGCGACGCATGGTGACATGCTGTAGTGATACGATGTCATCTCCACGGCGACGCATGGTGACATGCTGTAGTGATACGATGTCATCTCCACGGCGATCAGGCACACTGGGCTTATGAAGCGGAACTTATCTGCACAGGGAAACGGGTTGAGGGAGCGTGACCTGACCCAGAGGGAACATTATACATACTATCAATTCACTTATTGCAGCGTGATGCAAATGATGAGCAGGCCCTTATGTCAACTCTCCATTTCACTGTTGGGATAATGCAAATTGGTTAACCCTGTAGGGTGGCGCCATTAAAGGCACTGCAGGGGAGAAGGCAGCATTGTGACTGATGTCTGATGTTTATAGTAGTGGGTGAAGAATATGATGCCACCTTATTGAATATGAGAAGATCTTTTGTATCCTTGGAGAATCACTGTGTATTGAATGGTCTATACATTACAGACCTACCACACAGCTGCCTCCTGTAAATTAATAAATAAAAGTTATGTAACTGTTCCAGTGATATTTATCTTTAAGTTACTGCGTTTAAATCCACCAGAATGACGTCTGTACAGCTTACCAGGCAAAGTGTTTCTGAGCAGAGAGAGAGAGAGAGAGTTGAGGCTTGACTTGGGGTTATATAGGTGTTTTGGCGGAAATGATGCCAAGTTCGGGACTCGTGTGAGGAGGAAGTGTCCATCTTGCCCTGTGCCGTGTTATCAGCAGGGTGTCACTCCGTGCAATCCGAGTCCGCAGAGAAACTAGAGCGCACCAAAACAAACTGCTGCTGGATGACGTCACGCCCGGGCCGAGCCTCACTGCCTCCACTTCACAGCCAATGACAGGACAGGGTCGAGTGTCCCGATAGTGCACTCATTACAGCCATTACTGCAGCCATTACAGTCTTGGATCAGTTGGTTTGGGGGATTTAGGATGGACTTGGGCAAAAAATAAAGACTTCAATCACATTATACCTTTGATGGATAACAGTGTAATTAAGACACACCAGACAACAGACAATACGGTGTGGGTGAATATAGTACATATTGGATGACATTATGTGTGTAGATTACTGGCTGGTTTTACATACAATATGTGAATTCAGTTTTGTCCTTGGCTAATCAATGTTCTTTCAATTGAGCTCTCTATTCAAAGGAAGCTTTTAAAATGTTGTATTGTAGCTTCCATATCTGTGAAACTGGTCCTAAATGTAGTTATTTGTTTAAGTGTAATATTTACATATATAACCCCCAGACAAACACCATGCTCTCCCCTTCTTCTTCTCTCTCTTCTGAAAAGCAGGAAGTGCAGAGGCCACGACAACCCAATGAGCCCAAGACAGGAAGCACCAGGTGAATGGGGGGGCGGGCCTTCCTCACAGGAGAAGGCCGCTGTCACTTTCTTTCTTTCTGTTGACATAGCCAATGGAAAGACCAAAACCTACACTGCATTCCCAAGTATGGTCCATCCAGCTAACATCCAAATTCACAATCAGGTCTCTGACATCAAGGCCACCTAATCATCCCTTCCCCTTAATTGGCTGATATCAATCCCTGTCTCCTGAGCCGTTCAGCCATTGTGTAGTGTGATGTGTGCCTGGTGCCAGTGTATGGCAGCCATTGAGCCTGCATAGCCCAAGGTTGGGTGCTACCAGTGGTGGTGAAGGAGGCAACTTCCACCTTACATTGTGGGGAGCTCTTTGAGTGTCTAGAAAAGCGCTATATAAATGTAATGACATTTAAAAAAAAAAGAAAAAAAAAAAAAAGATTACAGCTCATATCCAGAAGTCATAGAACTCTTAGTGTTGTCCAAAAACTTGTACATTCGTTTGTCAGAATGATTCCTCATTGCAATGGACATGGGCGTTTCTTCCTGGAACTAATTTATGAAGAGACACCAATCCCGACTCCCGGTTCAGGCAGACTTGAAGCAATTGCAGAACAGAAGATATTTGGTAATGCAAAAGATTTTGAAAAGTTTGTATCTGGATCAGAGTGATCCAATCCCATGTTGCTTTGAAGAACCGGCACAAAAGTGATGGATGGATTACCTGATCCTGGATAGCAAAACATGGGATTTCCTAATTCAGACCATTCTGATTAAACCATCTGAACAACTATGCATTATTATCTGGTGTTGGTTGGACCTGCAAGTAGGAGAAATGCATTGTTGGTGTTGGTCTTTTCCTAGGCTGTATGTTGACAATAAGAAAAGAAGAAAGTGACACTGGCCTGATCCTTTAATACAATAGAAAGCTCAGTTTAATGTCACACAATCACCTGTCCATAATTTCTTCATCCAAACACCACTATGAAATGTCTCCCTTTTTCCCATTTCAGCTCCCAGTCAGTGAGGAGGAATTAATGGCAAACGGCAGAACAGACGAATTCTGCACAAGTCGTGTCTTACCGTGTGTGCGTGTGTGTATGTGGGTGTGTGCGAGAGAGATGTCGGGTGACATGGAGAATGAGGAGAATGCACCCATCATTACCTTGTTGCCAAGATGCAGATCCTGCGATAACTACGTTAGGATGGGGGGGGGGGGGGGGGGGGTGACCTCAGTCAGCTATGCCTTTTTTCCTCTAATGGCGGTGGATGGGTGGGTTTTCTGCTTATAAACTGTATATAGAGATGGTTCTAAAGCACTTCATTAGGTGTGTTTATTCTGACTGGATATACCATGAAATAATTGAAAGAGAAATCTTCATGCTTGACTGTTACTATAATCTAAACACATCTCTCATGAACTGTATAGACATTCCATATGACATTATTTTGTGACACATCAGATATTTTCTAACTTCATTTTTTTCCCCTACCAAATTATACTTTTTAAGATGATGCAAAGCCAAAAATACACTGGGTCTTTCCATTCCATTTGTGCGGCTGGCTTTGACTTCATGACTAATGTCGTTGTATTGAAGTTAGGTGTAAAAGACCCTACTGAACTTGAACATATGTCTGTTATAGCATATATGACGTCTGTCTTGATTCTTTCAGATCAGCAATGTATTCATGAGGATACTGGAGAGACTTGAGTAAAAGTTTTTTTGAGAGCACACACGTTTCTAATGCATCGTCCTTTCTCCCTGGCTAGAAAATGTGTCATTCATAAATGTATCATAAAAAGACATCTGGAAATGAACAAAGGGTAAATCTCTGTAAATCTCGTACATCTCTTACATACGCAAATAATTTTCCAGCGGCTCCCAAAATGGGGTTGAGGATTTCATATTTTTGTTTATTTACAGCAACTGTTATTTCATTCATTAGCACAGTGAGAGAATGTATAATGACCACTATTCTGATCACAGGTTTCAGTCTATGTACCATATAGACAGGTATGCAATTACCTACTTAACATAAAGGAATATCTTCTCAGTTGGGGATCCCTGGGTTAAAACCTTATTAGATGTGTGGTCCGTGGTCATAACGTGCATCTATTTGGTGGTGGTTGACATTTAAAAGGTTTGTGGAACACCGACTCAAACGTTAAGACTACAACTTGTGCATCATTCCCTGGCCGACTAGTCAGGAGTCAGAGAGAGGGCCCACAATGGCAACAGCCTCAATTTCCACGAGACCACCCTGGAGAGAGAGAGAGAGAGAGAGAGAGAGAGAGAGAGCCGAGAGAGAGAGTAAACAGGTAAGAATTCATCTTTTAAAAAGGGAAATGTCACAAATTTTAGGAAAGCTAGAAATCAGAGAGAGAACCCTATATAATTTGTGATGTCACCTGGATGTACAATCTGGAGCCATGAAATGTTAAATTGAACTCTAACCCCTAATCCTAACCCAGAAAAGGTTCATATTCTAGTATTTCTAAAAGGTCTGAACCAGAATTTAGAGCTTACACAGACATTATTTGGGCTTACAGAACCAGTGATCCATTCATTATCTATGGAGCAGCCCTTGACTTTACACCCAGGTGACATCACATATTCGAGGGGTCTCCCTCCTGATTCCTAGCTTCAGGAGAGAGTGGTTTGTGTTCTCAAATATTGACAGGACTGTCTCGGGGCACAGGAATAACATGTTGAATTCTTAAAATGAATGAATGAAAAGTTTATTTTTGAACATGTACTGTGAACATGTACTGAAAATGTAAATGTAAAGATCACAATGTAATCACACTGTATCTGTGTGAATGCCAGTGTGTTTTGGTCTTACTCTGGGGAGTGCGGCGACTTGGTAGGCAGCTCTGGCCGGGAAGTTGGTGCTGAAAACTAGAGGGGAAAATGCAAACGGTACGTCACACTCAGTATCATAAAGCACTATTGGAGGGGCTCCAAGGTAATTATCCCACTAATGGAGTTTCCAAATACAGCTAATGGTGGCACCGGGTAAGCCTTGGCTCAACACAGCGACATTAAAATGAGCTATAGAGTTACATTAATATATGTAGCGCTTTGAGAGCGAGTTATTGGAGCTTGTGTTCGTATACCGTGCGGCAAAGGGAACCGCTCCCACCTACCTCCGGTCAATGGTTTCTAACTACACACCCTCAAGACCCCTATGTTCTACATCTTCTGGCCGCCTCAGACCCACTCCTATCCAAGCTCCCGGGACGGTCATCAAAGAGAAGTCGCCTATTCTCAGTCCTTGCCCCACAATGGTGGAATGAACTACCCACCCCAGTTAGGACAGCCGAAACCCATCCAATCTTTCGCCGTCGACTAAAGATGCACTTCTTCAACCATTATCTGAATAATAAAATAAAATAAATCTAACCCTAACTAACCTTACTGTCATGCACTTGTCCTAATAAACTAACCTACACTGTAGCACGCAACACTTTTATGAACATTGTTACTCAGCTGATAGAGTTGTGCCCTTCCTGATGACTTGTCGTACAGAACTTGTAAGTCGCTTTGGATAAAAGCGTCAGCTAAATGACTAATTGTAAATGTATACTTCAAAGTGTATCGACAGGTGCCGTGACTTGAGAGTGGGTGCACCATAGTGGAGTGGGTTTCAGCCTTTATTTAAGCACTTGTACAGAAGTGTGGCCCCCGTTATTTTACATTAGTCTTTCTTGTGGCTAACTAGCTGGAGCCAGTGTTGTAGTACTCGAGTCCGAGTCCTGGACTGATTTTACAACACTGGCTGGAGCTGTGGGCATCCAGCATGAAGAACGGCATGGATTGTGCCGAGAAACGACTCCACCGATCGACAACATCGGGTGAGGGGTCCAAAATCCTAAATTGACCCGTTCATTTACTATACCAAATAGTAGGGAAATCTCAGTTTAAAAAGGAACTGAATTACAACGAAGTATACTGAACTAAACACTGTTGGAAAATCAGTCACATCAACAGCTGGGAAAAAAACATCTCCCATCAACTGAACTAAGCATGTTTCATCTAAAAGGTCATGGAAAGTGAACCCTGGGTCACATGGAGTAGTGCCTATAGGACGGTATAGTCCCCAGCCCGGCGCTGGTCCCATCGAGGAGAAGGCTTCGCTTGGTAGGGTAGGGTTACACCCGCGTACCTGCAACTGGCGGTGTACACTTACAAGTCGCCTGGGCACGGCGGCTTACATTACACGTGCCCATTGTGGCCACCGAGGTAACGCCGGCACCAAACAACGGTGGCCTGTATTTAGAAAGAGCGGGCGGAGTGTAGTCGACGGAGCCACGGTCAGACCTGTCTTTCAAGCCCAGTAATGGATGAGGTGATCACGGGGGAGGGGGCCACTATCAGCTCTCACTTTCAGAGATATGTCTGAGAGACAGCTGAGCCATCGAGTTCACCCTTTACTTGGAACCATGGGAAATGTGAGCAGGGCCCTGAACGTTAGGTTATGACTATAACCAAGTTCTGTTAGTTAGGGGCGACGCTTGGCATCACCTTCTGCACTATCTCGCGTACGTGCACGCGTACTGAATAAATTCCACAAATGTACCTCTAATACCAGTATTAGTCTGACCACACCCCTCATCAGCTTACCTTCATAAGCAGGTGTGTGGTCACCTGCTCTCCTCCTTCCCAAGCTTTCACCACAAGGTGAGGTCAAGGGCTGCAGCGGCCGTCTGATGCCAAGCGTCGCCCCTAACTAACAGAACTTGGTTATAGTCATAACCTAACGTTCTGTATCGTTAAGGGGCTCAGCTTGGCATCACCTTCTGCACAAGGGAGGCCAAGCGGAGCCGCTGGCTGACAAATACACCCCGCTGACAGCCCCCCACAACCATCAGAACAGGGAGGGCCGAGCCCCCCTGACCCCCCCTATTAGGGGCTTCACGGGAAGGCGACGGACCCGACCGTGCGAAGAGGCACTCAAGCAACTCAACGCACAGGGTGAGCAGACCGTGGCTTGACCCCACGACTACACACACGCACAACCCGCATGCCACCCGGGAACGAACGGAGGAACAACCTCGTTACTGCCCCCAGAATCACGGGGTCAAGAGCAAACCCAACCCCGTGGCAAGGCCGTAGCAGCGGAGCGCGAAGGAAGACCCAGATCCACCAAAGGACCGGGCTCCCTGGAATGGGGGCCCCGAGAAGTTCATGATGCCAGCATCAAGACCCCACCAGGGGGGCACCTAGTGACCCCGCCCCCCACATCGCCAGCGTATCCGGACAAGGGGCCCCTCAGCCGAGCGGGCCCTGTCCTCCCCAACAGCACACCGCCTGGAACACAAGCCCTGCAACAGGCAGACAGCACGGTTAAACACACAAGAGGTAACCAACGGAAGCAGGCAGCGCACCGGGGAAAGACCAGGCAACAGGCTGTCAACCCAAGCCTGGAAAAACTGCGGACGAGGCAGGCGCCAGAAAGGACAGCTGAACAGCCGTCCCGGCGGAAGGGGCGTATGCTGGCGTTGTCGCATAACCAAGCTTTCAAACAGCACGTCAGAAGTGGGATCCGTAGACCACTCGACCCCTGACAGCTGCCCACAGAAAAGCCCATACGATCGGCAGACGTCATGAACGTGCAGGGGCACCCTCAACCGGAGAACCGGGAGTTGACACTGCAGCAACACACCAGAGAACCAACCACCCAGGCATCACCCCATGCAATGGTTGGTCCCATAACCCCTCAGGAAAGAACCCCGAAACACACCTGCGGCACCGCCGCAGCCCGCATTCCGGTTCCCAACAGGGCTATCCCGGGCCTACGGGTCAACGAGCATCACCCCGGACCGGGCCCGGTGATACGGGGAGCACAGGATCCCAAAGGAGGTTAACCCCACCCAACAGGCTCCTCAGCGCCAAAACGCAAGAGAAGAGCGTAATATGGAAGACCAGCCCCAGCACCCCGCACTCGGTATTCCCAGGAGGTCACCCAACCAAGTACCAACCAAGACCAACCCGTACAGCGGCCGAGATCCGACGAGATCGGACGCGTACAGGTCGGCACGGCCGTAAGCCATTACGACAGTGCAGAATACAACGCACCCAACAAGGGTCCCATAACGCTCAACCCTGTGACACCCGGATCGACCTAGCATTTTTCCCCCTGAAAAAACCCCAAGTCCCTCAGGGTACCAGAACAGCAGATCTGCATCCCCAGCGGACAACGGGTGCACTGATCTGGACCAGCGCGACCAGAACCAGTCCCGTGCCCTAATCACGCCGACCTGCCAACCCCAGGAGAAGGGGCAGATATGCGCGTTTGATCCCAACATAAAAAAGAAGGCGCCACCCAGACGTGTCGGTATGAACCGCGTCCGGCGGCCCACCCCTAGGGCGTGAGACCCTTCCCCATATGTCCAGACCCATTCCGTCATCATCCCCTGACATGAACGGGAACCCATCGACAACACACAGGATGTCGGAAGAGGAAAAAAAACCCATCCCAATTGCTCCATAAAAACGCTGTTTTACCAAAGCAAACGAGGCGCGCCAGTCAGCAACGGCCCAAAGCACATCCTGAGCCAGCACTATGTGTGCGTTCTGACATACCCACATCAACAATAGGCCGTTTAGACCACCATATTGAATCCCCAAGACGCCCAGGGAACGACAAGAGGGGCGAGATGCAATCAACTCCATGAATGAATGAATGAAAATATTTACCCAACAGACTGCAGTACAGGAATACATACAAAAAGATAAGGGGAGGCAGACCTGAGAAAGACGTTAGTCTTGTTTCCATCAGGGACCCTCATTTCATATCCATCAAGACACATTCAACTCTTTATAAAATAAAGAAAAGGCATCACCCGTATGACCCAACTGCACAGCTGGGAGTAAAAACCCTGTTTTTCACATGATTTTAATCCAGTCACTCCTTTTAATCAGAGTGTAAGACCAGACTCCCCCAGAAAACACCTTCCCACATGAGACCACGGTCAAGAAAAAGATATGTAAACTGTGAGACACGTGACCAACAGACTCAAGTTTGACACATAAACGGGCGCAGCAGGCTGTAAGTCCTGCGCCCAACCTCGACATCTTTAAGACACCAGCTCATGGAAGGCGTCGCCATAGCAACAACGCTACAACGGGCGGGGAAACCCACCGGATCCTGTCATAACAGGAGTCGGTAGAATACCCCTTCCCCCCCCCCCCTCCCCTGTCAAGCACTGGCTTGGCCCTGACTGGCTCAGCAGAAAAGATCAACAAATCCTCTAAACCAATCAAGTGGGAAAAAGGAGGGGTTTATTCGACACCCCCTCCAGAAAACACACCTTTTATCCATACACACAGAAAACAACCGTAGCCATCTTGAAAACCTCCGGTAGAACAAAGCATAGCATAAGCTAATACAATGCCTGCTACCCACAAAGTGTAAAAAAAGGGTTTACAACAAAACACAAGTCGCCTGTGCGTGAATCCCATACCCGTTGCCTATGTCATACATAGGAAGAACGCTGAACGAGAGTAATGGCTAGGCCATGAAAAATGTGCGTACGAGCATTACTGCAACTAACAACACAGCGTTGTGAAAACACATATACTTAGTTAAAGCAATGGAATAACACCAGTTCTAATTGCATGTGGAGCATCAAGCTAATAGAACCTATTACCGAGTGTAAGTTGCAGACCTTGCTTAAAACCCGTAACACAACACAACTCACCCCCCAACGTAACAGGGTAGATTCATATATACACAACCCCACCATATGATTTGTATGAAGAAACACACAGTTTGTTCGGCCAAACACAGTCCCCCTTATATCGGGGAACTTTTTTTATTAATTAAAAAAGTGTAAGGCACAAAATCACAGAGGGGCCGGGAAGGGTGTAGAGGAGGGGACACAAAGGGGAAAAATCACTCCTAACGGCGTCTGCCACCTCGCGCCGCTCGAGTCTTGCCACCCCGGGGAGCCCCGGAGGGACGATAGGTTACAGTCTGCTGGACACGACGTTCCCTACCGTCTCCTCCGGTCTGGGATGGGCCGGCGGTGGCCGAAGCGCCGTTTCGTCCCCTGGCCCTCTTGGCAGGGCCAGCAGCGGCGGTGGAGGTAGTGGTAGCGGCGACGGAGACAGCTCGACGTCGCGGAAGCCTTCTGCCCCCACCGGCAAGGACGGGAGGCGGAAAATGGGGTTGAAGGACGGATCTCTCCTCTGCCATTTCTCTGCATGTTGAGGTCATCAATTGCAGGGCCTTCCCGAACAGGCCAGCGTCGGAGAGGGCGGCCGTCAGAAGAGGGGCTCTCTTCTTCTCTGGCACACGGGCCTGCTCCAGCCAAAGGTGACGCTGGCCCAGGGTGGCCAGGGCGCGCACTTTCCCCATGGCTATGGCCAGCACCTGGGAAAGGTGCAGAACAGCTCCCGCAGCCTGGGTGATCTGATCGCATTTTACCTCGTTCAGATCCGTGCCGCCCGTCATTATCCCCGATACAAATCTAGCCAGGTGGGCGATGTTAGACGCCGCAGCCAGCGACTGTGTACCAGCGATGAATGACTGGTCACCCCAATAAGCCAATCGCCTAGCCGACTTCCCCTGGAGGACCGGCTTGCATAGGGGTTCCCACACCATATCCGGACAGAGGAGCGCGGCCATCGGATTGTCAAGCCGAGGTACGCCCTCCCCCATACCTTTGACTAACCCCGACACCCGCGTAACTGGTACGTAGGCGGGAGTTAGTCCCATGATGTTGGACACCGCCTGACCCCGACGAACATAGGCCCCCATCGATGGGAAAAATGGGTAGACAACGTCCACCCCTCTCACTGGGGGACGCTGCCAGGGATGGCCTATGAGGTCATCAGGGACAGGTGCAGGCAATGGCAGCGGCAGCGGCACACCGTTTGTGGTGGCGGCTACCGCCATGAGCTCGGGAAACAAGGCCCGCAGTTCCCCCTGCGAACCCTCCTCCACCGACCCCGCATCCCTCGCATACAGCAGGCTGCGACTGGTCAAGGAGCCACAATCCGATGCGGCCGACAGTAGGGCATCCTGCTGATGAGGCCAAGGTGGTTCCTCGACATCCTCGAACAAGGCGCCCCATGGAGCCATTTCTCCCCCCTCCGGGGTCTCCGGAGGAGGGATACTCTCCTCCACGGGACCATCATACAAGAACCCGTCCGCCTCCTCCATGAAGTCTTCAGTTTCCATCAGAAATCCAGAGTCGGACGCGTCCTCGCTGGTCTCCAGCAATTCCCCAAACCCAGGCCGTTCGCGTCTGCACGCCACCATCTTGCGACGCGAGCGAGCAGACGCAAAAAGTTTTCGTCGCAAATCCTCCGGCTCCAAGACAATCCCCCGTTCATCAACGGGCAATTCCCCAGAACCAGAGGAACCAGAGTCGAGATCAGGCCATCGCCGGAGCGACGGCACCGAACCCTCGGCTCGTCGGTGAGGAAAACTATCCACCGGCAGTCTCCCGGGCTGGGTCGGCAACCACGAGAGTGGCAACAGCCCAGCACCGAGGCGCACGACGGAGGCGGGAATGGAGAACCGGTGGTGAAGAGTAGGTCTAGCGGGTCTACTCTCCGCGGAATACATTATGACCCAAACCTTTTCTTATACAACAAGTGAGAGAAGAAAAGGTTAAGCACAATGTAAACCAGTCACAACTCTTTTCAACTAACAACACGTCAAGTGGGGTACTACCGAGGCACTTTCCTTGTGGTGAAAGCGAGAAGGAGGAGAGCAGGTGACCACACACCTGCTTATGAAGGTAAGCTGATGAGGGGTGTGGTCAGACTAATACTGGTATTAGAGGTAAATTTGTGGAATTTATTCAGTACGCGTGCACGTACGCGAGATAGTGCAGAAGGTGATGCCAAGCTGAGCCCCTTAACGATACAGAACTAAGCTAGCAGCAAACATGTTTCAGTCCTCTGGCCTTTGTCCGTGTTTACATCTCCTAGGCAGAAATTACATACCGTATATATATACACTCACTGTATATAGACAACCACAGTCATCAATACACAGCAATATTAAAAAACTGAGCTAAATATAATGAAATCGCAATCATCCAGAATTACCATAATAAACAGTACATAAAAATCATTTTTTAAATAACAACATACAAGATTAGGAAATACAACACTCGAAAATATCACAAGAGCTAGACTGGTGGAATTTATATATTACAAGAAACAAATCAACATAAATTGCTCATTCAGTCCTTTAGGGAATTCAGTCATTAGAGAGTGAATCCAATATGCCTCTCTCTGTAGAGTAAGCGGTCACTGTCCCCTCCTCTACGTCTCTCTCTGTAGAGTAAGTAGTCACTGTCCCCTCCTCTACGTCTCTCTCTGTAGAGTAAGTAGTCACTGTCCCCTCCTCTACGTCTCTCTGTAGAGTAAGTGGTCACTGTCCCCTCCTCTACGTCTCTCTGTAGAGTAAGTGGTCACTGTCCCCTCCTCTACGTCTCTCTCTGTAGAGTAAGTGGTCACTGTCCCCTCCTCTACGTCTCTCTCTGTAGAGTAAGCGGTCACTGTCCCCTCCTCTACGTCTCTCTCTGTAGAGTAAGCGGTCACTGTCCCCTCCTCTACGTCTCTCTCTGTAGAGTAAGCGGTCACTGTCCCCTCCTCTACGTCTCTCTGTAGAGTAAGCGGTCACTGTCCCCTCCTCTACGTCTCTCTGTAGAGTAAGCGGTCACTGTCTCCTCTTTACAAGGGATTCACCATTCCAATGTCCTGGAACCTCAGCCTACTAACCTCGTGGCCTGTGGCATTGAAACGCTTGGTTACAGCAGACTTTTCATTCTGATTTCTAATGTTGCTCTTATGTTCAGAGAGACTGGTCCTCAATTCCCTCTTGGTTTTACCAACATAGCAGAAGCCACATGGACATTGGACATTTCAAAAGATAAACTACATTCTACATGAGATCTTACCATAGTCTTTTTACCTGTGTGAGGCTGTAGGAAACAGTCAGCTTTAATCATGGCATTACAGTTAACACAGTTATTACAGGCAAAGTTATCTGGGGGTAAAGGGTAAATAATCTCTCAGATTATTGGCCAGTTTATTAGCAAAAATAGGAGGAGTGGAGAACACCCTGTCCAACTGCAGGGTGACTTGGAGGTCATGTTTCTTTACTACGTGTCAGATAGAATCATATTGTGAAGAAATAAAAAGACTACTGAATAATAGATTGTTACACTCTATTGAATGGTGATCGCACTAATAGATTTTTCAATTAAATGAAGGATACACTTTTTTTTATCTACTCTTTCTGCTCCCCTTTTTTCTGTATTTTTCTCCCATCCCAATTGAGTCGTTATGCCAATTCCCCCCTCCCCTTCCATTTGCCCCCCACTTGCCGGTCTAGGGAGCCCTGAAGTCTATCACATGCTTCCTCCGACACATGTGGAGACAGCCAGCCGCTTCTTTTCACCTGACAGCGAGGACTCTCACTGGGGAAGTGTAACGCGTGGGAGGATCACACTACCCTCCCCAGTTCCCTCCCTCGCTGTGCAGGCGCACTGACCGACCTGTAGGAGTCGCTGTTTACAATGACCAGGATACACCCCACCGGCTTACCACCCGCTGACACTGCCAATTGTATCAGTATGGATGACCGACCAAGCCGGAAGTACCGCTGACAGCCGGATTCGATACCAGTGTCTCTTGCGGTGGTAGGCAGACGCTTAGTCCGCTGCGCTACCCGGCCTCCCTGAAGGATACACTTCTATGAAGTGTTGACAGACCAGGTCATACCCAAAGATGAATACAGATACTGTAGATGTTAAGAGAGCACCTGGTGCATCCTATATTTTATACATTATCAAAGATACATAAGAGTTGTTAAGCATCTGTTCCATATTGGGTCCGATACTGTGCTCATGTACTGTGCTCATGTGTGGAGTGGTGTAAGTAATTGTTTCTGTTTGTCTGTTTACGGTACACAGTAGTCTGTATCTCATCAGTTTTCTTTTACTTGTACATCAAGAAAAGACAGATTCTTTGCTACGCTCCAAAGAGAATCACCCACTTAGCTTGAAAAGAGGGTCACCGTAAGGTCAAACGTTGAGACTAAAGAGAGTTTATAGTACCGAGTGTGAATATGAAAGACGAGCCGTGGACATATGTGACCATTTTAGGGAAAAGGGTTATGAAGGACAAAACTCTGTTCAATGGCATGTCGAGAGTCAAAGAGGTGGACTAGTCTCCCTACCTCTAGCCCCCCCAGTGGTCAATAGACTGTATTGTCCACCAGTGTTGTAGTCGAGTCACTAAATCTCGAGTCAGAGTCGAGTCTCAAGTCCCCAGTGTTCGAGTCCGAGTCACCACAGAAGAGCCAGAGTCGAGTCCGAGTCCAAGTGATCAAGGAGTCCACTCCACTCGGGCAGTCAAAGAGCTGACATACAAATAAAAAAAGGTCTACATTAAACATAAATGACACAGCGGTCACCATTTCAAAGGGAGTTTATTCACTTTGTGACACAATAGCCAAACAAATGCACTAGCCATCAATATCTTATGCCAAATGATGATTAAGGCCTATTACAATCTTTTATTTTATTTTTTACAACAGTATTTATCAATTAATAAGTCAGAGTCCTCGTCTGCACCTTCCGAGTCCGAATGCAGTCAATGCTCGAGTCCAAGTCGAGTCACGAGTCCTGAAAATCAGTCCGAGTCCTGGACTCGAGTACTACAACACTGTCGTCCACTACATTCTCTCCTCTCTCAAGTCTATCACGCACATAGTAAAGAAACACTGGCTCATAATTTTTTTTTTTCTTTTTTTTTTTTTTACTTCTAATTTTACTATGTTTTTATTTCATACTTATCTTGTCTTGCACAGTCTCTGGAGCGCAACAGTAAGAAGCATTTTGTACAAAAGTATTCTGTACTTCTGTATGACAACTATTAAAGAAACTTGAAACTTTCAAGTGATCCTGCAGTGAGACAGGTTTTTTTCCCCCACTCCTCTATTTCTGCTAATAAACGTTCCAATAACCTGAGAGATAGGTTGGTTAGAAATTATACAAACTCCCACATTTCTTGGCCACCTTAACCCCAGATAACTTTGCCTGTAATAACTATGTTAATGCCATGGTTACGGCTGACTGATTCCTACAGCCTCAAACAGGTAAAAAATATAAAGGTAAGGGGGAGGATATCATGTAGAACCAAGTATGTTGCTTATCTTTTGAAAAGTCCAAGTGGATTCTACGATGTTGGTAAAACCAAGAGAGAATCGAGCATCAGAGTCTCTGAACATACAGTAAGAGCAACATTAGAGCAATGTTTCTTGTAATATATAAATTCCACCAGTCTAGCTCTTGTGGTATTTTCAAATCTTAATTAATTTATCATTAAAACATTTTGGCGGGTCCAAAATCAATGTTGTTGTTTACATGTTGCAGGCATGTATCCCCTCCCTACTTCCCATTTCCCCACCTGGTTGGATAAATGACATGCTGGTGCTCTAGTGTGACATCTAGTGGCTGAATGTTATCTATATCTTTAAGAATCTGCACCCATTATGAATCCAAGTCTTGTGAGTTGAGGGTGTCAATCATTTGTGCCTAAACTAAACTAGGCCATGAGAATAGGGGAGAATAGGATTATTAGTAGGATCAGAATGATTGAGGTGATGTAGGACAGCGGGTCAGTGATCCTAGATATGCCCAGCTGCTCCGAGGACGAAGGTAAGGATGTGGGACTTCATGTGTTACACTGGCTGTTTTATTGTTAGAGCAAAGTGCACCCTCATGTGGTCTAAGTCTTGTACACATTCAGTTTGACAGTTATGTAAGGGATAATGTATAGCTACGAGGTCATTGTCGCAAAATAATTGACCGACACAGAGTTTAAAATACAGAGGCGCCTCGCAGAGGTGTTTTAAACGTCAATGAAGGTCAATTATTTTGCGACAATGATCAGGTATAGCTATACATTATCCCGCTTATTACATGGCTAACTTACTAACAATATACCTAATTCATTTTACATCGACAAGACGAGATCAAATGCAGACGCAGTTCTGTTCCGTCGCTCCCGCTGTCATCGTCACACACACTCCGCTGTCAGTGCAGCCGGCAGGTGTGTCTGATTGGCTGCACTGTGTCAGTGGGCTTGATTGCGAACAGCTGCGCACAGCGGTCATTATTGTTTGGCAGAGGTCCGTTATCGAGTAATAACGGACCTCTGACGAGCGCTATTGACCAATCACAAGCAAGCATTTTGGCGAATGTGAAAACGCCATGTAATAATCAGAGTTAATGAGTTTGAATATGTTCTCCAGTGATGTCATTGGGGGCAATGTATCCTTAATTTATGTTGTGTTAATTGGAGATCAATGAAATTATGTAGATGTAAAACAGCAATAGGGCTTTGCATTAGGACTTTGCCATCATCATCCACAAAATGGCCACCGCAGAGTGGCGCTGTGATGTTGAAAGAAAGCAAAAGGACTTGTTATTTGGCCTTACATGTCTTATAGACCTCATTGACGCTGTTGAAGTCATTCATGTCTGCTAGAAGCACAGTTGTCTTGACCACTGAAACAGAAAAAAAACACATGCTATGATTTGGACATTGCATTAACACTAGTATTTTGAAACGTTTCATCAGAATTCTATCTGGGAATTTCTAGAACACTATAGGTGACCAGTAACTGTTATGACATCATCATTACAATGTTCAGTTCTCAAAATTCTTATCACCCAATTATGATTGTACATCTGAGTGGCTTTAAATCAATGGTAGTGTCTAGATCCCATAGCCGGGAAGAACATTTGTACATTTTGGGGTAGTACGTATAGTAGTCTCAAGTAGCCATACCTCTCTCGACACTACGCTAGACTACATTAGCGATATGCCTGCACCGGAGAGAGGTCTGGCTGAACCCGTTATCATTCCTGTATAGGGGAAAACGCTCTGGCTTAAGTTGTATTTCTTTAAACCAATCACAATCACCCTGGGCAGTGCTAAGCAGCAATGGTGCAATAGGGAGGTGTAGTCTGACGTCACTTTAGTTTCCCACGCGGTCCACCCGTATAGGGATTTATCATTGGGAAAATGTATTATCGGCTATTGTAATAATTCTGCCTCATGAACATTGGCAAGCTTTCCATGTGTTCCCTTCTATCACTAACATTATTGTTTAAGCATTTTTGGTTGAAATAAAATTATACCTAATTATTTTACTTAATTGCGAATTGTTTCATGTTGAGCTATAGATTGTGGATGAATACACACAGAAAAGGTACACCATGCCAATGTTCATGCTTTATTTGTTTTAAACGAGACGATTAAAAAATGTGTCCATTGGAAATACATTGCAATTTCAAGCGAGGTGGACCGGAACGGGAACAACAATGACGTAACCACTACACCTCCCTATTGCAAAATAGCATGCCCACAGTCTCAAGGTGCTGATCCAGACTATACAGTTAAGGTTAGCTAGGGTTAAAGTAAGGGATAGGTATTTTACTTTTTAGCTGAAAATGATAAGATACAGCTTTACAGCTAGGTCAAAAAGTTACGATTCCCATGAAAACTTCCTTCTGGGCTATGGGATCTAGACACTAGCTTAACCACTGGACATGATAGTGTGATCTCACCATTGCCATAGTCGCACCCGGCAGCCTTCAGGATCTCCCCCATGTTGACGAGAGCCTAGTGGAGAGAGGAAGACGGAGAAAGATGTGATCATTATACCCAATCAATCAATCAATCAGCCATTTATGTATTTAGTCACAACTTATGAATACACAATTGTTACGGACGGTGTCCTTATGTGTGTATATATATATATATGGGGGTTATGTATGTTATCTGTTGTGTGTGTGTGTGTGTATGTATGTATATAGGCATGTTTTGGTGGTTCTTTTTGTCTCCCTCCGGTGTAACATATCCCATTCTTAGGTGTCTCTCTAGTTGCAGCACCAGCAGCCAGCTGGTCAATCAGCAAAACTCACCCCAGTGCAACGGCAGGTGAAGCTGATTCTGCAATCAACATCCACTCTCCCTTCATATACCCATTTTGTGTGCAGTGTTAGTTAGCTCTTTTGGCTCATTGTGGTGGTGGGTGTCTCTCTGTGTCTTTGGTGATAATTCTGTGTGTCATTAGGTATATAGAGCAGTGGCTCTGCAGAGGTAAAAGCTCTGGTCATTAGGTATATAGAGCAGTGGCTATTCAGAGGTAAAAGCTCTGGTCATTAGGTATATAGAGCAGTGGCTCTTCAGAGGTAAAAGCTCTGGTTCTTAGGTATATAGAGCAGTGGCTCTTCAGAGGTAAAAGCTCTGGTTATTGGTAGAGATGTCCAGGTAGCTATGTCCAGGTAGAGATGTCCAGGTAGAGGTACATTTGGTAGAGCTGGTGAAAGCTCTGGTTCACTTCATTGTGTTTGTGTTCTTTAGTTTTCTGTACATTTCTGTATTAACCCTTTGTATATGTGTTTCCCTTGTGTCACCCAGCCTATGGTGATTGTTTTTCTTGTTTATTAATCTTTTGTTTTGCACACAGGGACATTGAGGACAGGAAGATACCCTGGGTCTACATTTTGCATCACGTAGGTGACCTACTGTTAAAGACACCAGCCTTAGAAGTGAGCACCACCACCTGTACTTTTGGGCGTCCGCGCCTGTAGGGGAGGGGGGGGGGGGGGGGGTTGGTGGGCTTTAATTTGCTTTTGATATTTCATTTGGTGCTCACTGGTAAGTCCTCCTTGCTCTCTGTGTTGCTGATTTGTGTTTTGTAAAATAAATATGATTATTTTGCAAATTGTCTTCTGAGTTGTGTGTCACTGCACCCTCACCTACCCTGTCTGTGGCCTTGTGTTGCGTCTCCCTACGGGGGTGCGTAACAACAATATATATTGATACTTGACAACCTTTGGCCTGGTTCAAATTATTTTATTTAGCTGTTTTTTATCAAGGCTGGTGGATATGGTTGAGCATGTCACAAAATGATTATTTATTTGTAATGTCTGTGTTGATTGTGCCGACCGAATGTCAATGATTCTTTTGACCATCCATTTTGCAGACTTTTTTTTTATTATCTTTTTCCCCCTCCTTTTTCCGATTTTTCTCCCATCCCACTGTTAGTCGTTATGCCAATTCCCAACCCCCTTCCTGGTTGTTGCACACTTTCCCCTACTGTTGGTCTGAGAGGCCGGAGACTGTCACATACTTTCCTCCGACGCATGTGCAGCCAGCCGGCAGCCAGCCTGGCCGCGCAGATTCTCACTGGGAGAGTAACGTGTGGGAGGCCGCACTACCTCTCTCCAGATCCTACCCTCGCTGAGCAGGCGCCCCGACCAAACTGTAGGGGTCGCTGTCCACAACGCCCAGGACCCACCCGCCAGCTTTCCCCACCCCCTAACACTGCCATTGTATTAGTGTGAACGGCCAGCCAAGCTGGTGACAACGCCGGGAGCTGGGCTCGAACCCAGCATCTCCGGCGTTGGTGACGAACGCAATCTCCGCTACGCCACCTGACCGCCCCATTTTGCAGACTTCACAGAGAGCAGCAGATATTCAGAGGACCGTCCACCAAACTACAGTACGAGCAGCAAGCCAGCAAAGTGAACCTCCACAACAGAATGATGTTCTTTTAGCATTCAACTTAAAGGAACACGCTAAGTTTTGGGGAAATTAGCTTATTTGCCATCTACCCTGGGCCCCGTTCCCCGTACCTGGCTAACTGAGTTAGCCGGATAATTTCCAGTATAGCCTGACTTAAGCCGGACCTTTCTGTTCCCCGACGCTCTATTGTCCAAATCACCATGACAACAGATCAAAAAGTTTGAGCCTGGTCGAGAGCAGGCTTAAGTTCAGTTAGCTGGATGAACCATGGCCACGCCCCCGCAAAGAAATGACAGCTCGCTTCCTGAAATGATTCTCACAGTCTAGGATCTGCATTATACCATTCTGAATTACGTTTTTGTGCTTCATTCTTCCAGAGGGGGCTTTTGAAATGTAAAATAGACCCAAAATGCTGATACTAAATTCACGTTGTCCTAAATAATGCACGTTATATATACCGTGGCGCTCGCTAGGTGCGATGTACACATTATGTGGTTATTTTAACAACGCGCAGCATTGCAAATGTGAATCCTGCAGGGATATTTTTAATGATTGAAACCTATCGCTCGTTTGGCTCTGATTCCTTTCATATTCTCCGCTGTGGGAGCGCCTGAATTGTGTTTCATTCAAGCATATAATTGAAGTGTATATGCGTGGATTGTGGTTTTTGTGGATTATGAATTACGAGGAATCTGAGGATTGTTGAATTGTATCATCACTCACACGTTATTGTGATATTGTAACTGGGATTAATGCATTTGAGAATAAAGAGATAAAACTTCATTCAAAAGAAAAATATTCTAAACACGGGTCTCTTGTCCATTGATGGTCTTGGATACACAATGGATATATCCTGTCTGGCACAGTGGTCCAACGGCAGTGTTCACTCCTCCTGGCAAGCCGGTGACCCGGGTTCGAGACCCCGCGTTTCCAATATGATTTTTTTGGAATATAATATTAATGATTATACGCAAAAGTAGCCTAGTTTTAAGTTAAAATATTATAAATCTACATGCATTGAGGATGTCATTCTTTATATAGCTCTCAACGTGCACCAAATTGAAGTATTTACATTTCAAAAAGAAAGCTAGAAGAAGTGGGATTCGAACGCGGGTTGTCCGTGTGAAAGACAAAATGCTCGACCATCAGACCACGGTGGCAGACAAATGAAACATCAACCATACATCCATCAATGGATAAGAGAGCCGTATCCTTATTCTGAAACTGTTGAACTAATTATTTTCGCTAGCAAGATCTCATTTGATTATCCATTCCATGAACCTACTGCCAGCAGGGCACGTTTAAAGAAATATAATCTGATTGATTGATTGGGGTAATGAGGGACTTAAAATTTGCCTATAGATTATGCATTTAACTTGTCGGCGAGGCTATTGAGCCGTACTGCAATCTGTTAATAAAGTTTTAAATCAATCAATCAATCAATGCCGTTAGAAAATCAGGATCTCTGCTCTCGACACTTGCTGCCTTCTCGGCTGAGGCGGGCGCGCGCACTGATCCTGAGTATCAAGTCTGGTTCGAGTTAACGAGACTGAATCCACCTTCGAGGAACAGGAAAATCCCGGCTTCAAACATCGGGTTAATTGAATCTGGATAATGGGACTCTTGATCGATTTAGTTGAACCAGGTACGGGGAATAGGGCCCTGGAGTTGCACAAGCAGATACATACCTTTTTCTTCTTTGCACATGCATTAGGCTTAGGGAACAGCCGCACCGTTAGCCTAGCGTCATTCACTGGAAATAAGTGTGCCAATGTAGCCTAGTTCCCAACAGTCACGAAATACACTCCAAATACAACTCCAAAACTTTCCTGTAAACATGTTGTGACCTGTGTATTTACCACGTGGAGAAATATATATATATATATTTTTTTGACATTTTCGTTTTCTAAGCAGATATATACTATTTTCCCGAACCACTGCTGCCTGGGCGCAGTGATTTCATCACTGTATATATCTGCTTAGAAAACGAAAATGTCAACAAAAAATAAATATATTTCTCCACGTGGTAAATACACAGGTCACAACATGTTTACAGGAACGTTTGAGTGTATTTTGTGACTGTTGGGAACTAGGCTACACTGGCACACCTACTTCCAGTGAATGACGCTAAGCTAGGCTAACGGTGCGGCTGTTCCCTAAGCCTAATGCATACACAGAGAAGAAAAGGGTATGTATCTGCTTGTCTAACTCCAGGGTAGATGGCAAATAAGCTAATTTCTCAAAGTTGGCGTGTTCCTTTAAAGCGATAATATGCAATTGTGGCCACAAGTGGTGTTTTCAATACATATCCCATGAGCTTTGTTACTGTTGCATCTGTGTGCTTCCTTTTTTGCTTGCAGACTTAAAGGAACATGCTGGGCGCCCAAGTGGCGAACCATGTAACGCGCTGCGTCGTGAAGCGGCCGACCCGGCGTCCTTTGCCGAATGTCTTCCCCCCGCTTTGTCTCCCGTTCTTCCTCTCTCTGTCTCTCTACCGGACTGCCCGGTAGTAAAAACAATTAAAATCTACAAAAAACATAATAGTAATAATAATAATAATAAAAAAAAAAAAAAGGAACATGCTATTATGGGAATCTATCTGGCTGCGAGCTGGCTAAGATGGGCTTTATTTAAGCATTACATCACACGCAGGAGTGGTTTGTGACCAATAAACCATGCCTAGGGGTGGTCGTTAGGCCCGAGGCGCAGCCGAGGGTCGTTAGACCCCCCTAGGCATGGTTTATTGGTCACAAATCACGACTGCACGTGGTGTAAAGCTTTTATACAACTGCCAGATTCATCCAACCTTATTTCTATACAATAAACACACATTAATCGAAGATTTATTGAAAAAACCATCCGCCAGAAAAAGTAGTTCCCACAACTACAAAAAAGACAAGTTGCCTCCATGTGGAAGCAGCTTGAAGTGCATCCAACCAAACTAACACATCCAACTGTGTATTATTGGAATGATTGAGAGAAGTTGCCTCATGTGGAAGCAGCTTGAAGTGCATCCAACCAACTAACACATCCAACTGTGTATTATTGGAATGATTGATTGAAAATTTTATTACCAGATGCAGAATGGGTACAATACAGTACGGCTCAATACACACAATTGTTAAGGGAATGCAGACCTACTTTCCATAGAACTTAATTCTTAGATGCTTCTATATAAAGTAGGTAAAACAAATTAAAACGTTTTCTTTGCCCTATAGGAAAAAAACGTTTTCTTCGCCCTATTTTTTTATTTATTTCTTTTAGCCTAAACTTAACCAGTTGGAAACCAGGGGTACAGTAATAAAATTAGCAATCAACCAATCAATCAATTCAATAGACCATGCTCACTTAAAACAGCGCTGCTTCTCTCTCAGTCTGACTCCCCCGCTGTTGCAGACAGGAGTGTGTGCGTGTGTGTGTGTGTGTGTGTGTGTGTGTGTGTGTGTGTGTGTCACTGTGTGTGTGTGTGTGTGTGTGTGTGTGTGTGTATGTGTGTGTGTGTGTTTGTGGGTACGCCAGCGTCGGACAGTGTGAGAGAGAACGCTGCAGTCAGTAGAAAGTAGGAAGGAAGAAATTTAAATCAATCAATTAATCTATCAATCAAACCGCGATTTTTCTTTTGTTCTAGATTGCCTCAAGACCCATCAATTACATCATCCAACATTGTTTAAAGGACTAACACATTCCCCTTGACAGAATCGCTTCATATTTAGTCGTTATGGTGCTTTCAACATAACCATTTGTTGTCCGCGATCTTGTTTTCTCCCGGAGTGAGCCGGGGAGGGTTATGTGATTCGGTTGTGGGCGGGTCCTGAGCCCAGGACCGTGGATTGTTGCCAATAAAGACGTGTGAATGGCCAATCAGAATCGAGAAATTTGCATGCCGTTGTATAATACTCTAGAACGTGGTTTGAAGTTTGAGGGAAAACCTTTGGTTTGGGAGGTACGGCGGGAATTTTGCTTTGTTTCTGCTTTGTTTTCCAACAAATGTTCTATTTTAAAATTCCATACTTTTTCCAGACTATAATTTCTTGATAAAATGTTACGATCATGGTCAGTTTTCAATGCTGATGGTGTCCAGGCAATGGGCCTCTGAACTATGCCCTATCGCTCTAGCTGAAGATTAGGCTATTCTTTACAACAATGTAAGAGGGTCCATGTGTGTAAATTTGGGAATCATCACAAATGTAAACAAACCTTATACAGCCTCAAGTCAAAACATCACAAATATAAAAAAAAATTTATTAAACAAATATAAACAAACCGTATACAGCCTCAAGTCAAAACATCACAAATATAAACAAACCTTATTAAACAAATATAAACAAACCTTACATTCATCCGTCACATATACTGTATCAACAGTTCATAAATAGTTTAAATGCGAAATCTATTCTGATATGAACAAAGCCAGTAAGGTTTTAGTTCACCAGTTACTTACTTACTTATCCCCATTACGCCGGCTGGCGCATAGGGCAGCAACGTTCACCATTAGGTGTGGTTATCTGTCTCTCTCCAACTCACCCGTTTAGCCTGGGCCTGCACCCCTCCCTCCACCAGCTGTCCAGAGGCCGTGTCCAGACCCAGCTGACCAGAGATGTACATGGTCCTATCCACCAACACCGCCTGGCTGGGGACCACACACACACACACACACACATTGAATGCTTTATTTGAATCTACCAATTAAATTAAACACTTACTTGTATCACAATACTTGTGATAACTAATTACCTATTTTTAAGTGATGACTAGCCAAAATGTCCTTGTTCAGCTCATCTCAAAACGTTTTGGAGATCAGGCTTTCTCACAAGCTGCACCCCGACTCTGGAACACCCTCCCTCAGACCATCAGAGACTCTCCCTCACTCTCCACCTTTAAATCCTGACTCAAAACCAACCTGTTCTCCCAAGCTTTCAACCTTCCCTCCTTCAACCTACCACCTCCTTTTCCCCTTCCCTACCTTCTCTCCATCTCCTGCCCCCCTCCCCTCAGTTTTCCTTACTTACTTCCCTGATTGTCGCCCCTACTGGCTTCTGTATTTGTCATTTGTTACTCGTGGTTTTATGTTCTTGTGTATTCATACTGCTCCCCATTTCCCTGTGGTTCTATGTTTCTCTGTTCTTTGTTTTGCCTATTGTCAGTGGCTTTGGGTCATTGAAAAGCGCTATACAAATAAAATGAATTATTATTATTATCTTTCTATATCTTTGTGAGAAAATGTGGTACTTACAAGGATAGAACACACACACACAGAGTGAATAAAAGCTCTCACACAAGACTATATCTATATACTGGCCCTACTTTCCCAGAGGAAGACGATTAGGTGATTTGTTGGTCACCACTAAAGATTAGCAGAGCGTATGGAGAGACAATACTGCATGTTATCAGTACCGGCCACTTTCACTGGCAAATCCTCCCTCCTCAGAGTCTTCCCCATGTGGCTTTCATTTGAGTAGACACTACTCCACAGTCTTCATTTTGCTCCAGTCCAGGGTAGCGCAGCGGACTAAGCGTCCGTCTACCACCGCAGAGACAGTGAGATCGAATCCAGCTGCGGTACCGCCGGCTTGGTCGGCCGTCCATACTGACACAATTGGCAGTGTCAGCGGGTGGAAAGCCGGTGGGGTGGGTCCTGGTCGTTGTAAACAGCGACTCCTACAGTTCGGTCAGGGAGCCTGCACAGCGAGGGAAGGATCTGGGGAAGGTAGTGTGATCCTTCCACACGTTACACTCCCCCAGTGAGAGTCCGCGCTGCCACGTGAAAAGAAGCTGTGGGCTGGCTACACATGTCTCGGAGGAAGCATGTGATAGTCTCTGCCCTCCCAGACAGACGGTAGGGGGTAGAGTGCGCAACAACCAGGAAGGGGATTGGGAATTGGCATAACGACTAAGATTGGGATGGGAGAAAAACAGAAAAAGGAGGGGGAAAAAGATAATACAAAAAAATAAAAAGTACGCCGGGTCCAGGAATCGAACCCGGGTCGGCCGCTTCGCGACGCATCGCCGCGTTACATGGGTCGCCACTTGGGTGCCCAAATCCAAAACTTTTAAAGACCTGGTAGTGTATCCCCAGAGCTGGCCAAGTTTTAAGAATTCACATTAGGTTCTTCTTGTGCCCCGGGACAGTTCAGTCAGTATTTGTTACTAAACAAATATTTTACATCCCCGTTACATCACCGTCACCGATTGGAGGATTCTCTCTGATCTGTTCTAGTTTCAGGGGAGAATGGTGCGTGTTCACAAATACTGATTGGACTGTCCTTGGGTAGGCCTATAGGAATGTCATTTGTTCATTCTTAAAATGGGTGACATCACCCTTTTAGTATAGGGGCTAAAATAGTATCTCATAAAGTAAGGCTTAATGTCACCCTTGTTTCTATGGGAATTGTGACAAGGCGTGGTTATATTTCGTTACTGGCTGCGCGTCTTGCTTCGCCCTTTTGGACTAGCTCGTAGTACCTATTGTACACATTGAAAGTATTATACCTTACATCTATCCAGCCACGCCCACTTCCGGCTACGTATATAACAGCGTGGCGTGGCTGTGCTCCCCCTCCCTCGTTCTTTCATTCGAACGTTTTTGCTCAGAAGCATCCTGCAGTTTGAGAGTTAGAGATAGTTATTAGTGGCAGGCCTGACATGCTGTGCCCGGGCTTCCCACCCATGGATGAGTCACCAGGGGCCAGGTGGTGTCCCGCATCAAGGGCCTGACGCGCTCCCACCTGCCTTTTACGCAGGTGGAGGGTCGGGTCCAGGGTTTGAGGACTGGCGTGCCACGGCTGGATAAGCCGCTGGCAGCAGTCCTCTGCCCTGAGATGATGTGGCACCCGAAGCAGAAACCGATGCCGAAGGGAAAATCGGCTCGGCAGTAGGCGGAATAGGCCGACAAGGCGTACATCGCCGCCACACAGAACCTGGCCGCCGCAACCAATATCGCCCAGCTGTCGTCTTTTTAGTCGAAGCTGGTGACGAGTGGGGAGACGCTGGGTCCGGATCACTGTGAGCTCCTCGCCCAGGCCTTGGGGGCTACCTCACACAGCTGCAGGGCATAGCCTCAGGGAAGCTCATGGCACTAACCACCCTGATCCACAGACACCTGTGGTTAGAGCAGTCTTCTCTGGAGGACCGGATGAGGCTGCTTCTCCTCCTGGCCCCCCTCTCCGAGGACGGCTTGTTCGGCTCGTCCATCGAGGAGGTGTCGGTGGCCTGCAGGGAGATGGAGTTGGGTTTCAAGCGATAAAAAGGCATATGCATTGCGTATGTTTTTCACTTATAACAACACGCAGCTGACACTGCTCCTCGAGGTTCCAGATTCACCTCGTATGTTTGTTTTCATGAGGTTGTCTGAGGGGTAAAATATAAACCCTTATTATGGGGTATATTATATTAATTATGTCAAGACAAAGACCTGACAAGGGTGTGTGTAACAGGCGAGAGCCTTGCCAGGTGTGCTCGTCATTAAGAGGGAATCCCCGTACGCGTCGACGTGATGACGTATGTACATGGGGTCCCGCCCTGTCAAGATAATCTGACGTCTTCTCTAGTGTCAGAGCAGATATGAACATATCTGGGGGGGGGGGGTTCCCCATATCCGCCAACTCAAAAGAGTGGGATTATGTGTGGGTCCCGCCCAGCCCCGGGTTAGCCTATCAGGGTGGTTACGTGCGCACTCCCCTTTTTACGAGGTCCGAAACAAAGGGCAGTGGGGGTGCCCGTAATAAAGATGATGTGGTAAATATCATCACAGGGTCCCAGTTTTAAATTAATCTGAGAGGAGGTTATACTGGTATTTGTCAAGCTGCTCAGCTAAGGGTCCCAGCGTATGCTGTCAAATGGACCTAGCTCTGTGGGGTGAACTAACGTCGTCCCCTCTCAAAGAGGTGGATATAACGACAGGTGTTTTTCTCCCATGTTCTGTATGGAAATCCTGTGTCAAGGGCCCCTACAGGGGACCGGGTCTCTCCTATCCCCAGATAGGGGAGAAACGATGAGTTAGGGCTTATTTTACCAATACGCCCAATGCCGTTCACAGGTTTTACGAACCTGGCTCTGTTATCAGAGGCCGCAGCTACGACAAACTACCCAAACTACGACAAGCTACCCTTTTTGTTGGCAAAGCAGGTCAGTTACAGTCTCGATGAATGGGTCGTAATGTGAGGGTTGATCGCCTGTTTTCTGATACCCAAGTAGGGACTAGTTAGCCTGCTCTGCCTCCCTACAGTTAACGTATTGGGAATGGGAAGTCGTGCATCTGGTCTCGGGTGTTACGACACTGTCCACGTCCTGGTCTGGTCGAACAGCATAACAGTGTTTATGTGGTCAGACAGGAGGGAGTACGTCTCCACCAGGCGGCAGTCGAGCTCTGCTCTTGCTAAGGAATCTGCCAGCCTGAGGGCCCTATGCATTTACGGGAGAAAATAACGCGGCAGATCGCACGTCACAGGGGGGTTCCCCACCCAGCGCAGCGGCCACCGTGGAGCTGCTTTTGAGCAGTCAGTCCCGCTAGCGCCCCCTGTGGTTTACGGTTAAACGTTTTCCCTATTTTCATTCACTGACGATATGTCTTGAAACGCACGGGGGACCTCGGGCTACCAGTCAACAGTTTGTTAGAATGTAAAGCACGGTGGCCCTGACAAAGGGGAGGTTGTGTCACAAACAACGCCTGTGGAGGACACGTATGCCGCAGCTTTGTGGTCCTCGCCAGGTCCCTTGGTCTGGTTCTATCTCATGGACCTGCCTGTCTCTCATGCGGTCCATGGGGCTGGAACCTCCTCTGCATCCCGTCGCTAGGTAACGGGCGGGATGCATGATGAGGTAGACGAATTCCAATCTGGCTTCAGAACATCCCACTCCACTGACACATGCCTTCTCTATTTGAACGACCACATCAAACAAGAGGTGGACGCGGGCAAATACTGCGGCATGGTCATGCTGGACCTACAAAAGGCCTTCGACACTGTCAATCACTCCATTGTGATTGACAAGCTAAAAGCAATTGGTTTTGATAGTCTATCAGTGAGCTGGATGCAATCCTACCTTGAGGGGAGAGAACAGATGGTAGAGTAGAGGTAAACGGTACCCTACCCCCCCCCCCCCCCCCCTCACAGTGAGCTGTGGTGTTCCACAAGGAAGCATACTAGGACCGCTACTGTTCCTAATTTATGCAAATGATATGTCGTCAGCTTGTGACTGCAACTTGTTCTTGTTTGCGGACGACTCAGCCCTGCTGGTCTCTGACAAGAACAAGTTACAGGTTGAAAAAACCCTCAGCTCAGAACTCGGCAGAATCTGCACCTGGCTCGCTGATAACAAACTATCATTACACCTGGGTAAAATAGAGTCCATTCTCTTCGGATCAAATAACAAACTCAGCAAGACCGACGGCTTCTCAGTTACAGTGGGTGACAATATTGTCACAAGGAAAGATGAAATTACATACCTAGGTTCCATCCTAGAGGCAAATCTTTCCTGTGACAAAATGGCATCCAATGTAATCAAAAAAGTCAACCAACGAACTAGATTCTTGTACCGGATCTCCTCTCTGGTAAACAAGAATACCCTAAAGACTCTGGCAGGAGCACTCATTCAAGGGTACTACGACTATGCTTGCACCTCATGGTACCAAAGCACCTCAAAGGCGCTAAAAACAAGATTACAAACATCACAAAACAAACTGGTCAGACTACTGCTTGACCTTACTCCTAGAACCCACCTCACCCCTGCCCACTTTGACTACCTAGGATGGCTTAGAGTAGACGACAGAGTACAGCAACTTGCAATGGGCCTGGTCTACAAGATACACTACACGACTAAGGTACCCATGTACATGTCAAAATACTTCCCAAAGGTCAGTGAATACCACGACCACAACACCAGAGGGAGCTCCACAAATCATGTTAAACCCAGATTCGGCTCAAACAAGGGACTAAACACGTTTCGCCATTATGCCACATCAATGTGGAACGCCCTACCCAAAGCTGTAAAGGAATGTGAATCCCTACCCACTTTCAAAACCACTCTCAAAGAGCACCTACGGGAGACTGCAATTCGAAACTGGCCCCTGTAAATGTACAGTAATAGTCCTAACCCAATAATACACAAGACCCTCTTCTTGGGACCCAAGTAAGGTTTCGTCGATATTCCAATGTACAGTTTTGCTTGTACAGTTGTACAGTTTCCCCCACCCCGCCTACCCAACCCCCCCACCCCACCACCTCCAATGTACAGCCCCCCCCCCACCCCACCTACCCAACCTCCTCCAATGTACAGTTTCTATGTCAAATGTATATACTCTCTTTTTTAGACTATTTTTGTATCACAAACAGTACTGTATTTGTAAATCTGGTATGTCATAAATGCATAGATGTAGCAGTACTGTCTATCTGTATGTCGTGTATGTCATATATGTCCTGATGAATTGAAAATGGGGGACCCTGATGTAAACAAGACGAAAGTCTTTCTCTGGTCTGCATCCCCTTAACAATTGTGTGTATTGAGCTGTACTGTATATTGTACCCAATCTGCAATCTGTTAATACAATTTTCAATCAATCAATCAATCCTCTGTAGTTATTGTGGTAGTCATGGTACCGCGATAACTCCACCTCCAGTGCGCCCATTGGTCCGAGAGAGGCGACACCCCTTGTAGTGTAAACAGACTATGAATGGACGAAGGAAAGTGCGTGCCGACTCTGCCGAGAATAACTTTGTAAAGAAGGTTTTTAATAGCCTTTTATCCATTAAACTCAAGAATACGCTTACGTTTAGAATACGCGTAGGTTTCAGGCCACAACAATCGTCGAAGAAGCATATTGGCTGTTTCGTTAGACAGCGAGATTATGTAAAAAGTTGACAAAATAGCCTCGATTATTCACATGGCAAAATATTCCTACCTGTAAACCCCTTGTCTGATGGGGGCTTTTGGTGTGTATGGAATTTGACGACGAATAGCTGCCATTGCGTCTATAGCCTGCCCTGTACGGTCTTTCAGAATGAACTTGAACCGATGTCCAAGGAAACCTTTGAGTCTTTAAACAGTTCAACAGATTTACGGGTTCATGCAGGACAGGGCATTGATTTTACACCACGACCCGCCCATAATCAAACATTTGCTAGACCCAGTCATCCCCCATGCATTCATATATAATAAACCTACCTACCTACTGTAATAATCTTATTTCAAAAGTTATCTATGCTCAACATTCAACTCCACGTGTCGCTATAAATAGAATACTATGAAACTGTACTTGTTTAACATTCTCACCTGTACGGTCCAATTGCAGCCGGGGCTGAATCGGTGTTGATTATCTTTCTGTTAAGTGTAGACATGTTTCCAAATAACTATCTTCAGATCTGAACGGCAGACTGGGAATCAAAAGGAACAAGACTTCTTGAGCAGCAGCCCTGAAAATACTGTACATTTTCTAGAAAGACTTCTACCGTACTGTCACTAAACGGGAGCATTGAGCTTTCTTCACTTTTTAGGGAGGCTTGGCAGATATGAGCTTGAGGAAACATTTGGGAGACGTGTTCACGATGCAAGTCAGTAATTATAGTAGTAGTCCGTAGCCTACCCTAAAATATGTATTTGATTTAAGTCTCTTCCAATATATGAGCTGCGCTCGTATTATTATAGTTACGGCAGTAACAGGTGTAAATGCTTTTTTTCTGGTTACATAATGCACTTGATTTATGACTTCTGTGTGAGTGACCACGCAGAGCTGTAGTTTGGACAGCGAGCTTTCGAAAACAAAAACGTATTTGACTCACTCTGATAAGGTAGTACTGTACAATATCGCCATACCCTGGCTCTGGCCAAACCAGGTTCCCCTCAGTCTCTGGTTTCTAGCTTTATGTTACAGCTTGCAATGCCAAACATCTCTGCCCAAGAGAGTAAAAAAAGTTGACTAAACCGGGTCGGCAATACTTTTATTCTGCACCTTTCTAAAAGCTGTGGCATAAAAATGTTATCTATAGCACATTTAAATAATTTTTTTAATTGAATCTGTTCTTATTTATAAGACAAAAAAATATGGGAGGAACAATTATATAATATTATCTATTCAATATGTTGAGGGATAATATCAGTAAAGGTAGCACTGGTTGTTTGAGAGTTGTATGTTGAGTTGTTTTTTTGTGGAGGACATCTTCAGTTTTTTTGGAGAAAGCATGGCACTTAAGACAAAACACACTATATCCTATATAATTGTATTTGAATTCCTCTTGTTTCTTTGTTTATATACATTGCGTAGTCGTACAGCTTGTGTTATATTACGTTTTATTTAGTGATGTCAGGCGATTAAAAAAATTAATCTAATTAATTACAGGATTTGTAATTAATTAATCTAATGAATCGCATTTTAATCGCATAACCATTTTATGCCTGATATTCTATATTCTATAATCATATTTCAAATGGCATGTGTCCGGATGGCAGATTCAGTATACTTGTAGGAGCCAAAGCTATATATTTAGGTTATTGTATTATATAATTGTCATAATAGAACATTCTAGAACATTTGTGATGTCACAGTATGTCATGGTCGAACATTCTAGAACATTTGTGATGATGTCATAGCCGAACATTCTAGAACATCGAACATTCTAGAACATTTGTGGTGATGTCATAGCCGAACATTCTAGAACATTTGTGGTGATGTCATAGCCGAACATTCTAGAACATCGAACATTCTAGAACATTTGTGGTGATGTCATGACCGAACCTTCTAGAACATTTGTGTATGTATATATTCAGCAATTCTCTCAGCCAGGTCAGTGTCCATCTTGAAACCGTGCTGAGCTGTACTGAACAGATAGACTAAACAACATAGATTTTCGGCTTTCCAGTGTGGAGGAATTTTCATGTGTCGAGTCGGCAGTGATTTTGGAGACTGGGAAAATACAGTTTTCTTACCTTGTAGTAGTGACATGAATATTTAGGTAAATAGATTTAGGACCACTTCTGTAAAGAAAGACTTCGCTGTGGAAGAGAAATAAACCATTTGGATATCTTTGTTTTACACTGGAGCGGCTGTGGACATTATTTTTCTTTATCAACGAACGTACTACTCACAAGTAAGTAATTTTAACCAGTAGTGTGGAACATCAGCCCTCATAGTACTGTATCTACAAAACCTGTTTAATCATCTTCCATTGATTAATTTGCTTAGATTTTTCAGGTCTGGTCAATTTGAGCATGATGGTGTTATTCACAGTCAAAGATCAAATAAAATGTATTGATATTCTCATTTGGTTCATTACAATTTACTAGTAACAGACACAGTATTTCTGACACTGGGAATACATTCCCTGAGATCCATAGATGTCCCTAGAATCAGATACCAAGAACATGCAAATGGACCATATAAAAAAAAGTCTGTAAATGTGTATTCTACGTTCTTATGGAATGAAAAAAATAATTATTATTTTGAGTTAATTTTCATAACGTGATAATTTGCTGTGTAATTAATTAATCTAATTAACACGATAAACTGACAGCCTTCTTGTTCTTGTGGCCATCTTGGTCAATGTCATTTGTCAAGTAATTGGTCAAGTATATTATTATATACTTGTTATGTGTCTTGTAAGCCCATATGGGCTGGGCATACACCTGTATGTAAGATACGAAAATAAAAAAACATCCAATCAAATCAAATCAAACCTGTTTGGGCAAAGATGTTTGACATGTAGGCCTCACTGGCTGTATGTATGCTATGCTTTGCTTGCTTCATATCACAGCCGGCCAAACTAACAGACTGAAACAAGCTTGGTCCAACCTCTCAACATTTCAATGGAGTCCGTTGACTGGGGGCTGACATCTTGATTATAACGTAAAATGTGTTATTTTCACACCAAGTAGCATTTGATTCATCATGGCATTCAGCACCCAGTAAACAGACAAGACTCTCCATTGACTTTTTGAGAAGTTGGGACCATTTCAACAACTTCGGGGTGAGTGTGGCCCGGTTTTTATGTTTAGGTTAATATAAAATGCTTCTGGAATGACATGACATATGGTCACCTGGGAGATCTACGCCTATAGTCTATACTCTATTTGACAAAGATAGACAAACAGTGCAGTATCGGTGCCTATATGGAACCTTTTATTACTCGCTCCTTTTAAAAACATAATAAAATAGAACAAAGATAATAAGTTAGAGTTTTGAACATCCGGTTACATTCCACTCTTCACCCTCAAGTCGTAAGTCGTAACATATACATAGGGAATGTGAAGTTGATGCCATATTCCTGGGGCAAGCCGCCATTTGTAGAGGATCACTCCCACTGAATGTGTGTCGAGAAGCGGATCACACGACCATCACAGGAGAAAACTCAACCTTCTCGTTCTCCACCTCTTCCTCCGTTTGTACATTTAGCAGTTTTAGCAATTTCTCAATGCAAATTAATGTAAGTGATCCCCCAAAAATGGCACCCAGCATCCATAGCAACCATCTAACTTCCACCCACTTCCTGAGCCCTATAGTGGGGAAAAAAGTGAAATAAGAAACAAAATTACTACAACTAAAAAAGGTTTTCCATATCACTAAAACAGAATATGGCGTAATCTTGCATATTCAGTCTTGTGTTACTGAACTCAGCTTGTCGTTTGTACAGAGGAACATTGTTGTTAAAAGCTGAACACAGCAGCTTCCACATCAGTTCAACAGTACTCTAATCTGTGCAGTCAAAACAATATATCATTCCCACTACACAGCAAACAATCATAAAAACATGCATAGTCCAAAACAAGCCACATATTATTTCTGACAAAAGGCAAAAATATTAACAGCCAAATTAGCTACTATTCTTAAACCAGTGTCACAAACGAAAGGGGAATTTTATTTTAAAACAGCAAAAGTTTAGAACATTCAATAAATAAGTGAGAAATGTTTAAGTTGCCAAATGCATTTAAAAAGAAAAAGCTTTGTGAATGCGTGACATAAGGTAAATTCATGGCTAGCATCTCAATTTCTATGGAAGCGATGGTCCACCTGGTCCCATTAAGTTGAATGTACTAAAGTAAAAATAAAGTGATAAGAAAAATAGAAACGGACAAGGGTTCTGCCCAGTCATTCCTGTAAATACAGCTCAACGGTTTAGGTGATTCATTTTGGCATCATTATTCGTTTGACATTGTCACTGAAGAATCACTGAATCATAATTAAGTGTGGGTCCAACCAGATTGCTTGAGAGATTGAATGAAAACATTCACATGTATGTTATCACAGAAACTCTGATCAATGTTACCAAACTAAGTGATAAAACTCAGCCTTTGAACCTGATTTAGATAAAGGATTTTACACCGACAAGACAAATCATTGACCTGGACGACAACATCGTTAAAAAAAACTCAAGGTGAAAAAGAGCCTTTTCTGATAGATATAACACACAGATCAGGAGCATTCAATATGTTCTACCATTTCCTTCATCGATATCACACCTCGAGTCTGGCTTTTGAAATAGGTGGAGCAGAATAGCACAGGAGAGATTTATGGTTTATGCTCTGACTGGGTTAACAAGACATATTAGACATAGCGGTTATGTGCCTGCATCTCAATCTACCTTTTGTGACAAATGCCCCCAATATTTGTCAAGTTTGGTGGAAAACGCATCAGGAGATACACTAATTTGAGTATTGAATGTTTGGCCTGATGGCGGCACTAGACTAGAGGAAAGGTCATGGGGTCACCAAAAATCAATAGAATTCTTGCCCTTGGGGGTCATAAATGTGCACAGCAAATTAGAAAATATTGGAATGACAGCTGTTGGAGATATACTAATGTGAAAATCGAATTTGGCCTGATGGTGGTGTTAAGAGAAAAGGTGATGTTTTTTTTAAAGTCCTAAAAGATTCAGTTCCTCTGGTGTTTTCTGAATCTTTTTGGAATGTAACAAGACTGTTTCCAATACAGAAAGTCTTAGCAAACTAATAATAGCTTTTCATCAACTAATCCAATACTACATTTAATCAGCAATCTAAAATCAGTAAAAATGCCTGCCTTTCCTTCATTAGTCTTCTTGAAAATGTAAGAAAAAACAGTGTCTATAAGTTGCAATTAACTGCCACAACATCAACTAGGACCCAAGCAACTATATGACTATGAAGTGATGTATATTGTACACAAATCTTTAAAGGTGTTCTGGGACTTGGGGGTATAAGTTCTTATGCTGGTAATAGGATTTTAACAGTGGGTGAATCTGGACTCTACAGAAAAGAACAGGGAATGAGGACGTGTGTTATGAGGCACTACATGGAGACCAGATATTGGCCCAAGTCCTGCATAATAGATAAGGTAATGCTTTGGATGAATGAAGCGGCTCAGATCATACATGAAGAGAAACAAAAACAATACAAACTTAAATAAAAAGGGAAAAGATAGTTTGATAAACTGGGTTATGATCCACAGACAGTATAAGACATGCATGATCCACTGGACAACCGTCCCAAATTTGATTCACAATCCACTTTCGAGTATAGGGACTTAGGCGTAATTCATCTCGACTACTCAGGCTTTGTTACATTGCTTTTTTTTTTATCATTTTTTTAAGGCACTCAACTTCTTCAGCGCCGATTGTCTTTGGTCGTGGACTAATTGCCACAGCTTTTGTTGCAGACATTTTCAAAAGGGTTTTTTATTATACTGTATACTATTTACATTAAATGGGAGGGAGGGAAAAAAACTGTTCAAGATAAAATGACCACAGGGGGGAGGGGGGGGTAATAATGGACACCCCTACTGTAGACCTCCACTAACTACTGGTGAGCTCGTGGAATGTAGTAGGCCCAAGGTGTCACAGTGGAACATCCTTCCTTATGTTCTGTATCGCCCCCCCCCCCCCCCCCCCCCGCCCTCATGTTTCCAATGAAATAAGAGCGTCATAATAATACCATCATGTATATGTAATACGGCATTCATACTCTTGAGAGCAGAAGCTTCAGAGGAACCGCTCACAGCCCAGAGTCCCCAACAAGGGGAACTACGGAGCTCCTGGGGGAACTATTGGAGCTAAAGCGGTAGGACTGTAGTGGGATGAAGAGGGGCGTCGTCTGTGCCATCTCTGGAGAGAGGAATCAGAATGGTAAGGTAACAGGATTTCTCAGAAACGAAATTAAAACAGTTTTAGACAGAAATGATCCAATGCGTAGGACTGTTTTTGAAACGGACGTAACGTTAGAAAATACTTTGGGTCTAAAAAAAAATAAATAAAAAAAAATAGCCAGTTGTCCCTCAGTTGGCTTCAAGGTTAGAATGTGGTCAGCAGGCAGACAGTACTGGGTCAGAACAGCCACGGGTTTCCCACCACACCACAAAGACCGTCTTTAGCTCTTCTCAGTCCATGAAACAAAAGGCTTTAGACTCGCTTGTTATTAGCGCCAAGAGGGCTTTTGGGAACCCCCTACCCTCCGCCGACCCCCCATCCCGGGCATAAAAGGGGCAGAAGGGGAGCGACTCAGAAGTTCTGTTGCCGTCGCTTCTTGGCGTCCATGGCGTCCAGGATGGGCTGCCTCTTGGCAGTGTACCGCTGCCTCAGCTCCTCGATCTCCCGCTCCATCATGGGGTCCAGGGCACTCAGGCGCATCTGCAGCTCCTCAAAGTCCAGGTTCTTCAACTGGCGGTGGTGGAGACACACACAGACAGACACACACACACACACACACCCCATTTTGCTAAAGCAATTTTTCATTTTTGATTGTAGAGTTCAGGACTATAAATGTTATGCCTTAAGGTCTCAGTATACTTGCTTTTAACGATGCATACGAGTAGACAAGCCGCTGTGTTGTGAACGGCATTGTTCACATAATTGCCTGCATATTATGAGTGTACCATGAGGGTTGAAAAGTCTATCCACTAGGGGGCAGATCAGGGCAGAATCCTCCCTGGCGATGAAGAATGTCTCCCTTGTGAACTATCCACTATCAGAGCAGTAGTCTGTCTAAACGAGGGGCGTCCAGGTGGCTCACCATGATAGGACGCATACTATGTAACCGCAACATCCTGGGTCTGAATCCAGCCTAGGACCTTTGTTGCATGTTACCACCTCTTCTCTCTACCCCTGTATCTAACTGCCATATCGAATGAAGCAGAAATGCAATCAAAAAAATTATTCTAAGCACCGTAAAAAAACAAAAATCCTCCCCAAAAAACGACGGCAGGAAATCTTGGGAGCATGGATCCGCTTTCAAGCAGAGATCTACAGTCTCGCAAACTCTTTTGACTGGATGAGACACTCACAAAGTCAAAGTCTCCGTCCTGGGGCACCTTCCAGTTGTCGGGGAACACGTTCTTGGCCTGGATGTGGAGGCCTGGCAGCTCCGGGGGCTGGTTGTGGTTGTAGCTCTGCTGCTGCTGCGCCGCCTTGTTGGAGTCCTGCTTGTCAAAGTAGTCCATGAAGGACGGCCGCAGAGGCTGCTGGGAGGTGGCGTGTCCTGCGGGGGAAGGGCTCCGTTAACTCATGACAGTAGAAAAGGCACGATGGCTGTAATACATTTTTTTTAATGCTCCATTTATTTAAGTGCAATTATGTTTGAGGTTGTATCAATAATATGTCTCATTTAGAATTTTCAAAGTTAAAAAGGAACACAGCAACATTTTCAGAAATTAGCTCACCGTCTTCTCCAGAGAGAGAGACAAGAAGATGGATACCAGTTTCCTCTCTGTGCGTTCAGTAGAAAGTCATCTGGCTGCACGTTAGCCTAGCTTAGCACAATGAATGGAAGCGGACATGGCCGGTTAGCCTTCGGGAGAGGTGTTAGTTGGACAATGCCTAGGCTAACCGGCCGTGTCTATACTTTCCGTAGCCGCATTTCTGGCAGACGTTTCTGGTCATGTGACATGTGCGCCCAATAGCGTGACGAGCTGTGTCTTTGCCCATTTCCACGTCAAACAGCCTGCAAACGACCTGGCGTTCTATCGCCATGCTCTAAGACAAACTCTAACCATAACCAACTTCGAAAGAGTGCCTAAGCTTAACCGTCGAAAGAACTTGCCTAACCTTAACCAACTTCGAAGATTGCCTAAACTTAACCAGTGTAGAAACTGACGTCGGCCAATCAGAGAGCGTCTGCCAGAAATCCGGCTACGGAAAAATATCACGCTAACCGGCCATGTCCACTTCCATTCATTGTGCTAAGCTAACGTGCAGCCAGATAGCTTTCTACTGAACGCACAGAGAGGAAACTGGTATCCATCTTCTCGTCTCGCTCTGGAGAAGACGGTAAGCTAATTTCCCAAAATGTTGGCGTGTTCCTTTAAAAAAGGAACACGCTGACATTATCGGAAATGCAGTATTTTCCGGAGTCAGACAGGAAGACTGATACCAGTTTCCTCTCTGTGTGTTCAGTAGAAAGACAGATAGCTTGGTACTGAATGCACAGAGTAAATTTGTATCCATCTTCTTGTCTGACTCTGGAGAAGACAGTAAGAGCATTTCCCATAATGTTCCTTTAATGGCAATATCACATTCAGAATAGAGTACACAAAAAACATTATCACAGGTTTTAACACTTTAACTGCCACACACGAGATATCTCGGGTTTATTTTTATGTGGTTGAAAGCCACTCACGAGATTTCTCTGATTTTTATTTTTTTTTGCGATCTGAAATCATATTGCATCACGCGAGCCTACCCGAGTATACACGAGCACCGCCGGCGATCATATGTGGAAAAAAGCGCACCCTATCGTCTCCCAGATGACATAAGGGATTTTGGAATGGACTCAATGAAAATGGATGGGGAAAAAAATCCGGTACTCCACATTTTCCAGTCCACTGATCCAGCCGGGGTTACCACAGTTCATTCTGGAGCCTCTGAGCCCCGCTGATCATGGAGTTCTACTGTATCGCGTTGGATCTATACACTTATCGATTTTTTCGAATGGTGATCAGGAATTGGAATATACCAGTTGGATACCATCTGATGTCAGGTAAGGAATCTATGTTATCAGTCTTAGGATAATCAGACTAATTTTGATGAAGTTATAAGCCGTTTTGTGAAATGGGCTCTTTCGGTTTCACTGTAAAAGTCCAAGAGGAAATCAACGCGGCGATTATCCGTGCGCGGCCCGAATGTGCTTGCGTGCACGTATAATATTGATCATCTAGCGTTTATTTGAAAACAATTCATAAAAAGGCCGACGAATATCAACGTTGTGGAATATTCCAGTAAAAGACGATTTTCATAGAATGGTCCAGAATGGGCTGTTTTTTAATCTCAAAATGGGTGCTTTTCTAAATGCTCTGAAACGGAAATGACGCGATAAAAAACCAATCTGCCTTGACAGCACTGACTGGAAAATAGTCTTTGATAATGCGACGGGCAGATTTGATAATGCGACGGGCAGCCATAATTTAAAACATAGATTAGGCGATATTAACGTTAACATTGAAGTGGATGGTGGCATCAAGGGGGTAAAAAGGAAAACCCGGCGTGGCACTCAAAGTGTTAAAAGGGGAAAAAAAACATTATGGACTGTTTTGGCCTCATTTACTGGATAGTAATCTATCTACCCCGACAACTTTAGCTCTGCTCATTCCTCGTCTCAGGAATATTTACCCAATACCTCCAAATAACAGCTCCAGGTATTCATTTTATTTATCATTATGGTGTGCTTGTGTTGAATATATACACAAATAAACATAAATTATATAACTCTGCTTTCACTCCATGCAAACCACTTCCTTTGTTAAAGCACGGCAGCATGAAAACATTTGTTGGCATTTTCTTTTTGCTATGATGGAATTGCAATGTATATACCAGCTTAATACTTTTGAGATTTTTTAGTGGCACTTGAATTGTATTGCAGTCAATGGTAGACTCCAAGTAAGCACAAACCAACAAAGACTAAAACACTGACAAATACACCAGCTGAACAAGTGACAGGCAGGCATGTAGCCAACAGGCTAACATGAAGAAATGAGGAATACACTTGCATGCTCTTTAAAGGGGAACTACTAATTCCCAATCAGGTCACATTAAGGCCACCTAATCATCCCTTCCCCTTAATTGGCAGATCAATCCCCGTCTCCTGAGCCATTCAGCCATTGTGTAGTGCAGTGGTGCCCAACCAGTCGACCTCGATCGACCGGTAGATCGCGCGCTGGTTTCAAGTAGACCGTGAGATTATTTAGGTAGGTGACAGTGGGGTCACGCATTGGCAAAAAAAAAAGATCAAGCGAAAATCTGCGAGCCCAACTCAGATAGAGTTTTCCACCTGGCCGCTGTGTGTATTTGCCATGTCTCGCCCCTGCATCAACGGAGGCACAGTATTCCAATACACATCATACATCCTGCGCAGGTATAATCACTGAGGCCACGTCTGGTCTTTTGTGAGTCAGAGGAGTGCAAAGTGCCGCGACGTGCATGCGCGAGCGTGCGTGACAGCCCTGTGCAGGTATATCGTCTGGTCTTTTGTGAATCAATGTGTACTCAGATATTTGTGATAGACACTATCTCGTAACTAAAGCACTTCCAGGGGGGGGGGGGGGGGGGGCTTTCCAATCATATAAAGCTGATGATAAAGTTGATTCATTTAACCTGGATACTCGCAATGGATAGGTCTGTTGTCAGAAGCGGCGCGTCACGTGCGTGTGTTCCAAATGCTGGCAAGAGAAAGGCAGAATTTAGTAGTAGCGATACCAGAACTACTATGAAACGGAGTAAAAGAAGTTATGATCCTAAATACTTGGCATATGGATTTACTTGGACTGGCCAAGAAGATGACCAAGACCACAGTGCGTTTTGTGTTACGAGATCCTTTCTAACGAGAGCTTTAAACCAAGTAAATTACAGCGGCATTTGGAAACTAAGCATCCTGAATTTAAAACGGTGATTTGAAGCCCATCATCTGTAGCCACATAGAAGGGCTCATTGATACATTATGGAATTATTTCCCAGAAAGAAAGAGCATGGACAATTTGAACAACTGGATCCAAGATCCGTTCATTGCACATGACGCTCGCAACATGCCTCCCTCTGTCTGAGCAGGAGGCGTTGATCGATCTTTCGTGTGACGAGCTACTGAAAGACAGGCCCTCGTAAAGTTCTGGATATCAGTCCGGAACGACTACCCAGTGCTGTGTAATGCTGCGCTGAGAAAGCTTGTCCCGTTTGCATCAACATACCTCTGTGAAGCGGGATTCTCGGCTCTGACATTAATAAAAAATAAATGCGGATCTCGCCTCAGAGTAGAAGCGGATCTGCGCCTCTTTCTCAGTACAACTCAGCCACGTATCATGGAACTATGTTCAAATGTACAAGCATCTCGTTTTTGTTTATTCTTGAAAAGCGCATGTGAACGCATAAAAAATTGCTAAATATGCCTTGATTGTTTTATAAATGTGTATACAGAAACAATTCAGTTTGATAATATTCATTCATTTCATTAATAACATTCTTGTCATTCTTGTAATTCCTACACTACACCGTTACAATGATATATAAAATATCATATTATATTATATACCGTACTCATTCAATATGCACATTATATGCCATATAATATTTTCTGTCATGTGCATATTGAATGGGTATTATTAATCTACTATTACTACTAATACTAGCCGAGAGTAGGTCAAATTTGGGCTGGTAGCTCTCGGCTAGGTGGCAAATTTAATTAAAAAGTAGATCTTGGTTCAAAAAAGGTTGGTGTAGTGTGATGTGTGCCTGGAGCCAGTGTATGGCAGCCATTGAGCCTGCGTAGCCCAAGGTTTGGTGCTACCAGTGGTGGTGAAGGAGGCAATTTCCACCCTACATTGTGGAGAGCGCTTTGAGTGTCTAGAAAATCGCTATATACAGGTGCAGCTTGATAAATTAGAATATCGTGGAAAAGTTATTTTATTTCAGTAATTAAATTCAAAAAGCGAAACTCTCGTAGATTATAGATTCATTACACACAAGTGAAATATTTTAAGCCTTTGTTTTAATTTGGATGATTATGTCTTACAGCTCATGAAAGCCCAAAATTCTGTATCACCAATAAAAAATAAAATAAAAATAATTTTTTCTTTTGTATATAGAAATGTCGGCCTTCTGAAAAGTATGTTCATGTATGTTCACTCAGTACTTGGTTGGGGCTCCTTTTGCACAAATTACTGTTAATAAAAAAAAAATTATCTAAGAGAGTCCAGAAATATTAGTGAACATGAACAACTCTCCCAAATCCCAAAACTAGAGTGGTAAAATGCTAATGTGTGATGTTAAACCTTTCACTACCACACTACAGACGGTTAACAGTCTGTCGTGTGACAGTGAAATGGTTAACCTTCTGTATTGTCACAGTGAAAGGGTTAACCATTTGGTAGTGTGGTAGTGAAAGGGTTAAGTATGGAGCTTCTCCAAACGAGACCACAACGAGAGAATGAAGCTCATTTGGGTATAATTTTTTTTTTTAACGTTCTGTCGGTCCACAAAACCAGTCTCCCACTCGTCGTCAATGGAACAGCTCATGTTCACAAATATGGATTGAACTTTCTACGCCATGGAGAAAATAACATATTGGAATTGCTAGGTGTTTCCCTTTTAAGAAGGTCGATGTTGCATTGCATCCATTGATGGTCAAACTCACTCCTCATGGATCCCTGATCGTCCTCTTCGTCCTCCTCGTCGCTGTTAATGACCATGGTGCCCAGGTCCGACTCCAGCATGGTGCTGCCGTGCTCGATCATGGTCTGAGCCCCGTCGCTCATGGTGCTGGTGGCCCGCATGGTGCCTGCGCCCTCCGAGCCGGACTTCACCATGGTGTGGGAGTCCACCTCCACCTCGTCCTCCTACGGGATACGAGACATGAGACATGGTGCACGATAGGCCTGGGAGGTATACAGTCATGGATCTATGCAAAGGTATGGACTTTTACAATATCGTGGGTTATGCATGTATATATATATATATATATATATGTATGTATGTGTGTGTATATACACACACACACACATATATAGTGTGGCAGATATCACCCCCCCCTCATGGATATGTGAAGGACAGGAGATCAAGTCAAGTCAAGAGTTTTAATTGTCACGGCATACAAGTATACAATGAAATGCGGGTGGTCTTGCCCGCAACGATGTGCAATACAGTGTTACAACATATATAGAATCCAATAAAAAAAAAAACATTGTGCAATAAACAGGTAACATGGTGTGACATCTCGGTATCTGTACATAGTTATTTACAGAGCATATATATAGGACATGCTAGGTAGCTTTGGTAGTGCAATACACTGTTCCTGTTATTCTAATTTAAAGTGGCCTTTCCTTTTGGCCATAAGTAGGCCTGCCACGATAACACATTTTGCTGGGCGATTAATTGCCCCCGAAAATATCGCGATAAGCGATATTATTGCGACCGGTTAGAGAATTTTTTTTTTGAGAAATGTATTTCCCAAAACTTTTATTTTGAAGCCCACCGCTCCGTCTTTTCCGGTGTTTTAGACTTTTATTTTGAAGCCCACCGACCGGACCGGAAGTATTGTTGTGATTATCAGGTACTTTTTGGGTACTTTTTTAGTCCCTGCTCTGTCGTGGTTCCAAGCGAGTAGAAATGGTACCAGAAAAGTCACGTGAAACACTGCAGACCACTGATTGGTCAGAATAGAAACGCGTCACTCGTTGGAGAGTCTGAACGAAAACAGAAAGCCGCCATCTTTAATGTCTCGCATAGGATTTCATAATCATTATGTTTGCAGCAGGCACAAGTGCAATAAACAAAGGATACAGTCACTGTGTATTCTGCCTCATTTATTGATTAAACAAAACCGACATCAACACAATTTGCCACCGAGCGGAGAGTTTAGTCTCGCAAAAAGATCGCTGACTTGTTAAGGCTTGTTGTTAGGTTAGGTGCTAATGTTGTGCTAGCGTTTTAGCATGGCTATCGTACATAGCGTGATCAATATAACTCGCTATTGATTGTTTGTATGAGTAACGTTAATGGTAGTAGAATAGACACAATGAGGGGTAACGTTAGCCCCACGGAGCTCCTGTGCTGTGCTCTGTAGTAAAGCCAGCGGCCCGCCTCCCAACACGGAGAGTGACTGACAAGGGGCACTGGTTCCGCCTCATTAAAACAAACGCGCAAATAGCAATTAATCGCGCCCGTCAAAATCATTGCATTCATTTTAATTATCGCGGCAATTAATCGATTTATTGCTTATCGCGGCAGGCCTAGCCATAAGTGTGCGGCATGAGTGTGTGCCCGCTCATGTTAAAGTGTTAAGTGGCTGCTAGTGTGTGAGCGTGCACAGCGTGCGTGTCGTGTGTGTGTTCATGTGTGCTTGTGTGTGGATAGTTCAGTGTTCTGTGGCACTCAATGTTCATTGTTCAGGGCTCTGATGGCCTGGGGGAAGAAGCTGAGCCTAAGCCGCTCTGTCCTAGTAGCTGGGGTTCGCAGGCGTCTGCCTGACCTCAGCAGCTGGAACAGGCTGTTATTGGGGTGGTGAGGGTCTTTCATTATCCTGCAGGCTCTGGATTTGCACCTCTTGTTGTATAGAACCTGCAGGGGAGGTAGTGCAATACCCGTGGTACGCTCGGCTGAGCGCACCACTCTCTGTAGGGCCTTCTTGTCTTGTGCCGTGCTGTTTCCATACCAGGCAGTGATGTTTCCGGTCAAGATGCTCTCTACAGCTCCTGAGTAGAAGGACTGGAGTATCTTCCCCGATACTCTGAACTTCCTTAACTGTCTCAGGTGGTAGAGGCGCTGTTTCGCCTTCTTTACTACTGTGTCTATGTGTGTTGACCATGTCAGATCCTCTGAGATGTGGACCCCCAGGTACTTAAAGCTGCTCACCCTGTCCACGGTAGCCCCGTTAATCATCAGTGGTGTGTGTGTCTCCTGCTGTCCTCTCCTATAATCCACAATCAGCTCCTTGGTTTTACCAATGTTCAGGAGCAGGCTGTTGTCCTGGCACCAGCGTTCCAGTACCTCAACCTCCTCCCGGTAGGCCTTCTCGTCGTTGTCCGAGATCAGCCCCACCACCACCGTGTCGTCTGCGAACTTCACTATGGAGTTGGAGCTGAACTTGGCCACACAGTCGTGTGTGTAGAGTGAGTACAGCAGGGGGCTTAGAACACAGCCCTGGGGGGACCCGATGCTCAGGGTGATGGTGTTGGAGGTCTGACCCCCCACCCTGACCGCCTGGGGTCTTTCACTCAGAAAGTCCAGTACCCAGGCGCTCAGGGCGGAGCTCAGACCCAGCTCGATCAGCTTGTCCACCAGTCTGGTGGGGACTATGGTGTTGAACGCTGAGCTGTAGTCAATGAACAACAGTCTCACATAGCCCCCCTTCTGACGGTCAAGGTGGGAGAGGGTGCTGTGCAGTACCTGGGAGACCGCGTCGTCAGTGGACCAGTTTGTCCTGTATGCAAATTGCATAGGGTCCATATCACTGGGGAGGGAGGCACAAATGTGGTCCTTGACCAGCCTCTCAAAACATTTCATGACCACAGAGGTGAGTGCCACCGGTCTGTAGTCATTTGGACATGTTGGGGAGGGTTTCTTCGGTACAGGGATGATGGTAGACATCTTGAAGCAGGCAGGGACCACCGACTCCGCCAGGGATTGATTAAATATGGCGGTGAACACCGGGGCAAGCTGGTTGGCACAGGACTTAAGTATGCGTCCTGTTATACCATCTGGGCCAGCAGCCTTCCTGGTGTTCACCTGCATAAATGCTCTTCTCACACTGTGTACCGTCAATGAGAGAGCGTCCCCGCCCCCCCGCGGATGCCCCCCCCCCTCCACAACAGCCGGCGCACCAGTGACGTCACTAGCCGTTGGGCTAGCAGTGCCACTGTTTGCACCAAACCGCGCATAGAAGGTGTTGAGCTGGTCCGCAAGGGAGGCGTCGTCGCTCCCCATTGAGGGGGCGCTGACTTTGTAGTCAGTTATAGCCCTCAGTCCCTGCCATAAGCCTCTTGTGTCATTCTGTGCCATTTGTGCCTCCATCTTGTCGGCATACGTCCTCTTAGCAAGTTTGACAGCCTTGCGCAGAGTGTAGACTGTTGTCTTGTACTCTTCCATGTTTCCTGACTCTCTGCCCCGGTTATAAGCAGTGGTGCGAGAGTTCAGGGCTGCTCTGATGGTACTGTCCACCCATGGTTTCTGGTTTGGGAACACCCTCGCCTTCTTTGTGGGGACGATACTATCAGCCAGTGTTGTTATGAATGACACCACAGCGTCTGTGAAATCGCTGACGTCACTGTTACTCCTCCTGAACATTCCCCAGTCGGCGTCATCTAGTGCGTCCTGAAACGTGGCCTCTGATTGGTCGTCCCATTTTTTTACCTCACGTGACACGACGGCGTCACGTGATCTGTTTATATGCTGGGACCAAAAAGATGGCGGCGGCCGCGGCGTGATCCGACGTGTTTGTTGCTCCCGCTAATGGTGGAGCCGGTACAGCCTTGTATCCGGCTCTGAGCGGGGTGTAGCAGTGGTCGAGTGTATTTCCTCCCCTTGTGGAGCAGACGATGTGCTGGAAGAAAGATATTATTGCCACGGAAGGAGTAGGAACAATTAGGTAGCTGATTAGTACTGATAGAATGATAGAACACACCTGTGCATCATTAGTTCACCCACATCTCACATGCACACGCTCCAGACACACACTACAAATACACTAGGTTAGTCAGAGGTAAGTTGAAAGTTAAGTTGAAAAATAGAACACAAGTCAACTTAAATTAAAATGTTCAATTGTCTTTAAAAAAAAATATATATAAAAAAATGCATCGTTTGGATGCACAGATTCATTTAACTAACATGATCGTTAGAGGAATCAATTACTTCAATTATTGTTAGTAGCAGCTCTAGATAAAAATGACTGACTGATTCCCACAGACACCATGAGTGAGTCCAGAGGCTTGGTCAGTGTGTTTTTTTACATCCAGAGGCTTGGTCAGTGTGTTGTTTACGTACAGAGGCTTGGTCAGTGTGTTGTTTATGTACAGAGGCTTGGTCAGTGTATTTACATACAGAGGTCAGTGTGTTGTTTACGTACAGAGGCTTGGTCAGTGTGTTGTTTACATACAGAGGCTTGGTCAGTGTGTTGTTTACATACAGAGGTCAGTGTGTTGTTTACGTACAGAGGCTTGGTCAGTGTGTTGTTTACATACAGAGGCTTGGTCAGTGTGTTTACATACAGAGGTCAGTGTGTTGTTTACATACAGAGGTCAGTGTGTTGTTTACATACAGAGGCTTGGTCAGTGTGTTGTTTACATACAGAGGCTTGGTCAGTGTGTTGTTTACGTACAGAGGCTTGGTCAGTGTGTTGTTTACGTACAGAGGCTTGGTCAGTGTGTTTACATACAGAGGTCAGTGTGTTGTTTACATACAGAGGCTTGGTCAGTGTGTTGTTGACGTACAGAGGCTTGGTCAGTGTGTTTACGTACAGAGGCTTGGTCAGTGTGTTGTTTACGTACAGAGGCTTGGTCAGTGTGTTGTTTACATACAGAGGCTTGGTCAGTGTGTTTACGAACAGAGGCTTGGTCAGTGTGTTGTTTACATACAGAGGCCAGTGTGTTGTTTACGTACAGAGGCTTGGTCAGTGTGTTGTTTACGTACAGAGGCTTGGTCAGTGTGTTGTTTACGAACAGAGGCTTGGTCAGTGTGTTGTTTACGTACAGAGGCTTGGTCAGTGTGTTGTTTACGTACAGAGGCTTGGTCAGTGTGTTGTTTACGTAGAGGCTTGGTCAGTGTGTTGTTTACATACAGAGGTCAGTGTGTTGTTTACGTACAGAGGCTTGGTCAGTGTGTTGTTTACGTACAGAGGCTTGGTCAGTGTGTCGTTTACGTAGAGGCTTGGTCAGTGTGTTGTTTACATACAGAGGTCAGTGTGTTGTTTACGTACAGAGGCTTGGTCAGTGTGTTGTTTACATACAGAGGCTTGGTCAGTGTGTTGTTTACGTACAGAGGCTTGGTCAGTGTGTTGTTTACATACAGAGGCGTGGTCAGTGTGTTGTTGACGTACAGAGGCTTGGTCAGTGTGTTTACATACAGAGGTCAGTGTGTTGTTTACGTACAGAGGCTTGGTCAGTGTGTTGTTTACGTACAGAGGCTTGGTCAGTGTGTTGTTTATGAACAGAGGCTTGGTCAGTGTGTTGTTTACGTACAGAGGCTTGGTCAGTGTGTTGTTTACGTAGAGGCTTGGTCAGTGTGTTGTTTACATACAGAGGTCAGTGTGTTGTTTACGTACAGAGGCTTGGTCAGTGTGTTGTTTACATACAGAGGCCAGTGTGTTGTTTACGTACAGAGGCTTGGTCAGTGTGTTGTTTACGTACAGAGGCTTGGTCAGTGTGTTGTTTACATACAGAGGCTTGGTCAGTGTGTTTACGAACAGAGGCTTGGTCAGTGTGTTGTTTACATACAGAGGCCAGTGTGTTGTTTACGTACAGAGGCTTGGTCAGTGTGTTGTTTACGTACAGAGGCTTGGTCAGTGTGTTGTTTACGAACAGAGGCTTGGTCAGTGTGTTGTTTACGTACAGAGGCTTGGTCAGTGTGTTGTTTACGTACAGAGGCTTGGTCAGTGTGTTGTTTACGTAGAGGCTTGGTCAGTGTGTTGTTTACATACAGAGGTCAGTGTGTTGTTTACGTACAGAGGCTTGGTCAGTGTGTTGTTTACGTACAGAGGCTTGGTCAGTGTGTCGTTTACGTAGAGGCTTGGTCAGTGTGTTGTTTACATACAGAGGTCAGTGTGTTGTTTACGTACAGAGGCTTGGTCAGTGTGTTGTTTACATACAGAGGCTTGGTCAGTGTGTTGTTTACGTACAGAGGCTTGGTCAGTGTGTTGTTTACATACAGAGGCGTGGTCAGTGTGTTGTTGACGTACAGAGGCTTGGTCAGTGTGTTTACATACAGAGGTCAGTGTGTTGTTTACGTACAGAGGCTTGGTCAGTGTGTTGTTTACGTACAGAGGCTTGGTCAGTGTGTTGTTTATGAACAGAGGCTTGGTCAGTGTGTTGTTTACGTACAGAGGCTTGGTCAGTGTGTTGTTTACGTAGAGGCTTGGTCAGTGTGTTGTTTACATACAGAGGTCAGTGTGTTGTTTACGTACAGAGGCTTGGTCAGTGTGTTGTTTACATACAGAGGCCAGTGTGTTGTTTACGTACAGAGGCTTGGTCAGTGTGTTGTTTACGTACAGAGGCTTGGTCAGTGTGTTGTTTATGAACAGAGGCTTGGTCAGTGTGTTGTTTACGTACAGAGGCTTGGTCAGTGTGTTGTTTACGTAGAGGCTTGGTCAGTGTGTTGTTTACATACAGAGGTCAGTGTGTTGTTTACGTACAGAGGCTTGGTCAGTGTGTTGTTTACATACAGAGGCTTGGTCAGTGTGTTGTTTACGCACAGAGGCTTGGTCAGTGTGTTGTTTACATACAGAGGTCAGTGTGTTGTTTACGTACAGAGGCTTGGTCAGTGTGTTGTTTACGTACAGAGGCTTGGTCAGTGTGTTGGTTACGTACAGAGGCTTGGTCAGTGTGTTGTTTACATACAGAGGTCAGTGTGTTGTTTACGTACAGAGGCTTGGTCAGTGTGTTGTTTACATACAGAGGCTTGGTCAGTGTGTTGTTTACGTACAGAGGCTTGGTCAGTGTGTTGTTTACATACAGAGGCGTGGTCAGTGTGTTGTTTACATACAGAGGCGTGGTCAGTGTGTTGTTGACGTACAGAGGCTTGGTCAGTGTGTTTACATACAGAGGTCAGTGTGTTGTTTACATACAGAGGCGTGGTCAGTGTGTTGTTGACGTACAGAGGCTTGGTCAGTGTGTTTACATACAGAGGTCAGTGTGTTGTTTACATACAGAGGCTTGGTCAGTGTGTTTACGTACAGAGGCTTGGTCAGTGTGTTGTTTACGTACAGAGTTGTTGTCGTCCTCCTCCAGCAGCTCTCTCTGCTGCTCCTGCTGCCTCTTGGCCTTCATCTCCATGGACTCTGTGATCAGGTCCCTCAGGATGCTCACCGGCTTGGCCTGGCTGATGAAGGCGTGCTGGGCGGATAGGACAGCAGGTCAGACTGTGTGTGTGATATTGCTTTTGTAAATGATGATGAGAGAAGTGATTATCATTTGACCTGTATACGGATCAAGCCTTCTTGTACAAACTTGTACATATCTTCTTGGATGTGTAGAAGATACACCTACCATAGAGAGCCTAGTGTCCTCCAATACTCAAGTTATGTCTACCCTCCCCCACTCATCCACCTTTTGTCTTACCCGGTACCACCCCCCCCCCCCCACCCTTTCTAACTCACCCCTCCCGGCCCCCCTCCAACTCAATACCCGTTTGTATTCTACAAACAACTAGCAATATTGTGTTCGGTTTCTGGTAGGCAGGCCCTGTGGCAGAGATGATGTCTTTAAAACCACGATGAACCTCTGGAATATCAGATGAAAATAAAGCATTTAAAATGTGTGTGTGCGGATAGATTAATTATGGTATATAATTGACCCATTTCCCTGGTACAGGTACTGTAGGTGGCATAGTACCTGACATAGATATGTTATTCTTTTCAATGCTACTTGAAGGGGGGGGGGGGTACACTTCTTTTTTACTTTTTGTTCAGGACAGTTATGATTCAAGTGGTATAGAATAAAAAAAAAACTAAAAGGTATAGCATACTGTATGGGCCTGAGTACACAAAACATTACCTAGATAGAAGGTTGATCTCCAACCGGGCATTTTGAGTAGCAAGCAAAAGGCGTGTCTAGACTCCAGACTCTACTTTAAAAAACTCACTTGTAGGCGGTCAGGTGGCGTAGCGGAGATTGCGCTCGTCACCAACGCAGGAGATGCTGGGTTCGAGCCCAGCTCTCGGTGTTGCTACCAGCTTGGCTGGTCGTTCATACTAATACAATTGGCAGTATTAGGGGGTGGGAAGCTGGTGGGTGGGAATCTGGCGTTGTGGACAGCGACGCCTACAGGTCAGGTCTCGGCGCTTGCTCAGCGGGGGCAGGACTTGGTGGAGATAGCATGCCCTCCCACGCGTTACACTTCACCAATGAGAGTCCTCGCTGCCAAGTGAAAAGACGTCACTGGCAGTCGCCGCACGTATCGGAGGAAGTGTGCGGTCGGCTTCGGGACGCCCTTGTACCGACTCGTAGGAGAACATGCATACAGCAGCCAGGTAGGGGAGGGGGGGAATTGGCACAGCGACTAAATTGGGACGGGGAGAAAAACAGAAAATTGGAGAAAAAATAAAAATAATAAAAATAAAAACTCACTTGTAGCAGCTGTGTGGCGGTGGCTCTCTGCTCCGGGTTCTTCACCAGACACTTCTTGACAAAGTCAGTGAACTCATCTGTCCACAGCTCAGGCTTTCTGAATGTGGGAGGAGGGTTGGTGGGGATCATGAAGATGGCCTGATGGTAGAGAGAGAGAGAGAAGGGAGGGAGAGAGAGAGAGAAGGAAGGGAGAGAAAGAGAGTGAGATTGAGATGGAGAGAAAGAGCCAAGTGAGTTAGTGAGCGAGAGATTTCATGCCAGATAATTCATTCAAACACTGTAAGAGGACCCAGTACGCTGCCTTGAGGTACCCCAAAATCAAACTGTCCACTTCCCCCCATTGTAGCACAGCACTTGGGCTCTATAGGTGAGCTAAACCATTCTTCACCCATCAGGAGACTCACTCTCATGGGGTGGATGTCAGCGTAGGGCGGCTTTCCCTCAGCCATCTCGATGGATGTGATGCCCAGGGACCAGATGTCAGCCACACAGTTATAGCCGATCTCCTGGATCACCTCTGGGGCCATCCAGAATGGCGTGCCAATCACTGTGTTCCGCTTAGCCATAGTGTCCTTCGGAAACACAAGAGAATCATCACAGTCATCAGAGGTAGGGCTGGGCGATATATCGAGTATACTCGATGTATCGCGGCTTGTTCTACATGATGTAGTAAATTACTATATCGTGAACATCGAGTATATGTTGTCACGTCACGGCTGAGATGAGACTTGCTTTAGCGCAGAGCTTTCCTCTCATTTCATTATAGACACAGACCAGCGCGGATCTTAAATGACATGCAATTGTAATTTCATTAGACACAGACTAGTGCGGACCTTTAATGACATGCAATTTAATTGATGCGAACAATGGGCTAACGTTAGCTGCTAACTAAGTTATCCCACATAACTAGGCTAAGCTAACTAGCGTTAGCTGCTAACCCTGGAAACGCTTAAAGCAAACTCCACAACACTAGTTCCATTCGTGAGGAAAGGGGGTGGGGTAATATTGATGAGGCTTGACAACAGAAGTTCAAACATAACTTCATATTTATTGGTTATTCGTTTCTTCATATCGGGCATCCAGTTCGCATCACCGTGTGTTCAACTTCCTGTGTTGACATTCGAGTGTGACATCATCACCTACGGCAGCTTATACGCTCAAAACGCAAACTTACAAAACCCGGGGGGGGGGGCTGGCTCTCTCGCGCGCTCGCTCTCTCTACATTCAATGATTTAAAGTAGCCAAACGTTACAGTATAAATACTAACTGGATAGTTGATGATAAACATTTAATTTCATTATCTGAAATATTCTAAAATCATTAAGTCTGCTATAAGCCATTATCCCTTTGTGTGTGATTATTATTTTATCAGTGTGTGTATATATATATATATACATACATATATATATGTGTGTGTGTGTGTTTGGCTAAAGTGGATCGAAAACACAGTACTGTGCAAAAGTCTTAGGCACCCAAGAGTTTTTATATAAATAGTGTACTTAAGGGGAACCATCTTATAAATGGCCTTTGAGTGTTTAGCATTGTTTCCTAGCTATGTGAACTTATATTAATATGATCTATGTCTCAAAATTCTCATATTGGCGCATTCTTCCAATTCTCCTCTCACAATATTCACCCTCACTGAACTGAGTCGTTTGAAAATGTGCCTATATGTGATGTCATATAGTCACTGCTGCATGTTAATGTTCAGGGGAAGACGACGACCCGCAGTGGTTTAGGAGCCCAGGCTCAAAACAGCTCGAGATCTTGAGGTAGAAAAATGCTGTTTTTGAGGACTTGATTAGAAATACAAAACAATGAATAAAAAAAAATATATATATTACAGAGGTGTTCCATAGACTCACAGGAATTGTGTAAAAGTGCCCAAATAGTGAAAGAAATAGTAAAATAGTTCCCCTTTAATGTAAATAAATTTGTGTCAGTAGACTACTCTTAGTACATTTTCACAAGATTATTTTTTAAAGCATCTTCATGGTTTAATAATGCAAACATATGTTGCAGGGACTGTAATATACTGTATTATAATCATCATATTGGCGTGACTATGCATCAAAGGGTTAAATCAAGCATTTTTAAGTGCTTTAGAGGAAATGTCAAAATATCGCGATATATATCGTGTATCGTTTTCGTGATATGGCCAAAAAATATCGCGATATCATTTAGAGGCCATATCGCCCAGCCCAGAGGTGGAAATAATTGATCTAATGTGGAAATGAAACCGCACTGATCTATAAACTTGATACGTCTTAATTTAAATGAATGAGCAAGTTTATCCAATTAATTACTTAATGAATAATGCTGTGCACTTTCTTGGTGTAAGGATTTAATGGCATATTAAATCATTGCTGGCTGAATCAGTTCCATCCCAATTGTAATCCTATTACAATTGATTCATTTAAACAAGTGTCAAAATGAATTGAATCATGGTGTAAATGTATGATTTAATGATTAATCACAGCCTAAATAATTGAAAATAAAGTTTGATTGACACTCCGAACAAACTCCACCAAAAGTACACATTCAGACCAAATACTAGATAATATTCAAAGCCATATCTTATCAACATATTTATTAAACAGTCAGACATTGTTTCGGTCACAATTAAGTGCCAATCACCTCAATACAACGAATAAAAACATATTTTGATGAAGACACATCGAAACGTTAGTCCTCGCGCCTTATAATAAAAAGCGAATATGACCTGTGTACTCTAGTATTTTCTTTAAGTTAAGTCCAAGTTACCCAGAGACTAGGCTTGCCGCGGTAGTCGGTGATACGGGTGTTACTCTGTGTTCAGGCATCCACTGAGTACATTATTTGCCCTCCAAATAGAAATAAAACCCATTTAGTTAATTTTCGCATTTCAGTGCTCACTAGGGTGACCACCTGTCCCGCGACTCGCGGGACAGTCCTGATATTGGGCCGTTTGTCCCGCGTCCCGCAACAACAAAACAATGTCCTGCAATTCAAAGATAAAAAAAAAATTATAATTTTTTATTTTTTATCTTTCAAAGATTATTATTTAAAAACATGTTTTAAATGTTGTTAATTTAATGCCTCGTTCCAATACCCTCTTATATTTAAAATAAAAAAATCGGGCGACGTCACAAACCAATGTATTGCGCAGCCGAGCAATAGTATCCATCTGCAGGACCACAGCACCGACACATTCAGGACCGCGACACTTTGCGGACCCACACTCTCCAGACCCTCGCTCCCATTGGCTGATTTGGGTCACGTGACCGTCCCACCCAATGGCTGAATTGGAGTGGGACGGTCACGTGACCCAAATCAGCCAATGGGAGCGAGGGTCTGGAGAGTGTGGGTCCGCAAATTGTCACGGTCCTTAGTGTGTCGGTGCTGTGGTCCTGCAGCAGGATGCATCTCCAGCCGAGGCTGCTGAGCAGCTCACTCGAGTCGCGCTGCCTGTCACCTGTCCGAGCCGGTGTTCTGCGAAATTCTAATACTCTGCTGAGAACTGCTGCCGTAGCGCGAATCGCCTATATGTTTGGACAGCAGGGTGACGTCACCCTATAGTTCACTCCGAATTCCAACAGGTGTACCGACATTTTATCATCTACAAATACATTCGGCTGCAAAGCCAATTACATGCAAATATTTACATGCATATACAGTTCAAAAGGTGCAATGAAAAACATATGTTTAAGATATTGTTTAAGATATATCAACAACAAGACTCAACAAGACGTTCGTCAGCAAGGTGGCAGGATATTGTAGTGTGAACGATTGTGGGTCATGCGCATTTCGCAGAACACCGTTTCAGATGATCCCCATCCCCACCGCTTCACCATCACCCGTGGAGGAGAGGGGGATGTCACATAGTTGTTCAGAGGAGCGCCTCTTCAGCAAGTCTGGCCCGACTATTATTGAGAACTGAATCAGAGGGTCGGTTTGTTATAATAACAGAATACACAGGGAGTATCGCCGGGACACTGTCCAGAGGGAAGGGGGCAATAGAATCCGGAGGCTAATATCCCCAAAACCGGAGGTGAGTTTAATAAGATTAATAACAAAATGAGCTATATATAGCCTACCGTCTGCGTCGAATATGATATATAGGCATTTAAATAATAAATACATTTATTTAATTTTAATTAGCAATAACATTTTTTTTTTTTTATTATTACTATATTACCGTCAGTTGTCCGGCCACTCCGAAGTCTGCCAGTTTGGCGTGTCCCTCCGTGTTGAGCAGGATGTTGCCGGCCTTGATGTCCCGGTGGATCTTCCTCATGAAGTGGAGGTACTCCAGGCCTTTCAGGGTGGACTTCAGGATGGTGGCGATCTCATCCTCCGTCAGCTGGGGGAGAGAATAAAACACATCAGTTAGGCTCTGAGAGAGTGGTGGGAGAAAACAAATCAGTTAAGATCCGAGAGAGTGAAGGTAGAAAATAAATCAGTTAAGATCTTGAGAGTGAAGGTAGAAAATAAATCAGTTAAGATCTGCGAGAGTGAAGGTAGAAAATAAATCAGTTAAGATCCGAGAGTGAAGGTAAAACATTTATCAGTCAAGATCTGAGAGAGTGAAGGTAGAAAATAAATGAGTTAAGATCTGAGAGTGAAGATGGAAAACAAATCAGTTAAGATCTGAGAGTGAAGATGGAAAACAAATCAGTTAAGATCTGAGAGTGAAGACAGAAAACAAATCAGTTAAGATCTGAGAGTGAAGACGGAAAACAAATCAGTTAAGATCCTGGAGAAACGAGAATATGTAATGTTCAAGTCATCCTGTGAAAGTCATCCTTTTTTAGTGTCGTTTTGTTTTTTCATTCAACCAGTGAGTGGTCTGATTGATTGATTGAAAATTGTATTAACAGATTGCAGAATGGGTACAATACAGTACAGCTCAATACACACAATTGTTAAGGGGATGCAGACCAGAGAAAGACTTTCGTCTTGTTTACATCAGGGTCCCCCATTTTCAATTCATCATAACATATATGACATACATGACATACAGATAGACAGTACTGCTACATCTATACATTTATGACATACCAAATTTACAAATACAGTACCGTTTGTGATACATACAGGGTAGGTGGGGTGGGGGGGTAACTGTACATTGGATTATCGACAAAACCTTACTTGGTCCCAAGAAGAGGGTCTCGTGTATTATTGGGTTAGGACATTTACTGTACATTGGAGGGGTTGGGTTAGGACATTTACAGGGGCCAGTTTCGAATTGCAGTCTCCCGTAGGTGCTCTTTGAGAGTGGTTTTGAAAGTGGGTAGTGATTCACATTCCTTTACAGCTGTGGGTAGGGCATTCCACATTGTACAGTAAATGACCAAGTAAGGCTTTGTCAGTATTCCAATGTACAGTGTAAAATGTGTGTGTGTCCCGGCCCTACCCAACCCCCCCCCCCCCCCCCCCCCCACCTCCAATGTACAGCCCTCACCCAACCCACCCAACCCCACCCCACCCATCCAACCTCCTCCAATGTACAGTTTCTACGCCAAATGTATATACACTCCTTTTCTGGACACTTTTGTATCACAAACAGTACTGTATTTGCAAATCTGATATGTCATAAATGTATAGATGTAGCAGTACTGTCTATCTGTATGTCATGTATGTCATATATGTTATGATGAATTGAAAATGGGGGACCCTGATGTAAACAAGACGAAAGTCTTTCTCTGGTCTGCATCCCCTTAACAATTGTATGTATTGAGCTGTACTGTACTGTACCCATTCTGCAATCTGTTAATAAACTTTTCAATCAATCAATAAATCAATGTGGCATAATTGCGAAACGTGTTTAGTCCCTTGTTTGAGCCGAATCTGGGTTTCACATGATTTGTGGAGCTCCCTCTGGTGTTGTGGTCGTGGTATTCACTGACCTTTGGGAAGTATTTTGACATGTACATGGGTACCTTAGTCGTGTAGTGTATCTTGTAGACCAGGCCCATTGCAAGTTGCTGTACTCTGTCGTCTACTCTAAGCCATCCTAGGTTGTCAAAGTGGGCAGGGATGAGGTGGGTTCTAGGAGTAAGGTCAAGCAGTAGTCTGACCAGTTTGTTTCGTGATGTTTGTAATTTTGTTTTTAGCGCCTTTGAGGTGCTTTGGTACCATGAGGTGCAAGCATAGTCGTAGTACCCTTGAATGAGTGCTCCTGCCAGAGTCTTCAGGGTATTCTTGTTTACCAGAGAGGAGATCCGGTACAAGAATCTAGTTTGTTGGTTGACTTTTTTTATTACATTGGATGCCATTTTGTCACAGGAAAGATTTGCCTCTAGGATGGAACCTAGGTATGTAATTTCATCTTTCCTTGTGACAATATTGTCACCCACTGTAACTGAGAAGCCGTCGGTCTTGCTGAGTTTGTTATTAGACTCTGAGAATGGACTCTGTTTTACCCAGGTGTAATGATAGTTTGTTATCAGCGAGCCAGGTGCAGATTCTGCCGAGTTCTGACTGAGCTGAGGGTTTTTTCAACCTGTAACTTGTTCTTGTCAGAGACCAGCAGGGCTGAGTCATCCGCGAACAGGAACAAGTTGCAGTCACAAGCTGACGACATGTCATTTGCATAAATTAGGAACAGTAGCGGTCCTAGTATGCTTCCTTGTGGAACGCCACAGCTTACTGGGAGAGGGGGGGGGGATATGGTACCGTTTTCCTCCACCATCTGTTCTCTCCCCTCCGGGTAGGATTGCATCCAGCTCACTGATGAACTATCAAAACCAATTGCTTTTAGCTTGTCAATCAGAATGGAGTGATTGACAGTGTCGAAGGCCTTTTGTAGGTCCAGCATGACCATGCCGCAGAATTTGCCCGCGTCCACCTCTTGTTTGATGTGGTCATTCAAATAGAGAAGGCATGCGTCAGTGGAGTAGGATGTTCTGAAGCCAGATTGGAATTCGTAGATTCGATTTTCGTGAGGTACTTTTCAACCTGTTCGTATACTATTTTTTCCATGACTTTCGAGATGGAGGTAAGAATAGAAACATGGCGGTAGTTGCCTGGGTCTAATTTGCTGCCCTTTTTGTGCAGGAGAGTTACCCTCGCAATTTTGAAGTCTTTGGGTACGTGCCCCTGTTTTATGGAGAGGTTTATTATGTGTGTGATGACTGGGGTGATGGCGGCTGCTGAGTCTCGAGGAATTTGGAGGGGATATTGTCATGGCCAGTGGCCTTGTTAGGTTGGAGGGCACTCAGTTTTTTTGAGTACCTCAGCTAGGGCTGGGCGATATAACGATAACGATAAATATCGCGATATATTTTAATAATCGATATCGAAATACATTTTTTTTTTTTATATATATATTTTTTTTTTGTGACCTGCAACAGGGCAGTTTTAAAACCAGAGACAGTGGACAGACTTGTCTTTCTTGCCTGCAACTTAAAGTAATGGCTTTGCTTGTCCAAATGACAATACTGACCAAATTGAGATTTATTTTTCTCTTGTCCATTTATTTTGTTTGCTTTCTAATTTAAAATACAGTTTGAAACCGTCTGTACATGTGTGCTAACAGAACTAGACTCCAGTCACGAGTCACGGTGCACATGTGCGGTGGTTTGTCCACCAAAAAAGCGCCAAAAGATCGAAAATAAACTAGCAGAGCCAGAACTGTTCAACTCCCCTGGAGCCACAGCCAGCAGAGAAGCCGGTTTACTTTAGCTTTTAAACCAGCTGCAGCCTGAGAACTGGAGTGTGAGGGGATGTAACACTAAAGATGGCGGCAATGACAAAGAATTGCTGCAAAATAAACATAAATCTGTTTTATTGGCGGCTACGTGGCGTAGTGGGCAAGGCGCTCGCCACAAAATGCTGGAGACGCTGGGCTCGCCTGTTCGAGCCCAGCGCTCCACATTTGCTTTCAGTTTAGCTGGTCGTCTGTACTAATACACATTGGCCGTATTAGGGGGTGGGAAACTGATGGGTGGGGATCGGGCGTTGTGGACAGCGACTCCTACAGGTCGGTTGGTGCGCCTGCGCAGTAGAATCAGGAAGTGTCGGGGGCAGCGTGAGCCTCCCACACGTTACTCCTCGCCACTGAGAGATCGAGCTGCGCAGGTGAAAAGATGCGACTGCTGTTACCTCAAGTACCGGAGGGGACTTGTGCTATGTATGACTTAGTCCACATTGCAGCCGGCTTGTGGGAGGCAAGAAACAGCGTCCGTGACAGGGGAGGGTTGAATTGGATGATACAAAATTGGGATGGGAGATAATATAGAAAATGGGAGAAAAAGTAGATAAAAAAAAAAAAAAAACATAAATCTGTTTTATAAAAAAAGAAAAAAAAATTATACTTATTATAATTATTATAATTCGATAATTATCGATATCGAGAAATATGATAACATTATCATATCGTTATCGCGATATGATTTCTTTCCATATCACCCAGCCCTAACCTCAGCTGTTGTTACCATTTCTAGTTTGAAATCGTCTTTGCGGACCCCTAGGTTATTGTAGTAGGCTATGATGTGTTCTACCCCAAAATGTCAACAAATGTCAGGACAAAAGAGAGAACAGTATAACTTTTTCTAACCAAACACAAAGCTGAACTTTTACTAAGACTATCAATCTATGTCTATCTTGGTCTAATGTAAAATATAAAAACCAGTGGAGTTTTGAGGTATTGTATAAATGCAGTGAGGTTAGAGGTCAAACATAGAACCAGAGAGGTCACAGTATATGGCCTACAGTATTAGGGGCATAATAAATACAACATACAGAGAAATCGCAGAGCAGGAAAGAAGGTCTTCTTGCTGTACAGGATATGCAGAGTTCATATACAGAGTAATGACACTTTTTATTTAGGATTCTTTGCTTCACTGCATTTGCACAATACCTCCAACACTTTGTTTCACAGCGTTACAGATTCAACCTTAAAAAAAAATCTTAATATTATTTTTCTCTTCTCTATGTGAGCAAGCGCCATAAACGTTTCGGTTTTCTGGCTTTATGCAAGAGTAGAACTTCCCCTGGAAGCAACATATTGGAATTAATCTTAAACATATTTGGGCCCTTTCGCTTAAATCAGATATCTGCACCTATTTGTTGAAATTGTGTTCGACATGATGACTGACGTTTGGAAGGGCCCTCTGATTGGTCGGTTGAAATTATGTTTGACATGATGATTGATGTTTCAGGGAAATAACTAAGAGGGCCTTGATTAAATAATTCCACTACTAATTTGGCAGTCAGACCTTTTAATCTATCTTTTAAACAAAAATCTAATTGGTTGGGGGTAGGTCTGGGTATTGTTTGAAAATGTTCTATACGGGTGCCAATACCAATACCTGGGACTCAATACAGATACCAACACGATACTTTTCGATTCCTTACTTTGTTATGTGCAAATGTGTGAGCCAGTTGGAGGCTTTGTTACATTTTGGATGATTTGGGATTGTGGTTGAACAGAAGAAATGTTGGAAGAAACATCCTTATTGGCTCACTGACATTGATGCGATGAACTACTTGGGTATCGCAATTTGTGTCATTCGATACCAAATGTCGTTACCACAGCATTTTGCGATACTCAATAGTATTGAAGCAATTCGATTGCTACCATAAAAGTATCAAATTTGTTGGGGGCCCCATTAAGGAAGGCTGGGCCATACGTGCAGCGCCTGATCTGCCTTGCAGGCAGGACGGCCCTGACCTGACGCCGTCCCTAACTTGGGCACTCTTGTCAGCATTGAAGGACCCACCGTTTTGTTACGCAGTCTGATGATGTCTGAGACGGAGCCGGCGCCACAGTATTCCATGACGATCCACAGGTCAGTGTTCTTGAAGTAACTGCCATAGTACTTTACCACATAGGGACTAGGGGGAAGAAATGACAAGACGGGTTAAAAATACAACAGTACTTAACCATATGGGGACTAGGAGGAAATGACAGGACAGACACAATTGGAGTCTTCATGGAAAGAGAAGGACCAGTTCCATTTAGGGCAGAAATAGGAGAAGTGAGAGGATTGTCAGTCTCACAAGACAAGAACAGTCAGTGTTGCTATATTGATATATAGGCTGTCAAACAACTTGTTTACTGTATGTGTTAATCACATGGTAGGCTGTGATTGATCGTAATAAAAAATCTGTAGGAGCTGTGGTAATGAAGCTCGGAACATTCCCGTCATTCATGGAGTTTAAAGGCATTGCACTTGACCTATGTACTGAATCATGTAATTATTTTTAATCCATCATTGTAGTAATTGTAATTCATTGTAATTATTAACTGTTATGATATTTGTGTCCTTTGTTAACTCGTCATCACTGTAAATGAGGGAAACCTCAGTGCTTTCACGAGTATAAATAAAGGTTTGAAATGAAATGAAATGAAGAAATGCATGACAAAATGGTTCAGGGAAGTAATCCTCGGTCTTATCCGTCACAGGCAGGGAGCGAAATTAACTTTTTGACTCACCGGCCAGTGGCGGGTAGATGGGAAGAATCTACCCGCCAAGCAGATTTCTTACCTGCCAACTTATTATTTTATATAACATTTTTCTTTTTTTTAATAAAATATATATATTACCGTACTTTTCGGACTATAAGCCGCGGCTTTTTCCCGCATTTTTCGACCCTGCGGCTTATATAACGGTGCGGCTTATATGTGGACAAAACCCGAAAATCGAAATATTGCTTTTTTTACTGCATTGAAATGTTATTTATCTGTTCCCTTATTTGCTAAACTTAATACAACTTGTAAATGAGTTAATGTTATTTGTCGGACAGTATTGTGTCCCAATGGGAGTCACTCTGTAGAGGTGGGAACTTAAAGCTCAATATAAGAACGGCCATGCACCACCACTCACAGAATCGAGAAAGAGCAATCAATCTGTCAATCCTTTCCGTGTCCGGGCCGGGTGAGGTTTCCCGTGTTGAGTCAAATTAAGCCGCAGGCTCCACTCCTTACATATGGTAATTAAACATTAAAACACATGCGGCTTATAGTCCAGTGCGGCTTATATATGTACACATCATTCAATTTAGCTGCTGCGGCTTATAGTCAGGTGCGGCTTATAGTGCGAAAAGTACGGTATATAATCATACTTGTAGTTGTATTATCTGCAAGACATCGCCACCTCGTTGTCTGCAAACAGCTCCACTGTCTGTGTGTATACTCGAGTGGCCTCCAGCAAGGATTCTGCGGCGCTACAGCTGGACCCTAAACTCTTACATTCAGCATGAAAGGATTCTCCTGCACTGCACCTGGACCAGCCCGCATTCTCGAAGTCAACTTCCTGTCTGTTGTTGCTAGGCAACTGCAGCGTGGGGGGAAACTGCCCCGCCTGGTACATTGTGTACGGTTCATTTAGTGCAGAAACGGATCGTTAAAGCGTCAAATTAAAGACTATCAAGCGGAATTTTCTTCAGTCCTTCACAATGCCAAAGAGCTGCTGTGTTACGTGTTGTACTAATGACAAAAACAGAAATCCAAATCGCAAGTTTTATACCATCAAGGAGGAAAAAGTGGCTGGTGGCTAACTTTCGGCTAACTCGCTCTGCTGTTGTGGTTGTGGTAGCTACATGCTAAGCTAACGTTAATTACATAATATCGAACCGATAGGAGCTTATCTTATCTAATCTTACGTGGATGTTTGATCGGGTAGTGGCACAAGTGGTACCACCACGTAAGATTAGATAAGATAAGCTCCTATCGGTTCGATGTTATGTAATTAACGTTAGCTTAGCATGTAGCTACCATGACCACAACACAGAGCGAGTTAGCCGAACGTTAGCCACCAGCCACTTTTTCCTCCGTGATGCATCAGCTGGTATTATATAAAACTTGCGATTTGGATTTCTGTGTTTGTTATTAGTACAAAACGTAACACAGCAGCTTCAATTTGGGTATTCGAGAGTTGGCCATGTCTGTATGTGTTTTGTATGGACATTATGTCAAGTCAATCAGGGGGAGATCTTTGACTCATATCTCGCCTTAGAATCACCAGAAAGGCTTTCGAAATAGTGAAATGCCATGTTGGCCTCAATATTTTCAAAACAAATCGTATGAAAATGTTATGAAATGAACAAGAATGTGATAAAACATGTAATAAAAACGGACCTCAACGCATGCATTTGATGGTAGAAATCCGTATGGTCCCCCTATACCAAGATGGCGGCGGTCTCGTGACATCAGAGTGTCTTCGAGAATGCTGATGCGATGTAACTGGACACTTGCTGCAGCAGTTGTTGATGTCGTGAGCTATCAGTAGCTAGCCAGCTGGATAACGTTACACAATGCCTCATGTATTAAACTAAAAGTGAATAGTTGACTGGGTCATTTTGTAACAGTAGCTAACATCAGCTCACGGAGGTCTCTCTGACTAGACTAACGTCAGTCACGGTGACTGTGTGTTTACATGCAGCATACAGAAACAGGTAGGGGAGGTTTAGGAGCAGCAATGCGCTGCGTGTCTGTGCTCAGACAGCGAGTGAGAACTCCGCTCAGAATTGGATCATGATTTTCGGTTTTCACATGACCATTTGATTGGCCGCCACACAGCGGGCAGACCTCATAGTGGGAGGCGCCAAACGTATAAACTGAGCGCAAATGGCGGGTGGCGCTCTCTAGTTTCGCCCCCTGGTCACAGGACTCTTCAATATGTTGAACGGCCCTGATGTAACGTTAATGATAACGTTAATGTTGTTGACTTTTGTACCTCAAATCCTTCCAATAATACTTGCTCAACTAAGAGAAGGTGGGTGGTCTTTCATTTCCGGGCTTTGACATAATGCCACCATCAGCAAATCATGCGATTGTTCATCATGGTTTCATCTATCCACAGGAGTGCAGTTATCCTGGATGATGGAATCCATGCTCATCTAATCAATTCCACACCCGTGTTCGAGGAACAGAGTTAGCCAGATGCAAGACGATCAGATACTGCAGACGTGATATTATCCAGGGCTAGTTAAGTGTCATACAAAGAACGGGCCCTGACATAGGGGCCACTGTTGTGGGATGGATGTAGGACAGGTGTGCCTACCTGTCACACTGCTGCATGATGGAGATCTCCTTGATGATCTCCTGCAGGTCAGACTCCACGGGAACCTGCTTGATGGCCACCACCTGGCCCGACTCCTTATGGATGGCCTTAAATACACTGCCATAGGATCTACACACAAACACACACACCATTTTAGAACTTTTTGTATTTTCAACCAGAATGTTTAGATGGTTCAGAGACTTAAGAATTAAGATACATTTTTATGACCTCTGCCTGAGTTTTAAGCTAGGCTAGTGGTCCGTATCCACTTCCATTCATTTGTGCTAAGCTAGGCTAGCTAGCAGCCAGATAACTGAATTTGCAGAGAGGAAATTGGTATCCATCTTCTTGTCTGACTCTGGAGAAGATGACAAGCACATTTCCCATAATGTTGGTGTGTTCCTTTAAAGATTTTCCATATTGAATAACAATTCGTGCCCTGGAACTTGTCAATACAAATAACAATCTCTATAATAAAGCCATGCCTTGGGGCGGCTAGGTGGTGTAGTGGGCAAGGCACTCGCCACCAGTGTGGAGACGCTAGGATTCGCGTGTTCGAATCCAGCTCTCCACATTGTTTTCAGTTTAGCTGGTCGTCCGCAGTAATACACATTGGCCGTATTACGGGGAGGGAAAACTGAAGGGTGGGGATCGAACGTTGTGAACAAGCGACTCCTACAAGTCGGTTGGTGCGCCTGCGCAGTAGAATCAGGAAGTGTCGGGGGCAGCGTGAGCCTCCCACGCGTTACTCCTCGACACAGAGATCGAGCTGCGCAGGTGAAAAGATGAGACTGCTGTTACCTCAAGTACCGGAGGGGACTTGTGCTATGTATGACTTAGTCCACATTGCAGCCGGCTTGTGGGAGGCAAGAAACAGCGTTCGTGACAGGGGAGGGTTGAATTGGATGATACGAAATTGGGGATGGGAGAAAATATAGAAAAATGGGAGAAAAAGTGGACAAAAAAAAAAAAAAAAACCATGCCTTTAAGAGGAGAGTTAACCATGAAAAAACATGTTTCTGAGTGAATGCCCGGGATCTTTAAGGTAGTGTTTGTTAAATAACTTTCTGATACTAGAAAGACATTTGCTATTGTCATTCTTACCCTTCACCAAGCTTCTCCAGCACATCAAACACCTCCTCTGGTTGCTTGGTCAAACTGTCTTCACTCAGCTTCTTCAGCTTACTGTGGGGAGGGAGGCAAAATGTCTTTTAAGACTGCTCTATTTTACAATGCCAGCATTTAATGGATGACATGGATGGAAGATGGGAATGGAAAATGATATTGAAAAGTGCAGTGCATGTCAGGAGAGCAAATAAAAGACTAACTTTAATTCAAGTAAATGGCAAAGATATACAAACTATATACAACTGATCCAAAATTCTGCAGCTAGGTTGCTTACTAGGTCAAAGAAATCCTGTCATATCACACCAATCCTAGCCTCCCAGTCCCTGCACTGGCTTCCTGTCCAGTTCAGCATCCAGTTCAAGGTATTAGATTTCAGCTGCTTACATCTCGGACCTTATCCAGCCCTATAAGACCAGCCGATCCTTGGGGTCCTCTGATCAGGGCCTCCTGGTGGTGCCCCAAACCAGGTTAAAGACTAGGGGACCGAGCTTTTGAAGCGGTGGCCCCAAGGCTCTGGAATGAGCTCCCAGGACTTAAAGGGGAACTATCTTATAAATGGCCTTTTTGAGTGTTTAGCATCGTTTCCTAGCTATGTGAACTTATATTAATATGATCTAAAAAAAATTCTCATATTGGTGCATTCTTCCAATTCTCCTCTCACAATATTCACCCTCACTGAACTGAGTCATCTGAAAATGTGCGCGATATGTGATGTCATAAAGACACCTCTGCATGTTAATGTTGAGATACAAGATGAGCTGCACACAGTGGCACCTGCACCTGCACCTGCAGCCCAGGCTCAAAACGGCTCGAGATCTTGAGGTAGAAAAATGCTGTTTTTGAGGACTTGATTAGAAATACAAAACAATGAATAAAAAAATATATATATTACAGAGGTGTTCCATAGACTCACAGGAATTGTGTAAAAGTGCCCAAATAGTGAAAGAAATAGTAAAATAGTTCCCCTTTAAGAGCCTCCCCCTCTGTGGACACTTTCAAGGGGCAGCTGAAAACCCACTTGTTCAGGTTGGCGTTTAGCCATGTACATACTTGAATTGTTGATTTCGTTTTCCTGATTTTGTCATTGCCTGTCTTTATATTGTATGTTCTCGTAATGTTTTTATGAATTGCCCTATTATTTTTAGTTTTTTTTTTAAACCTGTGAAGCACTCTGCATTCGTGCTGAGAAGGGTGCTATATAAATACAGTTTACTTACTTACAAAAGTGTTCCATTAAAGTGTTTTGCTCAAAGGCACAAAGGTCACAAACAGACGGCTAATCAAAACTAAAGGATTAGAAAGAAAACCACTCAATGGCCACATAAAATACTTTGAATTGGAAGTGCCTTGATTGAACATTTTATTACCAGATTGCAGAATGGGTACAATACAGCGGCTGAATAGACACAATTGTTAAGGGGGTGCAGACCAGAGAAAGACAAAGGAACGACAAAAAAAGATAATATAACGTCAAAGTTAAATAAATAAATCATTCTACTTGCTAACAAGCCATCGTGGTAAAGGGTGATGGTTTGTCAATTGTAATTGGTAGTTAGCAGCACGTTAGCCAACACAGCTGCTGTCTGCCTGGCCTGTATCTTAGCTCGTTAGCTTGCGGGCTGGACTGAAGCGGATCGAACATTCACTCACCTTTTCGGCGCCGCGGTTTCCATGATTTATAGCGTCGGGGTTCAACCAACAGGCAACAGTTCACTAATGTTGAAATATGACTGCTTGGTCTAATGATTAAAACATCACCATTATCTCGGATCTGTCGTTGTTGTCAAACTAGTGAGCCAGCTGACTTATTCTTCTTCTTCAGATGTCCACGTTCGGAGTTTGACTGCGGCTCACTAAAACTGACACTGACACAGCGCCGCCTGCCGAGTTGGAGTTCACGTCCCAAAATACTGTTAACCAACCACAGGTCGTGTTGTTGCGAGGTCAAAATACTGTTAACCAACCACAGGTCGTGTTGTTGCGAGGTCGGCGAAGACTGTGCGCAACCATAGAGCGCAACTACGCATGTGCGGCGTGCGCAGTGTGAGATGCAGATCACAGAAAAAGAAATAAACAGCTAGTTAGTTAACCGGTGAGTGTTTTTGTCTTTTAATACAGTTTTCAATCAATCAATATATTTATTTGTTATGGATAACGTTAGCGTTACAGCTTTTTTTCCATATAATTGTCGGGATCTAACGAATAATATGACCGTCTCAGGGTTTCCACGACTGTGGGGAGATTATCATAATAACGTAGTCAACTACATAATGCATCAAACAGCATGGTGATGTATCCTCATCCACTAACGGTGCGATAGTTAGCTTACCTGAACAGTGTGCATTAACTAGAACCAATAGGACGCTTTTGTAAACACTGTAACGCTAACGTTGATTAAACAAACTGAACGCAGCAAATGCAACATATAAATCTGAGAAAATGTATATTTTAACAGATTGCAGAATGGGTACAATACCAATACAGTACAGCGCAGACCAGAGAAAGACTTTTGTCTTGTTTACATCAGGGTCCCCCATTTTCAATTCATCATAACATCGCAACATACGGATATATATCTTGACATTTCTAACACGCATGACATACAGGTATACAGTACTGTTACATTTGTGACATACAAGATATGCAAATATACAGTACTGTTATCCTAACAGAAAATATATACTAGGGCGGCTGGGTCCGCTACATTGCGCTCGTCACCAACGCAAGAGACTCCGGTCTCGAATCCGGCTGTTGGCGTTGCCTCCGGCTTGGGCCGGACGTCATACAGTACTAACTCAATTGGCAGAGTTAGTGGGTGGAAGTCGATGGGTGGTAATCTGGACGTTGTGGACAGCGACTCCTACAGGTCGGTTGGGGACGCCTGCACAGCAGAGACAGGAAATGGCGGGGGTAGTGTGAGCCTCGCCAATGAAAGTCCGCGCTGGCAGGTGATAAGATGTGACAGGCTGCCTCCTCGTGTACCGGAGGGGACACGTGATGCAAGGCTTCTATTCTCCCTACGACCAACCTGTGGGGGGCATATGCGAGCAACGTTCAAGACAGGGGAGGGGAGAATTAGAAACAGCGAAATTGGGATGGGAGAAAAAGTGGACTAAAAAAAAAGAAAATATATACTGAGGGGGAGGGAACTACATTGGGAGGGGCGGCTTGCCTTGTACATTTACGGGGACCATACAGATATACAGGTCAGATGTATATCATGACATTTATGACAATACATGACAGACATACAGTCAGGTATATAGTACTGTTACATTTGTGACATACAAGATTATACAGTACTACTGTTAACCAGAGATCCTAACAGATAATATATATATACATACATATTGATGTATTCATTCTGATGTGACGATACATCAAGTATGGTGTATTCTGATGTCACAATAAGTCCAGCCTACTGAAGTAATAATGTGTCGTCCCTCTAGACTCAACGATGGATACACCGACTGCACAGCAGCCTCCTAAGCAGCAACCTATGATCTACATCTGCGGAGGTAAAGAGGGGGCTATCTTTCTGTCCTGAAAGTGTGTGTGTTTGATTGTACCTTTTAGACCTAGTCATCTTGACTTTGTCGTTTTGTTATTTGGGATAGGAATCAGATCCAAATCACACATTTAAAACGGGCTACAAGAACCAGTAATGGAACCTCGTCGTTGGTACAGGCAGTGTTTTACTTAGTCACATACAAGTGTCAATATCAATCCATACAGTGACAATAAAATATAAATGTGTCTAGATTGCAGTGAGATGTTTGCACAGCATGTCAGATGTGTTTGTTCTTTTAGTGGTCAGAATTCACAATTGTCTGCAAATATATGGATATCCATCAGAATAAATTAAGCTGGCTTTGGGTTATGGATGCACAATTAATAATGACTATAAGAAATACAATATTAGCCTCACTGCTGCAATTTCCAAAATTTCAACAGATGTAAATGTGTTTCTGACTGCTTCCTAAACCAGGTGTTTTTTAGGGCATTTCTGCTTTATTAGATAGGACAGTGAGTGACGGGACATCAGGGGTAGAGAGAAGGGGGGATGATTCAAACCCAGGACGTTGTGATTACATGGTAAGTGCCCTAGTGTGGTGAGCCACCAGGACAGCCTCAGGCAGCTTCCTAAACCAGGTGTTTCAGAGATAGCTTCCTAAACCAGGTGTTTCAGAGATAGCTTCCTAAACCAGGTGTTTCAGAGATAGCTTCCTAAACCAGGTGTTTCAGAGATAGCTTCCTAAACCAGGTGTTTCAGATGGCTTCTTAAACCAGGTGTTTCAGATAGCTTCCTAAACCAGGTGTTTCAGATAGCTTCCTAAACCTATTCCGGCTGTACCCTGCCATCGTCGGATTCAGTCACGTGCCAAGATATTAGTGCTGTCATGATACCAACATTTTGACTTCGATACAGAGAGAGAGAGAGGGAGAAAAAATAAAAAAACAAGACATTTGGATATGCGTGTGGTGCATTCTTAACACTTTCTCTGCCAAGGACGCCTAAACTCGTCATTCCCCGCCATGCTAATTCTGCCAATGACGCCGTAACACGTCATTGAGATCAATATTTCAAAAATCTGTGATCGCAATCATATTTCTCCCGCGGAGACTTGAGATCTACTGTTGATCCCCTCTCAACTCTCCAACGGTTCAAGAGCGCCATCTGGTGGCCGATCGGCGGATCGCCCAAACCGGAAACGGAAACTGGTGCTCATCCCAATTCGGTCCGATCACTCGCTATAGGTCCCGGGACTCAAGCTAGACACAATGGATAGCAATCCGTTACCAATAACTCGATAAACAACATGATTTGGACGTATATACTATTATACAACCTGGAGATGGATCGCATATTTCAACATCCCATAATAGGAATATTTTTGCTCCACGCTCATCGCCCAACGGCCCGAGGAGACTGGGGTGAGTTTCAGCGTTTTTTTTTACAGTGTTCGATACAAACTGCTCTAATGATCATTGTTGTGAAGGGCCAGATTAAACCGAATATATATATTTATTTATATATATATATTTAATTGTATTTGTATATTCTCTAATATTCCCTGATATCCCTTGTATATTCCTTGTACAATATGCATTGAATATCCATTCTAGCCTACTGAACATCCCATAATAGTCTCCATTCTACTATTGGTCGAGACCTTGGTGCCAGGCTGCCATACCCCTCAGACCCAGTTCAAACGTACCGCTCGACATGTACGAACAAGTCCTAGTTCCGCGTAGGAATTTGGCTACCGCACCACTAATGGGACTATTTGTTCATAGTGCGTATATATACTGCGCTACTAAAGTAGGACTTTCTTTTCAGTCCAGTTTCTTACCCTCCAATAGAGTCACAGACGTAAAGCCTCCCCGCGATGCCACGTGTGGGAGTAAGGCCAAGTTCGGCCTACCATCGGTATTGAGACATTGTGTATATTAATATTTGAATAGTCATATTTGGCACTATATCGTCGAGTTGGACGTAGTCTATTAAGCTAATAATAGTCTGTTAATATATAGTGCTTCGTGCGGTGAGAATACTACCGTAGTCAGTACCCCATCGTTTCGGGCAGAGAACTGGCTGCTTACCCAGGGTGGTTGACCCTATGTGAAGCTGCACCCGAGGAGCCCCAGAGCCGACGAGCGAGTGGACCTGTATACCGGATTATTCTACCGACGACAGCCCGCCTTCCCAGGCACGGATTATGCTTTGGATACTTTGATTATTCTATGGATAAAGACCCCCGACACTACCGTGTGTTGGAACCCCCCCCCCTGGAGAGGACGCAAGGTGAGGAGACGCTCTGCAAGACGAGGTCTCTCCACATCTCTCCCCCGTGGACCGGAGAGAGCCGGCCCACAAAGAGTCCACCTGCTTTCATCTGTGGTCCAAGGATCGCCGGCGCATTGAACGGCACTACAGTGGGTTCACCTGGGATACCCTTGGCCGGACGAGGCAGCTGGATTCTACCCCCCCCCCCCTCCTACTCCTGTCGGCTTACAAGCGACCGGATTAACCCCCTCTAGTGTATCCAGCCTATAATCATTAAAGTATCATTGCTGTTATTCCTTAACTATTCCAGGTCGTATATTTACCACCTGCGCCTTCAGAGATTGGACATTATCTATTGATATACCGACGAATACTCCTTGCCATAAAAGTGCATACTATTTCAATTCATAAATGTAATTAAGTGATTAAGTGCTTATTCTACACACCATCGCTGTGTAGGAAATAAAGACCTGTTTCTAATTCGTACATTTGTGTTGGATCCGTTTCATCTACGTGAGAGTGTTCATGATAATATATTTATGCCGTGTACTGGGTGGCCGAATATTAAGTACAAAGGTAGTGGTAGTAAGTATCATATCTAGTAATACAGTCAGGGAATTGTACCCCTCAGTTACAATTGGTCCTTCGAGCCGGATGGTAATCAGTGTAATATTAATATAGTGTTATTAATATTGAAATGGCCTATGATGAACACTCCACGAAACGATCCTCCTAACCAACGCCCGCAGCGCGAACGACGGCTCCCTCAGTACTTAGAGGCTTACGCTGTCAGTCAACAACCTAGTCTTCTACTAACAGTAAACGCGGTAAAACTAGAAAGTAAAAGTATGTCTAACCCCAACGCCCAGACTACCCCGACCATAGAGGCCCCTACGGGCTCTAATGTAACTGACCAAGTTCACGGTGGGGACCAGTGGGAACCAGACATGACTTCACACCCCGCCAGTACTGAAGAAGTAGTCCCCGATGAGTCCCGGGAGGAATACAACGCTACCGAGAGAGAACTCGGCACGGAAGAAGACGGGGAGAGCACCGTGGAGATAGAGCTCCAAGGCTCCGCAAGGAGTACCCCGAGGGAAGGCTCCCCTATACAACCGCCTTCTCCCAGCGAGGCAGAGAGGACCCTACAGCAGGCATTCCTCGTCAGCCTGAAAGCCTCTACTGAACGCGATAGACTCCAGGGTGAACGCGATAGACTCCAGGGTGAACGCGATCGATTGCAGCTACAGCAACGGAGCGAAGAAGAGCACATACGCCTGGAAATAAGACGCATTCAGATGGAAGAGAATGTGGCCCGAGACCGAGCAGACAGCCAGCGAGCAGCTGCTGGTGCTCTACGGGACGCAGAGCGCGACAGACAGCAAGCGCAACTAATAGAACAGCTGATCAGACGGACAACACCCTCTCCCTCCGCCAGAGGCTCCAGGAACTCGTCTAGACACACCTCCAGGGCGGCATCCCCTAGCCGAGTAAACAACCCTGAACTTGACCAACAGACGAGGTCTATACCCCCCACAGACCACCTCCCCCCACCGGTCCAAGCGAGACCTAGCAACCGGGAAGGAGCAGCATATCCTGTGGAGAGGCTAAACCAGAGACTACAAGCACTGGATGACCTAACTGAAGACGAAGAGGAAGAGGAGGAGAACCACGCCCGAAGACAGCACAGTACTCTACCGGACCAGGAGGTCCGGTACAGCCCAGGCTATACTCCCGCGGAGCTGCGCTACAGACCCCCGACTCTATACACGGGTGAGCACGACGCACGACCCGCACCGAGGAACAGCACCTGGACAAGCGGGCCATGGTACACTGCCGGTACCAGCCCATACCAAGGAGCGGGAGGAGACTCGCCTAGGAGGCCTCTCCCCCAACGCTCGCCGATGTATCCACAGTCAGCGTCATACATTGGCACGCCTATGGTACCCGATTTCACCCAAGAGAACCGGGCCCAGTATACAGAACTCCGCATGTGTCTGGAGACCATGTTGGTGGATGTATTGGATGAACGCCACAAATACGCCATCCTACTGCAGCACTTAAAGGTGCCCCGCGCACATAATATAGCGCTCGCCTACGCGACTTCCACCACCCCATACACAGCAGCGCTGGTAGCATTGGACCAGAGGTATGGGCGCATATGGGATTACGTGATCCAGGAGATCCGACACATCGACCGCTTACCCCCAGCAATAGACAATCGAGCACTGGACGACCTGTCCATCAGAGTGCAGTCCCTGGTAGGGATGTTGGGAGCGCAAAGAGAGAAGGGGAAGTATGAACTTTACGCCAACTCAAATGTGGAAAGGATCCTGGAGAAGCTGCCGCCCGCTCGTCAGGAGCGCTTTAGGCGGCAGAGGGACCACAGAGACCCGAATGGCCCCGAACCGAACCTCCTCGATCTAGCAGACTTCCTGGCGAGAGAAGTCAGCAGCCTACGGCTAGATACATTCGGACGGAGCACCCCTGGCTCCAGAGAAGGAACCAGACGACTAAATGATGGAAGAAGATCGGTGACTGTGATGCACCAATCGGAGTCAGTACCGAGCAGCAGGAGCCACAGTACCCCCTCCAGAACGGAGAAGTGGAAGATAGTGTGCCCCTACTGTGAGAAAGAACACTGGCTAGCGCAATGTGACTCCTTCCCCAAGCTGAACGCGGAGGAAGCAGGTCAATGGATAAAGTCCAACAAGCGCTGTTTTCGCTGTGCGCGCTCACACATGGCAGCCGAATGCCGCTTAAAGAAAAGGTGCACCAAGTGCGATGGAGCCCATCTGGACATACTTCACGACAGTAACAGACGGCGCCCTTTACCTGCACCATCCAGCCGCAAAGCGAGCGTCATGTACATCGATCCCGCCAGCAGCAGTGGAGCCCGAGTACTCCTAAAAGTAGTGCGTGTGACACTAAGCTACCAGAATAAAGTCCTGGACACTTACGCCGTCCTCGATGACGGGTCAGAGAAGACCCTGCTGCTCGCCTCCGCTGCGGCCCAGCTAGGGCTGCGGGGAAGCGAAACCCAAATGACAATTCGGACAATAAGACGAGATTTGAAGACGATAAAGGGCGAGAATGTCTCATTCTCTATCGCAGCAAGCGGCCAGCCTGAGCGACGGTACCAGATTGCAGACGCTTTCACCAGCCAAGAAATAGGACTGTCGCGGTACACATACCCCGTCGCCAAGCTGATGGAGAAATATGCACATCTGCGCAAGTTACCGATCCCGCTCATAGACAATGCTATGCCGACCCTGTTGATAGGCTCCGACCATGCAGACCTCATTGTCCCGATAGACCGGGTTCATACCGGACCCCGAGGCTGTCCTGCAGCAGTCGAGACCCGTTTGGGATGGACTCTCCAAGGCCCGCTCGCCAAATCTCTCAACCGAAGTACAGCCACTAGATGTCTCCACTCCCGAGTCACAGAGGGAGAAACCGCACTCCTGCAACACGTAGAGCGGCTATGGAGCTTGGAACAAATGCCCTTTAAGAATGGAAAGAAAGACATTCGCTCTAAAGATGACATTTACGCCATTCACCTCCTCGAGACAGGGACCAAGAGAGTCCCGGTCAACGGCGTGTTGAGATACGCCACGCCACTCCTGCGGCGAGAAGGAATGCCTACTTTCCACGCCAAGACAGACGCCATAGAACGGTACCTGCTGAACACGGAGCGGCGCTTAGCCAAGAACCCCGCCCAAGAGAGTGTATACCGCGCTGAGATTGAGAAGCTCATCACAGCGGGACACGTCACAAAGATGGACATTAAAGAGGCTGACCAGACCACTGAATCGTGGTACGTGCCCCACCACAAGGTCCATCACAACGGTAAAGACCGCATAGTATTTAACTGCAGCTACCAGATCGGATCCCAAAATCTGAATAAAGAGTTACTGCCCGGTCCCACACTCGGCCCCTCCCTACTCGGCGTTCTACTCCGCTTCCGCCAGGAAAAGGTGGCCATCAGCGGGGACATTAAAGGAATGTTCCTGCAGGTGAGATTAGTAGAGGCGGACAAGCCCCTGTTACGGTTCCTATGGAGAGAGAAGCCAGGAGATGAGCACCCAGCCATCTACCAATGGGAAGTCCTCCCCTTCGGAACGACGTGCAGCCCCTGCTGTGCGACATTTGCACTACAGAAACATGTAGCAGAGGACCCAGCAGCGGACGAAGAGGTCCGACACAGCGTAAAGAACAGCTTCTACGTAGACAACTGTCTACAAAGCCTTTCAACCCAGGAAGAAGCCGAGGCTCTCCTGATTAAACTCCGCGCCTCATTGATCAAAGGCGGCTTTGATCTCAGGCAGTGGGCCAGCAGCGATCCGCAAGTACTGCGCAGCCTCTCCTCCGAGGACAAGGCAGCCAGCAGCGAGACCTGGATGGCTACAATCCCGGGAGAAGCCCAGGAGATGACCCTGGGATTGGTGTGGCGATTCAAAACAGATTCGCTTCACTACAGACACAAGCCCCTGACTACGGAGCAGGGAAGGCCGGCGGCGGCGCCGACCACCAGACGGAGTGTGTACACAACACTCGCCCGACAATATGACCCACTAGGATGTATTCTACCGTACACCACCAGGGCAAAAATGATTGTACGAGCATTGTGGGACAAGGACCAGGGCTGGGACGACCCCATTCCCGCACACCTTGCATCCACCTGGAGAGAGTGGGAGATGGAGCTCCACTCACTCCCAGGCGTTAATATGCGCCGAAGCTACTTCCCACCCACGGTGAGGCCAGAGACATGTAAAATGGACTTACACGTCTTCAGTGACGCCTCAGAGGTCGCATACGGATCAGTAGCCTACTTGCGGGCCCAAGACCAGGGGGGAGAGATCTACACAGCATTTGTCCTCGCCCGCTCGAGAATAGCCCCACGCAAGCAACAATCTATCCCACGTCTAGAGCTCTGCGCAGCCCTAGCCGGAGCGCACCTAGCCACGCTCATCCAACGTGAGCTCACCATACCGGTGTCTAGAACAATCCTGTGGTCAGATTCCACGACGGTACTCGCCTGGATCAAATCGGACTCATGCAAGTACAAAGTCTTCGTGGGAGTCAGAGTCACCGAGATTCAAGACTTAACCGAAGAGTTAACCGGAGAAACAGAGTGGCGCTACGTTGATACAAAACAGAACCCAGCTGACGTCATCACCCGGGGGATGCCCCTGGATGACCTCACCCGTCGCAATGTCTACAGTGACGGCCCCGCATTCCTAAGACTCCCGGAAGGACAGTGGCCCATGCCTATCCCGAGGGAAGCAAGTCCAGAGGAGGTGGAAATTAAGAAGTCTGTGTTCTGTGGATTGAGCACCGTAGCCTCCACCGACCCTAACATAAACGATTGCACGTCCATAGAGAGTGCACAACAAAGAACATTCCTGCGGTACCACCCGGAGTGCAAGTCCCCCGCTGATATGTCAGCAGCTAACTACGAGGAAGCAGAATTGCTTCTACTGCAGCGAGCCCAGAGAGACTCGTTCCCGGATGAATTGGCCTGTCTACAGGGAGGAAAGCCCGTCCCTTCCGACAGCAGATTAATTCACCTGGCCCCCGAGAGCGACGCTCATACCCTCATCAGAGTGGGTGGTCGCCTACGCAGAGCCCCCAATCTACCGGATGACATTAAATACCCGATCGTATTGAACAGCCGACACAAGGTCACAGAGCTGATTATAAAGAAATACGATGAGGATGTACATCACGCAGGAGCAGAAAGAGTCTTCGCGGAAATCAGACGTCGTTACTGGATCCTACAAGGAAGAGAGGCGGTACGACGCTTCCAACGAACATGTCTAGACTGCCGCAAGTGGCGCGCGCAGCCCAGCATACCAAGGATGGCTGACCTTCCTCCATGTCGCCTCCGAATCGGTGACAAGCCATTCCACTCAACGGGTATGGACTGCTTTGGCCCGCTGCACATAAAGAAAGGAAGAGGAACCGAGAAGCGGTGGGGTATTGTATTCAAATGCATGACCACCAGAGCGATACACATCGAGCTTCTCCCGACCATGAGCACAGACTCATTCCTTATGGCCTTCCGTAGATTCACATCACGGAAGGGAAGACCGTCTACCCTATTGTCCGATCATGGGACAAACTTCAAAGGCGGCGAAAGAGAGCTGAGAGAGAGCTTCCAAGCTATGGGCCCAGAACTTAAGACCCACCTCGCTCCAGCACAGGTTGATTTCCAATTCAACCCCCCAAACGCACCCCACTTCGGTGGCACTTGGGAACGAGAAGTGCGCTCCATAAAGACAGCCCTGTACGCAGTACTTGGGGCCCAGACTGTGGCGGAAGAAGTCCTAATGACAGTCCTCACGGAGATTGAGGGAGTACTTAACTCGAAGCCCCTCGGATATGTCTCCAGTGATGTGGCGGATATCGACCCAGTTACCCCCAACACACTCCTGATGGGGCGGCTAGATCCCACATTACCCCAGACAATGTACCGGCCTGAAGAAGCGAACGGCCGACGAAAGTGGAGGTACAGCCAAGTATTAGCCGACAAGTTTTGGAACAGTTTCCTACTGCACTACCTACCGTCTCTACAGACCCGCCAGAAGTGGGTAAAGGAGAGAGACAATTTGACAGAAGGAACAGTCGTCATGATTATTGATCAATCACTGCCCAGAGCTATGTGGCCGGCCTGCCGCGTAAGCAAAGTGATCACCGGTGCCGACGGCAAGGTCCGAGCAGCTGAAGTGCTCGTCCAGGGTCGCACTTACACCCGTCCCGTGGCAAGGCTCATAGAACTGCCTCGACTCCCAGACACAATCGATGATGACCATGACCCTACAACCCTATGACTTTGTGAAGTTGACTGACCCCTACAGCAAACCCTTATGTGTAAATAGACAACGCGATTAATCTGTCTCCGTTTAACTGATTAGGTCTGGGACCTATTCAGGGGGTGGCTGTTGTGAAGGGCCAGATTAAACCGAATATATATATTTATTTATATATATATATTTAATTGTATTTGTATATTCTCTAATATTCCCTGATATCCCTTGTATATTCCTTGTACAATATGCATTGAATATCCATTCTAGCCTACTGAACATCCCATAATAGTCTCCATTCTACTATTGGTCGAGACCTTGGTGCCAGGCTGCCATACCCCTCAGACCCAGTTCAAACGTACCGCTCGACATGTACGAACAAGTCCTAGTTCCGCGTAGGAATTTGGCTACCGCACCACTAATGGGACTATTTGTTCATAGTGCGTATATATACTGCGCTACTAAAGTAGGACTTTCTTTTCAGTCCAGTTTCTTACCCTCCAATAGAGTCACAGACGTAAAGCCTCCCCGCGATGCCACGTGTGGGAGTAAGGCCAAGTTCGGCCTACCATCGGTATTGAGACATCGTGTATATTAATATTTGAATAGTCATATTTGGCACTATATCGTCGAGTTGGACGTAGTCTATTAAGCTAATAATAGTCTGTTAATATATAGTGCTTCGTGCGGTGAGAATACTACCGTAGTCAGTACCCCATCGTTTCGGGCAGAGAACTGGCTGCTTACCCAGGGTGGTTGACCCTATGTGAAGCTGCACCCGAGGAGCCCCAGAGCCGACGAGCGAGTGGACCTGTATACCGGATTATTCTACCGACGACAGCCCGCCTTCCCAGGCACGGATTATGCTTTGGATACTTTGATTATTCTATGGATAAAGACCCCCGACACTACCGTGTGTTGGAACCCCCCCCCCTGGAGAGGACGCAAGGTGAGGAGACGCTCTGCAAGACGAGGTCTCTCCACATCTCTCCCCCGTGGACCGGAGAGAGCCGGCCCACAAAGAGTCCACCTGCTTTCATCTGTGGTCCAAGGATCGCCGGCGCATTGAACGGCACTACAGTGGGTTCACCTGGGATACCCTTGGCCGGACGAGGCAGCTGGATTCTACCCCCCCCCCCCTCCTACTCCTGTCGGCTTACAAGCGACCGGATTAACCCCCTCTAGTGTATCCAGCCTATAATCATTAAAGTATCATTGCTGTTATTCCTTAACTATTCCAGGTCGTATATTTACCACCTGCGCCTTCAGAGATTGGACATTATCTATTGATATACCGACGAATACTCCTTGCCATAAAAGTGCATACTATTTCAATTCATAAATGTAATTAAGTGCTTATTCTACACACCATCGCTGTGTAGGAAATAAAGACCTGTTTCTAATTCGTACATTTGTGTTGGATCCGTTTCATCTACGTGAGAGTGTTCATGATAATATATTTATGCCGTGTACTGGGTGGCCGAATATTAAGTACAAAGGTAGTGGTAGTAAGTATCATATCTAGTAATACAGTCAGGGAATTGTACCCCTCAGTTACAATCATATTACCCACACTAGATGAATCATCTAACGTTGGCCACGGAATTATAAACGACCCCCCCCCCATCCGGACAACATCAGATGATAAGTAGTAACTTCTAGAAGCACGTCCATTTGAAATTTTTTATCTCGCGCCGATCGCTATCAAACTGTATACAATCATCAATATAATGCATTTAGGGCTATAAATCACGTTCTGCAGAAAGCTGCAGAAAACGATAAAAACATATTTATACTTTAGACCGTATTTTAGTATGAATATGTGAATGAAAAAGTATAACGTTGCTACACCCTGAACAATAGATACTTGATGTTGAATGGGCCATAGTAATGTCAATTTAGCAATACAATTTAAAAAGTTATAGCCCTGCAAAGAAGGGGAACTTCTCCACAGACAAATAGAGCTGGCAGAGGATGGTATAATGATGTACCACCATCACCTTTTTCTTCCCCACAGAATGTCACACTGAGAACGAGATCAAAGCCCGTGACCCCATCCGGTGCAGAGAGTGTGGTTACAGAATCATGTACAAGAAGAGAACAAAGAGATGTATCCTTTCCTTAAGACCTGCTCTGTGTGCAGAGAGGGACACCCTGACGACCTGAGCCACAGCCAAAGCGCTCCTTTTCCACAGCATATAGACCACTGCACTTCCGCGTTACATTGAGCTTGTGGGAGAGAGAGCGGGGGGGGGGGGGGGGAATGAATGAATGTGGATGAGAGCCTTGACATTAAGTAGACTTTTATACACCCGAGTCTCCTGAGCACGGAGAGGTCAATTCGATCTGCACTTTCTCGGCTGAGCTATGTCACCTTTCCGCACCTACTTCCGTACTCTGCATGCACAGATTGATAAACCTAGATCTCTGAACAATCCAGAGAGACTCTGTGGGCAATCTGCGCATGGGGAGTAGGTGCGGAAAGGTGACTATAGCTCGGCAGAGAAAGTGCAGATCGACTTGGGATTGGTCTCTCCGTGTTCAGGAGACTCGGGCGTATAAAAGTATATTGGATCATGTCTCCAGCACCCCCACAGCCGTATCTACAACCACTTAATGTCAAGGCTCTCATCCACATTCATTAATTTGCTCTCCCCCGCTCTCTCTCCCATGATTTCAGAATACCGGAAGTGTTGCAGTGGTCTATAGGCTACTTATTATAGCTTAAAAGTAGGGATGTGCATAGCGGTTATTTTGATCCGCTGTCATTAACCAGATGAAAACCGGTTAGCCATTTATTTTTTTACATTTGTACATTTTTACAGTTGTTCCAAGTGGTCTGCCGTGCGCACAATCTGCCCATTTCACATTCTCTCTCAACACAATAATACAAATGGATCTAATGTTATCAGCTGACATCCTACAACATAGGCGACGCACAGTGATTACCCACGAGTTAACGGTTATCGGGCTCATCGACATACAACAATGCCCTTATTCATGCATGCACACATACTGTACCCCCCCCCCCCCTCTCATGTCCATACCATTATAGTTGGATGTAATCGTCTTTTGTCTATGTTCACCTCAGTTATTATTGTCTATGATGTCACTATTTCCAAATATAAGCATATTGTTTGTTCGACTGGCAGGAAGAACGCATGTTCAATACCACACGACTTTGAAAACAAAGATAGGAAGTAGGCATGTTCAGTTTGACACTTCACACGGAGACAGCTGCACGTTTATTTAGCTCCTGTTGTGAGGAATTCTGTTGGTGTTTATAACCGGTGCCATTTTTTTTTTTTTACCAATAACTGTATTGGTAAAGGACCAACATCAGCTGATAATATTGTCTGACTGACTGATCTGTCCATCTAGCTCCAGCCCTACTTTCTACACGCAATGGGAAATAATTGTTATCTGGTTGAATTCCTTGACTGCTTGATTCCAGTGGTCGTCTTCGACGCCCGGTGAAGAGGAGCGCAGCTGCTTTGATTTAGCTTGTTTTTGGTGTAGCTTATTTTTCTAGTTATGACTATGTAAATAAATGAGATGACAACACTCCATCAGTGCTTTGTTTTACTACACAATGCTTGGTGCTTTTTCCTTTTATGTATGCGGACAGCTTCACAAGGTGCTCGGAATTCTACTTTGTGTTTACTCAAGTGTGATGGATGAAAGCGAAGCTTAATTATTATGAACAAAAATGTTCACTTCACTGTTTTACTCTATTGGTTCTACTCTTTATAGATATCAGTTACTACACACAACGGTTTACCCAATAACTCAAATATTATCAACCGTGGAAGATGAATTGGAGAAAACGCTAGATTAAATGAGAAATCCTAATTTGACCCTCTCAGATCTTAAAGTTAAAGTTGCCCCCCAATTCATATGGGATTACTTCTTTCATAGTAATTCTCCTGCATACCCTTTTGCCTGTATGGCTATGAAATAGGTATTCAATTCTATTCAAAGTCATCTTAAAAAGTCTTACATTTTAAACCGGCAGGAACCCTGAACAGTGTAAATGTTGACAAGCACTACTTTCCCAGAGATGCCAGAGGATGGTTTAAGTGAATACCTGCCTTAGGTAGGAAGTCCTAAAGGTTTGTGTTCTGGTCAATAAGGGAATGGGGACGTGGGGCTGAATTCACAAACTTTAGCTGAAGATTAAACTTAAAAGATTTGTAGGAAATATCATATTGTCAAGAACCTTCTGAAGAGCAATTCATTATTCTCTTATGATCGTGGTGTTTTCTTGGTGTTTCTTCTTATTCCTTACCTACACCCCATGACAGTCCAGGTCACATCTGTTTATTCCTGTGCCCCAGGACAGTCCAGGTCACATCTGTTTATTCCTACGCCCCAGGGCAGTCCAGGTCACATCTGTTTATTCCTACGCCCCAGGACAGTCCAGGTCACATCTGTTTATTCCTACGCCCCAGGGCAGTCCAGGTCACATCTGTTTATTCCTACGCCCCAGGACAGTCCAGGTCACATCTGTTTATTCCTACGCCCCAGGACAGTCCAGGTCACATCTGTTTATTCCTACGCCCCAGGTCACATCTGTTTATTCCTACGCCCCAGGACAGTCCAGATCATATCTGTTTATTCCTGTGCCTGTTGGGTAGGAGGTGGGTGGGGGACACTGTACATTGGAATATTGACAAAGCCATACTTTACTGTACATTGGAGGGGGTTGGGTTAGGACATTTGCAGGGGCCAGTTTCGAATTGCAGTCTCCTGTAGGTGTTCTTTGAGAGTGTTTTTGAAAGTGGGTAGTGATTCACATTCCTGTCACACCTGTTTATTCCTAAGCCCCAGGACAGTCCAGGTCATATCTGTTTATTCCTGTTCCCCAGGACAGTCCAGGTCATATTTGTGAACATGCACAACTCACTCTCCGAAAGCTAGAAATCAGAGAGAGAACTCTTGTTGCATTGGTGATGTCACATGTATAAACCTGGGGCTGCTCCATAGACAATACATTAAGCACTGAATATGTGGGCCCTTAAATGATTTTGTGAGCTCTTACATTCCCTTTTTTTTTTTTTTTTTATAATTCTGGTTCATGTCTGCACTCTGCAGTGTTCGCAATACTAGCATATAAGTCTCATTCATAGGCCTGGGTGTGAGATCTACTGCATACAGTTAGAGCCCCATTCATTGTCTATGAGCTTTGGGAAAGAGTAGCTCATGTTCACAAATACTGATTGTTGATTGACTGAAATGTCCGATGCCATGGAAATAACACTTTAATGCTTAATTCGGGTGATGTTCCCGTTTAAGAAGATAAAATATCACCAAATGTTCTATCTTATCTATCTAAACACAAATTGTTGTCTTACAAGATTCATTATCGTGCATTAAAAAATTTGCATTCGAATCGTACCCCGGCCATCTACGTAATACGTTGATACCACCTGGCTCTACATTTGCATCGACACAGTATAACGATGACGGTTTCACTTCAGTGAGTGAAACCACCGACCCCCCCTTTCCTTTGCACGGGATCTCCCATCAGAGCTGTCCTCTCTGTCTACAGCACTGCAATGCTGCAACACCTCCCCCTCCCGTGACGTCATCGCTGACACCTCAACCAGAGGGGGGTGGGGGCGTGTCGTAACGGAAATCCTCTCCAACCGGTGTCAGACTTATCTGCAGCTAAGAGAGGGAGGGAGGGAGAGAGAGAGATCGGGATACACACTCTGCAGAGAGAGAGTGCAGCTATGGGGAATGCGCAGGACAAACCCCCCGGCGGTGGAGGAGGGGGCGCTAAGTCCGACCAGGCCACACCGGGGAGCAAGAGGCGAAGCTGGGGAGGAGGGAATACGTCGAGACCCGGCCGGGGGCAGGCACCCGGCGCGGTGGCCAACGGCACCCAGGCGGAGAAGAAGCCTCCTGCGGCGGGCCCTGTGGAGGATACGAGCCATCTGGACGCTCCGGCAGGTGCCCTCCCACCCCACCTGGCCCGACTGAAGAACGAGGGCAACCACCTCTTCAAAAATGGACAGTTTGGGGACGCTTTGGGGAAATACACCCAGGCCATTGATGGCTGTGCCGATGCAGGTATAGTAGCACTGTCTATAGGAACAGCTTGTCTTTTTCTTACACTTGTGTTTTATTGTACAATTCCCAACAGTTTAATATGAACAACTTTCAGACAGACTCTCTGTACTGTACTGTACTGTAATGACATTGTGTTTTTATTATAGCTGTGTTAACAGAATCCTCTGGAAATGTGTCAATACTACCATATGATAAATCGTCTATTTGGTGTACGAGCAAGCATCAAGTTATACACTACATTTGTGTTGATATCATATTAAGCGCTAGGGAATCATACGTTTGTAAATGTGCTGCCTTTATCCCCTTTTATTGTTTCAAATAATATATTTCAAGGTTAGAAAAAGACTTCACAAATTGAGTGTTTCCCTCAGTAAAACTGTGTTTTGATGGAGAGTCAAGTTCTGTAGTTTAATCTGAAGGTAGAATAGGTAATTGTTGCAATTGTTTCACCACAATTGCAGTAAAAGTCCATTTTGAACCATTTTTCAGGCATGTATGTGTGTGTGTGCGTGGTGTCACTTGAATTGCGATTACTGAACATTGTAATGATGATATAATTATGGCTAATTGGTCATTGAAACCTTTGGAGTTCTATAATTCCAAGATAGAATTCCAAGAATAAATTCCAAAGAAAAAGGTACACCTAAAAGGGTTAAAGGAACACGCCAACATTTTGGGAAATTAGCTTACCATCTTCTCCAGAGAGACAAGAAGATAGATACCAGTTTCCTCTCTGTGCGTTCAGTAGAAAGCTGAAGCTGTAGAATGAATGGAAGCGAACATGGCCGGTTAGCCTTCGGGAGAGGTGTTAGTTGGACAATGCCTAGGCTAACCGGCCATGTTAGCTTCCATTCATTGTGCTAAGCTAGGCTAACATGCAGCCAGATAGCTTTCTACTGAATGCACAGAGAGGAAACTGGTATCTATCTTCTTGTCTCTTTCTGGAGCTAATTTCCCCAAAATGTTGGCGTGTTCCTTTAAGCTGATCTGAAATCGACGCCACAGACGGTCAGCTGTGAGATGGTCGGAGTAGCTGGATCAGTTCCTTCCAACATCTGAGTATCAGCCCTTACAAGGGTATCAGGTACAGGTTCACTTTTAGTGCCAATTGGCTCAGGACTTCAGGAGATTCCATTTCCACTATGAATACACCGTGTCATTATTGTATAACATGCTAAGCTGAGCTCCCCAGTCTAGCTAGACATGTCCCCCAGACAACATGTCCCCCTATCTATCTATTGTTATGATATGTTGAGTAGTCATTACCTCGAATCAATTAGACTATCACTTTATAATAATCAATTGATTAGGACTGCCGCTAGGTCCACACATTTAGTCAGACCAGTGTTAAATCAAGTACAATGTACAATTCTACTCTTAACATGAACACGCACACAACACACACACTAGCAGCCACTTTAACATGAGCACACACACACTCATGCTGCACACGCTCACACTTATGGTCACTTTACAAAAGGAAATGTCACTTTAAGAATAGTATAACTTGAGATTGTATAATATAGCATTGTATAGCAGTGTACATAAAGACCCAGTGCCTCATCCATAGCTAACAGTGTATTGCACTACCACAGGACCTAGCATGTCCTACCATGCTCTGTAAATAACTCATGTACATATACCGATATGCCCTACTTTGTTTACTTGTTTTATTGCACAATGTCATTCTATTGGATTCTTATTATATATTAATATTGTTATTACTATATTACTATTGTATTATGCACAATCGTTGCAGGCAAGACCCCCGAATTTCATTGTATACTTGTATGCCATGACAAATAAAACTCTTGACTTGAAAAACATTAGTGTAGAGGAGCCAAAGCTATATATTTAGGTTATTGTATTATATGAATGTTTATATGTTTATTTTTTTAACCTTACATTGAAACGGCATTAGGAATATTGATTGGATTTAGATAAAGTCATTGAACCATCTTATTTGTCATAATAGAACATTCTAGAACATTTGTGATGTCACAGTATGATGTCATAATCAAACATTCTAGAACATTTGTGATGTCACAGTATGATAATCAAACAATCTATAACATTTGCGATGTCACAGTATGATGTCATAACCAAACATTCTATAACATTTGTGTATCTATATATATTCAACAATTCTCTCAGAAGAGGTCAGTGTGCATCTTGAAACAGTGAACTGATATACTAAACAACATAGATTGAAGCCTGCATTTCTAGACCCGGGTGCCTTGCCTACCGTTTTGCTGTGGAAAGAGCCGGCAAGTTGATTTACGACTTTCAGGTGTGGAGGAATTTTGTCATGTGTCGAGTCTGCTGTGATTTTGGAGACTGGGAAAATACAGTTTTCTTACCTTTTTAGTAGTGACGTGAATATTTAGGAAAATAGCTTTAGGATCACTTCTGTAAAGAAAGACTTCGCTGTGGAAGAGAAATAAACCATTTGGATATCTTTGTTTTACACTGGAGCGGCTGTGGACATAATTTTTCTTTATCAATGAACGTACTACTCACGAGTAAGCAACTTTAACCAGTAGAGTGGAACGTCGGCCCTCATAATTAGCATACATAATATGAATATAAAATATAAATATTATTTGTAGTATCTTTTACCAGTGTGACTGAGTTATCCCAACATACAAGGAACACGAAGACAGAGACCCTTTAAATTCACAAACAATTTATTAACACTGATAAACAAAACATGAAATCTATATCTATCTATCTATCTATCTATCTATCTATCTATCTATCTATCTATCTATCTATCTATCTATCTATCTATCTATCTATCTATCTATCTATCTATCTATCTATCTATCTATCTATCTATCTATCTGTCTGTCTGTCTGTCTGTCTGTCTGTCTGTCTATATCTCTGTCTGTATATCTCTGTCTGTATATCTCTGCCTGTCTGCCTGTCAGTTTTTGCCTGTCTGACTGCTTGCCTGCATTCATGCATATAGGCCAGTGAACCAGTGTGTCTATATAAAGACATTGAGAGGTAGACAGTGTTTTGGTTGGGATTAGGAGTGCGGGATGTCACTATAAGTCACTTTCGCGTTTTTCCCCTTTATTTTCTGTGTGTGTGTGCTTGTGCGTACACCACAACAGAGATGCAAGTAGAATTACACATCAAAACGTAAGGTTATCCTATAACCCTAGTTATATGAGTATAGCTTTACGCTCTGCTCTATTGGAACTATCCCTTTATCCACTCTAATAATGAATAACTTTCTCCACATGCACACACAACTATTTACCGCCGCCTGGCCACACCAACATCCGCTCCTATATAAGCGGGGTCGTGGCCACACAATCAGCTCCTTCCCAAGTCTTTCACCACCGAAGGCGAAGACCATGGGGTCCTCAGTGAGTCAGAGCAGAGCGCTCGCTATACTCCTATAACTAGGGTTATAGGATAACCTTACGTTATAGATCGTATAGCTTTAGGCTCTGCTCTATTGGAACACAGGAGCTGAGCAGAGAGAAAAGCTCGACAGATGTATCCACTGAGGCCCCCTACAACCATCAGAACCGGGGAGGACCCAAGCCCCCCGGTCCTCCCTAGTGGAGGACGGGAGGGAATCGGATCCGACTGTGCGAAGAGGGTTTAGCACCTCAAACGCACAGGGTGAGCAGACCGTGGGACTTACCTTCATTCAGAAGGACCCGCGGCCACTCGGGCGCGCATCCCACATGCCACCAGGGAACGGATGGGAAGCAAAACACCCCCGTCAGAGCCCCCAACATCACGGGGTCGAAGGCCAAGAACCCAACCCCACATGGCAAGGCTGCAGCAGCGGAGTGCGGAGGAGGTCCTGAAGGCTAGGATCCCTTCTGCAGGCTAACACTCAACCCAGTTGTGGACTCAATGCCACGTTTACTTAAACGTAGAACATGAACACACACAACCCCCTTCTCTAGGTCATCCTCGGGCGGGCCTTCCATCGGTGCTTCCAGTCATCCCGATCCTCCATGCATCTGGCTAGCTCGCCGGTGCTTTCTGTTCCCGCATCTCTCCTGAGTACGTCCACGTAGGTTAACGTGGGACGTCCTCCTGATCGATGCCCGTGTGTTGGTTCCCACAGCACAAGTTTGCTGGTTGGCATCTCATGGTGTCTCTGGCAGTGACCTGCCAGCCTCATTCTCCTGACTGCCACTTTATCGCTCACCTTTAGCACCCCCCCATACAAGTTTGCATTAGTGACATGCTCATCCCTGTTGACGTTGAGCACCACACGCATCATTCTGGTGTAGCACCCATCCAAGGACTTCTGCAGGGTGGGCTTCAAGGTCCAGCATTCACTGCCATACAAAAGGACAGACTCAACTGTTGCATGAAAGAAGTTGAGCTTGATTTGACGGGGAGGTTGGATTTCCACACACTGGTCATGCCGTTCAGAGCCCTCCATGCAAGTGCCTTCCTCACTTTAAGGTCATACAATTAAAAAAGGCAAAAGTTCACTACTGCAAGAAGAACGCCGTCTTTTATGACGAGAGAAGACATAAGTCCTCGACCAAGTGCTAGCTACAGGCCTTGCTAAGCTCATACATAATAGCGACCAAAAAACTATTTTCAGAGAAAACTGCCCCACTCCCTAATAGTGTTGTCAAAAATATCGAAATATCGATACATATCGATACTGAATATTTAAAATGGTTTCGATACTCATTTCCCGAAGTATCGATACTTTCTGCAGCTCCCGCAAGTTGTTGACAGACAGACGCGCTGCCAGAGCACGCTTGCCCTTCCGCCTCCTCCTCCTCCTCAGAGACCGGCAACATACACAAGCTGCTGCAGCCTCCTCCTCACAGCTGGGCAGCCCTGTCTTCAGTTTGTAAACAAAGCTATTATTAGCTAACGTTAGCTGTCGTTCCTCCGTTAGCTTATGCTAGCTAGCTGGCCACCTTTATAATTACTTCATGGAAACGGAGTAACGCAGAGCCCACCCACACTACACCAGTACACGCATGAACTCGACACAACTACCCCGTTTCCAACGTTACGTCGAGCCCATCCGACACTAGTACACGCATGAACTCGACACAACGTTACCCCGCCTCCATGAAGTGTCCAATTAGCAGCAATGTTGTTGAAAATGTAACGTTAATAAATAAAGAAATCTCCCTCTCTCTCAAGTACCCTCGTTTTCGGGTCATAACTAGAAAGGTGCGCTCAGTAGACCTCAAATCTCCAGCAGCCACTCTCTTTCTCTCTCTCTCTCTCTCTCTCTCTCTCTCTCTCTCTCTCTCTCTCTCTCACTCTCTCTCTCTCTCTCTCTCTCTGATCTAAAGATAAACGAAGGGTTTTAAAAGTGTATTTATCTTCTCGTATAGTACCAGAGAGAAGCTGAGGAGAATCAACCAGCAACAAAAGCAAAATTTGTTAAAAAAAAAAAATATATATATATATATATATATATATATATTTTTTTTTTGGTATCGAAATGGTATCGAAGTATCGATACTTTTTCAAGGTATCGTATCGAAGTCGAAATTCCAGTATCGTGACACTACTCCCTAAGCAAGAACACAACCCCAACAGTAGTATCCCCAAATATATAGTGAATAAACACACATTTTGTAACAAAAACCAGTCCCTCACCAGGAGGGACCCTTTATTTAATAACAATCATATTTTGGGGGGGGGGGGCAGGGGCAAACAGGGGAGTCACTAGCGTCGCCTGCCGCGTGCAGAGCTAGAGCCCCCACGGGAAGCCGGCCCGGAGGGACAGTGCTGAGGAGCCTCCTGGTCACGTCGATCCCTACCGTTCCCTCCGGGCGCAGGGCGACTGGCTGCAGCGGTAGCGGCACTTCCTCCACTCCTGGCCTTCTTCGTGGAAGGCCCAGCAGCGGCGGTGGTGACGGCAACGTTCGCAGGCCTCTGCCGGCGTTGCCTCCTCCTCACCTCACCGGTGGCGTCGGGGAAAATGGGGTTGGAGCACGGAGCGCTCCTCCTCCATCTCCCTGCAGGCTGCCGTCATCTGCTGCATGGCCGACCCGAAAAGTCCAGCATCGGAGAGGGGGGCCGTGAGCAGTGGAATCCTCCCCTGGTCCGGCACCTGCGCCTGCTCCAGCCAAAGGTGGCGCTGGATGAGAGTGGCCAGGGCTCGCTCCTTCCCGGCGGCTATCGCCTGCAGCTGGGTCAGATGCAGGATGGCTCCAGCCGCCTGGGCGTGGAGGTACCGCTGATGGTCATCTAGTACCGTCCCGCCCGCCATCAGCCCCGACATGTAGCGCGCCAGCTGCGCAATGTTGGAGGTTGCAGCCAGGCTCTGTGTCGAGGCGATGTACACCTGGTCACTCCATGAAGCCAACTGCCTAGCCGACTTCCCCTGGGGAACTGGCTTTCTTAATGGCTCCCATACCATCTCGGGGCAAAGGATGGCTGCCATCGGGCTATCAAGTCGAGGCACCCCGTCCCTTAGCCCCTGGACCAAACCCACCACCCGCGTGACTGGCACGTAGGCGGGGGTAAGGCCAACGATGCGGGATATTACCTGTCCCCGCGCCACGTAAGCCTCCATTGCTGGGAAGAATTGGCAGACAACGCCCGTCTCTCTCACAGGACGACGTTGCCAGAGATTACCTATCATGTCATCAGGAACAGGTGCCGGCAGTGGCTGCGGCAACGGCACGCCATTGGCGGCTGCGGCCGCCGCCATGAGCTCGGGGAACAAGGCAAGCAACTCCCCTCGCATACCTTCTTCCACGTCACTCGCATCCCTCGCTGCACTGGGCGCCATCGTCCGACGTGGCAGATAGCTGGGCATCTCGTCTCCGGGGTGGAGGTTTTAACCCAGTCCCAGAGTATGAGGATCCCCAGGGAGACGTAGCACTCCCTGCCACTCCCGGAAGGGGAGAGTGACATGTCTCCACTGGGCCTTCGAACAAGAGAGCCCCCGCCCCCTCCATGTAATCCTCAGTCTCCATCGGATATGGAGAAGAGGCGAGAGAACTCTCGCTCGGCTCCAGCACAACACTACCACCAGGCCGTTCACCCCCGCTGCTCGCTGTCTTATGACGGGAGCGAGCCGAGGCGAAGAGTCTGCAACGCAAATCCCCGGCCACCAGAGGAACTGTCTGCCTATCGGCCGACTGCCCTCTGGCGGGGGAACCAGGGCCGGAACTCTGCCACCTCACAGGAGATGGGAGCTCAACGGCCCCTCGGCGAAGCACACCTCCGGGCGCCGCGATAGTGAAGCGCTGGTGGAGGGTAGCGTTGTAGTCGTCTAGACTCTCCGACGGTGAAGACGGTATCTCTTTGTTTTTTCGAAAAATAGCGAGAGAAAAAACAAAGATACAATGTCAATGTAGCTCCTCTCCAACAAACTACTTTGGCACTAAACTTAAAGTGGTGTATACAGACACTTTCGGTGGTGAAAGTAGGGAAGGAGCTGATTGTGTGGCCACAACCCCGCTTATATAGGAGCGGATGTGGGTGTGGCCAGGCGGAGGTAAATAGGTGTGTGCATGTGGAGAAAGTTATTCATTATTAGAGTGGATAAAGGGATAGTTCCAATAGAGCAGAGCGTAAAGCTATACGATCTATAACATACACAAAAGGACACAGGTTTTATCCGAAGCACCTTACAGTGCACAGTGACGTGAGAGTACACAGACAGCCCCCAGTGGGAACCAATGAAACCCTGTTACTGCCACACGTTATCTATTGAGATTTGGGAATGGAAGGCACACAGTATCTTGGCACAGGGAAGAAACCCAGACCTCACACTGAAGTCATCATACTAATGCATCATCACAGCTCTTGGGTATCATTGGATCCAACGCCTGGCCCTCTGGAGCACTCAGCCAGCCTCCTAACACCACGCCTGGCCCCCTGGAGCACTCAGCCAGCCTCCTAACACCACGCCTGGCCCCCTGGAGCACTCAGCCAGCCTCCTAACACCACGCCTGGCCCCCTGGAGCACTCAGCCAGCCTCCTAACACCACGCCTGGCCCCCTGGAGCACTCAGCCAGCCTCCTAACACCACGCCTGGCCCCCTGGAGCACTCAGCCAGCCTCCTAACACCACGCCTGGCCCCCTGGAGCACTCAGCCAGCCTCCTAACACCACGCCTGGCCCCCTGGAGCACTCAGCCAGCCTCCTAACACCACGCCTGGCCCCCTGGAGCACTCAGCCAGCCTCCTAACACTGAAAGGTGGCACAAGTAATTGCTATTTCTGCAGCACTGGATACACACATAAGAACGATTATGTGATAAGATCAGATCTGACTTCATAGACAGACACGGAAAGCAAGGTTAGCATGTAAACAATCTAGTAGTGTGCCTTTTGTTATGGGAATCGGCTTACTTCATATGATAGCTACGACTATAGTGCTTGTAAGTAGACATCAGAAAATAACACAACCAATAGATAGACCATGGCTCCATTCCCACTGCAGGCCTTAGTGCTCAATTCTGTTTTATCACAGGAGGACACTGAAGTCACAGCTCGTGGTTTAATTCACGGTTGATGTGCAGTGGAGGCAGGCTAATTTGTGAGCAGATGATAAATGGGGGGCGAGGAGGAGGTGAAAGAGCAATTTTTTTCAAACACAGACCGGTTATGATACATTGTCTCAAGTTTTGCTTGTACAGAAGTGTAACCCTAAATACCTATAAGGTAAAACACCTCACTGTCCCTCCACTGACTACCTCCATTACAGCTGTACCATGTTTGATTGAACTATCAGGTTTGTATTCACAAGTGACTCCCGCCAGCGCAGAATTGTGACAAATGTCAATCTAGAGAGACGTGTAAAAAGGCATGAATTCCGACTGAAACTGTTCAGACTGAGGTCTCATTGCAAAAAATCAGATCTGTGTTTGATTTACAGTAGGATTACATATGAAAGTGGCCCAAATCAGAATTGAAATGATCAGATTCCATGTGATTTGTGCTGTTCACACTGATCTGAGTAACATTATGAGCAAAATAAATATGTGCCACTTTTGCCAACTAGCCGGGGCTAGCCTGAGGAACAGCGTGTATCGCGGTGAGAGCGGTTTCTACAAATTGTAGAGAAATCGCTGTCAAGTAGGAAATATTAGAGCTCTGGCTCCAAGAGTCAGAGCTATCCCTTTAACCCTTTCACTACACTACAGAAGGTTAACCCTTTCACTACCACACTACAGACTGGTAACATGGTAACATGGTAGTGAAAGGGTTAATAAGTACTAAACAAAACATGTACACAGTATGGAAGACCAAAACTAGGAGCGCGGTGCAGAGCAGCAGCTTGGAGTGATGGATGCTTTCCCAGCACCAGTAGTGAATCTGCAGTAGAGGCCTTTAGGATGAGAAACAGCTGTAGAAAGACATTCTCTAAGAGGGACTGCAAGCACTAGAGTCGAGAGCACTGCAGCTCCATCCATCCATCCATCCATCCATCCATCCATCCATCCATCCACCCATCCATCCATCCCCTCACTCAGCAAGGCTGGGTAGGCTCAAAACCAGGGGAGACAGAGCCTTCGCTGCTGCAGCCCCTCGGCTCTGGAACAGCCTCCCCCACATTAGATAGATAGATAGATAGATACTATACTTTATTCATCCCCTTGGGGAAATTCAGGGTATCTCACATAGCTCACACAAAAGCCATATACAGACAATTACAGTTTCTCAGTCAGTCGTTCACAATTATGTCTGTATCATGAATGAAAAAGTAAGCGCATGATAAAAATTCAGGTACATCATATCTACCAATAATAAAAACGTGATAAGATCTGCCCAGAGCCTAGAGGCTTTTAAATCGCTGCTTAAAACGCAACTTTTCCCCCTGGCCTTTGACCAGAGTTAGCCTGCCACCTGTACATTACGTTTGCTGTTACTCTGGACTTTTTATCTATTTTTCTTGTCTCTTTTATATTGCACCATGCTCTTGTTTTCTTAGTGTACTATACCTTTTTCTGTACTTTTTGTATTTGATTTGTTACTGCATTGTATGTTTTTTTTATTGGGTCCTACCTGTAAAGCACTTTGGTTGGCTTTTAGTCATTGTAAATGTGCTATATAAATAAAGCTGACTTGACTTGACTAGTTTAGTTTGTTAACAGCATTGTAAGCTGTACCTTACTTTCCTCTGGTCCACACAATTACAACTCTGCTGCCGCCACAGTACCTCGTTGGGTACATCAGTAGATGTCAATAGTATGTTGTACCCATTGTTTGGTACTGCCGTTTGCATAAAAGATGAATCATCATTAAGGACTCTGTAAATTAAATCTCTCTGGTTGTTTCCGTGCAGGACTCGACAGCCCAGAGGACCTGTGTATTCTGTACTCCAACAGGGCTGCCTGCTATCTCAAAGATGGCAACAGCATGGATTGCATACAGGACTGCACCAGGTAAGGGACTACACACACACGCACGCATGTATGTTTGCATCGGCGTTGACTAATTTCAGAATCAGAAACATTTTATTTGACAAATACAACGAATGTCCATGAATTAGTCTCTGTGACAATAGCACAAAGATATAACAACAACCTGAAGTTCTACATTGGGACAGACATTGGTATGATGACACATGGTATGATGACCTCACATACAGTACACAGGGACAGCACAACAAACAATAGACAGTAGACTATACATATCCCTCTCCATACATTTAGTACTATGTACACCAAACAATAGACAGTAGACTATATACATATCCCTCTCCATACATTTAGTACTATGTGCATCAACCAATAGACTATATATATCACTCTCCATTCATGTAGTACTATGCACATCAGTGTTAGTAGTGTGATATACTGTATGGGTGGTAGAGAAGGTAGAGGAGGTAGAGAAGGTAGAAGAGGTAGAGAAGGTAGAGGTAGAAGAGGTATAATAGGTAGAGGAGGTAGAAGAGGTAGAGAAGGTAGATGAGATAGAGGAGGTAGAGAATGTAGAAGAGGTAGAAGAGGTAGAAGAGGGAGATAATGTAGATAAGGTAGAAGAGGGAGAGAAGGTAGAGGAGGTAGAAGAGGTAGAAGAGGTAGAGAAGGTAGAAGAGGTAGAAGAGGGAGAGAAGGTAGAAGAGGTAGAAGAGGGAGAGAAGGTAGAGGAGGTAGAAGAGGGAGAGAAGGTAGAGGAGGGAGAGAAGGTAGAGGAGGTAGAAGAGGTAGAGAAGGTAGAAGAGGTAGAAGAGGGAGAGAAGGTAGAGGAGGTAGAAGAGGGAGAGAAGGTAGAGGAGGGAGAGAAGGTAGAGGAGGTAGATGAGATAGAGGAGGTAGAGAATGTAGAAGAGGTAGAAGAGGTAGAAGAGGGAGAGAAGGTAGATAAGGTAGAAGAGGGAGAGAAGGTAGAGGAGGGAGAGAAGGTAGAGGAGGTAGATGAGATAGAGGAGGTAGAGAATGTAGAAGAGGTAGAAGAGGTAGAAGAGGGAGAGAAGGTAGATAAGGTAGAAGAGGGAGAGAAGGTAGAGGAGGTAGAGAAGGTAGAGAAGGTAGAGAAGGTAGAAGAGGTAGAGAAGGTAGAAGAGGGAGAGAAGGTAGAAGAGGTAGAAGAGGGAGAGAAGGTGGAGGAGGTAGAAGAGGGAGAGAAGGTAGAGGAGGTAGAGGAGGTAGAAGAGGTAGAGGAGGTAGACACCTCATTCTATTGGTGCGTTCAGTCGGTCCTCATCAACTTGTGAAGTCGTACATTTAGACCAAATCGTATGTTTGCACCACAAAAGGTGATCTCGACGTCACAACTCATGGGTATTGTGGAACTTGTGTTGTGTCAGGGTAATGAATGCCAAAGGTGAATGCCACTGACAAACAAGGCCATTGTGTGCGATCGGATATGTCATCCTTTGAACAATGGGCTGAGCCGGCATCGTGGGTTGACGTGATTATTTGGTCCTCCTTGCCAATCCCACAGTGCAATGGGCACCCAGTGTTGGCTCTACTTCTTCTGTCTGAACTAGCAGGAGCAGATTATGGTGGAGTCTGAGGCCATGGTTACACAGACTGTTTTTGTTTTCGTTTTGTTGCTGTTTTTAATACGTTTGCTGTCCTTGTTAAATAGAAATGCCGTTTTGGCAGGAAAACGCGTTGCCCTGGCGGGAACGCTGAAAAGGTGTTTTCCTCGCCAAAACTCGCCGACAACGTGTCGCGTAATCTGCGCGGAGCCGTTGTTGCTCAACGCCCATGCGCAGTAGATACCGACATCTGCGTGCCCTCACCAACGTCCGGTGACAACAGAGCTGTCCCAAATAGCTGCAGCTACCATGTGTTGTCAAGTTATTGTTATAAGGACCCCAGTCCAAGCTACAACAGTCTGCATTCCCTTAACAATTGTTTGTATTGAGCCGTATTGTATTGTACCCATTCTGCAATATGTTAAATAAAGTTTACATCCATTCATTCTGCTAGCATTAATGATTGCATGAGCAGCTGGCTAACGTGAGCTAACGTTAGCTACCAGACCCTGTTAGCTCAGAGCCCCTCTTTCAACATAACAAGCATTAAACAAAATGGCCCAGTCATCTATTCACTTTTGTTTAATACATGAGGCGTTGTCTCTAATAATGTTATCTAGCTACTGATAGCTCCCGATATCATCCTGGTGCTGGCTGGCTAACTGACGTGAGCTAACGTTAGCTGCTAGCCACAATGCTATACTGTTATAATGGCATATTCCATTCACGTTAGCATGTAGCTAACAACATCTGCAATCTTTTTTGAGACTAAACTATCCGCTCTTGGTGGTCACTTGTGTTGATGTTAGTTTTGTTTCATCAACAAATCATCAACAAATGAGGCAGAACACAGTGAATGTATCCGTTTTTGTTTATTGCACTTTATTTCTTGCTGAAAAATAATGCTTCATTGGCTAAAATGGCTCGCGGAGGCATTTAAAGATGGTGGCTTTTGAGATTTTGAACAGGATGTCCTCATTCAAGTTCTGATTGGTTGAAAATTGCCTTCATGTTCGCCACCTACTGCCACCTACTGCTTTGGCATTGTACTACATCACTGTGCTCAGGTTGCAAAACGAATGTCTAACTCGGCTGCCACTACGTTGCGACCTGGAAAAGCGAAACTCATCTTCAAAACGAAACGAAAACATCAGTCAATCTAACCGCAGCCTGAGCAACCTGGGATGAGTATGAGCGGAGATCATGTACTGTACTGACATTCACATCTTCCTTATCTCCATCTAGTTGGTGACTCACTGAAAACTTGGCATCTCATGTACCACGTGTCCAATGATTGGTTAAGTTGGGGCGTGAGGTCCAATGAGGTTAGGGTTAAGGTAGAGAGGTCAGTTTATACATGAGATACCAAGTTTTTAGGGTGTTCCATCTAGTTGACCCAGTATCAGTAGAATAGAATAGAATATACACACTACATAAACACTATTGATGTGAATTGAAAACGTCACTGGTTCTTGTATTTAATATACACACATCAGTGTAACGTTTCAATCACACATGATTTGATCCCAATCTATCGTAAAAACGTACATTATTTTATTACTAAAATATTTGCACTACCTCTCTACCTAACTTTTGCTTTAGTTTTGTATATTGTGTATTTTGTATAGTGTTTGGTCTTTATTCTTTAACTTTATTTTACTGTATTAAGCACAGTTTCAGGAGGGTCATACAGAACCAAGCATTTCACTGTAATGTACGTGACAATAAAACAAAACTTGAAACTTTAACCACCATTCAATACATGTTTAAAGATTTATATTAGATATGCAAATGTGACAGGAATGATTCAGTCAGTAACAATTAACTATTTACAGGACTGATTCAGTCAGTAACAACTATTTACAGAACTGATTCAGTTGAATGAATGAATGAATGAATGAATGAATGAATGAATGAAAACTTTATTTAACAGATTGCAGAATGGGTACAATACAGTACGGCTCAATACACACAATTGTTAAGGGGATGCAGACCTGAGAAAGACGTTTGTCTTGTTTCCATCAGGGTAGTTAGTTAGTATAGTTAGTAACTATTAACTACTAATAGTTAATAGTTAGTAACTATTACAAGTCTGTTTTTTCGAAGGTGGATCTGGTGAGAGGATACCACCAGGTGCCGGTTAGCCCTCAGGACATCCCCAAGACGGCAGTTATAACCCCATTCTGGCTTTTTGAATTTTTGAGGATGCCTTTTGGCCTCAAAAATGCGGCTCAGACCTTTCAGAGGTTAATGGACGCCATGCTGCGCAACCTGTCTTTCGTGTTCGTCTACCTAGACGATATCCTGGTAGCCAGCACGTCCAAGGCGGAACACCTAACACACCTCCGGCTCCTCTTCAGTCGCCTCAGAGAGCATGGATTAATCATCAACCCAGCAAAATGTCAGTTTGGTCTGCCTGCCATGGACTTCCTTGGCCACCACATCACTACTGCTGGGGCGGTCCCATTACCAGTAAAGGTGGAAGCGGTGCTGCGGCTCCCACGCCCTACCACGGTTAGGGCCTTGCAGGAGTTCCTGGGGATGGTGAATTTCTATCATCGGTTCATCCCTCAGGCTGCCCACCTAATGCGCCCCCTTTATGGGGCTCTCAAGGGCAAGACTCCCAAGCATGCCATCGCCTGGTCCAACGACATGTCAAAGGCGTTCTCGGATACCAAGGAGGCCCTTGCGAGCGCAACCATGCTGATGCACCCCGTGCCTGAGGCTCCCGTGGCATTGACAACTGATGCCTCGGATTATGCCGTTGGAGCCGTTTATGAGCAGTTGGTCGAGGGCATTTGGCAACCCCTGGCGTTCTTCAGCCGACAACGCCGTTCCAGCGAACAGAAGTACAGCACCTTTGACCGTGAGCTCCTCGCCCTGTACTTGGCATTTCCGTTTCCTGCTGGAGGCTCGCCCTTTCACTGTTTTTGTAGACCACAAACCATTGATTTTTGCTATGGCGAAGGTGTCCGAACCGTGGTCTGCCAGGCAACAACGCCATCTGGCTTTCATCTCTGAGTTCACCACTGACATCCAGCATGTGGCGGGGAAGGACAACCCCGTGGCTGACTGCCTCTCGCAGTCAGCCACGGACCTGGGAATTGATTACGCCCGTATGGCTGCGGATCAGGTTTCAGACCCAGACATCCAGGCATGCAGGACGGCGGTTACTGGCCTCCAGTTGGCGGACGTCCCCTTCTTTGATGATGGCACGACGCTGCTATGTGATCAGGGAACAAACTTAACTTTTTGACTCACCAGCCATTTGGCTGGTAGATTTTTAAAAGTACCAGCCGGGCAGATTTTTTACTAGCCAAAAATTATAAATAGCTTTTTAGTATATCGCCATGTGTTATTATTACATATAATACTCTCATATGCTATTTTCAATTAATATCATAAACAACATAAGGAATATTAGCATAATTTTGAGTGAACTGAAGGAATGAGTCAGTGTTAATAGTTTTAAATGCAAATAATTTATTGAAACATAGAAGTGGGGTCGGGACACACATTTTATTTCTATTTTTTAACTGTTTTAACCATGTAGTGTAGCACTTTGGGATCCCAGTGAACAAAAAGTGCATTACAAATCCAATCTATTATTATTATTATTATGTGTGGCTGCCACCCTGGCGGACATCTGTGCAGCGCTCCGTGGGCATAGATGTCCGAGGGCTTGCAGCAAGCCAGAGTTTAACACAGTTTCAATCAATCAATCAATAACAACATTAACCAGACTCTCGTTGCGTCTATTCTGCCAACGCTAACGTTACCTCTCATTGTGTATTCTACCAAGCAAACCCGGGTTTAACGTTACCTCTCTATATCGGCTGACTGTAGTATTAGGCTAATAACAACAACAAACTTAACACATCAGCGATCTTGTTGTGACACTAAACTCTCCGCTCGTGGTAAATTGGGTTGATGTCGGTTGTTTCATCAATAAATAAGGCAGAATACACAGTGAATCCATTCTTTTTTGTTTATTGCACTTGGTTCTGTCGCAAACAAATCCTGAATGAAATGCATCCTTAGCGAGGCAGTAAAGATGGCGGCGCGGCGTTCTGTTCAGAGGCTACAAAGTGTGACGCGTCGAGTAGGGGGTATCTGCAGAGCCGCAGAGCCAGGCTGGACCAATAGGGTCGCTTGGAACCGAGTAGGGTATATCTGCAGAGCCGCAAGCCAACTTTATTATTATGATAAAAAACAGCGGTGACGCGGTATTCAGCCTAACTCTGCGGTGAGCGTGATGCAACAGCGATCGCGGCAGCTCTAGCCGACGCATGCAGTGGATTTTGTTGGCCGCCAGATGGCGCCCAGGCCTTAATTTATGACGGCCAAACATTAAATCTACAAGCCTGTGGCGGTCGGCGTGTGACTAATTTGTACCCTGTATGTGATATATCTATGGCGCAGCCAAGGCCAGTGGTTCCACGGGCATGGAGACGACAAGTTTTCGAGGCTATCCATGGCCTCTCGCACCCGGGCAGGAAACCATCACAGCGCCTAATGGCAGCGAAATTCGTCTGGCCCAGGATGAAGGTTGACATTGGGGGTTGGGTTAAGACCTGCATGGCATGCCAACGCGCGAAGGTCCATCGACATGTTATGGCCCCGTTGGAGTGGTTTGATGTGCCTGAGAGGCGTTTTGACCACATCAACGTGGATCTGGTGGGACCCCTTCCTCCCTCCAGGGGGTACACTCACCTTCTGACGATGGTAGACAGGACCACCCGTTGGCCGGAGGCTGTCCCACTCACTGCGACTACTACAGCTGACGTGGCTTGCGCATTCATCAGTACCTGGGTCGCCCGGTTCGGTGTTCCCTCTGATCTTTCCTCTGACCGAGGGGCCCAATTCACTTCCGCGTTATGGACTTCCATTACCCAGCAGTTGGGTGTCTCCCTCCACCGCACTACGGCCTACCATCCACAGGCCAATGGCCTGTGTAAACGTTTTCACCGGTCGATGAAAGCTGCTCTCAAGGCCGATCTCCGAGGCGACAGCTGGGTCGACAAACTTCCTTGGGTGATGCTGGGGCTCCGTACTGCACCTAAGGAGGACCTTCTTTCATCTTCAGCTGAGCTGGTATACGGCCAACCCCTCCGTGTCCCAGGGGATTTTCTTCCCTGTGTTACGGCCTCCTGGTCAGCACTGGAACAGCGGGATGCTCTGCTGGACAAGGCCAAGTCTTTCTTGCCCATCCCCACCTCGTGCCACGGCGTTCCGAAGGTGCGTGTCCCGCCTGATCTGCAGGCAGCGGGGTACGTGTTTATCCGCTGCGACGCCCATCGAGGCCCCCTACAGCCACCCTACGATGGTCCTTACCGGGTTGTGAAGGCAGGCGATAAGACCTTCGTCGTTGACATGGGGGGGAGGGAAGAACGGATCTCGGTGGATCGCCTGAAGCCTGCTCACCTGGATTTGGACCGCCCCATTGAGTTGGCCCAACCGCCCCGCCGCGGTCGCCCCCCTGGTAGGGCAGTCCTGACGCCTACACTAGCTACGGCAAACCCCCGGACCTGCCGTCCGAGGCCTGTTCAGTGTCAGCCTACTGCTTTACCACTGCCTCGGTTTCCTGTGCCTGCCCAGGGGTACCGGAGTCGTTTTGGGCGGGTCGTCAGAGCCCCTGGACGTTTTTTGGGGCCAGTTCTTGTAAATTCTGGGGGGACGTGTGTAGTGGCTACTGGGACATAATTCACGGCATCCTAGCCTTATGTGGTGTTTACTACATCTCCCGTGATCCTTAGCGGGGGATGACGTAGTTTAAGAGAGACGAATGAAAGAGGAATGTCAGTGTTGTTGTGCGACAGTAGAGTGCGTAATAAAATAGTATTTTTGCATCGGAACACGGCTCCGTTTTCACTATCATTACCGCATTCCTACAATAGGATATTAACCCTAGAATAGATATAGGATATTAACCCTAGAATAGATAGGATATTGTTTATTGTTTATTGTCATTCTGGAATAAAATAAGTAAAAAGAAGAACTGTGCAGGAAAGGTAAAAAAACCCAAGGGCCTATAAGCGACCTCCCCTCTTAAACCTATATAGGATAACTACACAAAAAAAATCCCCCTCCCCCCACATTATGCACAAACGCATGTGCATATCCCTCTCTCATACACACAGATACATACAATACAGCATTATACAACTTATAATGTTGGGGGAAAAAATTTAAAAGACTTTACACAAATGCACATGGATACTATAGACCAGGGGTTCCCGAGCTTTTCAGGCCGCGACCCCCAAATAACGGTGTCAGAGAGCCGCCACCCCCACTATTATAGGAGGTAAAAAAAAATTAATTTTAAATTAATTAAAAAAAATGTTTTATGTAAATAATATTTACATAAAACATTTTTTTTAATTAATTTAAAATTAAAATGGTTAAAATGGTTGAAACATGCACACGTTCAAACGCACACACACTAATAAGCATTGGAGGCTTTTAACCAGGGCCGGACTGGGGAAATCATTCAGGCCAGGAAATATAGTGCAAAATATAGCCCCAGTCAGGCCACTGTTTAAGCAGGGGGTCCCCCACCAGGAAATGTCTTGTTACAAAGACTTCATTTCCTGCATTCTGGTGCAGGAATTTTTTTATTTGTACCCTTTAAATGCCAGAAATTATTGTTAAAAAACAGGCCAGCATATGTATGATTAGCAACAACACTGATTTTGATGGATTTTCAGTTTTTTTGTAATGTCAGATTGAAAATAATACAATCTTTTATTCAACTTCAGCCCGGATCATAACACCACATATTAATTTTATAATTCTAACCCTTTAAATGCCAGTGTGTGTGATGGCATATATTTGCAATATATCAAATGCAAAGTAGATTTTTCTGGGGGGGATTATTACAGGCTAGCATGTGTCAATGATTAGCAACAACAGTTTTTTGTAAGGGTCCCGCCTCCACCAATCACATGCGGCTCCCTTTGTGTGTGTGAGAGCAAGAGAGAGAGATAGTTCTCCAACTTGTGTGAGTTGCAGTGATCTCCTGGTTGTTCCCCACCTAGGTTATCTCTAACTATTGCACTTCTGCAACTAGAAACACTGGCCTGGCCTGCTTCTAAGTTCAGTGGCCTGACAAAAGGATTTTTTATTTATTTTTTGGAAATCATCTGGCGACCCCCCCCCCCCCCCCCCCCGCGGCAGCTCGCGACCCTCCTGGGGGTCGCGACCCCGACTTTGGGAACCCCTGCTTTATAGACTACAGGATCTGTAGCTCTTTTTTAAGCTTACTTTTAAATATATTTAAAGTGGAACATGTTTCTATTAGATTTTGTATATCATTCCACATCACTGCACCTTGATAAACAAATGAGAATTTGGCAACAGAGGTCCTACAGAAAGGAATGCGTAAGTCTTTATTTCTTCTTGTGAGATGTGCATGATAATGAGAATTAAACTCAAAATAAGTTTGAAAAAAATTAGGCAAAGATAAAGGAAGACCAATTGCTTTGTACATAAGAACCCCTGTTTGATACTTGTTGACCTCATAAATTGTGAGTTGCAGTTGTTTAAATAATGGTTTGGTTGGGGCTAAATAAGAAGAGTTGGTTGCAATTCTTACAAAGGATTTCTGAGCTCTATGGATTGTTTGTAAGTAAGATGGGTAAGTGCTGGCCCAAATTATATTGCAGTAAAAGATGTGAGGATAAATTAAACTGTAATACAAAGTTAGTAATGTGCTCTTTTTTAATTGTTTTTAACCCTTTTTATAATGCCCAACGATTTTGAAACCTTCTTGCAAACAATTTCACAATGATTCTTAAAGCAGAGTTTCTCATCGATATTGACACCTAAGAATTTCACTGATGAAACTTGTGCAAGTTCATTGTTATTGATACAAATCTTTGTTCTGTCGGAAATGTTTTTGTTCTTATTTCTAAAAATAATTAAGTTAGATTTTGACATTGAGTGATAGCTTGTTTAACTGAAACCAATAGGAAAAATGGATGAGTCCAGAATTTGCTTTATCAATAAGGGAATCAAAATTCTTGTCAGTGACGAAGAGATTTGTGTCATCAGCAAATAATATAGGTGACAATAAACTGGATGCATTTGCAAGATCATTCACATAAATCAAAAACAACAAGGGTCCTAGAATGGACCCTTGTGGAACACCACATTTGAGTACAGCCAGCTGTGATCGATTACCATTGAAAACTACAAATTGCTCTCTGTTGTTTAATAAGTAATTCTCAACCCATTGTATAACCTGTTTTTTAAGACCATAACATGACATTTTTGATAGTAAAATTTGATAGTTAAATATGATATTAGCCCTAGAATAGAGAGATTTTTTAATTTTGAATTTTTTACCCAGGGTAGGTTCGCTGAGCACAGATGCTCTTTTTCAGGAACGCCCTGCTTCACATTCACACAGTTCCATTCCATTCCATATTAGCCCTAGAATAGAGATATGATACAGTACTATTAGCCTTAAAATATAGATATGATATTAGCCCTAGAATAGAGATATGATACAGTACTATTAGCCTTAAAATATAGATGATATTAGCCCTAGAATAGAGATATATTAGCCCTAGAATAGAGATATGATATTAGCCCTAGAATAAAGATGATATTAGCTAATACTTGTTCAACCGAAACCCTGTTTTCCCAGGCTCTCTCTATACCAGTATTTGACGCACCAAGGAGAGGCTTTTGGCGCCTGGGGAAAAGGGATTTCCTCTTTGCAACGAGGCCATCATACCCTGCTGTGATTGTTGCAGACCGAGGCTTACCGCAATGCAAAGGGCTTAAACCATTAGTGTGTAACTGTCGCAGCTCGAAGAGCCCTCAGCGAGTTGTAACAGTGAACTCTATGGCTCTGCAAACTACAAAGCATGTACCATGTGTTCACAATGGTGTGAGTTTGAGTTTATATCATGATACTTTCTCTCTGTTTCCTTCTTTCTGACAAACCCCACCTCAATCTGTCTGTCTGTCTGTCTGTCTGTCTGTCTGTCTGTCTGTCTGTCTGTTTGTCTGTCTGTCTGTCTGTCTATCAAAAACACACACTCACATGTAACACGTGTTTATGAATGGAAAGCTGAAGATTAGTCTTGAGACACCTGAGACGCAGTGTGGGTTTGATTCTCTCTCTCTCTCTCTCTCTCTCTCTCTCTCTCTCTCTCTCTCTCTCTCTCTCTCTCTCTCTCTCTGATCCTCTTAGTGCTCTGGCGCTGCAGCCCTTCTCTCTGAAGCCCCTGTTACGCAGGGCTCTGGCTTACGAGACGGTGGAGCGCTACAGGAAGGCCTACGTGGATTACAAGACCGTGCTGCAGATTGATACCGGGGTGCAGGCCGCCCACGACAGCGTACACAGGTAGGCTGAACAACAGCGATAGTGCCGGCAGACCACTGGGGGAATCAACGTCTGAATCAAAGTTCCGAAAAACACTTTAGTCGAGAACGATGGTGGATGAAGTACACCGTTCTTTCAGTTAAATTAAAGTAGAAATACACAGGTAAAATTAATACTCAAGCCCTCAATTCAAAGTTCTATTTAAGTAAAAGTAGAGAAGTATTTTATATTGAATGTACTCGAGCATCAAAAGTAAAAGTACACATTCTACATGCTGTTTGTGTATCCCAGTGCTTGGGAGAATTCAAACCTCAAACCACTGACCTCTAAAGGTTATGTTAAAGTGTATGTGGTCCAGTTATGCTGCTTTGATTAAAGATTATATTAAATTGGTATGTGGTCCAGTTATGCTGCTCTGATTATGTCCTCTTGAAGTTGGCAGGTTTCACATTTGTCACAAGTACATACTCTGCATCACCTTTTGTCATATTTTTTACACAAAACCCTTTTCTTCAAGTAACTAGTAACTGATGGGTTCAGATAAATGTAGTGCAGTGAAAGTACAAAGTTCCCTAAATATTTAGCTTAAGTGCAGTGCAGAGTAAAAATACTGTCCACCACTGGTTGAGAAATACCAGTGGTGGAAAATATTTTGACGTATCGTACAGAGATGTCATCCAGCTCATGGTTCAGAGTTCCTGTAGGCACAGACACACCTGATATAACCAGTCTCTATAGACACAGACACACCTGGTATAACCAGTCTCATGTAGGCACAGACACACCTGATATAACCAGTCTCTATAGACACAGACACACCTGGTATAACCAGTCTATATAGGCTCAGACACACATGGTATCACCAGTCTCATGTAGGCACAGACACACCTGCTATAACCAGTCTCTATAGACACAGACACACCTGGTATAACCAGTCTATATAGGCTCAGACACACATGGTATCACCAGTCTCATGTAGGCACAGACACACCTGATATAACTAGTCTCTATAGGCTCAGACACACCTGGTATAACCAGTCTCTATAGGCTCAGACACACCTGGTATAACCAGTCTCTATAGGCTCAGACACACCTGATATAACCAGTCTCATGTAGGCACAGACACACCTGGTATAACCAGTCTCCTGTAGGCACAGACACACCTGGTATAACCAGTCTCTATAGGCTCAGATACACCTGATATAAGCAGTCTCATGTAGGCTCAGACACACCTGATATAACCAGTCTCTATAGGCTCAGACACACCTGGTATAACCAGTCTCTATAGCAGATCTGGGCATTGGATGATTCTGACCGGCCAGCGAAAGATTACATGATAATTTTTTATTTTATTTTTTTTCATGTCAACGTTCACACGCACAATATACGCTTACCTAGGATTTGACTTGATTCAACAACAAAGCAGTCGGGGCAAGCCGAAAACGGTCGAAAGTGTGGTTATTTGAAGTTTGGATTTTTTTTTTCACAACTGAGGTAGGTAGATAAAATTTTTAGAGACTAAAGTACAGAAAAAAGGTACCGTTGGGTACCGGTATCGATTCACAGGTACCGGTACCGTATCGGTTCAAATGTGAACGGTACCCATCCCTACTGAACACACAACTGCAGGGCAAGGGCATTTTTGCTCATGAAATGCATAGCCATGTGAAAGCCTTCATGACAAAGTTGCAATTAATTTCAAGGCAACTAGGCAGCAACAATCTCAAACACATGAAAACCCTGAAAGAAGTCAAACCATCAGCTGATCACCGGCACAGGTACTCATCCATGTTGGGAGCACTGCATGATGAATTTTCAAGGCGTTTTCAAGATTTCAAAAAGGTTGAGGATGAAATGCAGCTGGTTTCCTCTCCCTTTACCTGCAGTGTTGATAGTTGTTCAGCTTGAACTCATTGACCTGCAGTCTGATTCACTACTGAAAGAGCACTTTAAGTCAGCATCACTGCTAGAGTTCTACTCTGCTCTCAAGGAGGAGAACTTTCCAAACATGAGGAGACATGCTCAGAAGATGTTGGTTCTCTTTGGATCCACCTACATATGTGAACAGACATTCTCAGTCATGACGTTTACCAAGTCCAGGTACAGATCCTCTCTCACTGATGAACATCTGGCAGCTGTGCTTCGCATCTCCACCTCAGACATGCAACCTGACTTTGATGGACTTGTTAAAGCTCAACAGAGACTGGATTTCTCACACTGAATGAAAAAAAAAGAACTGAAGAACACTAAAATGTGGAAATATAACAAGTGAAATGGGACACTTGATTTTTTTTTCTTTTTTTTGCACAGTTCTGAAAACATTAAATGTTTAATATAGGCATGTAAAGTAAAAAAGGCTACAAACTGGGACACTTTTCTTTACACAGTTCAGTGAGATGTCTTGTTTATTTTTGCTATAAGATGATGTGATGTCTTTAGAAAGCTAAGAAAATCCTTGTTTCGATAGTATATGAAACTCAAAATGCCCTTTGTTATTAATGTTTCACATTTTGTTTATCATTTTGGAAATAAATTCTATTTGAATAAATTATATTTTTGAAAGCTAACCTCACCTTTTAATTGCCAAATAATAACATACACTCGTACCAGGGGTCAAAACAATGCCATTTACTGCTTTTTACATAGAAATAAAATGTATATTATGCATAATTGAGTTTGGAATTTTGGCCCGGCCCTCCAACATATTTTCAGTTGCTCATTCGGCCCCCTGGGAAAAATAATTGCCCACCCCTGGTCTATAGGCTCAGACACACCTGATATAACCAGTCTCTATAGGCTCAGACACACCTGGTATAACCAGTCTCATGTAGGCACAGACACACCTGGTATAACCAGTCTCCTGTAGGCACAGACCCACCTGGTACAAGCAGTCTATATAGGCACAGACACACCTGGTACAACCAGTCTATATATATATAGGCACAGACACTTGAGATACACTTGACACCATTCTTCTTGCAGCTGCACCGCCAGTTGCTGCAATCTCCATTACAATTACAGCTTGTGAACTGGAGTAGCTCCTCGGGAGCCATGGGGTCTAGTGTTGGAACTGGCTCATAACCATGAACCCCAACCATCCATCCATAGTCACTGGGGTCCGAAGACTTGCTCTGCAGCAGCATTCAGTCCCGGCCCGGGTTTGGAGATAGGCAGAAAGAATGCTGTGCAGCTGCACCTTCTGTTGGAGGTAGAGTCTCCGGTTTGTTCAGCCTGGCCACCGCCTTCCGTGAGAACATGTTGTATCGTATTTCACCCAAAGTAGTACCTGGTGCGTGGTAAATGTGCTGGAATCCCAGCCCTGGTCACCGCATCCTTAGTAGCATGTATGTCGAGTGTGTTCATCAAGGTCCCCTGCACAAAGCCTGTCAAATAGCGTAGTTTTTCCATGGCCTCCGATTGCAGAAACCGTATCACAACCAGTGAAGGTGTGACAAGGGAGCAGGTAATGCCTCTGTCTTTCAGAGAGAGCCACTTGGATCCTCATGACATTGTAAGAGCCCTTCGACGTGGTTAAGAAGAGTGGATGGTTGGTGCTTGAGCTATGGTGCACCAGCATTACCAGCTGAACTTTGCCCTTTGTGTGAAATGTATCATATTCGGGCAAATCTATAGATCACAGCAGGAGTTCTTAGTGTAGCCGGATGTGGTCATGATCTTTTGGCGAGCAGCTATAGCCATCAAATACCACAATAATGTTCCACAGGACATAAAAAACAAACTTCAGACAGCTCAAAATAAATTATTGAGGGTAGTCCTTAAAGTAACATGTCAACTTTTTGGGAAATTTGCTTATTTGCCATCTACCCTGGAGTTGGACAAGCAGATACATACCCTTTTCTTCTCTGTGCATGCATTAGGCTTAGGGAACAGCCGCACCGTTAGCCTTGCTTAGCGTCATTCACTGGAAGTAGGTGTGCCAGTGTAGCCTAGTTCCAGTCATAAAATACACTCCAAATACAACTCCAAAACGTTCCTGTAAACATGTTGTGACCTGTGTATTTACCACGTGGAGAAAAGAAAATTATAAAAAATTTAGACAGTTTCGTTTTCTAAGCAGATATATACTCGGAATTCTTTTTGCCGAACCACTGCTGCCTGGGCGCAGTGATTTCATCACCTCAAAAGCCCAGTTTTTCAAAAAACAACAGGTTTTGGAGTTGTATTTGGAGTGTATTTCCTACTATTCCGTGACTGTTGGGAACTAGGCTATACTGGCACACTACTCAGCTGATTGAGTTGTCCCCTTCCTGCTGTCTTGTTGTACAAAACTTCTGAGTCGCTTTGGATAAAAGCGTCAGCTAAATGACAAAATGTAAATGTACTTTCTTTCAGTGAATGACGCTAAGCTAGGCTAACGGTGCGGCTGTTCCCTAAGCCTAATGCATGCACAGAGAAAAAAAGGGTATGTATCATCCAGGGTAGATGGCAAATAAGCGAATTTCCCAAAAGGTTGGCGTGTTCCTTTAAGTTACCTCCACGCACTCACCTAGGGCCAGCCTTCTTTCGGCAACTAAACTGGCTTCCGGTCAATAAAAGGGTAATTCATATCAAATTATGTCTTACACACAAGATTAATAATTCATAATAAGGGTCCTAAATATTTGTCCAATCGCTTCTGTGACAATCATACATATTCTACTAGAAGGAGCAGTACGCATATATCGGTATCGGTTGATATCGGTATCGGAAATTAAGAGTTGGACAATATCGGTATATCGGTATCGGTAAAAAAGCCAATATCGAGCATACCTAAACAAGACATAAAATACGTTTCGTACCCTGCACTACACTAAGAGAAGATGGAAGATGGAAATCAAACCTACACTTCTTTCCAAAAAAGCGCCTTTACTTTTGTTTTACAAAACGCTTTAGTCTGGCTTTGTTTGGTGTGCATAGGCAGGCTGTTGCATATTATGGAGATACCAGTGTAAAAGAATGAATTTCTGGCCGTCTTACTCTTTACACCAGGAACACGGCAGGATATAATGCTGGCTCTTGTGTTACGGTGGTGTTTATTTTCTTACCATGTCCACATTTGAGGACATGTACTGTGGGGCTCTACCATTAACTATATCATACTTGTGGTTTAGTTTTAATTGTTTGACTATCCTCGACTGGTAATAACCCTACTTTTTTCCTTTTTTTGGGACCGATATGCGTCCTGGGAGCGTCTATTCGAATACCAACCGGTTCATGTTTCCGCGTTCGCGTTTTGCGCTCTGATTGGCCACTGATGTTTCTGATCGCACCAATCGTGTGACGTTAAGTTCTATCACTGATTAAGCTTAGGCACTCTTTCGAAGTTGGTTAAGGTTAGAGTTTGTCTTAGAGCATGGCGATAGAACGCCAGCCCTGATTCCAAACTCTAACCTTAACCAACTTCGAAAGAGTCGCCTAAGCTTAACCAGTGATAAACTAGGTGTTAGGTAGTTTGCTGCTGGTCGAGGCGGAAATGGGCGCGTCACGCGATTGGGCGCACATGTCACATGACCAGAAACGTCCGTGGCCAATCAGATCGCACCAGAAACGGCAGTGGCCAATCAGATTCGCAAAACGCAAACGCGGAAACATGAACCGGTTGGTATTCGAATAGACGCGTCCTGGGAGGAGCATTTAGCATGTATCTAATGACGTTGTTTTGTGCAACCTGTAATTTGTTCTTAAGCTTTTGTGGAAGGCCACTATACCAGGCGGAACAAGAGTACCGGTAGTCAAAGTGACATTGTATGAGTGATGTTACTAAAAGTTTTTTTTTACCTTAAAATTAAGAAAGTGTGTGTATCGATACAGGAATTTCAGCTTCTTTGAGATCTTGGATAGAGCCGTGGCTGCTATTTCCTCCCCAACAAGAGCTTGGTCCAGGGAAACGCCAAGATATTTGACAATTGTTTTGCTTTCAATTATGTTTCCTTCACACTGTACCTTGATTTTCTCACATTACTTGAGCCTCTTATTTGTGCCAAATAGGATGGATTCTGTCTTTCCTAGATGTAGTGACAGCTTGTTGTCGATCAACCAGTCTCTAACTAAAGATAGTTCTCTACATTGATCTACAACGATCTTCTGAGTGCGACTGCCAAGCCACTGCATGTAGCTCAGGTAACTGTCAGCAATCTCCTGCCAGCTCTGACCTTGTTCCCACTTCACCATGTAGAGAAGCCATCCACCAGCAACCACCAGGCACCGCCTGCCTTGTTCGCCATGTTCATTTTCTGGTCTTTGTTACTGAACAAGGACAAGGGGAAGTGAGTCAGCTCATACTCTAAGCTTGTCTCGGTTGTCATATCCTGTTGGGCGAAAATGTCGGTTGAACAACCTTGGTTGACCTGGGGAATCTTTCTTTTCTTTTTGTTGACTGGGCCTGTACCTTGAACCTCACCTCCATGATCGATGTTACGGACTGTCCATCCAGCTTTATCTGCATCTCCCTCCCTACTTGAGCCGCTCTTTCAGCATTGCCTGCGTCATCTGCAGTGCTTGTGAATGCTGTTGAGAAGGACACAAGCAACTGCTTGTCTCGGTTGTGGTCGAAGGGGTTGCTCTCCTCGAACCATTTCAAGTTTCTTTATTAGTTGTCATACAGAAGTACAGAATACTTTTATACAAAATGCTTCTTTCTGTTACGCTCCAGAGACTGTGCTAGACAAAAATAGATAAGTATAAAATAAGTATAGCAAGTATAAAATAGAAGTCAAGTATGTAGACACAAGTGTTCAGTATGTACATATATACAATGTTCAATGCAGAGTAGAAGTAACTGAGTTACCATACAATATACTATACAATATATAATAATATTAGTGCTGTCAAACGATTAAAATATTTAACTCGATTAATCGCATGATTGTCCATAGTTAACTATTTTTTTTTTTTTTTACCTTTAAACAGATCTTTTTCAAGTTCCAAGTTTTAATACTCTTATCAACATGCGAGTCAACAAATGCTTGCTTTATGCAGCCATTTAACACAAAAGGATGACCCTCATGCATTGCAAATTTGCATCAAATTCAAAACAGAGTGATGCACAAAATAACTTAAAAGAAAATAATAATTTAAAACAATGAATAAAGTGTGCATGAAATAATAGGGGAAAGAAAACGTTAGGAACTTGTTACATTCACACACACAAGGGCTGATTAATCACACACCCCCCTCTCTCCCTCACACACACTCTCCCAGCTCTCTTTCTCTTTTGCCCCTTCCTCATCTCTCTCACCCCCCTCTCTCTATATATCACACACACACACACACACACACACACACACACACACACACACACACACACACACACACACACACACACACACACTTCAGAAACAAACATAGTATCAATGAGAGCATCAATAATACACCTGAGTGAAGTCTAGTAAATTTTTTTTTCTTTTTTTTTTTTTATAGTTAATCTTGAGTTAAAAAAAAATTAGTGGCATTAATAGAATCGGGAGTTAACGCGATATTAACGCGATATATTTGACAGCCTTAAATAATATACAATATACTATACAGTGCAAAGCAGAAATGGGATGAGGTACAATTTAGGTACAATTTACAGTAAGGTGTTATTGTTCGTTGAGCATCCTGATGGCCTGGGGATAGAAGCTTCTTCTGAGTCTCTCTGTGCTTGCCATGAGACTCCGGTATCGCTTGCCTGACCACAGCAGTTCAAAGAGGCAGTTGTTTGGGTGGCTGGGCCCTCATTTATCAACGTTGCGTACGCACAGATATGTGCGTAACCCATGCGTACGATCATTTCTAAGCAAAGTGTGGGACTTATTAATTTGAACTTTTGCTTGACTTTGTGCATATATCTACGCACAGCTCGGAGCATGTGTAGCTGGCGCCCGGTGGTAGAATAAGAATATTACAACGCGGATATAAGCTTCCGTGCATTAGTTTCAACACTGGCGTGTTCTTTATGGCCCGTAATTCATTATAGTTCATTGTAAAATAGCAACAGTAGTGTAATTATGGTAAAAACCCTATAAATAGCATTTGGAATAATAGGTCTTTCTCTCCGAATGAATGCAGCATGGTTTATATATAGCGTTATCGGAATATACGGGGTGTACTGACTGCGCTCTGCGTAACTCAACTCGTTATTATTTTGCGCATAGATTGCAGAAATACGGGAACGTTTTGATTATATTTTAAAGGCTTTGCCATTGTTAAACGAAACTAATTTCGAAGCTGTAAGCAGAATACAAGTCATATGAACACCCACGATATAGTGTTCTTCCCCCTTCTAGAAAGAATAAAAAACGCATTGCAACGAGAACAGAGGTTATTTGTTGAGTGTAGTATGTGTATACAAAACCCTTGCAATAAATGTGTCTTAAATGAATGAAAAGCATACATGCTCTGGATACAGAGCATATATCGTGTGGGTGATATGACTTGTATTCTGCTTACAGAATTCCACTTATTTAGTTTTACAATGTCAAAGCCTTTTAAATATAAATCAAAGCGTTCCCGTATTTCTGCAATCTATGCGCAAAATAATAACGAGTTGAGTTCTAACAAAGAACGTATTACATGCTGGGTAGGCTGATAAGAGTAAACTGTAAATTAAATAGCCTATAACAGTCATTATAAAGGATGGGCTATCATAGCAGGGTCTTCCCAACCTTTATTCGCCAGAGCCCCACGATTCCTGGGAGACATATAGGGATATGATATGATATAAGGTATACTGGTCCGTCAGCGAGGATAGCGAGGAGTCGGATAGCCATTAAATGCCATTTGAGAATATAGGATATTATTACATGGCGTTTTCACATTCGCCGAAATGCTTGCTTGTGATTGGTCAATAGCGCGCGTCAGAGGTCAGTTATCAGACAATAATGACCGCTGTGGGACAATAATGACCGCTGTGCGCAGCTGTTCGCAATCAAGCCCACTGACACACACTGTTTCAGTGCAATTAGACACTGCCGGTGTTCTGCTGCCGGGGAAGCTGCCGGCGATGACAGGGGGCGGAGCGATGAGCGGAGCCAGAACCAGTGTTGCGAGTCGATGTAAAATGAATTAGGTATATTGTTAGTAAGTTAGCCATGTAATAAGCGGGATAATGTATAGCTATACTCGATCATTGTCGCAAAATAATTGACCTTCACTGACGTTTAAAACACCTCGCCGAGGCGGCTCGGTATTTTAAACTCTGTCGGTCAATTATTTTGCGACAATGACCTCGTAGCTATACATTATCCCTTACTTAATGCAAAGCGACAGCCTATAGCCTATACATATTATTTAATGTTTTCATAAGCGTAAAGATACAACAGCTAGATTAATGATCAAGTTAGTTTACTGTTGTGCAGGGTTCGCAGGGCTGTCACATGTGTTATTATATATGCGCAAGTTAAGTTGCATAATGTAGGCTATGGCTGCTATTATATGTAATTCATATAGGCTACCTAATACCGACAACAAAATAGATTGTATCATATGCCTCTACAAATCATATTATACCCGGTAGCCAATCGAACTACATGAATAAAGGCATTCATATTCCAGCATGGTTATAATGACACACCAACGCCAAACAGTGGTTAACGAACGGTCTTTATTAGTATTTTGAGCTGTCCAGGCAGAATTGCAGCAATGGTCTTAGGGAGCCGTTGATATCTGACATCACCGTGTACAAGTCCGCCAGCCTTTTATGTATCCCATAACATGGGTTGTGTCTTCTTGGTTCGGCAGCGCCTCAGTGAACAATCTCGCTCGTGAAGTTTCTCAGAGTTCGCTCGGGTCAGTCCATTATTTCACATCCCATGGGGGGTGTTTCATTACCATATATGGATAATCATGCACGAGCATTGACTGTAAGAACAAAATGGTATTTATCAACACGGAGGAGCGTAGGACCTGTGTACGCACGGTTGATAAATCCAGATTTTTTTGCGCGTACACACATTCTAAATTCTGTGCTTACGAACGAAAGTAGAACACTTTCTAAGAACTGTTGATAAATGAGGGCCCTGGAGTCTTTGATAATTCTCTTAGCCTTACCCATGCACCGCTTGTTGTAAATGTCCTGGAGAGTGGGAAGCCCCCCTCCAATTGTGCGTTCGGCTGAACGGGCCACTCTCTGTAGTCTGCTACGGTCTTGTGCGGTGCTATTCCCAAACCAGGAGGTGATATTTCCAGTCAGGATGCTCTCTATTGTACATGAGTAGAAGTTCTTAAGGATCTTCTGACTGACTTGGAACTTCCTTAGGCGCCTGAGGAAGTAGAGGCGTTGCCATGCCTTCTTCACAACACTGTCAATGTGTGTGGTCCATGTCAAGTCCTCGGATATGTGGACTCCGAGGTACTTAAAACTGTTCACTCTCTCAACCGGTGCCCCGTCGATGCTGAAGGGGCTGTAGTCCCTGACCCCCGACCTCCTAAAGTCCACAATCATCTCCTTTGTTGACGTTCAGGGAGAGGCTGTTCTCTTGACACCATCCCGCTAGAGCCTTGACCTCCTCCAGGTAGGCCCTCTTGTCGTTTGCAGAGATCAGGCCCACCACTACTGTGTCGTCAGCAAATTTGATGATTGTGTTGTTGTTCCGCTGTGCCACACAGTCATGTGTGTACAGGGAGTAGAGGAGGGGACTCAGAACACAGCCCTGGGGGGCCCCTATGTTGAGAGTGATGGATGAGGAGGTGCAGTTGCCTGCTCTCACCACCACCATTTGAGGGCAAGTTCAATCGCTTCAGCATCTCGCTTCATCCTTGTTTTGGCATGGTCTTTGTGGAGTGGACCACGTTTCTTGACACCTTCCTCCATGTGCTTGTTGACATCAGAGAAGTGGCTGAGGGTCTGCACCCAGCACTTGTGGCCAGCTAGCTAACAAGTAAGATAATTTGATGATAGTAGTCATAGTACACACCCTATATATAATTTATATATGCATATTATCAATGTATCCTTTTATTTATTGATAAAGGATTTGCACTACAACTCGTACACCTACTGTGAATTGTACCTAAATTGCACCTCGTCCCATTTCTCCATTTCTGCCTTGCACTATATAGTATTGTATATTAGTACACTGCACAGTATTGTATATTGTATGGTAACTACGTCTATTCTGCATCGAACATTGTACATATGTCTAAACTGAACACTGTGACCTCTTTTTTTTACTTCTAATTTTACTATGTTTTTATTTCATACTTATCTTGTCTTGCACAGTCTCTGGAGCGCAACGGTAAGAAGCATTTTGTACAAAAGTATTCTGTACTTCTGTATGACAACTATTAAAGAAACTTGAACTTGTAGTGACATGAAATCTTCATTATAACATTTCTCTTTGGGATAATACTTAAACCAGATCAGATGTCAAATCCTCTTGTAGTATCTTGCTGACTGGTGAATATTGTTATTTTATACGTGTGGAGTCTATTGTGTCTGTCCATGATGCACACAGGAGAGGGTTACAGCATGTCTGACACCTACCACTCACTTGCTGCAAATGCCAACCAACTACAACAGTTACCAGCAGTGATGCGTTCCTCATGGGACGGGGTTGCACGCAGTGCAGCCAAAGTTTTGTGATCAGAAGCGTGTGCACGGCACGCGCGTGCACACAGGAATGCGCTGCACTCGCTAACTTGCTAAGTACCCACCTGGGCTACTTTGCATATCAATAGCGCCGGTCGTCAGGTGTGTTAAATACGTTCTCAGATACATTCACACAGAACTTGTGAATGAAATGTGTTACATTCCATTCATAGAGGCAATTAGGCACTGTCTTTAGTCTGTGCTTAAGCGAGGGAACATTTATGCGCATGCACGGGAGCGCGCATGCACATGGCGTCATTAGCGTGCGTGCAACCAGTGTTGATATGAGGAACGCAACACTGGTTACCAGTAAACAATGAGTAGTTACCATGGCAAGTAAAAAGGTTGCAGATGAGCAGGAAAGGTGGGCTGGCCGTTTTTCCACCAAGGAGTGGATTTAGTGCAAAGAAGATTATTGCAATCGATTCATAATCATGAAAAGCCCTAGTTTGACACCTCACAAGTTACTTAACACATTGAGTGCCACGCCCCTTCCGGGAAGTGACCTGGCCTTGCCGTCCATTAACCCCATGTAAACATAGTTGTACTTTGTAGAGCTAAACCTATATTTTATAGTATAGCTATGGGTATAATAATGCCGTCGAGTCTCATTGAGCTACTTCTGGTCAACGTGCAAAAAACAGATTATTTTTTTCATCCGTACATTTCCGTTTTATACCATTTTGGGGGGAGGGGGGGGGGGGGGGGGGCGGCGGCGGTCTAAATCACATTGCATGCGTGCACGACGAAGGATAATAATGATGATCTATTGTTGATTTCAGGAAGATCCGATAATCACGCGAAAAATGACTACGTGTTTATTGAATTACACAAAAACGCTGTTTTTGTGTATTTTCCCTGGAATTGCTCAGAAGCGGCCGGACTATGTTCATATTCAAAACGGTATAAAACGGAAATGTACGGATGAAAAAATAATCTGTTTTTTGCACATTGCCCAGAAGCAGCTCACTGAGACTCGAGGGCGTTATTAGACCCATAGCTATACTATAAAATATAGGTTTAGCTCTACAAAGTACAACTACGTTTACATGGGTTTAATGGGCGGCACGGAAGGGGTCACTTCCCGGAAGGGGCGTGGCACTCAATGTGTCAATTAGTGTGTTTAATATACACATATTAATGTGTTTAATATACACATTAGTGTGTTTAGTGTGTTTAATATACACATATTAATGTGTTTAATACACATATTAGCTCAGCCACATTGGCACCCAGAGAAATTCCTCTGGGTGAGTTCACCAGAGGAGAGCAGACCTGTAGTAAACTGCAGACACGATTTCTTCAACTATTTTCAACTGTAGTAGGTCCAACTCAAGGAAAGTTGAAGAAATTGTGTCTACAGTTCACTAGAGGTCGTCTCTCCTCTGGGTGATAATAGTGTCTACAGTTAACTAGAGGTCTGCTCTCTGGGTGATAATAGTGTCTTCAGTTAACTAGAGGTCTGCTCTCTGGGTGATAATAGTGTCTACAGTTCACTAGAGGTCTGCTCTCCTCTGAGTGATAATAGTGTCTGAAGTTCACTAGAGGTCTGCTCTCCTCTGAGTGATAATAGTGTCTGCAGTTCAGTAGAGGTCTGCTCTCTGGGTGATAATAGTGTCTGCAGTTCACTAGAGGTCTGCTCTCCTCTGAGATAATAGTGTCTACAGTTAACTAGAGGTCTGCTCTCCTCTGAGATAATAGTGTCTGCAGTTAACTAGAGGTCTGCTCTCCTCTGAGTGATAATAGTGTCTTCAGTTCACTAGAGGTCTGCTCTCCTCTGGGTGATAATAGTGTCTGCAGTTCACTAGAGGTCTGCTCTCCTGAGTGATAATAGTGTCTGCAGTTCACTAGAGGTCTGCTCTCTGGGTGATAATAGTGTCTGCAGTTCACTAGAGGTCTGCTCTCCTCTGAGATAATAGTGTACAGTTCACTAGAAGTCTGCTCTCTGGGTGATAATAGTGTCTACAGTTAACTAGAGGTCTGCTCTCCTCTGAGTGATAATAGTGTCTTCAGTTAACTAGAGGTCTGCTCTCCTCTGGGTGATAATAGTGTCTACAGTTCACTAGAGGTCTGCTCTCCTCTGGGTGATAATAGTGTCTACAGTTCACTAGAGGTCTGCTCTCTGGGTGATAATAGTGTCTGCAGTTCACTAGAGGTCTGCTCTCCTCTGAGATAATAGTGTCTGCAGTTCACTAGAGGTCTGCTCTCTGGGTGATAATAGTGTCTGCAGTTCACTAGAGGTCTGCTCTCCTCTGAGTGATAATAGTGTCTACAGTTCACTAGAGGTCTGCTCTCTGGGTGATAATAGTGTCTACAGTTAACTAGAGGTCTGCTCTCCTCTGAGATAATAGTGTCTGCAGTTAACTAGAGGTCTGCTCTCCTCTGAGTGATAATAGTGTCTTCAGTTCACTAGAGGTCTGCTCTCCTCTGAGTGATAATAGTGTCTGCAGTTCACTAGAGGTCTGCTCTCTGGGTGATAATAGTGTCTGCAGTTCACTAGAGGTCTGCTCTCCTCTGAGATAATAGTGTCTACAGTTCACTAGAGGTCTGCTCTCCTCTGGGGGGGGGGTTGCTCTTGGGGACCGAAGCAGCTGGAGACTCGTTGGTCCTATTATCACATGTCCTCACAACAGAGCCATATGATTCAGGTGAAAAGTTTATTTGTGAAATACCATTCCTTCTCTATTGTTATGGATTATAATATATATGGCGATAATACCCCAAATAATAGACCTGCTATAGAAAAATAGCCCAAGCCTGTTGCTTGTCTTCATCACCTTGTCTCGCTCTGCGCTTCACTATCACATTCCTGAAGCTGGTGTGCTGGTTGAGAGACACAGGCCGGATCCCCTCGCTCTAGCTCCTCAGCCCTCGCTCTAGCCCTTCAGCCCTCGCTCTAGCCCTTCAGCCCTCGCTCTAGCTCCTCAACCCTCAGCCCTAGCTCTAGCCCCTCAGCCCTCGCTCTAGCCCCTCAGCCCTCACTCTAGCCCCTCAGCCCTCGCTCTAGCCCCTCAGCCCTCGCTCTAGCCCCTCAGCCCTCGCTCTAGCCCCTCAGCCCTCGCTCTAGCCCCTCAGCCCTCGCTCTAGCCCCTCAGCCCTCACTCTAGCCCCTCAGCCCTCGCTCTAGCCCCTCAGCCCTCACTTTAGCCCCTCAGCCCTCGCTCTAGCCCCTCAGCCCTTGCCCTCACTCTAGCCCCTCAGCCCTCGCTCTAGCCCCTCAGCCCTCGCCCTCACTCTAGCCCCTCAGCCCTCGCCCTCACTCTAGCCCCTCAGCCCTCGCTCTAGCCCCTCAGCCCTCGCCCTCACTCTAGCCCCTCAGCCCTCGCCCTCACTCTAGCCCCTCAGCCCTCGCCCTCACTCTAGCCCCTCAGCCCTCACTCTAGCCCCTCAGCCCTCGCCCTCGCTCTAGCCCCTCAGCCCTCGCTCTAGCCCCTCAGCCCTCGCCCTCACTCTAGCCCCTCAGCCCTCGCCCTCACTCTAGCCCCTCAGCCCTCGCTCTAGCCCCTCAGCCCTCGCCCTCGCTCTAGCCCCTCAGCCCTCACTCTAGCCCCTCAGCCCTCGCTCTAGCCCCTCAGCCCTCGCCCTCGCTCTAGCCCCTCAGCCCTCACTCTAGCCCCTCAGCCCTCGCTCTAGCCCCTCAGCCCTCGCTCTAGCCCCTCAGCCCTCACTCTAGCCCCTCAGCCCTCGCTCTAGCCCCTCAGCCCTCGCTCTAGCCCCTCAGCCCTCACTCTAGCCCCTCAGCCCTCGCTCTAGCCCCTCAGCCCTCGCTCTAGCCCCTCAGCCCTCACTCGAGCCCCTCAGCCCTCGCTCTAGCCCCTCAGCCCTCGCCCTCACTCTAGCCCCTCAGCCCTCGCTCTAGCCCCTCAGCCCTCGCCCTCGCTCTAGCCCCTCAGCCCTCGCTCTAGCCCCTCAGCCCTCGCTCTAGCCCCTCAGCCCTCGCCCTCACTCTAGCCCCTCAGCCCTCGCTCTAGCCCCTCAGCCCTCACTCTAGCCCCTCAGCCCTCACTCTAGCCCCTCAGCCCTCGCTCTAGCCCCTCAGCCCTCGCTCTAGCCCCTCAGCCCTCGCCCTCACTCTAGCCCCTCAGCCCTCGCTCTAGCCCCTCAGCCCTCACTCTAGCCCCTCAGCCCTCGCTCTAGCCCCTCAGCCCTCACTCTAGCCCCTCAGCCCTCGCTCTAGCCCCTCAGCCCTCACTCTAGCCCCTCAGCCCTCGCTCTAGCCCCTCAGCCCTCGCTCTAGCCCCTCAGCCCTCGCTCTAGCCCCTCAGCCCTCGCCCTCGCTCTAGCCCCTCAGCCCTCACTCTAGCCCCTCAGCCCTCGCTCTAGCCCCTCAGCCCTCGCTCTAGCCCCTCAGCCCTCACTCTAGCCCCTCAGCCCTCGCTCTAGCCCCTCAGCCCTCACTCTAGCCCCTCAGCCCTCGCTCTAGCCCCTCAGCCCTCACTCTAGCCCCTCAGCCCTTGCTCTAGCCCCTCAGCCCTCGCTCTAGCCCCTCAGCCCTCGCTCTAGCCCCTCAGCCCTCGCTCTAGCCCCTCAGCCCTCGCTCTAGCCCCTCAGCCCTCGCTCTAGCCCCTCAGCCCTCGCCCTCGCTCTAGCCCCTCAGCCCTCACTCTAGCCCCTCAGCCCTCGCTCTAGCCCCTCAGCCCTCGCTCTAGCCCCTCAGCCCTCGCTCTAGCCCCTCAGCCCTCGCCCTCGCTCTAGCCCCTCAGCCCTCGCTCTAGCCCCTCAGCCCTCGCTCTAGCCCCTCAGCCCTCGCCCTCGCTCTAGCCCCTCAGCCCTCAGCCCTCACTCTAGCCCCTCAGCCCTCGCCCTCGCTCTAGCCCCTCAGCCCTCGCTCTAGCCCCTCAGCCCTCGCCCTCGCTCTAGCCCCTCAGCCCTCGCTCTAGCCCCTCAGCCCTCGCCCTCGCTCTAGCCCCTCAGCCCTCGCTCTAGCCCCTCAGCCCTCGCCCTCGCTCTAGCCCCTCAGCCCTCAGCCCTCGCTCTAGCCCCTCAGCCTTCGGGAAAAGCCCATTGAAACCGGATATTGTTTTTCTCACATCACTAAATGTCCATCCATAAATTATGCAGTTGAGTTCACTACAGGGCATCATCAACCAGTGGTGGAAGAAGTACACAGTTCCTTTACTTAATAGTAGATTATTTATGTGTCTTTTTTTTTTGATCCACTTTTTCTCCCATTTTCTATATTTTCTCCCATCCCAATTTTTGTATCATCCAATTCAACCCTTCCCTGTCACGAACACTGTTTCTTGCCTCCCACAAGCCGGCTGCAATGTGGACTAAGTCATACATAGCACAAGTCCCCTCCGGTACTTGAGGTAACAGCAGTCGCATCTTTTCACCTGCGCAGCTCGATCTCTCAGTGGCGAGGAGTAACGCGTGGGAGGCTCACGCTGCCCCCGACACTTCCTGATTCTACTGCGCAGGCGCACCAACCGACCTGTAGGAGTCGCTGTCCACAACGCCCGATCCCCACCCATCAGTTTCCCACCCCCTAATACGGCCAATGTGTATTAGTATGAACGACCAGCTAAACTGAAAGCAATGTGGAGCGCTGGGATCGAACAGGCGATCCCAGCGTCTCTGCATTCGTGGCGAGCGCCTTGCCCACTACGCCACGTAGCCGCCCAGATTATTTATGTGTCTTCTTGCACTGTTGATTGTCACATCCTGGTTGGACGTACACAATCTCGTTGCACTGTCTTGTACTGTGTAATGACAATAAAGTGAATCTAAATCTATCTAAAATCTAAATACCCAGATAAAATAGTACTCTGGTAAAAGTAAAAGACCTCCATTAAAAATTCTGCAGCAACATGCCAACTTTTTGGGAAATGTGCTTATTTTGCTGTCTTCCCCAGAGTCAGACAAGAAGATGGGTACCCTTCTCATCTCTGTGCATGCAGTGCAGAGAGAGACCCACAGTGCGCTAGCTAGCTTATACAATGAGTGGAAGTGGATACGGACCTTTGGCTTCCAAAAGTAATGAAATACACTTTCCAACAACACTAAAACCTCAGCCTCCCTTCTTGCCCTCTCCACTTCCAGAACCTGTAGTTCCTCCTCTGTAAATTCTGGTTCAAATAGATAAGGTTCTGGATCTTGGTTTGTCCAGAATTCATCATCACCTTCCTCTCTTACAAAGTGGTCCATGATTAGCAGTTGTTCTTCTGTAGGTTAGCTAGTCACATTGGTTTTGTTGACTGAAGTTATAACAGGGCTTTAGAGGTGCTGCGGCATATCACTGCACCCGGCCGGCAGTTGTTCGTCAAGAAATAGTTCTCAGACTGTATCAGCTTTGAAGATTACATCTCATTTCATTGTTATTGTTATACAGTGATGGACCTCAGTATTAGAGCCTGACATGAGAGTGGATTCTCACTCCCATCCCGTCCCGCCCCTGCAAGATTGCTCCTGTCCCGTCACGTCTCGGTGGAGGTTTACAAAAAGAACTCCTGTCCAATCTTGTTTCTTTTTTAAGGGGCTTTAGATTACATATTGATTTTCAGGGGGAACCCTTCAGCCAGGATGCTAGCAATGTCTAGCACAACATTTTATTTAGATTTATCAGTCTGAAAAGGACAGTCGGGGACCTAACACAAAAGACAAGAGGTTTGTCTAATAGGTGGCATTGATGCATAAAGATATGGATGACACATGAGAGCACACTGACACATGGTGCTACAAGCACAACGTGATTTTACATACAGTACAGTCTCCCTATGCTTTCTCTTTTGTTGTTGTTGTTCTTAGCTCTATTCTATTTATATCGTTCAAAAATGTTCTTATGTACCCCAGTTGCTATTGCATGTAGTACATATTTGTGTTTTATTACACGTAATATGTTCATACATACCAACTATTTTGCCTGTTCTATTCTCCACTCATCGATCATCCATAGCAACACTATTATCACCGACATACAAGAAGGGGGATCCCCCCTTGAACGGCCCTTCTAAGGTTTCTCTCCTCCACATTGCCTGTGGTGCTTTTTTCATATTGCTAGGTTTTTTGTGAGTTTTTCCATACCTTCGCTGGGGTATGTCTGAGAGTGTTGTTTTGGATTTCATGATGGGTTTTTTGTTCTTGATTTATTGTGATGTTTCTTCTTGACTTGTTTAAAGAAGACTTGTCCAGCCCATGGGGACATTAACATGTGATTGCGGGCTTTACAAATAGATTTAATTTGATTTACAGTGCAAGACATAGAACATACAGAAGTCTACAACTGCCTTACACTGTAATCTATCTACCTACCTAAACCTATAGTCTACCCATATATACCTGATGTTTACAATAACACTGTATATACCGTATATATACTTATCTATATCTGTATGAATACTGTATATCTGCATATATTATTGTTTACATACAACATACATACCCACTCTGCACTTTACACGCTGTATATATTATATACATATATATTATAATCCATACTTACTCTTATTAGTTATACCACTGGCCAGTATGGCCTACTACCATATTGTATTTATACTTTTATCACTGTACATAATAATACTCTACATACATCAGATTAGCATATTTAATCAGTAGCTTCATTATATATATTCCACTTAATCACTTGTTACTAGGGCTGTCTTAAATGCTTTGAAGCTTCGAAGCTTCGTTCGATGGGCATGGGATTCGAATATGAAAAAAAATTCGATTATAAAAATATATATATATATGAATATTATTATTTTTTTAATTGCTAAATCAACTCTGCCTCTCTTTGTTAATTACAACAAGCAATGCTGTTTGTTATTTAGGATGAGGTCGGACTCGGCACTGACAGATTTGTGTTCATTGTGCTGCTTTTATAAAGCCTCAAATGACAGCTTACAATATTTCATGAGAGCAAAGTGTTTTGTTTGTCTAATATTTAAAAAGGTTTAAACTTTACAGCACTGACAAAGTTGAACAAAGTGCTGTACAAGTCCCACAACATAAATGTTTTTATAAAAAAATAAGATTTTCTTTTAATTTACATTTTTTATTTTATTTCGAAGCTTCGAATTAAAATCGAATCTCGGCCCCGAAGCTTCGAATTCCAAAAGAAAATTTTAAGGTCAGCCCTACTTGTTACACTGTATATTACTGTCATATACACTGTATATTACACACCTGTCCTGTATATTGATAATGCTATTTACTGTTACCTTGCACTCTGCTTAGATGCCGACTTATTTTCGACGTATTGTACTTGTGCTGTACGATGACCGTAATAGTACGTACGTCACAGCATAGAATACAGCGTTGTTTCAGTTGTTCCGAAGTGTAGCGAGTGTAATGGAGTATATTAAAGGAACACGCCAACATTTTGGGAAATTAGCTTACCGTCTTCTCCAGAGAGAGACAGGAAGATAGATACCAGTTTCCTCTCTGTGCGTTCAGTAGAAAGCTATCTGGCTGCATGTTAGCCTAGCTTAGCACAATGAATGGAAGCAGACATGGCCGGTTAGCCTTCGGGAGAGGTGTTAGTTGGACAATGCCTAGGCTAACCGGCACTGTCTGCTTCCATTCATTGTGCTAAGCTAGGCTAACGTGCAGCCAGATAACTTTCTACTGAACGTGCAGAGAGGAAACTGGTATCTATCTTCTTGTCTCTCTCTGGAGAAGACGGTAAGCTAATTTCCCCAAATGTTGGCGT